>NW_028270182.1:45948158-46592796 GCF_037043375.1 Chiloscyllium plagiosum | reverse complement strand
GTCCTATTCTCTCTCTTGTTCTTTTTCTTTATTATAGTGAATTTGGATTCACCCTAAGCTTCTCAGCCAAGACTATCTCATACTCCCTTTTCGCCTTCCTGACTTCCTTCTTAATTAAATTCCAGTATCCCTTGTGTACGCCCAGGGATTCCCGTGATTCCAGCTGCCTGTACTTGAGCCACGCATCCTTTTTTCTGGCCAATGCCTCAATATCTCTTGTCATCCAGGGTTATCTCTTCCAGCCTCACTGTCCATTCACCCTCACAGGAACATGTACACCTTGAACTCGAGCTATCTCACTTTTACAGCCCTCCCTTGTGCCTAACATCCTTTTACCTGAAAACAAACTACTCCAATTAACCACTGCAATACCCTGTCTAATTCCAATAAAATATGCCTTGCCCCAATTTAGAACCAATTTCGTCCCTCCCATAACTGTTTTAAAATTAATACAACACTAGTCACTTTTCCCAAAATACGCCCCCACTTTACCACCGTCAACTATCCATCCGTATTTTCCAACAGTAGGTCGAGTTTGTCCCTTCCTGTGTAGGACCGTCTATACATTGCATGGGGAAACGTTCCTGAACAAACTTAAGAAATTACGTTCCATCGATGTTCTTAACCATTTGGATGGCCCAGTCTATGTCAGGAAAATTTAAATCACCTATTATGACAATCCTATTATTCCTGCTACTCTCACCAGTCTCCCTGCATATTTGTTCCTCTAATTCCCATTGATGATTTGGAGGCTTATAGTTTAACCACTATAACATTACCATCCCCCTCTAACTTCCTTGCACCATTCACAAAACCTCATTGGATATTTTCTCAGTTAAATACTGGTGTGATACTCGCCTTAATCAGAACTATTGGTATTTCAACTGTTTCCATTTACATCTCTTCCTCGCAGTGACTTTCACATTCGCAGCATCCCTTGTCAAGGCACAGTGGAGATATGGAGCTGTAAATGGATGGGAGCTGCACATCCTGTCACTTCCAACATTGGCTGCATGTTTCCCCACACTGGGCAGTGATCTAACACAGTGTTACCGAACAATGCAACAGCCTGGGTTTATACATGAATGAACCAGTGCGGACTGCACATCTTCCCACGCTGGACATTTAGCCCAGGATTATAGATCAAGTATTGGTGTGGGCTGCATAGAGTTCGACTCTGGACCGGATCTACACAGTGCTCCTTTCTGAATGTGTAATGGATGATCTGGTTCTGTGAGTTTGATTGTGAATGTGTGAGAACTAAACATCTGGCAATGCCTTTATTTTGTGTTTTCATTCTTGTGATTGGAACCTTCAAATCCTGACTCATCCTTAGACCCGACCCTCTGGATTAGTCATGGTGACTGTTGTTACAGCATCTCTGTCGGCAACATAACCAACAAATGGAGCAGAGGCTGCAAAAGGCAGTCGCCGTAAAAAGGAATGAGGAAATCACAATCAGATCAGCCATGGTCTTAGTGAATTGTTGGGCAGGATTGTGTGGACCACGAATGCAACTTATTCATATATTTATGTTTGTTCCAAGCAAACTCCCCTTCTCTCCCAGTGTCCCATACTGGTGGGGAGTGAGGCACCTCCTTCTGTTCTTGCGTAACAGGACCCTGGGGCCTCACTAGCCTACAGATTTCCCTGTGACCCAGTTTAGAACAGTTGAGTGACTGCCTCCTGTTCCTGTGTCCCTGTCTCGAGTAGTTGAGTGACGGCCTACTGTTCCTGTGTCCCAGTCTCAAGCAATTGAGTGACTCCCTCCTGTTCCTGTGTCCCAGTCTCAAGCAGTTGAGTGACTGCCTCCTGATCCCATGTCTGTGAAAATAGACGTCCTCCTCCTGTTCCTGTGTAACAGGCTCCAATAGCTCTGTGCTCTCCTGCTGCTCCTGTGGAATGGAATTGAGGGACTGAATGGCCTCTTCACATTCCTTACAGCTTCTCTTGACTAAAAGCCATTCTCCTGCTTCTGTAAATCACCATCAAAATCTGAATGATGTACTTTAGTATTTTACTGTCAGTAATTGAGCAAACAAGCTGACTGACAGAATTCATAAGCTGAATAGCCTCCTCCTGTTCCTGTGTTATACACTCAAGAGGCAATAGAGTCTCAGAGACGTACAGCACAGAAAAAGATCCTTCAGTCCGGTCGTCCATGACCAAATATCCTCAATAAATCTCATCCCCTTTCCAGCATTTGGCCCATTTCCCTCTAAATATCTCCCATGCACGTATCCATCCAAGTGCCTTTTAAATGGCGTAACTGTACCTGTCTCCACCACTTCTTTGGCTGTTCAATCCATACACGTGTGAAAATATTGTCCCTCATGTCCCTATTTAAACCTTCCCCTCTCACTTTCAACCTTTGTCTTCTAATTTCGGACTCGCCTATTCTGGGAAAAGACATTGACTGTTTACCTTATTTATGCCCCTCCTGATTTTATATACCTCTTTAAGGTCACCCCTCAGCCTCAACACTTGAAAATAGCCCCAGCCTATTCAAACGCTCACTGTAACTCTAATCCTCCAACACATGCAGCATTCTTTTAAATCTCTTCTGTACTCTTTCAAGTTTGACAACATATATCCGACAGCAGGGAGAGTGAATTAAAGGCAGTATTACAAAAGTGGCCAAACCAATGTCCTGTACAGATGCAACATGTCGAGAAAATGTTTAGACTCAAAGCATGGACCAGTAAAGGGAAGATCATCAACTGCCTTCTTCACTGTGCTGTCCACCTGTGACGGCACTTTCAAGAGCCTGCACCACAAGGTGACACAGTAGCTCAGTGGCTAGCATTGCTGCTTCAGTGCGCAGCGATCAGGGTTTAATTCCAACCTTGAATGACTGTCTGTGTGGGTTTGCACATTCTCCCCGTGTCTGCATGAGTTTCCTCCAGATGTTATGTTTTCCTCCGACAATATAAATATATACAGATAAGGGTAGATTGGCCATGCTAAGTTGAGTAAAGTACCCAGGGATGTGTAGGTGAGGTGGATTAGCCATGGGGAATGCAGGCTCAGAGGGATAGGGTAGGGGTTTGTCCAGTGGGATACTGTGTAGAGGGTCGGTGTGGCCTCGATGGGCCGAATAGCCTGTTTCATCCCTGTAGGGATTCTAAAATTTCTATGGAGTTTTCCTTTCGACAGGACCCTATCTACATGTCTTGCCCAGTTTTCTCTTGCAAAAATGCAATACCTCATATTTATCTAAAATAAACTCAATCCACCACTGCTCGGTTCACCTGAGCAAAGTCCCATTATAGTCTCAGAGTTCATTCTTCACTGTCGACTACACCAACAAATTTGGTATTATCTACAACCTTACTGACCATGCTTCATATACTTAAATGCAAATGATTTGTATAAGTGACAAAAGGCAGTGGACCCACTATTGAACTTTGCGGCACACCACTGCTCACAGGTCTCCATGTTTAATGAACAAATGTTCACTGTCACGCCCTGTCTCCAATATTCTAAGAAAATTTTGGATCTAAATGGCGAGCTCTCCCTGGATCCCAGGCAGTCTAACCTTGCTAACAAGTCTACCATGTAGAACATTTTGGTTTTCATACTGAATTCCATGAAGGCAACATCCACTGTCCTGCCTTCATCAATCATCTTCATCACTTCCTCAAAAAAATCCACCGAGTCAGTGAGACGTGATGTCCAATGTACAAAGCCCTCTTCGGTCCTTACCTTTCCAAATGCATATACATTCTTTCCCTCAAAATCCCCTCTAACAATTTGGTCGCCATTGACGTCAGGCTCACCGGTGTATAGTTACCTGGTTTTTCCTTACATTCTTAAATAATAACACTATGTTAGTAGCCATCCAGTCTTTTGGCACCTCACCTGTGGAAATCAATGATACAAATATATCGGAAAAATGTTGAGGAATCTCTTTCGTGGCTTCTCACAAACTTCTGGGATATAACAGATTAGCGAATTGTTCATCTTTATATGCTTTAAAATGTCCAACACTTCCTTGTAATATAGACACTTTTCAATATATCACTGCATATTTCTTCATTATCTCGCTCTTGTAACCTTCTCCACATTAAATGCTGAGGACAAATATTTGTTTAGTATCCCTCCCATCTCCTGCACTTCCACACATCGGTAGCTTTACTGATCTTTAAGGGGCCCTATTCTTTCCCTAGTTAATCATTTGCCACTGAAGGAATTGTGGAATTTCTTTAATATCTCATCACGCTATTTCTAAAGCCATCTCATATCCACATTTTTCTGGCCTGATTTCCCTGTTGACTCTACACTTACTGCCCTTAAACTCCTCTCAGGATTCACTCGATCTCAGCTCTTTTTACCTGACATACTCCTCCCTCCTTACCTTGACGAGAGCATAAATATATCTTGCCATCCAGCACTCCCTGCACACACCAGCCTTGCCCATCTCACTAATAGGAACACGTTTGACCTGGACTCTCTGAATCCAAGTGTTGATGGCTTTTGCATTTTACAACTGTCCCTTTACCTGTGAATAGGGTATCCCAATCAGCCTTTCACAGGGCTCGCCTAACACTTTCAAAATTGGCCAAATTCAAAGTTAATGTTTACTTCAGGTCTTTCCTATTCCATAACTAATTTAAAACTGATATTTATTGCGTAACAGACTTGAAATGTTAAATAAACTCTTCCTGTTCCACTGTAACAGGCTAGAGAAAGGCTTCCTCCTGTCCCTGTGTAACAGACCCGAGACATTAAATGACACAGCAAGCTGTGGATTATGAGCAGCGGTTAAACTATATCTGATGGAGGTCCATCCCTTCACAGTTACAGGAATGCAAACAACACAATTTACTCCTGATGCTCTCTCAGTAATACCTCGTAGAGCTGCAGCGACACATGTCTTTGTTTTGACTGATTCTTTTGGCAAAAAGTGCCAACATTCCAGCTTTCCACCTTTTCAAGTGGCAAAAGGCTAATATGGGCTGAATGGCCTTCTCCTCTCCCTCTGTAAGAGGCCCATAGGGACAGAATTGCTTCAGCCTGTCTCTGAGCAGCAGTACCAATGTTCTGTCTCAAGGTTATGAAAGGATTTGATAACAGAGCACTTAAAACCAGGAGTAGCCTCACACTTGTAAGTAAGTACCATACTTTTTGTGGTTCTGTTCGCCGAGCTGGGAATTTGTGTTGCAGACGTTTCATCCCCTGTCTAGGGGACATCCTCAGTTCTTGGGAGCCTCCTGTGAAGCGCTTCTGTGATGTTTCCTCCGGCATTTATAGTGATTTGTACCTGCTGCTTCCGGTAGTCAGTTCCAGCTGACCGCTGCAGTGGCTGGTATATTGGATCCAGGTCGATGTGCTTATTGATTTAATCTGTGGATGAGTGCCATGCCTCTAGGAATTCCCTGGATGTTCTCTGGCTTGTCCTATAATAGTTGCCCCAGTCGAACTCATGTTGTTTGTCATATGAGTGTGTGGCTACTAAGTATAGCTGGTCTTGTCGTTTCGTGGCTAATTAGTCTTCATGGATGCGGATCGTTAGCTGTCTTCCTGTTTGTTCACTGGAATGTTCCAACAATAGATCCGAATCTGAGTACATTAGACTGGAATATTCCAACAATACACAGGAGTTTATCCGATTATGTTTGGATTCTTTCTGCAATCAATTTGTTGTCATTATCAATGCAGATCTATTATGCTCTTCTCATTATTCAATATTTTTCTTATCATTTCCTGGCTATCGTTGGTATCCCTGGTAAGTGTCACTGTCCAGATTTGTTTTCTTTAATGACTGTATTACTGTTATTTCATATCGTCTGCACTTTTTGCCTCGATTATTGTTCCTGTTGAAACTCTGAATCCAGATATTAACTCTACAGACCATTACTAACTACATCAATTACTGTCTCCCTCTCTGCTCTGGCAGTGTTACTCATGGGTCTCTATGTGGACCTACTCAGTTTCAGCGGAGAAGCACAATGTACTGTATCATTGTCTTTGTTATTTAAATATTAAGAGCATGGAGGTCACTGTCTACTGTTCTGGTTACAAACTTCACTTCCTTCCACTGTTTCCAAACCATCCCTGGCTAATATCTGCTGTTGAAGCAGACATGTCATAACTGTGGGTGATCCCTTTGACCATGAGCTGATTCCTGACACCATGTCCTGACCATTTCTAACTTGAAATACTCACCAGAATATATATCACAAGCTTATTCCATCTGCTGTTTGAACATTGAGCTATGAAATGCATTCTTAAGGAAGCCAATAATCTGCTGCTGACGCTCCCACCTTCAAACCTGCAGAATCAAATCTGATTCGAACTCACAACAAACTCCCATCCATCTGTCATTCATGTGCATGCCGATGTATATTGCTATTGTGTCTGGCAATACCTTTATTTTAACATTCTCAAACACCTTACCTCATCTGTCCATGAAACTTCTCTCGTTCACTCTCTGTAGATTAACCAAAAGCCTGCCAGTTGTTCATATTTAAAATAGTTTCCTGAATGTGTATTCTTTCTCAATAAATAAGTTTCGCATTCAAATACGCCACTCGCACACACACGGGCTCTCCGTCTCTCTGATGAACACATACACACAGCACATCTTCCCATTGTAGGCAGTAATCTGATGCAAGTATAGTTTGCATATGATAGTAAAGTTTGCAACACTCTCCATGCTGGGCAGATAGTGCAGTTTACTGAGCAACACACTAGCATGGTTTGCACAGCCCTCCATGCTGGGTTGTCATCTTGTCCCAGTTTATATTATTTGTGGTGTTCTGTGAAGCAGATTCAGGATAAGATATAACAAAACCATTTCAGCTGATCTGACACTGCCTGTATTCAACGTTCTCATTCTTGTAATTTTACTCTCAAAGATCTCACTTCTCAAGTTCGTCCCACTGCCCTGTCTGATTCCCTAGATTTCAACAATATCTTCTCAGTTAATTAACTGTCTGTTTCTGTCTTTATTGTGAGTTTCTCTGTCCCTCTGTATCACTCCCTGGCCTGAGGCTTTGGTTCCCTAGTGTACTGAGTGCTGGCATTGTGTGGCTGAAATAGAATGAATGGTGTGTGTCAGGCTGTTGTCCTCTTCCCAGTATGTCCCATGTGATGATCCATGGACAGGGGTGTTTCCGAAGCTATGAGACACGTCTTTGTAACTTGGTCTGTATCTGTGTTTGCCCCGCTCAGGTGACCTTGCGATCAGTAATACGAGGAAGCCACTTGGGTAAAGGACGGGTCAGCTAAATTGTGTGACACTGCAGTTTCTTTTTAAAAAAAGGTTATTTTCTCCTTGTGTTTTTTTTAAATAAGAGGTTTTAAAGGCCAACTGCCTATTGAAACAGGCTCAAGTACATAACTTAAGAGGCTTTTAGCGTTTTTAATAAATAGTAGTAACAATGGCCAGCTCGCACAGACCAGGCTTTCTAGTTTTTTTCTTGTAGCTGTCACAATCACCTGGTGCTTGAGGTCCCAGAAGTGTTGGAAATTTTAGTAAATTATCCCAAGCTGCTACTCTGCCTGAAATATTTCTTAATTCTATTTCCTCCTGGATTGGGGAACTGTATACAAGAATGTATGTTGAATGCTCCTATTTGTCAAGGGGTGTGTTTAGGTGATGTTAGTATATTGGGACAGTTCATTTGTAGAAGGTACTGTATCCATTATTCCGTTAAGGTTTCCAATAGTTAAGTTATTCTAAGTTTCTCTTCATTTTGTAAGGATTTTCATTAGAGTGTTTAAGTATATTGTGTTTTAATTACTGATGAATGGTTTGACTAGTAACATCACATTTGGAAATCCCACTTAACATCCACCTTTAAAATAAGAAAAGGTTGGCATCCAAGCTACGTTCTCAAAAACTTTGAGGTAGTCTGGTTGGTCCATTGCAAACTGGGGGCGCTTGTTCGGTTCTAAATCGTTAAAGCAAATTGGGTTTAGAATTAAAATTCCTACAGTCTGGAAAAAGACCATTCGATCCGACCGAGCCTCCGAGGAGTAACCTACCCAGACCCATTCCTCTACCCTACCCCGACTAAGGCACATAACCCACACATCCCTGAAAACTACGAACAATTTAGCATGGCCAATTCACCTGACAGGTACATCTTCAGATTGGGGGAGGAAACCAGAGAATCCAGAATAAGTTCATGCAGACACTGGAGAGTATGCACTGGGAGACTGTTGGGTTGAAATGTCGTGTATGGTAGTTGTTGGTGTCTTTTGTTCCAGAAGTTGAATTCGGTTGGTTTAAACAGCCTTTTGTGTATAAAGATTTTTTAAGTCACTAAGAGTTCTCTGGGTATGGAAGAAGTGAAGTTGGGGGTTTTACAAAAGGTAATGAAGGCAATGCTGTAGTAATTGAGAGACAAGCTGGAGTTGGGTTTGCTTTTGTCTGTGAGAAAACGAAAAATGATTACAGCTATAGCTCGGCAATTACTTTTTGTCATTTACATAAATGATTTGGATGCGAGCATAAGAGGTACACTTAGGAAATTTGCAGATGACACCAAAATTGCAGGTGTAGTGGACAGCAAAGAGGGTTTTGTCAGATTACAACAGGATCTGGAACAGATGGGCCAATAGGCTGAGAAATGGCAGATGTAGTTTAATTCAGCTAAATGCGAGGAGCTGCATTTTGGGAAGGCAAAGTTTAGCAGGACTTTTACATTTAATGGTCATGTCCTAGGGAGTGTTGCTGAACAAAGAGACCTTGAAGTGCAGGTTCATCGCTCCTTGAAAGTGGAGTCGTTTTAACCTCGCAGGTAGATAGGTTAGTGAAGAAGGCGTTTGGTACGCTTTCCTTTATTGGTCAGAGTTTTCAGTACAGGAGTTGGGAGGTCATGTTACGGCTGTACAGGACATTGGTTAGGCCACTGTTGGAATATTGTGTGCACTTCTGATCTCCTTCCTATCGGAAAGATGTTGTAAATTTTGAAAGGGTTCAGAAAAGATTTACAAGCATGTTTCCAGGGTTGGAGGATTTGAACTACAGGGATGGGCTAAACAGGCTGGGACTGTTTTCCCTGGAGTGTTGGAGGCTCTGGGGTGACCTTATAGAGGGTTGCAAAATTATGAGAGGCATGTATAGGATAAATAGACAAAGTATTTTCCCTGGGGTCAGGGAGTCCAGAACTAGAGGGCATAGGTTTAGATTGAGAGGGGAAAGATATAAAAGAGACCTAAGGGCCAACCTTTTCACGCAGAGGGTGGTACGTGTATGGAATGAGCTGCCAGAGGAAGTGGTGGAGGATGATACAATTGCAACATTTAAGAGGCATTTGGATGGGTATATGAATAGGAAGGGTTTGGAGTGATATGGGCCGGGTGCTGGCAGGTGGGACTAGATTAGGTTGGG
Organism: Chiloscyllium plagiosum; assembly: GCF_037043375.1. Classification (NCBI taxonomy): domain Eukaryota; kingdom Metazoa; phylum Chordata; class Chondrichthyes; order Orectolobiformes; family Hemiscylliidae; genus Chiloscyllium; species Chiloscyllium plagiosum. The sequence goes on along the minus strand of NW_028270182.1, from coordinate 46,583,453 downwards.
ATATCTGGTCGGCATGGACGGGTTCGACCGAAGGGTCTGTTTCCATGCTGTACATCTCTATGACTCTACGACTCTAATTAAATTTGGTAGGACTACCAGCAGAATCTTTGGAAATGGCTAGAATTCAATTTGAAATGAGGCACCTTGAACATGAGAAGGAATTGAAACAGTTTGAATTATGATGAAAAGTAGAAATAAAAGGAAATGATATGAAGAAGAAAGAGAGATGAAAAGCAGAGATTTTCATCTTAAAAAGTTAGCAATTAGAGTAGAAAGTTGACATAAAAGGCGGAGATGATGGTAGACGGTAGGAAGGATGAGAAGGATAGTCAGGATGAGCAAACCAATAGTAACCAAAAGCCTGATAGGTTTCTGTTTAAATACATCCAGGCATTATCTAGATTTGATGAGAAGGATGGGGAAGCCTTTTTTTAATTTCATTTGAGAAAGTGGCTAAACCAATGCAGTGGCCAGTGACCATGTGGATTTAGTTGATCCAAATAAATCTGATAGGTACTTGCATCTCTATCGGTAGAGGCATCTGGCCATTATGAGCAGGTGCAGTAAGCCATTTGAAGTGCATATGAGCTTGTGCCAGAAGCTAACAGACGGCGCCTCAGGAATCTAAAAAAGGCTTCCTGGTTAAACGCACATTGAGTTTGAAAGAATCAAACAAAGTGATTTTGAATGGTGGCTATGAGAACTGCAATCATGAGAACTCGTGTGGAAGAGCAGACAGTTACAACGGCAAGATTAGAAGCTGAAATGGCTGATGATGATGATTTGGTTCAGAAATCAATGTTTGGTTTCTGTGAGAAATTGAGAAGAATGTGCGAGATCGTCTTAAAACATATCCCTATGACAGTAAGGTTTATTGGCATACGCCAGGAGTACCAGATAAAGAGGTTACAGCATGTAGAGGTACAGAAGTATGTAATTCTTTTATGCTGAGACATGAGGAGCTATGAATCTCTCCAATTCAGAAGGACTATTGGAGAGATGAGAATGATCCATTATGTAACGTGTGGTTGGAGTGTCCAATGGAAACATCAACAGATTTATTCCACAACGGGGAAGGAGACCTTGAGCTTGGTGTTGGCGTTACAACATTTCAGCATTTAAATTGCGAATAACATACGCGAGATAAATCTTCATCACTGATCGTGATCCCTTTAAGGTTTTGGAGAAGTTTAGTGAGGAAAGTTCCCGTATGTTTCGGTTGCTGCCAATCAGTTTGAAATTATATACTTGATGCGGCAAGAAAACCTAAGTTTTGACATGTTGTGGAGACTTGGATGAAGCATTCTGTGGCAGGAATAAAATGACTGAAATCGAATCAAGTTGTGAACATTTGTATGCTCAGAGTCAATGTAATATATATGCATTGCAATCTACTAATAGAGGACAATTAGGCGGTCTCAAATGAATCCAACTTTGCATTTTGATGGATAATTTTATGAAATGTGGAGTTGTGAGGATACGTTACTTTCGCTTTAGTTTTATTTTGAAGAGAGGTTTTTAAAGGCAGAGATGCAGAACTGCTATCTGAAAACAGTTTAAGTAACTAACTGAGAAAGCCTTTAGATTTCATTAAAACGGTGGTAACAATGGAAGGGCAGTGGCCAGCTCTCCCAGACCAGGTTTCTCGTTTTGTTTTTAGCTGCAGCATCCAGAAGCTGCTCGGAGTCCCAGAAGGGTTGGAAGTTTGAATACATGATCCCTAGCTGTTTTTTTCTCTGAGATCTCTGTTGATGTTGACTTCTCTTCGATCGGAAAACTGCCTGTAAGAATCTGAATCTGTATTTGAATATGTCTTTGTGTCAAGCAGTGTTTACCAAGACGGTACGGTATCTATTGTTTGTGCTATCCTAAAATGTTCTTTTCTTTGATTGTATTTTAACTAAAGCATTTGAATACACCATATTTTGCTTAATGTCGCGTGGTTTGACCAGTCACACAATATCTGGAACACACACTTCACATCTATATTCCAAATAACGAAAGGTTTGGGTCTAAGCAGTCTTCTTAAAATATTTTGAGGGGACTGACTCCTGTTATTGAAAAGTATGTGGTGGGGCGGGGGATGGTTTGCTGGAGGTTGTGCTGTGAGCTGCCTCATACATTCAGAGAGACCTGAGGATTTGGTGACCCAACTTTGGATGGAGAATGGGAAGTGTAGTTGCAACATCTGGGTCAGTAACATGAACAACAAACGTGGTAGAGAGCAGAGCGGGGAAGCTCTGAAACCACAGAGTGAGTGTGTGGGGGGGAAAGGGATCTGCTGTATGCACTCTGGGATTTCCAAGACCACCTTCCCAAGGGACACTTAACCCAGGAGCAGAGTGTGAGGACACACTGATTGAACAAGGAGCTGGTCACAGAGCGGTGTCACCTCCTTCAACATGGCCTGCAGCTTCACACCAGGTGGAGGACAGTGCTGTCAGTGATTGTTAGGGTCAATTTTCATTCAGCTTCGATGATCCAGAACTTTCCAGGCAGGACTGGGTGACATATCCATCATCTCCCAGTATTTCAACATCAATGTCACCATTCGGAGAGGAGGATAAAAATAGTGGATGAGGCAAGTATATTGTTTCTCCCTCAGCAGGGAGCTGCTGCTATCCTTATTTTTCCAGTATAGTTGGATTCCCAATGGTGTACATGGCATCTGCGGAGTACCCATGTCAAAGGGGAGAGGTAGACGAACTGAAGGAGCTCTCTATTAATGTTACAGTGTGTCCGTGCACAGTATATCATATTGGTGAATACCCCTGTCCTGACAGCAGCCACAGCCTCTTCATTCACAAGCAGGCAGCCAGTCCTATCGTCTTCGGGTCTCCATGTAGAAAGGAATGAATGTATCTTGGATAAAGGCCATTCCCTTCATACACGTTCCTAAACAGCATCCCCACCACCAACCCAAAACTTCAAAACAATTCATGTGTATGGAGAGAAATCGGGTCACTAGAAGTGTCTGGGAGCAGATAATCAGGGATGGAGCAAAACCTCCCATGTCTGAACGGTCTGAGTGAACCCCCTTATTAAGTCCTGTAATCCCTCTCCATTTCAGTAACATATGGTCTTCACGTATTCCTGTAAATGAAATGTTGTATTGCACCTGACAAACCATTATCCATTGCGTTTATCTCTCTGTATCCTTTTGCGCACTGTCCACCCTGTCTTGATAATTTATTCTCTCGCTTATCACAGCGACATCAGCAAACTCAGCATCTGTATATCTGTTCCATCCTCCTGATTATTGATATAGATTGTAAATATTTGAGGACTCAGCACTGGTCATTGTGTGACTCCACAGGAGACGTTCTGTCAAACTGATTAAGACTGATTTGTCCGGAGTGCCTGCTTCCTGTTTGATACGCAGTCCTCCGCCATTACTGTGGAGCACAGTTGAAAGGCTGAATATAAACGACGAATCCAACCCCTCGAACCTGCTCCGTCATTGAATAAAATCATGGCGGATGTCATCGTGGCCTCTGTTCCACTTTCCTGCTATCTCTTCGTACTAAGACTCTGGTCTCTAGTTGTAGATTGCGCCACATGAAAAAATATCCACTCCACATCTACACTTTCAATTACGTTTAGCATTTTACAGATCTCAATGAAATCTCCTTTCATTCTTATAAACTCAAGAGTATAGGCCAGAACTGCTCAAATTATCTTCATAAGACAAGCACTTCAAATATGAAAAAAAATATAATGAACCTCTTCTGAATTGCTTCTAATGCAAATATTTGCCCAATGCAAATAGATGCCCAGATCCCTCTGCACCTAAGCACTTTGAACTTTCTCTCCATTTAGACAATAATTAGCCTTTCTATTACGCTGGCCATATTTATCCACTTTAATTTTTATTGCCAAATGTTGGCCCATTCACCCAAACTATCAATATATTTTTTAAATCTATTGCATAATCATTCCGAAGTAATTTCCCACCAATGTTAGCGTCATCGGAAAATGTAGCTACAGTATTTTCTATCCCGTCAACCGAGTAATAATATCAATCGCAAATAGTTGAGGCATGAGAAGTGAATTCTATGGTACTCCACAAATTGTATTTTCCAAAAGAAAATGACACATTTAATCCATCTGACTGCATTTTGTTGGTTGACCAATCCTCTATCCAAGCTAATACATTACTCCTAAACCGAAGTTGGCTGATCTTACCACTTACTCTTTGGAGAAGCGACACATCCAATGCCTACTGGAACACTATATATATTCCGTCTCCAGAATTCCCACGATCCACCTTATTTGTCACATCTTTCAGTAACTCAAGCAAACACTTCAATTCTGATGATTTATCCTTTGTAAAACCATGTTGACTCCGATGGATTGTAGTATAACTTTGCAAATTTACTCAACAATGAATTCTAATAATTTGCCTTAAGTTACAATAGTTTATTCTTACATTTTACTCCCTAATGTATACAGTTATTGTAAGTTCTTCCCTTTCGAAAACCTTTACTTTTTTTTTGAATTCCTGTTTAATGGGCACACGTTTTTAAGAGATCTGCTCCAATTGCTGTGTAAGAGGCATGTGTGGATGAATGGACTCATCATCCAGCTGGTGTACAAACTCAATGGACTGACGTCTTTCTGGTGTTCCTATGTTGTCATCTCCAAGGCCAGAATGACCTCCTCCTGTTGATGCGTTAGAGGGTTTGAGGGATTATAGAATCTTCCTGTTGCTGTGTAACAGCTTGAAGGGCTGATGGGTCTTCTCATAATCGTCCATCGTAGGCTAGAGATACTGAACAGTCTCCTCATGTATCCCGGAGATGGGACCGATGGAGTGATTAATCTTCTCCTGTTCCATTACACCTGACACTTGTCTGAATTACCTTCTCCTTTCTCATGAAAGAAGTCTCAGATAGTTTGTATTCTTATCCATTTCCCTTGCAACAGGTTCGGTGAGTCTGAATGGCCTCCTATTATCTCAATGTAACAATTCTCCAGTCACTGTGTGACCTCTTCCAATTCCTATGTTACAGACTTGAGGTGGCTGATGGGACTGTTCCTGTTGCTGTGTCCAGTGTTATAAGCTCGATGGGGCTGGTTGACTTCCTCCTGTAAATGTACATCAGACTCCAGAGGCTGAATAGGTATAAATAATGACTGCAGATGCTGGAAACCAGATTCTGGATTAGTGGTGCTGGAAGAGCACAGCAGTTCAGGATGCTGCCTGAATTGCTGTGCTCTTCCAGCAACACTAATCCAGAATCCAAGGGCTGAATAGCATCGTCCTATTCTGGTGTAACGGGATCGACGGCCTGAATATCCTTCTGTTGTTCCTGTGTAACAGACTGGAGAATGGAATAGGTTCCGTCATTATCTGTGCAATTGGCTTCAGATGTTGACTGCTTCCTTGTCATCTATGTTGAAATAAGATCATCTTTAATTCTTGTCAACTCCAATGAAAGTTGGATCAACCTGATCATCATTTCCCAATCAGATAACACCTTCACTGCAGGAATCAGTTGAGGGAACCATCTCTGAGCTCCTTCCAATGTAACAATATCCTTTCCTCAGTGAGGAGATTAAACCTGTACACACTATTCCATATGTATTCTTACTAAGATCCTATACAGCAGCAGCAACACTTTACCAGCCTGCTGTAAGGTTCCCACTCAGGTTACGGCAGTCTCACGTGTCTCGGGAATACACCACATTTGTTAAAATCATTGTCCTTTTCTAATCGACCAGCATATCGGGAGATCTGGAGAAAATCTCACAATGACGATTGAGAAGATCATAAATGATGTGGCGAGATGATCTCTACCATTAGTCTCCCCAGAGCCCACGTCGCTCAGATTCCACAGAATCTAGTAAGATCGAGCGTAAAAAAACAGCAAGGAGGAGCAAACATTGATGGGAGTAATATATCAAAGTGAAAGCTACAATACAAATGTTGGGCGTGTTATTTAACAGGAAAATTAGATATACACATTTGTGAGTACTGCAGTAATAATATACTGTTTAAATTGTATCCAAACTGTGTTAACACAACTGAATGTTAATGCTGAGAAAAATGGATTTCATGTGCACGTGTGAGATGGTTTGGTTAACATTATGTCGAGCACCGAGCTCGAGATCAGGTTATTTCGGAATTGGTGTTGAGTGATCAGAAGAGCTATTGAAAACTTTGCTGTAAAGGACTTTTTGGGAACAGTGACCACAATGTATTGGCTTTTTGATGTTTGAATACACGACAGCTTTTGTTTTTTTTGAAGTAACCGTTGTAAAGCTGAGTCATGCAAGCCCTGAAAGTGTGAGAAGAACGTGGGGACTACAGATGCTAGAGATCAGAGTCGAAGAGTGTGGTGCTATAAAATCACAGTAGGTCAGGCAACATGCTAGGAGCAGGAGAATCGACGTTTCAGGCATAAGCACTTCATCAGGAATGAGGTTTATGGGCCAAGCGGGCTGAGAGATAAATGTGAAGGTAGTGTGTCAAGGAGAAATAGCTGGGAATGCGATCGGTAGATGCAGGTGGGGTTGAAAGTGATAGGTGTTGAAGGGAGACAGAACGCCTCAACTACTGCATGCACTAAACCCAATGTAGTCTTCTCTACATTGGCGAGACAGGACGCCAACTTGTTGATCATTTCAGAGAACATGGCTGGGACAGCCACATTGACCAACTCCACTGTCTTGTGGCTGAACACTTTAACTCCCTTTCCTACTCTGCCAAGGAAATGAGGGTTCTGGGCCTGATCCATCGCCAAACCCGAACCACCAGAATCCTGGAGAAGAAAGCCTCATCTTCTGCCTTGGGACTTCTAACCACAAGGGATCGTTGTGGATTTCCCCATTTCCCATAACCCTACCTTATCCCTGTCCAACATTCCAACTCAGTACCACCGTTTGAATGTTCCTATTTGTCCACGTTGCTTCCCATCAATCTGGTCCACCCTCGTCTCCGACTATCACTTTCAGCCCCTCTTCCGTCTACCTATTGAATCAAAGGAAGCATCATAGAAAAACCCCAAGTATTGTAGTAAGCCAGTGGATTCAGAGAAATGTAGGACCCAGCAAAGGAAGACCAAGAAACTGGGAAAAAAAATCAAAAAGAGAAAAAGCATGCAAACACAAGAAAAAAACATAAATACTGCTAAAAAGCGTCTATCAATGTATGAAACAAAAATTAAAACAAGATCAAATGTGGGACAGTGGGTGTGCGGGCAGGATAATGTATTGTAGAGACCAGAGAAATCACAGGAAAAAGAAACAGTTTCGTTGTGTCTATCTTCAAGGAAGAATATCCAGAAATTCTCCCAGAAATGCCAAGTGACCATGGGACTTGTGTAAGTAAAGTCTAAGATCATTCTATCAGTGTTGAGCTCATCTTTGAAAAGAAAGCTGGATTGAGTATTGATAAATCTGACCGATCAGATGTACTTCATACAAGAATTTCAGAGGAAGCAGCAATAGATATATTGATTGCATTGCAGATTTTCATGTTATTTTCCAATACATTCCCGAAAGATATTTAGCCAATCTGGATAAGGCAAAGGTTATAAGTATTACCCAACTTGAAGAAAGGATGAAGATGGAGAGTGGTGAACGAGAGACCAGGTAACTTGTCATCCGCAGTCGGGTGTCTGTTGGACTCCAATACAAAGAACATGCTACTAGATATATAGAAGGTAATGGCAAAAATGGGGAGTGTGATAACGCATCAATGAAAGGAAAACCATAAGGGACAAACTTTTTTTTTGGAATGGTTTGAAGATGATTCTTGTAGACATAGGCAATGAAAAACCAATGGATAACGTATAGTTAGATATTCAGCAGCATTTTTTTTAAACTCACACAGTAAGCTTATAAGGGGAGTTAAAGCAAAAGGTATTGGGAAGAACATACGCAAATGGGAAAGTAAAAATTAGGGTTACATTCATGTGAATGTAATTGGAATATAGAAGATGAAGTGTACCAGTTGCACAGAGTGTTGCTGAGACTAAACTTAGAGTTGGGAGTCCCAATCTAAGATAGAATATACTGAAGACAGAGGAAATACAAAAGGTATTCTCCAGATTAATCCCTAAAATGGAAAGATTGTCTATGGGGAAACTCAGCCGGTGATCTCGGGTTTCAAAAGATCTGAGGTGATTGTAGTGAAACTAAGAAATGTAGAATCATAGAGGGGACTGAATAACAGAGACATATGGCGATTTGCAAACATGCGAGATCAGGGAGAATCCCACGATATTCTACATGTACAAGTAGAACAGAATAATCAGCAAACAGTTAGTGTCATTAGAAACCAAAGGGGCAATCTGTGTGTGAAGCTGGAGAACATTGATTGATTGTGACATGAGAGCTTCACATCTCTTTTACCTGGGAAAAGGAGGATGCAGGATTAGAATTCGAGAAGATGGACTGGAATGCTCTGGAAAATATTGATATAAAATACGAGCAGCGGTGTGATGCTTTGTCTGGTATAAATATGGACCAATCCCCAGTTCTGGATGAGTTTTATCACAGTCTACTGTTGGTGACAAGTGGGGAAAGACACTGACTGCAAATATTAATTAGAATCTGACAAAAGGGGAGATACCAGAGAACTGGAGAAAGGCTAATATGATTCCACTTCACAGTAAGGGTGGTGGAGGTAGATCAGGGAACTATAGACGAGTGAATATTAGATCACTATTAGGGAAACTACTGGAGAAAATAGGGAAAGAGAAAATTGAACTCTGATCAGAGTTGCAAGGTTTGATCAGGGATAATCATCATGACTTTATCAGAGGGAAGTCACATTTAAAGAATTTGATTGAATTAGTTTGAGGAGGCCGCTTGTTTAGTATTGCAGCAAGGCCATTGACAAAGTTCGAAATGGGAAACTGCAAAATAAAATAGTGTTACAGTATCAAGAATAACATGACAAGTTACAATGGAAATTGTCTTAGTGGCAGGAGACAGAGAGTGATGGGAGAAAACTGTTTGTGTCACTGGAACCAGTGTCCCCTGGTGTACCACAGGGATCAGTGATGTGTCCCTTATTGTTTGTGGTATTCATAAATGGTGTAGATGTGAATCTGGATGGAGATGGATAGAGGAGGTGGGAGTTGTGATAAGTTAGTTTATGTTTGACATAAAGATTGGCCCGGTGGTTGGCAGTGAGGAGGAAGGTCTTATGTTACAGGAAGCTACGGATGGATTGGTTAGACCGTCAGATCAATGGCAGATGGAATGTAACCCTGATAACTATGAGGTGATGCACCTTGGAAGAAGGAACCAGACAGGGGAGGACTCAGTGAACGGCAGCACACTAGGAAGGTTAGACGGTGCTTCTCCACACATTAGATTAGTAATCTAATCTAATCTAATCTAATCTAATCCCGGAATGTGTCAAGACAGGGTAATAGGTTAGTTAAGAAGTCACACGCGACTGTTGGTATGGCCTTTATTCATCATGACATCGATTGTAAGAGTTATACAGGACTTTAGTTAGGCCAGGATGGAATACAGTCTACAGTTCTTGGAGCCTCATTACAGGGAGGATGTGATTGCAGTGGAGGGGGAGCAGAGGAAATTCACCCGAATGTTTCCTGGGATGGAGCATGTTAGCTATGGGGAGAGGCTGGATAAGTTCGGGTGTTTACTTTGGAGCAGAGAGGCTGGGGGGGGCGTGATTCAGAAGGATAAGCTGACGAGGAGCATGGACAGGGTGGATAGACAACAGTTGTTCCTTTTAGTCAGAGAGTCAAGAACAAGGGAACACACCTTTAAAGTGAAAGGTTTGAGGTTTACAGAAGGTTTAAAGATTGTTTTTTTTTTCATCTGGAGGGTGTATGGGATTGGAATGTACTTACTGAGAGGGGGGTTATCACAGGTAACGTCACAACCGTTAAAAAGTGTTTGGATGAGCACTTGGAAGTGTCATAACATTCCAGGCTATGGGCCTGCTGTGGGAAAGTGGGAACTAATGTAGATTGTGCTGTATTTCTGTTGGCACAGTCTCTATGCTCCTGTGAGTGTTTGGTGTGGAATATCAATTATTGAGCAGCTTAAGGCTGGAATTGATGCGTATCTGAAGAGTATATTCACAAAAGTGTTATAAGAGTGAACTATAATAGCTTGTCAAATTATGTCAATGTGAGAGATATGAGAAAACAAGTGCAACTTTTTACAATCTGAAACCAGAGAATGGAGAACGGGCAACAGGGAAATTGCAGAACTATGAAACGACTACTTCAATTCTGTCTTCATAGAACCTTCCAACAATACTAGAAAAAACCAAGTCTGGTGTGGAAAAATGATATAGTACATGGAACAGAGAACATAATAAGTAAATTGTTTAGGAGAAATTATTGGGACTGACTGTAATGTCCATGGACAACACTAACATAGACTTATGAAATGGGAATTATGTTTGAGAAATAGACTGGGAGACAAAAGAAAGAGAACCAATGGATGTAAAACATGTGGATTTTCAGAAAGGTTTTGGTAAAGTTACAAGCCCAGTTTGCAAAATCAAATCTGAGTGGATTGGGGCGAAAATATCGATATGTTTCTAGAATGGGACAGCTGGCAGGAAACAGTGATTAGAAATAAACAGACTCGTCAAGCAACAGCCTGACATTGTAAGGTATGATTCTGTGAGTATGACTATGTCCCAGACTCCCCATCACCTTTCCCGGATATGTCCTATCTCACCTGAAGGATAGACACAAAAGACATGGCGGCACACTGGGATAGAGTTGGAAGGGAATTGCTCTGGGAGTACTCAACAGTGACTCTGTATCTCATGAAGTCTCATGGCTTTAGTTTACACATGGGAAAGGAAGCCTCCTACTGATTACCATGTACCAGCCTCTCTCAACGGATGAGTCAGTACTCCTCCATGCTAACCAACACTTGGAGGAAGCACTGAGAGAGGCAAGGGCGCACAATGTACTCTGGGTGGGGGATTTCAATTTCCACCACCAGGAGTGGCTCTGCAGCAGCATTACTGATTAAGCTGGTCGGATCTTCAAGGAAATAACTGTTAGGCTGGGTCTATGGCAGGTGATGAAGGAACCAACAAGAGGAAAATACATACTTGACCACATCTTTACTAAAAAGCCAGCTGTAGAAGTATCTGCCCATGCTAGTATCGGTAAGAGTGACCACCGCATAGCCACTGTAGAGACAAAGTCCCACCTTCACATTGAGAATAACCTCCACCATTTTGAGTAGTATTATTACTGTCCTAAATAAGACCAAACTCAAACACATCTAGCAGCTCAAGTCTGGGTTTCCATAAGGTGCTGTGGGTCAGCAATAGCAGCAGAATTGTACTCCAGCGCAACCTCATGGCCTGGCAGATCCCTGTGACAACAATTACCATCAAGCCAGAAGATCAACCTTGGTTCAATGGAGTGTGCAGGAGGGCAGGAGCAGCACCAGGCATAAGTGATCCCACAAGCAACGGTTCAGATCTAAGCTCTGCAGTCTTTCCACTTCTAGTTGAGAATAGTTATGGACAATTAACCAAGTCATTGGAGGAGGAGATTCCACAAATATCCCATCCTTAATGATGGACGAGCCCAGCACCTCAGGGCAAAAGATAAGGCTGATGCATTCGCAACAATATTCAGTCAGAAGTGCTGAGTCGATGATCCATCTTAGCCTCCTCCAGTGGTCCTCAGTAATTCAGTTACCAGTCATCAGCCAATTCATTGAGTCCACGCGATATCCAGATTCGTCCAGATTCAGTTGGAGACACTGGATACTTCAAAGGGTGCATACCCTGTCAACATTCTGGCGATAGTACTGAAAAATTGTGCTGCATAACTTGTCACTGACCTAGCTAAACTGTTCCGTATCGTTACAACAACATTTCCCCGATTAAATGGAAAATTACCCAAGTATCCCCTATACATAAAAGGTAGAACAAACCCAATCTGACTAATTACCAAACCATCAGTCTAATCTCGAACATCAGTAAAGTGATGGAAGGTGTCAATGCTTTCAAGCAGCACCTGCTCAGCAATACCCTGGTCAATGATGCCCAGTTTGGGTTCCACCAGGTCCACTCAACTCCTGACCTCATTACCTTGGTTCAAACATGGACAAAAGAGCTGAATTCCAGAGTTGGGGTGAGAGTGACAGCCGTTTAAAACAAGGCAGCCTTTGATCAAGTGTGGCATCAAGGCACCTTAGCAAAACTGGAGCCAATGGGTATCGGGGCAAACACACCGCTGGTTAGAATCATAACTAACACGTAGGAAGATGGTCATGGTTGATAAAGGTCAGTCCACTCAGCTCCAGGACAAGTCTATAGGAGTCCCTTGGGCAGTGGCCTCGGCCCAAACATCTTCAGAGCTGCTTCATCAATGACCATCCCTACATTGTAAGGTCAGAAGTGGGAATGGTCGCCAATGATTGCACAATGTTCAGCAACATTAGTGGCTCCTCAAATACTGAAGCAATTCATGTCCAAATGCGACAAAATCTGGACAGTATCCAGGCAGAAAAGTGATAAGTAATATTCACGCCACACAAATGCCAGACCGTGACCATCACCACTGAAATACAATCTAACCACTGCCCCTTGGCATTTAATGGTGTTACTATCACTGAATCCACAGTGGGCTGCGGCGGTTCAACAAGGCATCTCATCACCACCTTCTCAAGGGGCAACCAGGGACAGGCAATAAATGCTGGCCCAGCCAGTCACACCCAGATTCAGGAAATAAATACATTGAAAAACAACATTTCTTTTAACAGAGGAAGGTTGCTGAGGTATCACAGGGATCGGTGTTCAGGCCCCAGCTGTTCACAATATCCATTAAACATGGGTGGAGATCTCAGTGAGATATATAAGCCTTTGTCAGGGTGAGACAGATTGGAATCAGGGATGATAATTCCCCAGGCCGTGGTGTCTAAAACAAGGGGCCACAGTATTAGGTACACTCAGGCCATTCTACATGAGATGAGAGTAAATGTCTGCATTCAGACACTGGTGACCCTGGGGAATTCGCTTACACCTGGTAGCCAAGACACTGAATATAAATAAGGATTTAGAGACAGTAAAGGGATGGTGGGAGAGCAGGAGAACAATGTGGAAATAAAGGGACAGGTATAATTATATTGAATTGGGTACCAAACTCGACAGACCAAAGGGACTACTGCACTTCCTATTTTATAGCTTCACAAGTTAATCACATTAAGGGATGTGTACAGTGTGTGGAAAAATTGCATTGAGGAGATATTTGAACGTGAACTGGAATGGCGAAGGCTCAATGTATTGTATGGCGTACTTGATTTCCGATGTTTCTATGCAGTCTGTAAATGTTGTCACAAGCTCTCAGATGTTAGGAAGGAGGTCACTGCAGGGTTAACAGGGCTGTGTTTCTCATTCCCTTTTCCGATATTGAGGCTGGGCCGGTGTTCTGTCTGGTTTTATCCTTTAGACCTCGGAACAGTTTAATACAATAGAATGTCTTGGTTGGCGGATTCAGAGATCATTGAAATGTTTATCACATGTCTGTGTGTCTGGAGTCACGTTTAGGCCAGACCAGGAAAGCACGGGAGATTCACTTCCTGAAAGTAGATTTGCGAAGCAAATTGCTGTTTACAATCGACATTGGCTTGAAGGTCACTATTACGGACACCAGGTTTTGCATCTTAATATTTTGTCAATTGTTTCTAACTTCCACCAGCTGCCAGAGCATTAGCCTGGTTTGGATTATTAATCCAGTGACATTTCCACAGCAACGCCATCTCCACATTGGGACCTATCGGAAACCACACTGAACAGGATATTTCCTGCTTGACAGCTCTGTCAAAAAGAACTCACACCAATTTGACTGTTGTGGTGGGACTGAGAAGTGGTAATTGGTCAGATTGTAATTATACTCCTCTTAGGAACTGGACATAGTTGAGTAATTTTCCACATTACCAGGGAGATGTCAGAGTTGGAGCTGGAATGAAACAGCTTCCCCAGGGACACGGCTTGTTGTGCAGCACATGTGTTCAGTCCTATTGCAGGAATGGTGTCAGGACCCATTGCCTTTGTCGTATCTCCTGTGTTCAGCTGTTTCTTCATGTCACGTGCAGCGAATTGGATTGGTTGAAGACTGGCATCTGTGATTCTGTGGGCATCATGGCGAGGGTGAGGTGGATCATCTACTCAACACTTCTGGCTGATGGTTGTGCAGATACCACATCCTGGTATTTTACACTGATGTGCCGGGCTGTTCAATTATTTAGGATGGGGATATTTTTGAGGCCCTTTCCTCCAGTCATTTGTTTAATCGTCCATCACCAGTTATGTCAGAATGTGGCAGGACTGCGGAGCTTTGATCAGATCTGTTTGTCAAGTGTGGTAGCTTTAATGGGTTCGTTTAGGTTCACATGGTTCTGACACAGTCATGTTCACCCACAGTCATTACTGAAACATAGATCATATTGATAGTAATGGCAGACTGAGGAGATTATCCGAGGGAAAATGTTACAGGTTGTGGTTGAATGTTGTTTTGCTTCTGCTGCTATAGTCTACAGCACTACATAAATACACAGGTTTGAGCTGCAATATCTGCAATGCAATTCTGCTCTCTGTCTCCTCGTTCACATCGAGACCCATTCACCCATCAGTCATGTACTCAGTTACCTATTCTGGTTTCTGATGTGGTAACACTTCCATTTTCATACTCTCATTCTGCTGATAGTTCCTCCCCGGGTCATGCTTCCAATCTGACACATTCTGCAAAACCAATTAACTGATTTGAATTCAATTGTTCAATTCATCTGAATATATTTTTCCTTGAGTAATAACATCTTCTGTGTTTAAAGTGAATGCCTTGCCCTCTGTTTCTCTCCCTGACCATGATTAAGTGTTCTGCCGAGTCAGTGATACCAGCCTTATGTAGATTCAGGGCCAATGAATTCTCTGGATTCCTAATTATCTTCACCAAATTGTCTGTTTCCTCTTTTGGTTTGATGCCTCATCACTCATATTTGCCTTGTCCTCCCATGAGTATGTTTCATCTCTTCTGGGATGGATTTTTGATATCCTCCAAATTATCTACAGAAATTGCTGCTTTTGCTGCTCCATGGTCTGCTCTGCTCGGCTCCCCTTCCAATTAACTCTGGCCAGCTCCTCCCGCATGTATTTGTACTTATGTTACTCAATTATAATCACATTGCATCAAGAAGCGAGCAATAGATATAAACCGAAAGAAAGAGTTTTGAGCGAAGAGATGCAAAGAATAATTTGTACATTTCTTAACTAGATACAAAGAGAGAAAGAGCGAGACAACATAGATGAGTAAATATGAAATATGAGAAAGCTAGATCATCGAAAGAAGTAGATGTGTTGGCAATTCCTGTGAGCTGTGGTCCTTTGTACAGTGCATGTACAACAGAGTAATGTGTTCAAATGCTGGGTCTGATGCCAGAATTTATATCTCCAATAATATGACAAATACTAGATTTGAAAAGAACCCAACAGGCCAATATGTTTAATTCTGGTAGAAAGGGGATTAACTGAAATGAGTTGGGACACTAGAAGCAAGAATTTATAACACACATCCTGATAAGAATGAGAGATTGGAGTAGAGAATTCCAGAAAAGGAAGGAACGTTGAGAGAAGGGGAACATATCATTTTAGATGAGAATCAAATGATGTTTTAATGTTTTATAAATTTTATACATCATATGCATCACTTTTCGTTAACTGTGTCTCTGTTGTTCATTTATAGTGTGTTGTGTACATACGAAAAATGTAAGTTATCTGCACACACAAATCGATTAAACAGTGTATATAAAATCATTTTTCCACCATTGAAATGGTCCTGTTGTCGTGTTACCAGTATACATGAACACCAACGATCCACCAAAAGACATGAAGAAGGGCTTATGCCCGAAACGTCGATTCTCCTTCACCTTGGATGCTGCCTGACCTGCTGCGCTTTTCCAGCAACACATTTTTAAGCTCTGATCTCCAGCATCTGCAGTCCTCACTTTCTCCTACCAAAAGACATGACCCATTATCAATATGTTCCATACATACAGACAAAGAAGGGCACCACTTTGATTGGGACAACGCACATACATACTAAGACAGGCAAGGACATTCTTAGAGGAATAGCATTCTGACCAGAAGTCTATCAATAAACACATCAATTTAGATCATATCTACCTTCTCTTGTAAAACAAAGGAACCAGAAATGACATCACCACTCTTAAGAAACCAAGACCTATAAAAAGAGATTTGGGACATACCACCAGCGCTTCAGCAGACACTCTCACTGGTGATGTTACTTAGTCATAGTGTTGAAACATCTGAAAACACACCTTTCAAGCACAGTGAGTTAACTTGCATACATGCAAACTGTTATTTTTATTTTATTAGTGGAATTTGGGAGTTCATTGTCTCTCATGTTTTAACAGATTACGAGGTGAGGTGAGCTTTTCTGGGTTTGTGGTTTTAATTAACAGAAGGTCTCGACATTGATGTATTAACAGTTTGCGGCCTTGCCGTATGGGATTTGGACAGATCTAAGCAGATTTCCGGTACAAAATGTCCCAGCAAATTCCAACACGTTGCAATTAGTGATCTAAATCTTCGATTAAAACCGGAAAATTTGTTTAACTTTTTATACTTGTGGTTGGTTAAATTAAAAGTGAGAGAAATAGCTTTTAACATTACTAAAGAGGTTCCCAAATTTGCCAAGAAAGTTTAGAAAGACAGAAGCAGGACATATTTTAAATTAGCAAATAGGTTGGAATTGGGATTAACCAGGGACAAAAGGGAAGCTGAAATTATAATGGAGTTGGTCAAGCACTTTGATGTATCAGAGAAACAGACAAGTGCAGTAGAGTTATAAAATACTTAAATTGCAAATATGGCAACTGAAGTTAGAAGATAAAGAAAGAGGTGGAAACAGAGAGAGAAGACAGAGAAAGAGAAGAAAGAAAAGAGAGACGAATTTGAAATTCAGAAGTTGGGAATTAGACAAGAAAGTTAAATTAGCAGGATGGAGATGAAGGGAGTACGTAGGGATGTATGCAACTATGTTAATACCTTGCCATATTTCGGTGCGAAAAATGCCAAAAACATTTTTATGAAAATGGCTCAGCAGACGACGTATCCGGTGAACTTGTGGGTAATGCTAGTTCAGAATACGCTGGTGGGCACAGCTGGTGAGGTATGTGCAGCGCTATCAGATGAGGGGTCAAGAGATTATGCAGATGTCAAATAGGCTATTTTGATTGGTTATGAATTGGTGAAGCATATAGACAGAGATTCATAAAAATAGAGACGGAACCAGGTCAGACTTATGTTAAGCTTGAAAGAATTAACCATGGTCATTTTGATAGATGGGTGCTGGACTTAAAAATGGATAAGGCCTGTGAGGCTTGAAGGGAAATTATTCCGCTGGAGAGGTTAAACACTCATTTCCAGTAATGGTAAGAATTCATGTAAATGAACATAAAGTTCAAGAAGCGAGAAACGCGGCAGAAATGGCAGGTAAGTATGCATTAGAGTATGAGATGAAATTAGCTTCTGGGAGGATTTTCATCCTGTGAGGGATAGAAATTGGGAGAAGGGAATATCACACACTACAAAGCGAAAAGTAGCGCACAATAGTTTACCACAGGTGAAAAAAGAAGCGCAAAGTGTTGAACGGAGTTGAAAGACCTCAGGTGTTATCACTACAAGTGTGTGCAACACATAATATTACAGTACTGATGGTTTAAGAAGTGCACAGTGAAAAGGTGTTTTCACTGCAGTAAGCTGGGACACGCCGTGATGGTCGTTGAAGGAAGGCACTTTGGGGAAAGATGTGGTAGAAGAGGCTAAGTTGGTGGCATTAGTGAAATTGATAAAGGAGACCCCAAGTGGAGCCGAGGAACTGCAGGAGAGTGCACAGCCTAAGCAGATGTTCGGTATGGAGGCAGTGCCTGATCTCTGAAAGAATTCGCCTCCGTAGATAAAGTTTACTCAGAAAGAACAGGGGGAGAAGGAGAAGAAGTTATAATTTTGTGAGATACCGGAGCTGCTCAGTTTCTAATAGTTGAGAAGTGATTAACATGCCAGAAAGAGTGAAAATACATTCATCTCTTACTATTAGAGGCCAAGAGAAAGTGAGGGCTGCAGATGCTGGAGATGAGAGTTCAAAGGTGTGGGGCCGGAAAAGCACAAAAGATCAGACATCATCTGAAAAGCAGGACAATCAAATATCAGGCATAACCCCCCGATCGTCAGGAATGTGGTGAGGGGGCAATGGGGCTGAAAGATAAATACTGGGCTGGGCTGGTGGGAGGGTCACTGGGAAGGCGATAAGAATATGTAGATGGGATTGATTGTGATATGTCGGAGGGGAGGGTGGAGTGGATAGTTGGGAAGGAAAATGGACAATTAGTTCAGTTCAAGAGGGCAGTGCTAGGTTGAATCTGGGAGAGGTTGGTGGGGGGATATTTGGAATTTGGTGAAGTCAACGTTGATACTGTAGAGTTTGAGGTTTCCAGCTGTCCTATCACCTATCCACTTCACCGTCTTCTCCGACAGATCACCATCACACCCCACCTGCATCTACCTATCGTCTTCCAAGCTACCTTCCACACAGCTCCATCCCCACTCTCCTATTTATTTCTTCGCACCCTTTCCTCTCCCTTACCCCCAACTTTCCTGATGAAGGATTTATGCCTGAAACGTCAACTCTCCTGCCCCTCGGATGCCACCAACTTGCTGTGCTTTTCCATGCCTACACTATTCAACTGTCATCTTCAGCATCTGCAGCCCTCACTTTCTCTCGGCCGCTAATAGTAAGAGATGAAAGTATTTTCACTTTTTCTGGCATATTAATCAAAAGCGTGATAATCTGTGGAGTGGGGATGGAAATTAAGCATTCCTTTGTGTAACATCAGGATGGAATGCCAAATCAAGATTGGGTAAGTAACAGTGACAGTGAGTAACAGAGTGTCAGTTCTAGGAATACAGTTTGTTCTTGGGAACGATTTAGCAGGAGGCGAGATGGGAGAGACACCCCTTGTGATGGAGAAGCCAACGGAAGACTCAAGAATTGGGGTGTTAAAAGAAATATACCCAGGAATTTTTCCAGATTGCATAGTAACAAGATCCCACTGTCATATGTTACAGCAGGAAGGAAAAATGAACTAAGAAGACAAATGGGCTGATGCTCAGTGAACTGACACCTTGTTTGATGTAACGGTGCAGAAAAAAAACCTGAACAGGTAGAGGGTCAGGCAGAGGTGTTTAGTCCAGAAAGGCGAATGGATTAACAACAGATATACACACACACATACACACACACTTACACATGCACACATACAGGAAGGAATCAGAATATATTGTCGAATGTTATTAACTTAAAGACAGAATCCTAAAATTAAAATGGTGACCCCGATAGGTTACTGCAGAAGAGAAATAAACCGAAGTGCACTTGATTGTGCTACTGGTAGTATACAATGTGATGGGTAGCACATACACTAATTGCAGGTGGTCACCTAGGTGTACGGAAGACTCAGGCTAAGGTACAGAAGCATTTCTAGTGGCCTGGAATGCACAAGGACGTAGTTTTTTTTGTACATGACATACATACCAAATGGTAGGTAAGTAACAGGCAGAAATAGAACGAGCACCTTTCTTGCCAATTCCTGCATTCGAAAAACTTTTCACGTGGGTTATGATTAATTGTGTAGCTCCCCTTTCTAAAATAGAAGTGGAAACCAAGATTTGCTGACCATAATGGATGTGTGCAGAGGCAATTCCATTACGGAGTGTTAAGATAAAAAGGGAGATGGAGAGGTTGGTAGCTGTCTTTACTCGTTGTGAGCTATGCAGTAAGATTCAGTCAGACCAAGGGTCTCATTTTACCGCTCAGCTGTTTAAGGACGTCATGGATAGGTTCAGCATACAGCAGTTTAAATCAAGTGCGTCAGATCCTGAATCCCCGGGAGCCTTGGAAAGTTAACATCAGCCACTGAAGATCATGTTAACAGCATACTGTTATAATTACCCGAATGATTGGAATAAAGGTGTCCCATTATATTGTTTGCCATTAGAGATGCCCCAAATAAATCTACTCAGTTTAGTTCATTTGAGTTAATATTCGTACATGAAGTGAGAGGTCCTTTGAAATTAATTGCATATAAATTGGCAGGACCGAAGTCGGAAATCTCACAGTTGGATTATGTGTGTGAGTTGAAGGAGAGAGTAGACGGAGTAGGTGAGTTAGCTAAACAGTATCTGAAGAGCACGACATAGAGTGAAGCAGGTAGCAGATAAAAACTCTGAAACTTTGATGATTTCCCGTGGGGATGACGTACTAGTATTGCCACTAGTGGTAAGAAATCTCTTCAAGGCCAGGTTTAGTGGCTCATTTCAAATGTTAAAAAAAAATGTCAGTTAAGCTATCTGGTAAAGATACCGGATATGAAAAAAACGTTATCAAGTATGTCAAGTAAATGAATAATGCTCCAGCCACATTTAAGACTCAGGAACAAAGTTGTCGCCAGATGAACAAATTGTGTAGTTTGTCTGTATGATGGAGTGACCTTTAGGAAGTGATTGAAAGCTCCCATGTTACAGCTGGCAGTGCATGTGGAACGATAGAAGAAGCAAACTTAGTAATAGAAAAACTTGGTTAAAGAAAACAGAATTCACGAAGGCAGAGGGGACGTTCTTGGGACATTACATCGGACATGGAAGGTTGACCCCATGGAACACAAAGACGAAGGGCTTTGAGGAATTTCCACGACCATCCTCGAAGAAAGAGGTGCTTCAATTTTTGGAACTGAGTGGATTCTATCGGAAGTATGTTGCAAACTTCAACAGCGTATTGGCACCACTGCTGGATTTCCGAAATAAGATCACAGAATTGTGGTGGACCGAAAAATGCCAGGAGGCATTTGAGAATTTTAAAGCAGATTTAATCACTGCATCAGGTTTAGATACACCGAATATTTTGAAACCCTTTGAAAATTGTGTTAGATGCGAGGGATATAGGGGTCGGAGATATATTGATCCAGAAGGATGATGATGGAATTGACTGGCCAATTGGCTACTTGTTGAAAAAACTCAATATCCACCAGAAATAAAATACAACATCTCCATTATTAAAAAAGAATGATTGAGTTTCACACCGGCCTGACAATATTTTAATGTTTATATGACAATCAAATTGTCGGAGATGTTTGTGGACAAAGACAAACTTTTCGCATTTTTTGGAATATTTAAAGACGAGAATATGTGACTATTTCATTGGAGTCTTGTCTTACCGACTTTACACTTACAAAATGTACATGCTTTGGGTCCTAAAATGTGATAGCAGATGTGTTATCGCTGATTTCAAGGAACATATTTAGATGAGATTTGACTTATTCCAGTGTTATATAGGTGCGCAGAATTAATATAAATGGTATAACTGAGATTAATAACTTATGTATTTCATAATCATGGGATTAAGAATTAGAGGAAAAGAAATGAAGTCATCTTTTCATTCTGATGGTTCCTTTTATTTCTGACGGGGGGAGGTGTTATGATGCTGACTAGAAAGTACAGCCACAGATGCCAGCTAAAGGTTAAGCTGTTCCACATGTCACCATTAACTGAGAAATGGATACCTGGGTTTTGGTTGCTGTTTTGACAGCAATTCAAATGCAACCAAAGAGTTCAAATAAAGCTCAGGATACCAGAAACCAACGGAATTGGAATATTATTGTTTGCACACCTGCAAAGCAGGTGTGAGAAATATTGTATCATGGGGAGTATATAAACCCAGCATTTTGAACACCAGAGGGAGAGCCACTGCCATCCAACAGCAGAGTAACTGCTGTAGAGCAGGAGTGCTAACTGGCCATTTCTAACAGTCTCTATCAAAGATACATGTTCATGTCAAACCTACTTGCAGTAAAAAAAAAGCATGACCCTGGGAGATCAGCAGCTGGAAGAGTGAACACAGCGGGAAATATGGAGACTGTGTGGTCTTGAGATTGTAACGTTTAGTATGTGGGTTGTTGGAACCCTATATTTTTACAGAGTTGGAGCCAGATAGTAAGTAGTTAAGAAAAGAGGAGCTTGTATTTTTGAATAGTTGTTGTTCACTATTAAAATAAAGAAACTTACTTGTTAAGTTTTGTTCAAATAGTGGAATGTAGGAGATCTGCGTCACTCATATTTTAACAGATTACGAGGTGAGGCGACCTTTTCTGGGTGTTTGGTTTTAATTAACAGCGGGGTTCGACTCCACCTTGGAAATGTCCATCCACGCTAACCCCATTTCCCTGGAGTTGGCCCATATCCTTCTAGGAGGAGAAAGTGAGTCCACATATTTATCCAAATGCCTTTGAAATGCTGTTAATATACCCCCTTCAACCACATGTGCTGGCAGCTCACCCGCGTACCATCCGCTGTGTAAAGAAGAGACTCCTCAGGTTCCCTTTTATTCCTTCCCCTCCAACCTTAAACTGGTCCCCTCTAATCCCCGATTCTCTAAACCTTGGAAAAAGACTGAGAGCACTAACGCTATCCATACCCCTCATGATCTTATACAGCTCTATAAGGTCCTCCCTCAATCTTCTACACTCCATAGAAAAGCTTGTCCAACCTCTCCCTATAACTCAGACTATTGGGTCCTGGTAATGTCTTGTAAATTTCTTCTGCACTCTTCGAATTTCATAACATCCTCCCTAAAACAAGGTGACAAAAACTGAACACAATACTCCAAGTGCGGCCTTACCAAAGTCCTGTGCAACTGCAACATAAATTCCTAACTTCTATCTCAATGTCCTGCCTGATGAAGACCAGTGTCCCAAATAGATTAGATTATTTTAATATTAGATTACATTACAGTGTGGAAACAGGCCCTTCGGCCCAACAAGTCCACACTGACCCGCCGAATCGCAACCCACCCCCACCCCTACATTTACCCCTTTAACCTAACACTACGGGCAATTTAGCATGGCCAATTCACCTGACCCGCCCATCTTTGGACTGTGGGAGGAAACCGGAGCACCCGGAGGAAACCCACGCAGACACGGGGAGAATGTGCAAACTCCACACAGTCAGTCGCCTGAGTCGGGAATTGAACCCGGGTCTCTGGCGCTGTGAGGCAGCAGTGCTAACCACTGTGCCACCGTGCCGCCCGAAAAATGCGTTTTTCACTGCCCTGTCTATCTGTGACTCCACTCTCAGAGAACCATGCACCTGAACGCCAAGGTCTCTCTGCTCACTACACCCCTTAAGGCCCTCCCATTCACCATGAAACTCCTACCTTGATTTGAGTTTTCAAAATACAAGACCTCACACATCTATATTAAATTCCATTTGCCATTTCCTGGCCCACTTCCCCACCTGATTAAGATCCTGCTGCAATTTCTGATTAAATTCCTCACTGATCATGATACCCCATATTTTAGTGCGATCTGCAAACTTACTAATCATGCCTTGTTCATTCTCAACCATATCAGAGATAACAAACAGCACTGGACCCAGCCTCCAGTCTGACAAGCAACCTGTGCCCTTGTAAGTGACTCAAGGGACTGAATGGCCTCATCGTATTCCTGTGTAAGAGATTCAAGGGGCTGAATGGCCTCCTCCTGTTCCTGTGTAAATGACTCAAGGGACTGAATGGCGTCTTCCTCGTCCGATTGCACAGGACCAAGGCGCTGATTGAGTTACCGCTGGTTTCTGTTTGACAGCTCGATGTGCTGACAAGTGTGATGATACTGCAGCTTTAAGAGGTTATTTTGTCCTGGTTTCTTTTAAGAAAGGGTTTGAACGACCGTTACCAAGCTGGTTAGTTAAGACCACTTGAGTAAACAGCGAGGAAGGCCTTGGGTTAATTTTAATGCAGCCTGAATGGGTGTGGCCGGCTCTCACATATTAGGATATCTGGGTTTTGGTTTCTCACTGACAATAGAAACTATTGGGGTCTCCACAATGTTGGAAGCTTCAGTCACTATCTCCTGGCTGCTAATCTCTCTGAATTTTCTCTTGACACTGTTTTTACTTCCTGGATTGGAGAAATGCTTGTGACAATCTGTGTCTGAATATTCATTTTTGCCAGGGGCTGTGTTTATGGGATTTTCCTATATTGGATCAGTTCATTAGTAATAGTTCCTAGATTCATTATTTTGTTAACTTGGCCAATAGAATTAAGTTATTCTTGATTCCTCTTTCTTTGGTTTCATTTTATCTTTCGTGTTTAAATAAATGGTGTTTTGCTTCACACCGAGTAGTTTGACCAGTCACATTGCATCTGGAACAGACACTTTACATTTCCTTTAAAATAAGAAAATATTAGAGTCTAGGCTACCGCCTTCAAATATTTTCGAGGGGCTCTTATGTGGTCCATCACACTAGACTCCTTCTGTTCCTGAGTAATAGGCTGGAGGCACTGAATGGGCTATCCCAGTTCTTCTCCAATAGTGTTAATATGCTGAACGACTTCCTCATATTTTTGTGAAACCAGCGTGAGGTGCTGCGTGAACTCTTATTTTACTGTGGCAATGTGCAGTGTCAAGCAGTGCTGTTATGGACACTTTAACAGCATAAGCCTGAATGGAGTCTGGGTCTTGCTGCACACGGACACAGACCAGTTCAGGAGCTCATGGGGCACAAAATGTTCTGAACACTGTGGAATCGTCAGTGACCATCCCAACTTCTGATCTTATGGTGAGGAGGGTGGGGGCGGGGAGACATTGATGAAGCAGCTGAAGATGTTTGTGAAGAGGAAGCTACCCTGAGGATCTCCCACACAGGTGACCCAGGACTGAGATGGTGAACATCTTCCTTTGTGCCATGTTTGATTCCAAACGTTGGAGAGTTTACTCTGATTCCCATTAAGTCCAGTTTTGTTAAGCTCCTTGATGTCAGCAGAAGTCAACCACTGCCTTGATATCAGGGCCAGTCATTTTTACCTGAACCCTTGAGCCAACCTCTTATGTTCATGTCAATAAGCCATGGTATAGGAGCAGCAAGTCGTTTCTTCAAACAAATGGTATTGAATGTCAGGGTTTCTCTTTTCAAAAGTGTTCGGGGAGCTCGATGACTGAACGTATTTGAAGAGCAGGTAGATGGATAGTGATCTGTAAGAGAGTTGAGGGCAATGAGGAATTGGGTATGAAAGAGGTTTTGAGACCAAGAGCAGATCAGTCATGATCTTATTGAAGGGCAAGGCAGGCTTGGGGTGTGAAAGACCCGCCCCTGTTTCTAATGTTCTTCCATTCTGTTATTGGAAAGTTAGTGGGTGTTATTTTCATGAATAATCTGTTATTGAATGTTGCAGTTAGGGAGACCAAAAGATTTTGTGTGCCATCTCTGGGTGAGGTATGGGGGCTGTATTCACAGTGAATCTGGGTCTATAACAAATGAAGCATAAGTTGCAGAAAGCAGACGCTGTGTAAAGAGAGATGAGAGACCTCTTTCATACCCAGCCTGAGCTTTCCAATTGCATTTCCCAAATCACCTCAAACCGTGTGTGACAGTCTTTAGTAGCTGAATGGTCTCCTCTGTTTCTGTGCACAGGTTATAGGAGCAAGTAGCCTCCAACTGCTCCTGTCTAGTAGGTGTGAGGAGCTGAATGGAACACAGAAATATGGGACTGAGGGACAGGAGTGGGTCATTCTGCACCAGGCACTAAGATTGTGGCTGATCAGGTTGTGGTCTCAGCCTCACCTTCCTGTCTGTGTCCCATTATCCATGACTCACTTCTATGTCAAATATGTAATTAACCCAGCCTTCAATCAATGTGAACAATAGAGGCACGATAAACTTCCAGTGAAGAGAATTATGATTTGAAAGGTACCTTCAGACTTTTTCGGTATCCCTCTTCGAGAATCAGAGAGTCATGCAGCGTGTAAACAGAACCGTAAAACCCATTTGTTAACTCCGATCAGATATCAAATCTGATCTAGTCCCATTTGCCACCATTTGGCCAATATCCCTCCACTTTCAGATATTTTTATAACGTGTGATTGTAACTGCCTTCAACACTTCCTCTGACAGCATGTTCTGTACACACACCCCTTTCTGTGTGATAAATTTAACTTCAGGTCCCTTCTAAATCATTCCCCCCTCGCCTTCAACCTATGCCCTCTTGTTCTGGACTGGGGAGCAAAGCGTGGCTGTACAGAATATCCATGCCCCTGATGATTTTATAAATCTCTATAATCTCACCCCTCAACCTCTGACACTCCAGGGGAAACACCTCAACCTAACCAGCCTCTCCTTAAAGCTCAGAACCTCCAGTCCTGGAACATCCGTGTAAATCTTTTCTGCAGACGATCAAGTTGTACGCAGTATTCTTAAAGTGGCCTCACCAACATCATGTACAGATACAACATCCCACCACAACACCTATACTCAATGCTCTGACTGATTAAAGCAATGTGCCAAATGTGTTCAGCTCCACTCTGTCTACCTGCGACTCCACTTTCAAGGAACAATGCACCTGCAGCCCTTGGTCCCCTTGTTCCACAACATGCCCCAGGACATTTCAATTAAGTGTATATTTTCTACCCAGATTTGCCTTTCCAAAATGCAAAACCTGCTATTTATCTAAATTACACTTCATCCGTCACTCCTTGCCCATTTGTCCCATCTAATTGTGGTCTTGTTGTATTCTGAGATAATCTACTACACCACCAACTTACTAACTATGGCCCCGATATCTACATCTAAATCCTTTATAAATTATGAAATGCAGTGAACTCAGTGCTGATTTTTACAGCACAGTGCTACTCACAAGCCTCCAGTCTGAAAAATACCATTCTTCCTTCAAGTGAATTGTGACTAGATTAGATTAGATTACTTTACAGTGTGGAAACAGGCCCTTCGGCCCAACAAGTCCACACCGACCCGCCAAAGCGCAACCCACCCATACCTCTACATTTACCCCTTACCTAACACTACGGACAATTTAGCATGGCCAATTCACCTCACCTGCACATCTTTGGACTGTGGGAGGAAACCGGAGCACCCGGAGGAAACCCACGCAGACACGGGGAGAATGTGCAAACTCCACACAGTCAGTCGCCTGAGGCGGGAATTAAACCCGGGTCTCTGGCGCTGTGAGGCAGCAGTGCTAACCACCGTGCCGCCCACTAGCTTCCACTGTATCCCGTGTGACTGAAACTTACTAATCTTACTTACCAATTGGAATGTTATGAACACCTTGCTGAGTTCCATATGGACAATGTCTATAAAACTGCCTTCATCAATGTTCTTTGTCACCTCTTCATAAAACTCAATAAAATTAATGAGACATGGTTTCCCATGCAGAAAACCACGTTGACTACCATGATCAGCTCTTGCCTTCCCAAATGTATGTAAATGCGGGCCCTCAGAATCCCCTCCAATTACTTACCCACCACTGACATCAGGCTCACGGGTCTATAGTTCCCCGGCTTTTTGGGTCACTGTTTCCTTTTCTCATCCCACTCCTCCACTCCTCACAACAAATGTTAAATGTAACCAGGTTGGTGATATGGCCGATGATATCAGTCTCAGACAGTTTTAGGAACAAGTCAGGCTAGTTTCTTTAATCTGCTAAAATCGCACGTTATGATTCACAGCAATTTTACTCAAACTATGGTGGAAAGATGCATGGCAAACTGTTTGGGTATTGCAAATAAGGAATCGATATTTCCCTGTCTAAAAACACTGGCACACGCGCGCACACACACATACACACACACACACAGCTAATAAACAAAATCACTGCAATTTGAAGTTGAAATAACTTTGTCCAGATATTAGTGCAACTCATAACAAAAGGAAAAACTGAGAGATTGTCCAAAATGTTATTCTGCTTCTGAAGATACTCTATTCACACAAGCTGCTAGTAATGTGATTTCATCCTGGAACAGTTGGATTTGGCTGAATTCCCTTTGCATTAGGCAGTGAGGAGGTTCCAATGAATTCGTTAATCGAATGCAGACGCATTCCGCCCAATGAAGATTCTCAAATAGATATTTATTACTGAACACCAGAGATGAAGGACGAGTTTAATTTCTGGCCCCAAAACATGGATCAGTATTATCCAACTCTCCCGTGTGATTGCCCTCTTCATAAAACCATGAAATGATACCAGGCCGGTGATTACTGTCCAGCCTCTCCTCACTGACTGTGCCTGCAATCTGTCCCTCCTCAACCTAACCACACAAGGCTAACCAAGTCAGGGTCATTGTGAAAATCAAGGCCGGAGTGTGCAGGCCTTCTGGAGATGGGGAGGATATTTTAAAGGGGGAGAGTTAGGAGGTGGTAAAATCACACACTGGGCTGAGGGGTGGCAGATGCAGTTTAGTTTGGATTAATGCGAGGTATTGGATTTGGTAAATCAAACAAAAGCAGGACCTATACAATTAAAAGCAGTGTCTTTTGGCAATGTTGTAGAACAGAGACCTAGGCAGTCAGGTATAATTCTTTAAAATTTGCATCTCATATAGGTAATCTGGCTAAGAAGGCGTTTAACACAGTTGTCTTCATTGGTCAGACCTTTGAGTATCGGAATTAGGACGTTGAGGTTGTACAGGATATTGCTGAGGCCTCTTCTGGAATACTGTGTCCAGTCTGGTCACTCTGCCCGCTCATTCCATTGGCGCACCACCCTCTGGGTGAAAAAGCTGCCCCTTAGGTCACTTGTAAATTTTCCCCTCTCACCTTAAACCTATGCTCTCGAGTTTTGGTCTCCCCTACCCTTTAAAATACATTAACTATTCATTCAGATATTATTGACCTTGATATTATAAAGCTGGAGAGAATTGAGAAGCGATTAACCTGGATGTTGCTGGGAAAGGAGGGATTGAGCTATAAGGATGGGCTGGATCGGCTGGGACTTTTATCACTGGAGAGTATGAGATTAAGGAGTAACTTTACAGAGGTTTATAAAATAATGAGGGGTAGAGAGAAGCTGAAGGGCTGATGTCTTTTCCCTAGAGTTGGGGATTCAAGTCTGAGGGATGTTTTAAGGTGCAAGGAAAAAAGATTTACAAAAGTCATGAGAGGTAATTATTTTAGACAGAAGCTGGTATGTGTGTGGAATGAACTTCCAGAGGAAGTGGTGAAAGCAGGGACAGTTACAAAGTTTAAAGGACATTTAGATTAGTACATGGATAAGACATCAGTTTGGATGGTGCTGTGAGTAGCTGCCCTCTCCCTCCCCCTCTCTGGACGGATCCCTGTTGGTTTTCACCCTCTGCCAATGCCTGTGCAGTGGCGTGTGGAGGCCAGCAGAGGGTGGCATTGCATCACGTTAAGCACCACAGAGACTGCCAGACCTGCCCCACACAGAGACACACACGGGAATGGTTAGGGCACTGCGTGAAGCTCATCTGGGAACTTAAATGAAACGAAAGAAATACTCAATTTGCTTCGTAAACTGTTAAAATATGAGGGACAGAGAACTCCCAAATTCCACTGTTTAAATAAAAACATCAATTTATTTTTTAACTCTGAAAGTGAACATTTTACATTGCACAACTCTGGGACCCTCTTTCTCTAAACTGCTTATTACCCGACTCCAGATCTATCGCAATATATTGTTTCTGGGTCTGCCATCCTCTCATAATCACAGGTGCTTGTAAGCTCTCAGTTCAGAACATTATTCACCCTCTCATAAAGGTATAGTACACACTTCCAACTTCATCACATTATACCCTGATGAATATCGATAAGTGGAGCCTATCCGGCTTTCTTTTGCTCTGTGGTTTGTCAATATTTCATTTGCTCCGTCTGGTGTGTGTCAGGACTTTTGTTGCTCCATTGAAAGCACGTCATTACTCGACTCCGTCCATGGGAATATATCAGTATTTCACTTGCTCACACTTGTGAGTGTGGCAGGATTTCAGTTGTTTCATGGCGACTGTGACACTATGACAATTTCAGTGTTTGTAGATGGCACCACACCTGGAAGAATTGTAAAGTCTATGGAGGACAGTGTGAAAATCTAACAGGACAATCACACGTTGGTGTCGTGTTCAGGTGTATCGCAGCTGGGGATCAATGCAGAGCTGTGTGAGGTGATGCACTTTGGTAGGAAAGACAATGAACGACAATATAAAACAGGCTGTACCATTATAAAGTGGCTGCAGGAGCAGAAGGTCCTGGGTGTATATGAGCATAGATTGTTGAAGATGTCAGGACAAGTGGGGAGAGCACTTGTCCATCTCTGTCTCTCTATGGCAGTGATGTTCACACCAACAGCACCCCTTTGTCAGATCACAATGGAGAGTTGGAGCTGGAAATTTATGGGACCTGCACATCCTGTCACTTCCAGCATGGGCTGCAAATTTCCCCACACTGGCAGGGGTCTAATGCAGTGTTACTGAACAATGCTCTGGGATGGTGTACACAGTACTACATGCTCGAAGGGTAACTGCTCCTGGTTTACAATCAATGCACTGGGGTGGTGTACACAGTCCTACATGCCGGGAGGGTAACTGCTCCTGGTTACAAATTGGTGATCACTGCACAGCTCCCGGTGCTGAACAGATATACAATCCGGGTTTATGGATCAATGCATGGGTGTGTTCTCCACTGCTTCCACTGCTGGAGGAACACAGCAAGCCAGGCAGAGTCAGGAGGTATGGAATTTGACATTTCCGATGTAAACCTTCAGGACTCCTGCAGAAGGGTTACTCCCGAAATGTCGATATCTCCACATCCTGATGCTGCCTGGCTTGCTGTGTTCTTCCAGCCTCCTGCCTGTCTACTTTGGGTTCCAGCATCAGCAGTTTTTTTTTTTGTCTCTATCCCAGCTTCCCATACTCGACAGATGGTTTAAAGATAAATGCTCTGACATGATCTGTGCAGTGTTCCACTCTGGCCAGATTGCTGGGTTGTACTGAGCAGTACACTGGCCTGGTCTACACAGTGTTCCACGGTGAACAGATATCTCCTCTGGGTTTATGGTGTCTGGGCTGGTTCTGTGAAGTGGATTGAGAATGTGATATATCTAACCATTTCAGCTGATCTGGTAATGTCTTTAGTTCCCATTCCTGTGATTGGACCTTCCGTCTCTCACCCCATTAACGTTACGGTGTGCCCATGTACAGTACATCATGTTGGTGAATACCCACTGTCCTGGCAGCAGCCACAGCCTCTTCATTCAGAAACAGGCAGCCATACCCATTGTCCTCAGGTCTACACAGAGAAAGGAATGACGGCCTTTCAGATAAAGGCTGTTCCGTTGTTACAGGCGTCCAAACATCCTCCCGCTTACCAAGTCCCACCACCAACCAACCACATCAAAATATCCGGTGTGTAATGAAAGCAATGGGGCCACTGGGTACATCAGGGAGCTGACCATCAGAGAGATGGGGCCACACTTCCCATGTCTGGACAGGTCAGAGTGAACCCTCCAGTACACATGGTATCACTAAGTCCTGTAATCCCTCACCATCTATGTAATACACAGCCTGCTATTCTCCCTGAAGAAAAACACAATATCACAGTTATCCACATTATGTTCGATCTACCAAGTTGTTGTCTGTTACTTATCCATTTTCAGATTCTCTACCTCCCCTTGATAACTTCAGTTTCTCTTGATCTTAGAGTCAGTTTAAATTTAGTTCGAACATGTTTGTTCCATTTCTGGAAACCATTTATATAGTTTTCAAATAGTTGAGGTCGCAGCACTGGTTATTGTATCACTGCAGTCGTTAATTTGTGTTAAACTGAGAGAGACTGATTTCACCCTAATTTATCCCTGCTCTTGACTCAGTAACCCATCCTCTCCGCATTCCTATGTAGCAGCTTTGAAAGGCTGTATCTTTCCTCCATTTCCTGTGTAACAGGTAGGAGAGATTAAAAGATCTGCTCCAATTGCTGAGTAACTGCCTCCCATGGCCGAATGGCCTCATTCTGCTCCTGTTTAAAACTCTAGATGGGCTGAATAGCCTGCTTCAGTCCAGGTGAAGTTGGGAATGGTGCAGAACATTTTGGAACCATCAGTGAACAGCCCACTTCTGACTTTACGATGGAGAGAAGGCCATTGATGCTGCAGCTGCTGCTAGCCCACAGTGCCTCATGGATGGCCAGCTTCCATGTGCACGGTCCTTTAGAAGTATGTCCTACTTCACAGGAGGGAGTGCAACATAACACAGTGGGCAGGGTCTTCAATATAAGCCTGAGACTTTCCCTCCACCAGGACTGTGTGTTGGCTGCTCCTACAGATATTATCAGGGACGGATCACTCTGGGACAATGGGTTTGGTGAGAATGTTTCCCTCTTGTTGGTTCCCCCATCACTTCCCCCAGTATGGCTGCTGTGTATGTGAGATCTCTACCTGCTTAGTCAGGGGTGGGCCTATGGGGACACACTTGGTGATGGACATTGATGTCCCACACACAGAGGACGGTCTCTGTCCTAATCACCCTCAGTGCTTCCACTGATTTGTTTTCAACATGGAGGAGAACTGATTTATCACTGATGGGCAGATGAGGGGCAAGAGAGATCCATCCTCGGGCGACTTCCTTGACCATCTGTGACCTGTTACCATGCGCCTTCCCAGGTTCTGGAATCAATGTTGGGGAATTGCAGGGTAACTCCTTCCCTGACTGTATCCCAGGGTGCCCCCACCGCTGGTTGATCTGTCCTGCCGGTGGGACAGAATATAACCAGGGATGGTGATGGGGCTTCATGAAGTATGACCTATCAGGCCAGATCCCGTGAGTATGACGGTGTCAGACTGTTTCCTGACTGGGAGTGTGGTGCTGGAAATGCACAGCAGGTCAGGCAGCATTCGAGGTAGCAGGGGAATGAACGTTTTGGGCATAATCCCTTAATCAGGAATGAGACTTGTGGGCTGGGGGCTGAGAGATAAATGGGAGGGGGCTAGTGCTGGGGCTGGGGGAAGGAAGCTGGGAATGTGATCGGTAGATGGAGGTGGGGGAGAAGTGATAGGTCAGAGAGGAGGGCGGAGTGAACATGGTGGGAAAGGTGATGGACAAGTCATGGTGTTCCTCGGAATATTCTGTCCCGAATATTCTATAACTGACAATCCCCAGAACGTTCTGTCCCTGACATTGTTTGAGAAAAGCCGGACGTCAGTGAATTGAACAAATGATAAGATCCCGAGGGAAGAGATCCCGTTCCAGGGAGAAGGAGACACGGTTCAGAAGGCCCCTCAGGCAGTTAAAGGGGTGAATACGTTTTCCCTGCGTTTCCATTTCTTTACGATACAGGATCGACAACAATTTACACCAAAATACGGAAATTCCCAAACTCCGTCTATCTTCAGGAAACTGGGAGAGAATCCTTAAGGACAGCAACGTTTACACCCTCCGTATTAGGAACTGGGAAAGAGTGATCTGTGTCTGCTCTCGAGTGATCGAGTGTGTGGGAATGTTCTAGAAACCATCTGTCCTGATGGATGTGTCTCCGCGGGTTTGGGGAGGGAGTGTTTCTTGAAGTTGATGTCTCATTTGTGTCAGTAATTCAGGCTTTCCCAGTTGTTATTCCAGCTCCAGTTATTTTAATAAATCCCTGAATACAGGGACACATTTGAAAATTTCACTGGGCCCCCAATCAAATGGGTCGCTTTGCCCCCAGGCTGATGGATAATGGGTTTGTTTTCTTTCCTCACAGTTAACGTACTGACCATCTACATCCTGCTTTATAAAGATTGTGGATTGTCTCCATGTGTCAGACGTTACCTGGGGGCCATGGCAGCGGCGGATCTCCTGGTCATTATCCTCGACCTGATCCTGAGACACATTCCCATTGTTTATCGGGAACAGTTTTATTTCCTGAAGGACTCCGTCCCTGTGTGTAATATCCACGCCGTCCTGGTTTATGCAGCCACTGACTGCTCTGTCTGGTTCACCGTCACTTTCACCTTTGATCGGTTTGTGGCCATTTGTTGCCAGAAGCTGAAAAGTAAATATTGCAGTGAGAAAACGGCGGCTGTGGTTCTGGGAGCAGTGACTGTATTGTGCTGTTTAAAGAACATTTCCCGGTATTTTATGCTCACGGCTCGGTATTGGCTGGGGAACCGCCCCTGGTTTTGTGACGTAACAGTCGCTGTTGTATTCTCCAATGTCTGGGTCACAATCGAGTTCCTCCACCACATTCTAACCCCGTGTGTCCCATTTCTCCTGATTCTGCTGCTCAATGTTCTCACCGTCAGACACATTTTCATGACCAGCAGAGCCCGCAGGAGACTCCGCACTCACACCAATGGGGACGCTCAGTCTGACACTGAAATGAGAAACCGAAAAAAATCCATCATTTTACTGTTTGTGATCTCGGCCAATTTCATCCTGTTATGGTCAACATTCATGCTGTATTCTATATGGACACGGATGTGGTATATTGTGGATACCCCTGTGTATCTCCATCCCTTTGTGGGGGAATTGGGTTTCATGCTGCAGCTCCTCAGTTGCTGCACAAACACCGCGATTTATGCTGTGACCCAGACTAAGTTCAGGCAGCAGCTGAAGAATGTGCTGAAAGATCCCTTCACCCAAATCCATCCATCAATCAAATTCCTTCATTAATCAATCCATCCGGGATTTTCTCATTTCAGTTCAGTGTTTCAGCGATGGAGCAGCCTGTCGCTGTGGTAACAGACTGAGGTTAGCGCTGGGTTGTCCATCCTTATTCCCCAGGGGGGTTACAGGGAAACATTTCAATGTTTCTCACAACTCAGGGGCTAGTGAGAAATGGCACCATCCCACTGACTGTATCCATCACTTCCATTTGTAAACAATAAAAATGTTCATTAAAGCGAGCCGAGCAGCAGAATGACCGCTGTTGTTGTGTGTCTTTGTGTTGGAGAAGCTGCACTTGAGAGAGACAGACTCAGCCTCAAGTCCTGGTCCTCAGGGAAGAGGAGGGCACCGCGTCCTGAGCTCAGGAGCTGCGTTTAACTCCCTCTGTCTCCCCGACTCCAACCTGGCCTCCCCATTTCCTCTCCCCACTCTCTCTCCTCATTTCTCTCCCTTTCTCTCTCTGCACACTCACTCTATCGCACCATCTCAGAGGGAAAGGGAACAAACAGGGAGACAGAGTGTATCAGACAGAGAGGGAGGGATGGAGGGAGGAGAGAGATTCAGCCAGAGAGAAACGGAGGGGCGGAAGAGAGAGAGAGACACACACACAGAGGGAGGGAGATCGAGAGTGAGAGAAGGTGGAGAGAGAGATGAGGAAGGGAGAGATAGGGTTAGGGAGAGAGAGAGAGAGACAGGAGGAGATGAGGGGCGAGAGAGAGATGGGGAGGGAGGGAGCAAGATGGAGGGAGGGAGCACTACAGAGCGGGAGCGAGAGAGAGAGAGAGAGAGAGAGAGAGAGAGAGAGAGAGAGAGAGAGCGAGAGAGAGAAAGACCGAGAGAGAGAGGAGCAAGGAGAGAGAGAAAGGGATCGAAACAGATACGGGAGGAGAGAGAGAAAGAGAGGGCAGAGAGAGAAAGATTGAGGGGGTGAGAGAGAGAGACACTGGGTGAGAGATGGGGGTAAGAGAGAGAGGGTCAAAGAGTGGAATGAGACAGAGAGGGTCGAAAGAGGGAGAGAGAGAGGGGATCGAGAGAGAGAGAGGGTGGAGAGAGAGAAAGGATCGAGAAAGACGGGGTGCGAGAGAGAGGAATGAGAGGTGGGGTGGCGCGAGAGAGGGAGAAAGAGAGAGAGAGATGAAGGGCAAAGAGAGAGGGAGCAAGAGAGAGGGAGGTGCTGAGAGAGGGGGTGAGACAGAGATGTTTTTCAAGAGAGATGGAGGTGAGAGAGTAGAGGAGTGTGTGAGAGAGATGGGAGGAAGAGAAAGAAAGGGTGAGAGAAAGTATGCAAGAGAGAGTGGTGAGAGACAGAGCGTGAGGGCAAGGGAGAGCGTGAGAGCAAGAGAGAGAAGGAGGGGCAAGGAGGGGGGAGAAAGAGAGTGCGAGAGATGGAGGGGGATGAGAGGGAGAGAGTGGGGGCGAGAGAGAGAGAGACAGAAGGGGTAAAAGAAAGAAGGAGACAGAGCAAGAGAGAGAGATGGATCGAGAGAGACAGCAGGTAAGAGATAGAGAAATGGGCGAGAGACATAGAGGGGGTGAGAGAGAATAGAGAGAAAGAGACAGAGCGATAGAGGGGGAGGCCGGGAGAGAGGGGGGACGAGACAGAGAGTAGGCAAGAGCGAGAGGGGGCAAGAGAGTGGGGGAGAGAGAGAGGGGGCGAGAGCGGAGTGAGAGAGAGAGGGCCGAGAGAGAGAGGTGGCGAGTGAGAGAGGAGGGGGGGAGACGGGGCGAGAGAGAGTGGGTGAGAGAGGGTTGGTTGAGAAAGGAGGAGAGAGAGAGGGGGTGAGAGAGCGTGGAGGGGGTGAGAGATGGGGTGTGAGAGAGGGGGGTTAAAGAGAGAGGGGGTGAGAGAAAGAGAGATTAGAGTGAGAGTGAGGGGCGAGAGCACGGGGCGGGAGAGAGAGAGGGAGAGAGAGTGAGAGAGAGGGGCGCGAGAGTGAGATGGGAGAGAGAGAGCGAGGGCGAGAGAGAGGGGGGGAGAGAGAGATAGAGTGGGCAAGAGGGTGGGCGAGAGAGAGGGGCGAGAGAGAGCGTGGAGGGGTGAGAGATGGGGTGAGAGAGAGGGGAGTTAAAGAGAGAGGGGTTGAGAGAGAGAGGGACGAGAGTGAGAGAGGGGCGAGAGCAAGGGGGGGAGAGAGAGAGGGAGAAAGAGGGAGAGAGAGGGGCGCGAGAGGGAGATGGGAGAGATAGGGGAGAGAGAGTGGGAGAGAGAGAGTGGGCAAGAGAGGGAGGGGGCGAGAGAGAGGGGACAAGAGAGAGAGGGGGCGAAAGAGAGGGGGGAGAGAGAGAAGGAGAGAGAGAGGGGTGAGAGAGAGAGAGGGGCGAGAAAGAGAGAGCAAGGGGGGGGTTGAGAAAGGGGAGAGAGAGGGGGTGAGAGAGAGCGTGGAGGGGGATGAGAGATGGGGTGTGAGAGAGGGAGGTGAGAGACAGGGGATGAGACAGAGAGGGGGTGAGAGAGAGAGGGGCGAGAGTGAGAGAGAGGGGCGAGAGCGAATGGGGGAGAGAGAGAGGGAGAGAGAGGAGAGAGAGGGGCGCAGAGAGAGAGGGGGTCAAGAGAGGGGGGGTTGAGAAAGGGGGAGAGAGAGGGGGTGAGAGAGAGCTTGGAGGGGGATGGGAGATGGGGTGTGAGAGAGAAGGAAGCAAGAGACAGGGGACGAGACAGAGAGGGGGTGAGAGAGAGAGGGGCGAGAGTGAGAGAGGGGCTAGAGCGAATGGGGGAGAGAGAGAGGGAGAGAGAGGGAGAAAGAGGGGCGCAGAGAGAGAAGGGGAGAGAGAGAGGGGGTCAAGAGAGAGGGTGCGAGAGAGGGGGTTTGAGAAAGGGGGAGAGAGAAGGGGTGAGAAAGAGCATGGAGGGTGGCGAGAGATGGGGTGTGAGAGAGGGGGGTGAGTGAGAGGGAGGTGAGAGAGAGGGGACGAGACAGAGAGGGGGCGAGAGAGAGCGGGCGAGAGAGAGGCAGATGAGAGATAGAGATGGGTAAGAGAGAGAGGGGACGAGCCAGAGAGGAGGCAAGAGCGAGAGGGGGCAAGAGAGTGAGGGGCTGAGAGAGAGATTGAGAGAGAGAGGGTGGCGAGAGAGGGAGGGGGAGAGAGAGTGATAGAGGGGGCGTGAGCGAGAGAGGTGGGTGAGAGATAGTGGAGGAGAGACGGTGGTGAGAGAGAGGGGGCTGAGAGAGAGGGGGAAGAGAGAGAGAGAGAGCGGGCGAGAGCGAGAGAGGGGTCGAGAGAGAGGGGACGAGAGAGCGAGAGACGGGGGCGAGAGAGAGAGAGTGGGCGAGAGAGAGAGAGAGCGGGAGACAGAGAAGGAGGCAAGAGTGAGAGAGGGGGTGTTTGAGAGAGGTGGCGTTGAGAGAGTGGGCGAGAGAGAGAGGGGACGAGAGAGAGAGGGGGCGAGAGAGAGAGGGGGCGATGGAGAGAGAGGGGGCGAGAGAGAGTGGGGATCGAGAGGGAGAGGGGGCGTTTGAGAGAGTGGGCGAGAGAGAGAGGGGGAATTTGAGAGAGTGGGCGAGAGAGAGGGGGGGCATTTGAGAGAGTGGGCGAGAGAGAGAGGGGACCAGAGAGAGGGGGTGAATGAGAGAGGGGGCGAGAGAGAGCATGTGAGAGAGGGAGGTGAGAGACAGGGGACGAGACAGAGAGGGGTCGATTGAAAGAGGTGGTGGAGAGAGAGAGGGGGCGAGAGCAATAGAGGCGGCTAGAGAGAGAGAGGGGAGGGCGAGAGAGTTGAGAGAAGAGAGTGAGTGTGGGAGAGAGAGAGACAGAGAGAAGGAGAGGTGGCGAGAGAGAGAGACTGACAAGGAATGGAGGTGAGCGAGAGAGGGGAGAAGGAAGAGAGAGGGAGGGACGAGTGAGTGCGTGAGAAAGAGAGAGGCAGGAGAGATAGAGGGGGCGAGAGAGATAGAGGGGGTGAGAGAGAATAGAGAGAAAGAGACAAAGCAAGAGTGGGCGAGGTTGGCAGAGAGGTGGGACAAGTCAGGGCGCGAGAGAGAAAGCGAGAGATAGATAGAGAGACAGGGGGGGGGGGGGGCGATAGAGAGAGAGCAAGAGAGAGAGGGGTCGAGAGAGGGGGGCGAGATTGAGAGAGACAAAGACAAATAGCGAGAGAGAGAGAGTATGGTGAGAGAGAGAGGGGCGGGAGAGAGGGGGGCGGGCGAGAGAGAGAGAGAGGGGGAGAGGGAGGGGTGAGAGAGAGAGGGGATGAGAGAGGGGGCGAGAGAGAGAGGGGGGGAAGACAGAGAACGGGCGAGAGAGGGGTGAGAGAGAGAGAGACGGCCAAGAGAGACAGGTGGCGAGAGAGAGAGAGAGGGCAAGAGAAGGGGGGTTGAGAAAGGGAAAGAGAGAGGGGGTGAGAGAGAGCATGTGAGAGAGGGCGGTGAGAAAGAGGGGACGAGACAGAGAGGGGGCGAGAGAGAGAGGGGACGAGATAGAGAGGACGAGGGAGAGATGGGGTGAGAGAGAGCCGGGG
Source organism: Chiloscyllium plagiosum (assembly GCF_037043375.1). Classification (NCBI taxonomy): domain Eukaryota; kingdom Metazoa; phylum Chordata; class Chondrichthyes; order Orectolobiformes; family Hemiscylliidae; genus Chiloscyllium; species Chiloscyllium plagiosum. Next base: position 46,544,527 of record NW_028270182.1, on the reverse strand, counting down.
CGAGAGTGAGAGAGAGGGGGCGAGTGCGAGAAAGGGGAGCGAGAGAGAGAGTGGGGGCGTGAGAGCGTGAGACGGGGGCGAGCGAGATGTGGGAGAGAGAGAGAGGTGAGAGACAGAGGGGCGCGAGAGAGAGAGGGGCGTGCGAGAGAGAGAGTGGGGGCGAGAGAGATGGGTGGCGAGAGAGAGAGGGGGCGAGAGAGAGAGGGGACGAGAGAGAGAGGGGGCGAGAGAGAGGGGAGCGAGAGAGAGGGGGCGAGAGACAGAGATGGGGCGAGAGACAGAGAGGGGGCGAGAGAGAGGGGGAGAGAGAGAGGGGGCGAGAGAGGGAGAGGGCCGAGAGAGAGAGGCGGCGAGAGAGAGAGAGGAGGGGGGAGGCGGGGCCAGAGAGAGGGGGTGAGAGAGGGGTGGTTGAGAAAGGGGGAGAGAGAGGGGGTGAGAGAGAGCGTGGAGAGGTGAGAGATGGGGTGTGAGAGAGGGGAGTTAAAGAGAGAGGGGGTGAGAGAGAGAGGGACGAGAGTGAGAGAGGGGCGACAGCAAGGTGGGGAGAGAGAGAGGGAGAGAGAGGGAGAGAGAGGGGCGCGAGAGGGAGATGGGAGAGAGAGGGGACAAGAGAGAGTGGGGGCGAAAGAGAGGGGGGAGAGAGAGAAGGGGAGAGAGAGAGGTGAGAGAGAGTGGGGGCGAGAAAGAGAGAGCAGGGGGGGTTGAGAAAGGGGGAGAGAGAGGGGGTGAGAGAGAGCGTGGAGGGGGATGAGAGATGTGGTGTGAGAGAGGGAGGTGAGAGACAGGGGATGAGACAGAGAGGGGGTGAGAGAGAGAGGGGCGAGAGTGAGAGAGAGGGGCGAGAGCGAATGGGGGAGAGAGAGAGGGAGAGAGAGGAGAGAGAGGGGCGCAGAGAGAGAGGGGGTCAAGAGAGGGGGGGTTGAGAAAGGGGGAGAGAGAGGGGGTGAGAGAGAGCTTGGAGGGGGATGGGAGATGGGGTGTGAGAGAGAAGGAAGCAAGAGACAGGGGACGAGACAGAGAGGGGGTGAGAGAGAGAGGGGCGAGAGTGAGAGAGGGGCTAGAGCGAATGGAGGAGAGAGAGAGGGAGAGAGAGGGAGAGAGAGGGGCGCAGAGAGAGAAGGGGAGAGAGAGAGGGGGTCAAGAGAGAGGGTGCGAGAGAGGGGGTTTGAGAAAGGGGGAGAGAGAAGGGGTGAGAAAGAGCATGGAGGGTGGCGAGAGATGGGGTGTGAGAGAGGGGGGTGAGTGAGAGGGAGGTGAGAGAGAGGGGACGAGACAGAGAGGGGGCGAGAGAGAGGGGCCGAGAGAGAGGCAGATGAGAGATAGAGAGGGGACGAGACAGAGAGGAGGCAAGAGCGAGAGGGGGCAAGAGAGTGAGGGGCTGAGAGAGAGAGGGGGAGAGAGAGTGATAGAGGGGGCGTGAGCGAGAGAGGTGGGTGAGAGATAGTGGAGGAGAAACGGGGGTGAGAGAGAGGGGGAAGAGAGAGAGAGAGCGGGCGAGAGCGAGAGAGGGGTCGAGAGAGAGGGGACGAGAGAGCGAGAGCGGGAGACAGAGAAGGAGGCAAGAGTGAGAGAGTGGGTGTTTGAGAGAGGTGGCGTTGAGAGAGTGGGCGAGAGAGAGAGGGGACGAGAGAGAGAGGGGGCAACAGAGAGAGGGTGCGAGAGAGAGTGGGGGTCGAGAGGGAGAGGCGGCGTTTAGATTACTTTACAGTGTGGAAACAGGCCCTTCAACCCAACAAGTCCACACCGACCCGCCATCCACCCATACCCCTACATTTACACCTGACCTAACACTAGGGACAATTTAACATGGCCAATTCACCTGACCTGCACATCTTTGGACTGTGGGAGGAAACCGGAGCACCCGGGGGAAACCCACGCAGACACGGGGAGAACGTGCAAACTCCACACAGTCAGTCGCCTGAGGCGGGAATTGAACGCGGGTCTCTGGCGCTGCGAGGCAGCAGTGCTAACCACTGTGCCACCGTGACGCCCACAAGGTTTGAGAGAGTGGGCGAGAGAGAGAGGGGACGAGAGAAAGGGGTTGAGTGAGAGAGGGGGCGAGAGAGAGAGGGGGTGGAGAGAGAGAGGGGGCGAGAAAGAGGAGGCGAGAGAGAGGGAGATGAGAGATAGAGGGGGGTGAGAGAGAGAGGGGGGACGAGACAGAGAGTAGGCAAGAGCGAGAGGGGGCAAGAGAGTGGGGGAGAGAGAGAGAGGGGGCGAGAGCGGGGTGAGAGAGAGAGGGCCGAGAGAGAGAGGTGGCGAGAGAGAGAGATGGGGGGGGAGAGGGGGCCAGAGAGAGGGGGTGAGAGAGGGTTGGTTGAGAAAGGGGGAGAGAGAGAGGGGGTGAAAGAGAGCGTGGAGGGGGTGAGAGATGGGATGTGAGAGAGGGGGGTTAAAGAGAGAGGGGGTGAGAGAGAGGGATTAGAGTGAGAGAGAGAGGGAGAGAAAGGGGCGCGAGAGGGAGATGGGAGAGAGAGGGCGAGGGCGATAGAGAGAGAGGGGGAGAGAGAGATAGAGTGGGCAAGAGGGGGGGCGAGAGAGAGGGGCGAGAGAGAGAGGGGGCGAAAGAGAGGGGTGAGAGAGAGAAGGGGAGAGAGAGGGGTTAGAGAGAGACGGGGCGAGAAAGAGAGAGGGCAAGAGAGGGGGGTTGAGAAAGGGGGAGAGACATAGAGGGGGTGAGAGAGCGTGGAGGGGGATGAGAGATGGGGGTGTGAGAGAGAGGGAGATGAGAGAGAGGGGACGAGACAGGGAGGGGGTGAGAGAGAGAGGGGGGCGAGAGAGGGGGAAGCGAGAGAGAGAGGAGATGAGAGAGAGAGAGGTGTGAGAGAGAGAGGTCGCGAGAGAGAAGGGGTGAGAGAGAGGGGCGAGAGTGAGAGAGAGGGGCGAGAGCAAAAGTGGGGAGAGAGAGAGGGAGGGAGAGGGAGAGAGAGGGACGCAAGAGAGACAGGGAGAGAGAGACAGAGAGGGGCTGAGAGATAGATAGAAGGTGGTGAGAGACAGAGTGAGGCGACGAGACAGAGAGGGGGTGAGAAAGAGGAGGCGAGAGAGAGGGAGATGAGAGATAGAGGGGGGTGGGAGAGAGAGAGGGGACGAGACAGAGAGTAGGCAAGAGCGAGAGGGGGCAAGAGAGTGGGGGAGAGAAAGAGGGGGCGAGAGCGGGGTGAGAGAGAGAGGGCCGAGAGAGAGGTGGCGAGAGAGAGAGGAGGGGGGAGAGGGGGCGAGAGAGAGTGGGTGAGAGAGGGTTGGTTGAGAAAGGAGGAGAGAGAGAGGGGGTGAGAGAGCGTGGAGGGGGTGAGAGATGGGGTGTGAGAGAGGGGGGTTAAAGAGAGAGGGGTGAGAGAAAGAGGGATTAGAGTGAGAGAGAGGGGCGAGAGCACGGGGCGGGAGAGAGAGAGGGAGAGAGAGGGAGAGAGAGGGGCGCGAGAGGGAGATGGGAGAGAGAGAGCGAGGGAGAGAGAGAGAGGGGGAGAGAGAGATAGAGTGGGCAAGAGGGGGGGCGAGAGAGAGGAGCGAGAGAGAGCGTGGAGGGGTGAGAGATGGGGTGTGACAGAGGGGAGTTAAAGAGAGAGGGGGTGAGAGAGAGAGGGACGAGAGTGAGAGAGGGGCGAGAGCAAGGGGGGGAGAGAGAGAGGGAGAAAGAGGGAGAGAGAGGGGCGCGAGAGGGAGATGGGAGAGAGAGGGGAGAGAGAGAGTGGGAGAGAGAGTGGGCAAGAGAGGGAGGGGGCGAGAGAGAGGGGACAAGAGAGAGAGGGGGCGAAAGAGAGGGGGGAGAGAGAGAAGGGGAGAGAGAGGGGTGAGAGAGAGAGGGGGCGAGAAAGAGAGAGCAAGGGGGGGTTGAGAAAGGGGGAGAGAGAGGGGGTGAGAGAGAGCGTGGAGGGAGATGAGAGATGGGGTGTGAGAGAGGCAGGTGAGAGAGAGGGGACGAGACAGAGAGGGGGGAGAGAGAGAGGGGGTGAGAGAGAGAGGGGGCGAGAGTGGGAGTGAGGGTCTAGAGCGAATGGGGGAGAGAGAGAGGGAGAGAGAGGGAGAGAGAGGGGCGCAGAGAGAGAAGGGAAGAGAGAGAGGGGGTCAAGAGAGAGCGTGCGAGAGAGGGGGCTTGAGAAAGGGGAGAGAGAAGGGGTGAGAGAGAGCATGGAGGGTGGCGAGAGATGGGGTGTGAGAGAGGGGGGTGAGTGAGAGGGAGGTGAGAGAGAGGGGACGAGACAGAGAGGGGGCGAGAGAGAGCGGGCGAGAGAGAGGCAGATGAGAGATAGAGAGGGGTAAGAGAGAGAGGGGACGAGCCAGAGAGGAGGCAAGAGCGAGAGGGGGCAAGACAGTGAGGGGCTGAGAGAGAGAGATTGAGTGAGAGAGGGTGGCGAGAGAGGGAGGGGGAGAGAGAGTGATAGAGGGGGCGTGAGCGAGAGAGGTGGGTGAGAGATAGTGGAGGAGAGACGGTGGTGAGAGAGAGGTGGCTGAGAGAGAGGGGGAAGAGAGAGAGAGAGAGCGGGCGAGAGCGAGAGAGGGGTCGAGAGAGAGGGGACGAGAGAGCGAGAGACGGGGGCGAGAGAGAGAGAGTGGGCGAGAGAGAGAGAGAGCGGGAGACAGAGAAGGAGGCAAGAGTGAGAGAGGGGGTGTTTGAGAGGTGGCGTTGAGAGAGTGGGCGAGAGAGAGAGGGGACGAGAGAGAGAGGGGGCGAGAAAGAGAGGGGGCGATGGAGAGAGAGGGGGCGAGAGAGAGTGGGGGTCGAGAGGGAGAAGGGGCGTTTGAGAGAGTGGGCGAGAGAGAGAGGGGGCATTTGAGAGAGTGGGCGAGAGAGAGAGGGGACCAGAGAGAGGGGGTGAATGAGAGAGGGGGCGAGAGAGAGCATGTGAGAGAGGGAGGTGAGAGACAGGGGACGAGACAGAGAGGGGTCGAGTGAGAGAGGTGGTGGAGAGAGAGAGGGGGCGAGAGAGATAGAGGGGGTGAGAGAGAATAGAGAGAAAGAGACAAAGCAAGAGAGGGCGAGGTTGGCAGAGAGGTGGGACAAGTCAGGGCGCGAGAGAGAGAGCGAGAGATAGATAGAGAGACAGAGGGGGTGGGGGCGATAGAGAGAGAGCAAGAGAGAGAGGGGGCGAGAGAGGGGGGCGAGATTGAGAGAGACAAAGACAAAGAGCGAGAGAGAGAGAGTATGGTGAGAGAGAGAGGGGCGAGAGAGAGGGGGCGCGCGCGAGAGAGAGAGAGAGAGAGAGAGGGAGAGGGAGGGGTGAGAGAGAGGGGGAGAGAGAGGGGGTGGGAGAGAGAGAGGGGGAATAGAGAGAAGGGGCGAGAGAAGGGTGAGAGAGAGAGACGGCCAAGAGAGACAGCTGGCGAGAGAGAGAGAGAGGGCAAGAGGAGGGGGGTTGAGAAAGGGAAAGAGAGAGGGGGTGAGAGAGAGGGGACGAAACAGAGAGAGGGCGAGAGAGAGAGGGGACGAGACAGAGAGGACGAGAGTGAGATGGGTGGGAGAGAGCGCGGGCGAGAGCGAGAGAGTGGGGGCGAGTGCGAGAAAGGGGAGCGAGAGAGAGAGTGGGGGTGTGAGAGCGTGAGACGGGGGCGAGCGAGATGTGGGAGAGAGAGAGGGAGGTGAGAGACAGAGGGGCTCGAGAGAGTGAGGGGGGCGAGAGAGAGGGGTGGCGAGAGAGACAGAGGGGGCGAGAGAGAGAGGGGGCGAGAGAGAGCGGGGCGAGAGAGAGGGGCGAGAGACAGAGAGGGGGCGAGAGACAGAGAGGGGGCGAGAGAGAGGGGCGCCAGAGCGCAAGAGTGGGCTAGACAGAGCGGATGAGAGCAGGAGAAGGGGCTAGAGAGAGAAGGGGCGAGAGAGTTGGGAGAAGAGAGAGAGTGCAGGAGAGAGACAGACAGACAGAAGGATCGGTGATGAGAAAGAGAATGACAAGAAATGGAGGTGAGCGAGAGAGGGGAGAAGGAAGATAGAGGGAGGGACGAGTGAGAGCGTGAGAAAGATAGACGTAGGAGAGAACGAGGGGGCGAGAGAGATAGAGGGGGTGAGAGAGAATAGAGAGAAAGAGACAGAGCGAGAGAGGGGGAGGCCGGAAGAGAGGTGGGACAAGGATGGTGGGTGGGGGGCGACAGAGGGAGTGAGAGCGAGAGAGAAGGGCTAGAGAGAGGGAGAGAGGAGGAGCGAGAGAGATAGAGGTGGGGCGAGAGAGAGGTGGGGCGAGAGAGGCGGGGGCGAGAAAGAGAGGGTGAGAGGGAGAGCTAGAGAGAGTGAGAGAGAGAGGGGGGAGAGAGAGGGGGGTCGAGAAGAGAGGGCGAAAGACAGAGACGGGAGAGAGAGAGAGACAGAGTGGGCGTGAGAGAGGGGCGAGAGAGGGGGGAGAGAGGGGCGAGAGAGAAGGGCGAGAGAGACAGGGGACGATAGAGAGAGGGCGAGAGAGAGGGGAGAGAGAGCAGGGGCTAGAGCAAGAGAGAAAGAGGCAAGAGTGAGGGGCGAGAGAGAGAGGTGTGAAAGAGAGACAGGGAGCACGAGAGAGAGGGGCGAGAGCGAGAGGGGGAGAGAGAGAGAGGGAGAGAGAGGGAGAGAGAGGGGCGCAAGAGAGAAATAGGGAGAGAGAGGGGGGTCAAGAGAGGTAGATGGGACGAGAGAGACAGGGGGCGAGGGTCAGAGAGGGTTGGAGATAGAGGTAAGTGAGAAACGGAGAGGGGGACGAGACAGAGAGGATGCGAGAGAGAGGGGATCATGAGGGTGTTGAGAGAGCGGTTGAGACAGAGGGGGACGAGAGACGGAGGGGCAGAGAGAGTGAGAAAGGGTGATAGAGGAGGCGGGAGAGACAGGGGGTGAGAGATAAAGGGGCGAGAGACTGAGAGAGGGGGTGTGAGCGAGAGAGGGTGGGTGAGAGAGAGTGCAGGAGAGGAGGGGGCAAGAGAGAGGGGGTGAAAGAGAGTGGGGTGAGAGAGAGGGAATTGAGAGAGAGGGACGAGACAGAGGGGGCAAGAGAGAGAGGGGGGTGAGAGAAGGGTGAGAGAGAGGGATCGAGAGAGAGGGGGCGAGAGAGGGGGAGAGAGAGGGGGGGCGTGAGAGAGGGGTGAGAGAGAGAGGAGCGAGAGAGAGGGGGGAGAGTGGGGGCTTGAGAGGGAGAAGGGTGAGAGAGAGGGGAGCGGGAGCGGATTAGAATGAGGGTTGAGAGAGGGGGCGAGAGAGGGTGTGTGAGAGAGGGATGAGAGAAAGGTTAGATGAGATTAGATTACTTTAAAGTGTGGAAACAGGCCCTTTGGCCCAACAAGTCCACACCGACCCGCCGAAGCGCAAACCACCCATACCCCTACATTTACCCCTTACCTAACACTACGCACAATTTAGCATGACCAATTCACCTGACCTGCACATCTTTGGACTGTGGGAAGAAACCAGAGCACCCGGAGAAAACCCACACAGACACAGGGAGAATATGCAAACTCCACACAGTCAGTCGCCTGAGGTGGGAATTGAACCCGTGTCTCTGGCGCTGTGAGGCAGCAGTGCTAACCACTGTGCCACCGTGCCGCCCATGAAGGTGATGAGACAGAGAGGGGACGAGAGACAGAGAGGGGGTGAGAGATAGAGAGGAGTGAGAGACAGAGAAAGGGGATGAGACAGAGAGGAGGCGAGAGAGAGAGGGCAAGACGGGGTTGAGAGAGGGGTTGAGGGAGAGGGGGCGAGAGATGGAGGGGGAGAGAGAATGAGAAGGGGTGAGAGAGGAGGCGGGAGAGAGAGGGGGCGAGAGAGAAAGGGGCGAGAGAGTGAGGGGTGAGCGAGAGAAGGTGGGGGAGAGAGTGGAGGAGGGGGGCGAGAGAGAGGGGTTGAGAGAGAGATGGGGTGAGAGAAGGGATTGAGAGAGAGAGAGGGATAAGACAGAGAGGGGGCAAGAGCGAGAGGGGCCGAGGGGGGGAGAGAGAGGGGGCATGAGAGAGGGGTGAGAGAGAGAGAGGGGCGAGAGAGAGGGGGCGAGAGAAAGGGCGAGAGAGAGAGGGGAGAGTGTGGGGGCTTGAGAGGGAGAGGGGGCGAGCGAGAGGGGTGAGGGAGCACGGGTGAGAATGAGGATGGAGAGAGGGTGCGAGAGAGGGGGTGTGAGAGAGGGGGTGAGAGGGAGGGAGGTGACAGAGAGCGGACGAGACAGAGAGGGGGCGAGAGCGAGAGGGGTGAGAGACAGAGAGGGGGCGAGAGCAAGAGGGGGTGAGAGACAGAGAGGGGGTGATAGATAGAGGGGAGTGAGAGACAGAGAGAGGGGACGAGACAGAGAGGGAGCGAGAGAGACGGGACAAGAGGGGATTGAGAGAGCGGTTGAGAGAGAGGGGGCGAGAGAGGGTGTTGAGAGAGAGGGGCAAGACAGAGAAAGGGCGAGAGAGAGACAGGGGGCGAGAGAGAGAAAGGGGGTATGAGAGATAGAGGGGGTGTGAGAGAGGGGACGAGGTAGATAGGAGGGAAGAGCGAGAGGGGGCAAGAAATAGAGGGGGTGAGAGAGTTGTGTGAGAGGGGGTTGTTAAAGAGAGAGGGGCGCGAGAGACAAAGTGGGAGAGAGAGTAAGAGGGGGTGAGAGAGAGGCGGCGAAAGAGAGAGCTGGCGAGAGAAAGGCGGCGAGAAAGTGAGAGAGAGTGGGCGATAGTGAGAGAGGGTGGGTGAGAGAGAGAGGGGAGAGAGAGAAGTGGCGAGAGAGGGGGTTGAGAGACAGAGTGGGTGAGAGAGAAAGGGGAGGAAGAAGTAGGTTGGGGGAGCAGGGCAGTTTTGGACGGGTTGGAGGTCGGGGTGAGGTGTTGGACTGGGTTGGGTTGGCTCGGAGTGTCAGGTTTGGGGCGGTGTTGGATGGCTGTGAGTGTCAAGCTGGGGTGTGGACATCTGTGAAGTTCAGACTGGGGGTGGATTGAACGGCAGTGAGGGTCAGGCTGGGGGCGGCGTGTGGGCAGTGGTGAGGGTCAGACTGGGGGTAGTGTGTCGACGGCGGTGAGATTCAGGCTGTGGTCAGTGTGTGGACGGTGGTGCGATTCAGGGTGGGGGTGTTGCGTGGGTGGTGGTAAGGGTCAGGCTGGGGGTGGTGTTGAAAAGTGGTGAGGGTGAGGCTGGAGTCCCCTCTCTCTGTCCCCTCTCTCTGTCCCCGCCCTCTGTCCCCTCTCTCTCTGCCCCCTCTCTCTTTGACGACTCGCTCTCTCTGTCCCCCCTCTCTCTGTCCCCTCTCTCTTTGTCCTCTCTCTCTCAGTCCTCTCTCTCTCTGTCCTCTCGCTCTCTCTCTGTCCCTTTTCTCTCTCTCTCTGTCCCTTTTCTCTCTCTCTCTGTCCCTTTTCTCCCTCTCACTTTCCCTTCTCTCTCTCGATATGGCCATTTTGTTCTCTCTCTCTCTCTTTCCCTTCTCTCTCTGTCCATTTTCTCTCACTCTCTGCCCCTTTTCTCTCTCTCTCTGTCCCATTTCTCTGTCTCTCTCTCTGTCCCTTCTCTCTCTCTCTCTATCTGGCCATTATCTCTCTCTCTCTCTCTCTCTCTCTCTCTCTCTCTCTCTCTCTCTCTCTCTCTCTCTCTCTCTCTCTGTCCCCTTTCTCTCTCTCTCTCAGGACATTCCTTACACTGTACAGTAACCGTCACGGCTCGACATCCCTCCCACTGTACAGTAACCGCCACAGCCCGACATGAGTCCCATGTACAGTAAACATCATGGCCCGACATACCCCCCCACGGTACAGTCATCATCACGGCCCGACATCCCTCCCACTGTACAATAACCGTCACAGCCCGGCATGAGTCCCATGTGCAGTAAACATCACGGCCCGACATACCCCCCACTGTACAGTAACCATCACGGCCCGATATACCTCCCACGGTACAGTCACCATCACGGCCCGACATCCCTCACATTGTACAGTAACCATCACGGCCCAACATTCCTCACACTCTACGGGAGCCTTCCCGAGCGGCATGGTGGCTCAGTGTTTCACTGCTACTTCACAGCGCCAACGTCCTGGGTTCGATTCTGGCCTTGTGTGACTAACTGTGTGGAGTTTGCTCATTCACCCCGTGTTTGCATGGGTTTCCTCCTGCAGGCCCGGTGAATTGGCCATACTAAATTTTTAAGTGTTTTGCCAGAGGGAAATGGGTTTGGGTGGGTTCTCTTCGGAGGGTTGATGTGGACTGGTTTGGCCGAAGGGCCTGTTTCCACACTGTAAGGAATCTAATCTACTCTCCAAGGTTCATGTCAGGAATATGATGGAATAATCACTTGTCTGAATGAGTGCAGCTCTAACAGTACTCTAGTATGGACTTACTAGCAACAGGCAACACAGTTGCGTGGGGAGGATCATGTCTCACAAATTTGATTGAATGTTTTGAGGTAGTGTCAAAATTGATTGATGAGGGTATGGGGCTGGATGTTGGCCGTTTGGACCTTAGTAAGGCCTTTGATATGGTTTCTTATGGCAGACTTATATAGAAGGTGAAGCGAAGTGGAATCAGCGGTCAGTTCGTAAGATGGATGGAGAACTGCTTGGCCATTGAACACAGAGTAGTGGTAGAACAGTGTTTTTGTGACTGGAGAACTGTAAATAGTTTGGTGGAGTTGCAGATTGTGAGGATGATTGCCAGATAATACAGCAGGATATAGGTCAGCTGCAGATTTAGACAGAGAAAACATAGATGTAACTTTATTTGCACAATTGTGACGTGATGCATTTTGGAAGGTCGAACGCAGGAGAGAAGTATACAGTGGATGGAAAAACTACTGGCCGCATCAACATCCGAAGGGATCTCGGTGTACAGCTCCACAGTTCCCTGAAAGTGGTAACACGGGAGGAGAGCGTGATCAAGAAGACTGATGGTAAAATTGCAGACAGGCATCGGAGCATGCAGTATGAAAATTAGCAGGTCATATTGCAGCTGGAGAGAAACTTAGTTCGGGCACATTTAGAATTTCGTGTACAGTACTGGTTGCCACACGATGTTAAAGTGTTGGAGAGGGTATGGAAAAGTTTTACCAGCATGTTGTCTGGTTTGGAGGGTATTAGCCAGAAGGAGAAATTGAACACACATGGTTCGTTTGCACCTGAGCATCATTGGCTATGGGGCTACCTGATAAATATTTACAAAATTTTCAGAGGCATAGATAGAAGGACAGTTAGAGGCTTTCCCCCCCTCCCCCCACCCCCCGCCGCCAGAGTAGAATTATCAATTACTCAGGACCGTAGGTTTTCGGGGAAAGGGAGAAAGTTCAGGAGATGTGATAGGTAAGTTTTTTTTGCTGTTCCAGACAGAATGTGAAAGTGCCTGGAATGCACTTTTAGAGGGGAAGAAGCCAATATAGTAAGGTTTAAGAGGGATCTTGGCACAAATATGAGTAAGGAGGGAATAGAATGACATAGAAGGTATCGGAGCAAAAACTTTTGTTTTAACTTTGGAATGGGATCATGTGTCAGTGTAGGCTTGCTGGGCTGAAGAGCCTGTTCCTGTACTGGACTGTTCTTTAAAGTCAAGATTTGAGTGCGGGAGTGGCGAGATGTTGACTGTGTGATTACTGATGATCAACAGCCACATTATTGTGGATCCGAACACCCCCCCCCCCCCGCACGCCGCCCCCCCCCCCCCCCCCATCAACTTGCAGCATCATATCCTCCTCCACTGTGGGGAAACTCAATATGGAGAATTTGACATGAAAATCAGACCTGATACCTGCTGACTCCATCTCGCCACTTGCTCCTGCAGATTTCTATCCTGGACACCAACGTCTCGGGGACACTGCATGAACAGAAGCTGCATGTACTCCACATCCACCAATGCTGGCATCCGTCAAATGCCAGCCTCACCATGCCATCCCAGCACATCTCCGACCCACTGACAGTACGCTTCTGTATTTCAATGTTGCAGCTCAGGGTGCACTGACAACTGTCATTGCAATGATGCTGCAAGGACACTATGCTCAGGGACACCCACCCAGCTCATGGACTATCCCTCTGGGCTGCTCACTCTCTGTTTGTACACACTCAAAGCTGCTGCAAGGACACTGTGCTCAGGAACACCCACCCAGCTCATGGATTGGCCATCTGGGCTGCTCATTCCGTTTTTGTACACACTCACTTTGAGCTGACTTGAATGCTCACAGAATTATTGCCTTGTCTTACCCTGCCCTCAGCAGTATTTCCCCTCAGCCAGAGCTACCAGGCTCACCCACCTGCTGTATCGCCTTGATGTTTACCACAGACACAAACCCAGGAATCTTGGTATCATTGTCCACAGTCAGTCACGGTGCCCAGCACAATGAGTCAAGCGGAGTCTCAGATCCCAGTCCGGGAGCTTGGTCACGGTCAGTCAGCCTTTCGTGGTTGTTAGGGTCAGGATCCTTCCCCTGTGAGGGGGTGAGGAGTTGAATGTTGGGCTGTTTCATACTTCTCTTGGCTCTTTCTGCTCTATGGGATATTGTGGGATAGTTCCTCCTGGAATGAGAGAATTATCAAGAGGTATTAGGGAGGTGGAAGTGGTTGGTACAGCTGTTAGTGCTGGGACAGCTGAGGGAAAGATGGGGAGGTGTCCTGAGTGAGTGAGTGGGCAGCACAGACACCAAGCAGAGCTGGCAAGCGGGACAGAGAAGAGGTTAGAGAGAAACCGAGAGAAGGTGCTGCATTCAGTGAGAGTAGGAGAACATGAGTCTTGGTGGGAGATGGGTGCAGTAACAGAGAGAGAGGGCAAGTTCACAAAGTGCAGATGGTGGCATTTATCCTGGTCACTGACGTGCTTCCTACACTTTTGGGCATTCACCCAGAAGGCTGGTACCTCACTGGCCCACGGGTCAATCTCAGACAAGCTAGCAGGTCTGATGTCATGGCTTCCCCTGCCAGTCATAGAGATGTACAGCATGGAAACAGACCCTTCGGTCCAACCCGTCCAAGTCGACCAGATATCCCAACCCAATCCAGTCCCACCTGCCAGCACCCGGCCAATATCCCTCCAAACCCTTCCTATTCATATACTCATCCAAATGCCTCATTAATGTTGCAATTGTACCAGCCTCCACCACATCTTCTGGCAGCTCATCCCATACACGCACCACCCTCTGCGTGAAGAAGTTGCCCCTTAGGTCTCTTTTATATCATTCCCCTCTCACCCTAAACCCATGACTTCGAGTTCTGGACTCCCCCACCCCAGGGAAAAGACTTTTTCTATTTATCTGGAGGAAGATAATGTCCCTGTCCTGCACCATGCCATCCACCAGAACCTCAGGGGCTCAGCCACAAAGTGGGGCCCACGGTTTACTACCTTTCCCAATCGTCCCACCCCTCCCGCCCCGGCGTCAAATCCAGGGCAGTTTCGGACTGACAATCCAAGTGTGCAATGACTTTTTTAAAATGGCATCAGAAGCAGGGAATCCGGTGCATTCTGGGATATGTGGGCAGTGGGCAGTTTTTATACCTATAACAAAGCAAAAAATTATCATTGGGCTCGTATCAGATGAAAGAAGGGACATAGAGGCGGGGCAGGTAGTTAATGAGGCAGATTGAGGATGTTATCATGAGAACATTCACTGAGACTTGGGAGACAAACCCTCCATGAAAATGACAGAAATGAGATTGGCCAAGTCAAAAGATGCAGGCCCTTGTCTTGTGCAGATTTTGTCGTGCAAACTATTGTAAGTTCTAAACTTAAGTAGAGAGAGTACCTATAAAGGAGATTCACATCCTGAAAAGAAGCTGGGGAGAAACATCCCCGGCCATGTTTGCTCATTATTCATCATTTTCGGTTCCTCACTGAATAGAGGCAAAGTGTTAGAAACCTGCTGATATTGTAGCTTAGTTTAGTATGAAGCAAGGCGCTGACTGAATACTTACAGATCGGAATTCTGCGAGGCAGGAAGAATGGACCCTTAGAAAGTCCCAAAGGAATCCAGGACTGTCAGCCTGAATTTCTGCAGGGAAAGCTGAATGTAATTAATCTGGCTGTTTGGTTTTCATGCAGAGACTCGTACAGTTGACTTGAATTACTTGATTTGATAAGCGAACAAATAGCAGACTGCTTAAAAATGGAAGCTATGAGCTCCAGTTGAATGTAGCAAGCAACCTAGAGAAGTGCATGTCAAGTCATTTAGGGACAGCATTCAATAGAAAGAATACACAATAAATGAGCATGCTGTCAGTGTGGGCAGATCCTAGTATAAGTACCTCCCTATTTCTCCCTTTTTTTTTAGCTTTGACAAAGGGTCAGTTAGACTCGAAATGTCAGCTATTTTCTCTCCTTACAGATACTGCCAGACCTTTGAGATTTTCCAGCAATTTCTCTTTTGGCTTCAGATTCCAGCATCTGCAGTAATTTGCTTTTACCCTGAAGGTAGCCGGCATCGTCAATAATCTAGATAAGGCAGCAAATGGCACCATTTCCTCTCTCAGTTCAAGTGCAGAATGTAAGAGCAGGAAGCTTATCCAAGAACTGTATAAATAATTAGTTCAGTCTCAACCTGTGTGCTGCATGTAGTTCTGGTCACTATATCACATGGAAGGATGTAATTAGAATGGAAAGTGTACAGGAAGAATATGAGGATTGCAGATAATGGAAATTAGAGTCAAAGAGTGTGGTGTAGGAAAAGCACAGCAGGTCAGGTAGCAGAGTGCCAGGAGAAATTACGTTTTGAGCATGTTTCACTCTTGGAGGTGGTACAGAAGAGATTTGTTATCCTGTGAAACTGATAATGCAATTGTGAGGAAAGGTTGAAGTGGAGAATGCTGAGAGGAGATTTGATTAGCCTGCACATGTTGTCAAGGGTCTGGATAGAGAGGGAGAGACTGTCTTTTTCTTATTGGAGAGCACAGTTACCAGCAGAAAATATTTAATGTAATTGGTTGAAGTATTAGAGAAGTGGTGAGGAAAGTTGTTATTTCACCCAGAGTAAGGAAGGGACCTGGGAGTCATGCATGGAAGCGGAGTCGAGGAAGAAACTCTGGAAAATTTTAAAAATGTGCCTAGATCTAAACCTGAAGTCTTACAGTCTCTGTGGAATCATAACAATGATTGCTTTTTTTGGAAAGGATGAAGCTGGGTGGCACCTTCTTTTTAGTCAGTGCAGACAATTTCGAGAGTAATCTGTGTTGTAGACATTTCTGATATTTAGACAATATCTAGAGAATCAATACAAAGTGATTGGGGAGAGGACAGAGAGGAGTAGTGTGTAAATTGATTAGCATCACAGAAATACTGATTCCAGCCTTTATATACAATGCTACTTCACTGTGGCGGCATTTTTCTCCTTCTTGTATAAATGCTGAAAGCCTTTGATTATTCAGTTCTCAGTCTTGGTCACATTGCTGCCATTTCTGTCTTGTTTAATTCTATTTGTTCTACTGTTTCATTGGCCTTGTTGAAAAAACAGGAAGGAATTTGGAAATGACAGCAAGTACCAGAAACCACGATGAATGTAAATTTGGGAAAAGTTTACCGAGATAGAACGGTATGCGAAGACAGCAGGATATTACAGAGATATGGATTGTTCTAGGGGCTGAAGGACATTACAAGTACAAAGATAGTTTTAGGTTTTGGTTTGAAGTGATAAGTGAGCTAGATCAGCCAGATCAATATTTTGTCTACAGTAAAATTGCAAAGAGAAACTCTCCACAAAACCTGATGAAAATGATATCCGTGTCTGTCTATATCAGAAAAAGAATTCAACGGATGTGGGAGATGGTGGGAGGGCTAAGCGGTGTTGTGAGAAGTGGTTCAGGCACACAAGACCTACAGATAGAGCCCACACTGTTACAGGTGAACTGATCTGTCCTACCATAGAGATTCGGGTCAATGATGCAGACTGAATTCACACCAGATGAAACAAATTTTGTTCTCATAAAATAATTTTCAATTGTAACATTTCAGGAAGTGAGAATTTAATCTTATCTGATGCTCTGTTGAGGTGACCCTGGTCAAGTATTCCTACCTGGGAATTGCTGTCTTTCAGCAGTCACGTCTGTTGTAACAATGTTAATTCGGAATCACAAGCAGATATGGATACAGATAAGTGAGTACATTCAGAACTGAACAAGCCCAGCGCATTAGGTATTTGTAGTTACTCGCATCCATTCTGGAAAAGAGTCCCATAATCAGATCAGGAAAATCCCACCCTTCCTGTCTTACCTGAGTATTGTCAGCTGCTCTCACCTATCCTGGAACTGATCTCCCAAATACGATTTGGAAGATTACAGACTCTGCTCAGCCTTTGCAGGGTCAGCTGTTCGCACCTATTCTAGTATGGAGTCCCACAGGCAGATCCCAAACTCAATAATCGGCCCATACATTTGAAGTTTAATAGCACGTGTTCGCGTTCAAACTATAGCTAAACATGCAAAGCACAGATTATTTTCTCTGTGCCTCCAATTAACAGTCTCTGTGACATCCCTCATGTTCTGTCACCCTTCCCACCTCTGTAAATCCTCTACTTTCTACAAACAGTCATACATTTATGACATCCTTCAAACACAAAATCTACCCCTACTCCTGAAAAGCCATTCCTCCTCCTGGAGAAAGTGTAGACATACAGGCAGATCAAGTTTGTGAATGAGATTAAAGACAATAAAGTGAAGGGATTGGAGATAGAGAGCTTGCAGAAGACAAAAGAAAACCTTGTATTGGCACTGCAGGAGATTAACAAGACGAGGTTCTGCTGAAAAGCATGTGACTTTTCTTGGAAGATTTCATAGAGAGTATTGCAGTAGCAGGAGGAATTTCAGAGACAGTGAGATTTGAAGGAGCTAATGAAGATTCAAGATACATAGAGGGTTCTTTTGATCTGGTGGTGATTACAGAAATAAGGAGAGCTGGAAGCGTTTCCACAGATAGGGTGGGATTTAGAATGTGGAGGCTGCAGAGATAGGGAGCTGTGCAGGGACAGAGGTGGTTACAGAAACGGGAGTGCTGTAGGGACAAGAGGATTTTACACAGAAGATCACACATTGGAGCACGTTAGACAACAGGGAAAATTGTAGGGACTTGAGGAAGTTTAAGAGATGTCAGATTTGTAAGGGACGGAGAAAGGTGCACTGAATAATGAACAGTGTAATGGCTGGAGGAGGTTATGGAGATCATGAGATTTGTTAGGGTGGGAGGGAGTTAGTGATATTGATAGACTGATAATTGTGTGAGCTGGAGGAGATTGTAAAGATTGGGAGTTTTCTATGTATCGGAGTAATTACAGACAAACGGAGAGCTGTCAGGCCTTGAGAATTATTACATAGAGAGGGAGTATTTCGAGGAGATTGCAGAGAAAGAAGGTTTATGAAATGGCCTGCATGAGTTACAGAGATAAGGAGGGGTGCTTTGACTGATGGATATTTCAGAGGTAAGAATGGATCGCACCGGATCAATGAGGTTATGGAGACATAGTATTATTAGAGTTGGAGAACTCTTGAGACATCGCACCAAACCACACAGAATTCGTAAGGCCCATAAGGTCATTTGACCCATGATGTTTGCACCAGCACTTCATCTGAGTTCGTCACAGAGTATTGATCTCCTGCTTTCCCCCATACCGTTACACATTTCTTTTAGTCGCAATAATCATCCAAACCCCTCTTGAACATGTCCATTCAACATTCATTTACAACACATCCAAGTGTATCCTGACTATTCACCAAGTGAAAAGGTTCTTACTTCAATCAGATTTCTCCTGTTGTACATAACGTGAAATCTGTGCCCTCTCATTTTTCCCTCCTTTTGGGAGTGGGTACAGTTTTATCCAATCTAATCTAATCAGTTTGCCTATGAATTTGAAAAACTGCATCCGATCTCCTCTTAGCCACCTTCACTTCAGTGAGAACAGTTGCAACATTTTCAGTCTGACTTCATAACTGATCTTCCTCATTCCCGGAAATACTCTTTTAGATCAGTTCTTCATCCTTTCCAATGTGTTCATATCAGTCCTATCATGTGACACCCAGGAATGTATACGATACTCCAGTTGAGGTCGAATGTGTTTGATGCAAATTCAACATCACCACCTTACTCTTGCACTATCAATCTTTATAAAGACAGGAACACTGTAAGCTTTACCTATGTTTCATGTCCTACAAACTTCATTGATCTTTGCTCATCCTCTGCTCCTGTATTCCTGCTTATTTTATATTGTCTTTTAATGTTCTTGTTGGAAATTTCAATGTGGAGAAAGTGAGGTCTGCAGATGCTGGAGATCAGAGCTGGAAATGTGTTGCTGGAAAAGCGCAGCAGGTCAGGCAGCATCCAGGGAACAGGAGAATCGACGTTTCCTGAAGAAGGGCTTGTGCCCGAAACGTCGATTCTCCTGTTCCCTGGATGCTGCCTGACCTGCTGCGCTTTTCCAGCAACACATTTCCAGCTCTGGAAATTTCAATGTGCCAAACTTCATCAATCAGAGAGAGAAAGAGAAAGAGAAAAAGAGAAAGAAAGAGAGAGCGAGAGAAAGAGAGAGAAAGAAAGAGAGAGAGAAAGAGAAAGAGAGAGAGAAAGAGAGAGAAAGAGAGAGAGAAAGAAAGAGAGAGAGAAAGAGAGAGAGAAAGAAAGAGAACGAGAAAGAGAGAGAGAAAGAAAGAGAGAGAGAAAGAGAGAGAAAGAGAGAAATAGAAAGATTTAATGTCACATATATTGAGGGGAAAAAAACAGTGAAACATATTTGTTCCCTGTGCCACAAAGATATCCTTCATCAATGTTGTACCTTTCTCGTGACAGAGTTTCCTCCTCTGTCACCATGGCCTGGTGGGTTCAGCCACTTCGGTAAAGACATAGATGAAGTATTCAGCTCACACTCTGCCATTCCCCTTCTTCTCAGTATAAATCCTCTTTCAAGTGTTGAATCAGCCTTACTGCACCTTGTTGCACGCTCCCTTAGAGGCATCCACTTTCTCTCAGACTCATTTACTAACACTATCTTGAACCAATACTTTTACACTTCATAGAACATATAACATAGAACAGGCCCTTCAGCCCACGGTGTTGTGCCAACCATTGATCCTCATGTAAGGTAAACCTAATGTATGAACCCTCAAATTTCTGTGATCATATGCATGTCCAACAGTCTCTTAAATATCCCCAATGACCTCTCTTCCACAACTGCTGCTGGCAGCGCATTCCATGTTCTCACATCTCTCTGCGTAAAGAAGCCGTTTCTGACATCCCCTCTATACTTTCCACCAAACAGCGTAAAACTATGACCCCTAGTGTGAACAATTTCTGCCCTGGGAAAAAGTCTCTATCTATCAACTCTATCTACGCCTCTCATTATCTTGTACACCTCAGTTAGATCCCCCTCTTCCTTCTTTTTTACATTGAAAAATATCCGAGCTCTCTTCGTAAGATAAGCCCTCCATTCCAGGCAGCATCCTGGTAAACCTCCTCTGAACTCTCGCCAAAGCGTCCACATCTTTCCTATAACAGGGCGACCAGAACTGGACACAGCATTCCAAGTGCGGTCTAGCCAAAGTTTATAAAGCTGCAACAATATCTCACGTCTCTTAAACTCAATGCCGCAAATAAAGCCAAAACACCATATGCTTTATAACAATCCTGTCCACTTGGGTGGCAATTTTAAGGGATCTATGTGCCTGCACACCAAGATCCCGTAGTTCCTTCACACTGCCAAGAATCCTGCCTTTAATCCTGTACTCAACTTTCAAGTTCGACCTTCCAAAATGCATCACTTTGCATTTATCCAGGTTGAACTCCATCTGCCACCTCTCAGCACATATCTGCATCCTGTCAATGTCCTGCTGCAGCCTACAACAGCCCTCTATAATGTCAACGACACCTCCAACCTTTGTGTAGTCTGCAAAATTGCTAACCCATCCTCAATCTCCTCATCCAAGTCATTAATAAAAATTACAAAGAATAGAGGCCCAAGAACAGGGCTCTGTGGAATACCACTCACCACTGACTTCCAGGCAGAATACTTTCCTTCCACTACTACTCACTGTCTTCTGTTGGCCAGCCAATTCTATATCCAGACAGCGAGATTTCCCTGTATCCCATTCCTCCTGACCTTCTGAACGAGCCTATCATGGGGAATCTTATCAAATGCCTTGCTGAGGTCCATAGACGCCACATTCACCACTTGACACTCAACAACATTTCTAGTAACATCCTCAAAGAACTCAATAAGATTTCTGAGGCATGACCTGCCCCTCAACAAGCCGTGCTGACATCATTTAATCAAGCCATGCTCTTCCAGATGGTTACAAATCCTATCCCTCAGAATCCTTTCGAACACCTTGCAGATGACAGACGTGAGACTGACTGGTCTGTAATTGCCGGTGATTTCCCTATTTCCTTTCTTGTAGAGACGAATTACATTTGCCTCCCTTCAGTCCTCAGGTACGACACTGGTGGAGAGCGAAGATGCAAAGATCTTCGCAAGCGGCGAACCAATCACATTTCTCGTTTCCCAAAGCAGCCAAGGACAAATCTGGTCTGGCCCTGGCGACATGTCAATCTTAATATTTGTCAAACTTTTCAGCACATCAGCTTCCTCAATCTCTATCTGTTCCAGCATGCTTACCTGCTCCTCAATGTTTTCATTCACTACAAGGTCATTTTCTTTCGTAAAGACAGAAGCAAAACACTCATTTAGGGGCTTCCCCTTCCTCCTCAGACTCTATACACATGTTTCCTATCCTATCCCTGATCGGCCCTACTCTTTCTTTGATCATTCTCTTATATCCTCACAAACGTGTAAAATGCCTTTGGCTTCTCCCTAATCCTTGCTGATAAGCCTTTTTCGTGCCCCCACCCCCGGCTCTCATCAGACCATTTTTGAGCTCCTTCCTCGCCTGCCTATAATCCTCTAGAGCTGAGCAAGACCCTTGCTTCCTCCACCTTACGTAAGCTGCCTTCTTTCTTTTGACGAGAAGCTCCTCCGCTCTCGTCATCCATGGTTCCTTTATCTTACTCCTTCTTGCCTGTCTCAGAGGAACACATTTATGCATCACTCGCAACAACTGTTCCTTAAACAGTCTCCACATGTCTATAGTGCCCTTTCCATTGAACAATTGCTCCCAGTCCATGCTTCCCAACTCTCGCCTGATAGCATCATGATTTCCTTTTCCCCACTTAAATATCCACCCATTGTGCCTGCTTCACTCCTCCATGGCTATGTAGAATGCGAGGCAGTTGTGGTCACTATCACCAAAGTGCTGTCCCACCGCAAGATCTGACACCTGCACCGACTCATTGCGGAGCACCAAATCCAATATGGCCTCTCCCCTAGTCGGCCTGTCAACGTACTGAGTTAGAAACCCTCCTGAACAAACCTTACAAAAACAGCTCCTTCCAAACCATCTGCTCGAAGGAGGTTCCAATCAATATTGGAAAAGTTAAAGTCACCCATTGCAACAACCTTACTACATTCAGACTTTTCCAAAATCTGCTGACCTACACTTTCTTCAATATCCCTGCTGATATTGGGGGGCGAGGGGGGGGGGGGGGGGGGTGTGCTGTCGTAAACCACTAATGAGGTGACTGCTCCCTTACTGTTCCTAATTTCCACCCTTACTGACTCAGTAGGCAGACTCTCCTCAACAATGGTAACTTCTGTACCTGCGATACCCTCTCTGATTTCCTTTCTGAATTCCTTGTATGTGGTGTCCCTCAAGGGTTGGCCAGCACAGTGGCTCAGTGGTGAACACTGCTGCCTCACAGTACCAGGGACCCAGGTTCGATCCCAGCCGCTGGCGACTGTCTGTGTAGAATTTGCACATTCTCCCAGTGTTTGTGTGGGTTTCCTCCCGGTGTTCCGGTTTCTTCCCACAGTCCAAAGATGTGCAGGTTAGGTGAAATGGCCGTGCTAAATTGCCCATAGTGTTAGGTGCATTAGTCAGGGGTAAATGTAGGGGAATGGGTCTGGGTGGGTTCATTTTCGGAGGGTCGGTGTGGACTTGTTGGGCCGGACGGCCTGTTTCCACACTGTAAGGAATCTAAGGATCTATCCTTGGCCCCTCCTGTATCTCACCCACATACTGCCAGGAGGTGACATTGTCCAAAAGCACTGTGTTAGGTTTCTCATGTACACTGACAATGCCCAGCTCTCCCTCCCCATCATCCCTCTCCATTGTTCCACAATTACTCAGTTATCAAACTGCTTACCACCCTCCCACTACTCGATTGGCTGCAATTTCCTCCAATGAAACATTGTAATGGTTAAACCCATTGCCTTCAGTTACTATTACAAATTCCTTTCCCTTATTGCTGAGCCACTCCCTCCCACTGGGAACTGTCTGAGGCAGAACCACACTCTTCACAATATTGCTGTTATATGTGACCCCAAGGTGACCTTCTGATCAGACATCTGCACAACCACAAACACCAAGAATTCCAATGTCAAAAACATTGCTTGTCTCCACCTCACCCCAGTTCCATTGCTCCTGAAACCCCTGACCCGTGTCGGTGTTGCCTTAAACTTGATGAATCTGAAACAGAACCCTTGATTCCGTGACTGACCCAGAATCTGCTAGCTTTCTGTTTTTCCTGCACAATTACCCCCGGTCCCTTTGTGGTGCAGCTTTCTACAGTTTCCATCAGTTAAAAACACTCTTCTTTTATTATCTCCACCAAAATGAACAACTTGCCATTTTCCCAAATTATACTCCATCCGACAACTTGTTGCCCCCTTCTCTTGTGCATCTGTCTCTCTTCACAATCCTCTTAGAACTTTACAGTTATTCCTTTTCTGACAGATTCCCCCCTCCACCCCACCTCATTCTTCTAAATATTTACTGGGAGTCCTGGGCGGTGGAAAGCATGCAGAGTTCCTCTGTTTTTAGTGATACTCTATGGAGTGACTTGGAGGATCTTGCTGCCCATTGGTCAGAATGGAGACAACTCGCCTATCAAGCTGCATGAGCCTTTCACACCCCATGTCTTATTGATGAGTCACAGCGGTAGCACGGAAGGAAAGAAAAGGAAGCAAATCTTGCTCTCCACAACTCACTGACTCTTGGAACATTCTGTCCCATGTGTGAAAGATCTGCCCTGTTCAGTCACATGAAGTCCCAAGGTGAAAACTCATAGAAACCCACATAGATTTCCCTCTGAACTGACTGCTGGTCTCCACAAGCGGTAATGTGTACAGTCATCCTGGGCCAGGAGGAGGGGATGGTGAGAGTTTCTAACGTGAACTGACAGTGACGGATTTTATAAAATTGTATTACAGGCAGATATTCAGATCGGAATCTCAGTAATTGTAACACCAAACTCTGACAGAATTACTCAATTCATCAGGACCTCGATATTCACATTTTGTGTGAGTATTGTGTTCCAGCTCAATCTCACTTGCTGCATAAAAGTTCTCCTTTGAATCATGCCATTCTCTCAATAGATCTCCCCAAACCTACAATGTGTCCTGTAATCCTTGGATATTGAGCAGCTGGGTGTAAGGTTTATAATTATAACGTGTACCTTTTGTAAACCCCTCTGTCACAGCGCACCCGCAATTTCCTTTGCTACAAGGAGAACAATCTGTTTCCCCAAACCCCTGATTCCCCAGTGTCTGTTTGCTCTCGAGAAGGCACACATCAGGATTGTGTTGGTACATTATCCACTTGCCTGCATCAGTGTAGACCCAAGCAAAACTAAAGAACGTGAACATCCTCCAGGACAAAGCATTGTGCCTGAGTGATGCCCCATCCACTACATTCAGCATTCCCTCTCTCCACCCCCGAGATACAGTGGCATCAATATGTAAAAGGTAAAGACAGCATTGCCCTACCAGACCATAGGGATGCTCTCTCATCAGGCAGAGATGTCTGGTGATTTAACCTGAAGGTTAGCACAGCCCAGGCAAGGGGAGAGGGAGAGAAGGGGAGTCCATCTGTTGTAGATCGATATTCTCTATGTATCTGCAACACCAATATCATAAAAATGAATAGTGTAAAAAAATCCAAAACACACTACTAAAATCTCCCATTCCTTGAATCATCCTGGTAAATCTCCTGTGCCCCCTCTCAGGGACCCTGCCATCCTTCCCAATGTGTTGGTGATCTCTGGTTTGCACACACCCAGCTGCTCTGTGTTCCTGTGGGTGATGTCATCGTAGAACAACAGTTGGTGTAAACCTCACTCTCTGTAAGGATGGGAGACACAGAAATCCCAATTGCATTTAAGACATATTTAGGTGCCCGCTTTTGATACTATGACCGATGATGCGAATGACTATCTATTTGAAAATGGATTAGGATAGCTCGGTGGTAGTTTTTCTTACTGTCACAGACTCAATGGCCCACAGACCCTTTTTCTGTGCTGTAAACCTCAAGACACTTAGTATAGGAATATGACAGGCCACCTTTGAAACCAGGTCAGAAAAGGTGTTATTAGAATAGAATACACATGATTGGTCAATGTGTTTGGGAGGAAAGAGAGCCGGTGAGGTTTAGGAGGAAATTCTGGAGCTCAGCACAGGAATCTGAAAGGGCCGTCATCAAGTGAGAAATAAAAATGGGGTGTCCTGAAGGTTGTAGTCAAAGAAAGGTACATGTAGCAGAGCTTTGAGTGACTAGAGGGGATTAGAGTTAGGGAGGGTTCTAAGGCTAGAGATGAATTGTTAGAGATAAGGAAGAGTTGTGAGGCTGGGTGAGGGTCAGGTGATAGGGGAAGATTAGATTAGATTACTTACAGTGTGGAAACAGGCCCGTCAGCCCAACAAGTCCACACCGCCCCACCGAAGCGCAACCCACCTATACCCCTACATTTACCCCTTACCTAACACTACGGGCAATTTAGCATGGCCAATTCACCTGACCTGCACATCTTTGGACTGTGGGAGGAAACCGGAGCACCCAGAGGAAACCCACGCAGACACGGGGAGAACGTGCAAACTCCACACAGTCATCTGAGGCGGGAATTGAACCCGGGTCTCGAGCGCTGTGAGGCAGCAGTGCTAACCACTGTGCCACCGTGCCGCCCACAAGTCTGGAAGAGGAAAGGGCAGTGGGAAAGGTCGCGCCAAGGCGAATTCTCGGTCGTCCCGGGCTGGCCTGCAGTTCCCGGTGGGCCGTGTTCACAGGCTCCTGAGAAAGGGTAACTATGCTGAGCGTGTGGGTGCCGGAGCGCCAGTCTATCTGGCTGCGGTGCTGGAGCATCTGACGGCTGAAATCCTGGAGCTGGCCGGCAATGCGGCCCGGGACAACAAGAAGACCCGCATCACCCCCAGGCACCTGCAGCTGGCCGTGCGCAACAACGAGGAGCTCAACAAGCTGCTGGGAGGGATGACCATCGCTCAGGGCGGGGTGCTGCCTAATATCCAGGCCGTGCTGCTGCCCAAGAAAACCGCCACTGGGGGCGCCGCTAAAAAGTGAAGAGACCATTATTGGAAAGACGTGAAGAGGGTGGAACATACAGATAGCAAGAATTAGAGTCGTAATGTTATATAGCACAGAAACAGACCCTGTAGTCCAAACCATCCATGTCAACTATAATTCCAAACTAAGTTAATCTCACCTGCCTCCCCTTGGTCTACATGTATCCCAAACTTTTCCGATTATGTACCTGTCCAAATGACTTTCTCGTAGAATCCCTATGGTGTGGAAACTGGCCATTTAGAGTCAGAGTCATTGAGATGTACAGCATGGAAACAGACTCTTTGGTCTAACCCACCCATGCTGACCAGATATCCCAACCCAATCTAGTTCCACCTGCGAGCACCCGGTCCATATCCCTCCACACCCTTCTTATTCATATATTCATCCAAATGCCTCTTAAATGTTGCAATTGTACCATCCTCCACCATATCGTCTGACAGCTCATTCCATGCACATACCACCCTCTGCGTGAAAATGTTGCCCCTTCGGTCTATTTTATATCTTTTCCCTGTCACCCTAAACCTATGCCCTCTCGTTCTGGACTAGTTGCCGGAAGACGGGTGTCATTATTTGAGAAAGGTGGTAAGGAAAAGCCAGTGAACTATAGACCGATGAGCCTGAAATCAGTAGAAGGCAAGTTGTTGGAAGGGATTATAAGGGATTGGATTTACATGTAATTGGAAAGACAAGAATGATTAAGAATAGTTAGCATGGCTTTGTGCATGGAAATTACTAACTTGGACTTCAGAAAGATGTTCAGCGAGGTTCCACATAACAGACGGGTTAGCAAGTTCAACACCATAGAATACAAGGAGATGGAGCGATTTGGATACAAAATTGGCTGGAATGTTATAGAGTCATTGAGGTGTACTGCCATGGAAACAGACCCTTCGGACCAACCCGTCCATGCCGACCAGATATCCCAACCCAATCTAGTCCAACCTGCCAGCGCCCAGCTCATATCCCTCCAAACCCTTCCTATTCATGTTCCCACCTACAATGGAACCTCAATTATCCGAACGAGTTGGGTGGGCACGACTTCATTCGGATAATCAATTATTCGGTGAATCTATTAAATGCCTTTCCTCTCGTGCTCAGAGTTTTTAAAGTCTGCTCCCCATTCAGGAATCTGCAGCAGCACACAGCACGATCGCCCGCCCACACACCACCCCCAGCCTGACCTCCACTACCGTCCAACACCACCCCAGCCTGACCCTCACAGCCATCCACACACCACCCCAAGCCTGACCCTAACCACCGTTCACACACCGCCCCCAGCCTGACCCTCACCGCCGTTCACTACTGCACCCAGCCTGACCCTCACCACCGACCACAGACCGCCCCCAGCCTGACCCTCACCACCATCCACACGCTGCCCCCAGCCTGACCCTCAAGGCCGTCCAACACCGCTCCAAGCATGATCCTCACTGCTGCCCACACACCACTTCCAGCCTGACCCTCACAGCCATCCAACACCGCTCCCAGCCTGACCCTAACATCCGTTCACACACCGCCCCCAGCCAGAACATCACTGCCATCCAAGACCGCCCCCAGCCTGACCTTCACTGCTGTCATCACACCACCACCAGCCTGACCCTCACTGCCATCCAACAGCACCCCCAGCCTGACCCTCAGCACCGTCCAGACACTGCAACCCAGACTGACCCCCATCGCTGTCTATAAACCGCCCGCCAGCCTGACCCTCACTGGCATCCACATACTACCCCCAGCCTGATCTTCACCACCATCCAACAGTGATCCTCACTGATGCTGTCACACCACCACCAACCTGACCCTCACTGCCGTCCAACACCGCTCACAGCCAGAACCTCACCGCTGTCCAACAGCGCTCCCAGCCTGACCCTCACTGCCTCCGACACACCACCCCCAACCTGACCCTCACCGCCATCCACACACGGCTTCCCAGACTGACCCCCACCGCTGTCCACACGCTGCCCCCAGCCTGACCCTCACCGCCGCCCACACACTGCCCACAGCCTAACCCTCATCACCGCCTACACACCACCCCCAGCCTGGCCCACACTGCCATACACACACCGCCCCCAGCCTGATCTCCACCACCGTCCAAGACGGTTCCAAGTCTGACCCTCATCAGCATCCACACAACCCTCAGCGCAGCCCTCAGCCTGACCCTCACTGCCTCCCACACACTGCCCTCAGCCTAACCCTCACCGCCGTCCACACAGCCCCCGCCTGACCCTAACCGTCGCCCACACACCGCCCCGAGCCTGACATTCACCGCCATCCACACACCACACCCAGACTGAACCTCACAACCAAACACCGTCCCCAGCCTGACTCTATCCAGCATTCACACACCACCCACAGCCTGAGCTCCACCACCGTACAATACCGCCCCAAGTCTGACCCTCACCGGCATCCAAACTGCTCCCAGCCTGAAGCTCACCGCCATCCTCAAACAGCCCCCGGAATGACACTCACCACCACCCACACACCATCCACAGTATGACCCTCACCGCCACCCACACACCGCCCCCAGCCTGAACCTCACCGCCGTTAATACACCGCCCCAGCCTGACCCTCACCGCCATTAACACACTGCCCCTAGACTGACCCTCATTGCCGCCCACACACCGTCCGCAGCCTGACCCTCACCGCCGTAAACACACCGCCCCCAAACTGACCCTAACCATCGCTCACACACCACCCGCAGCCTGACTCTCACTGCCATCCACACACCGCCCTGAGCCTGAACCTTACGAGAGTCCACACACCTACCTCAGCCGGACCCTCACTGCCTCCCACACACCGCCCCCAGCCTGACCCTCACCCCCATCCATGCAACGCCCCGACCCTCAACTTCGCCCACACACTCTCCCCAGCCTGAACTCTAGCACCGTCCACACACTGCCCGCATCCTGACCCTCACTGCCGTCCACACACCGCCCCCAGCCTGACCCTCACTGCCGTACACACGCCGCCCCAAGCTGGACCCTCACAGCCATCCAACACCGCCCCCAGCCAGACCCTCACCGCCGTTCACACACCGCCCACAGCCTGACCTTTATTGCCATCCAACACCACCACAAGCCTGACCCTCACCGCCGTCCAACACCGCCCCCATCCGGATCCTCACAACCATCCAACACTGCCCCCAGCCTGACCCTCACCGCCGACCACACACCGTCCCCAGCCTGACCCTTACCGCTGTTCACCACCGCCTCCAACATGACCTCACTACCGTCCAACACTGCCCGCAGCTGGACCCACACCGCCGTCCACACAACACCCCCAGTCTGACCCTCACCGCCGTTCAACACCGCCTCCAGTCTGACCCTCACCGACGTTCACACACCACCCTAAGCCTGACACTCACCGCCGTCCACGAGCTGTCCGAATCCTGACCCTCACCACCGTGCAAAAAATCACCTCCAGACTGACCCTCACCGCCGTTTGACACCGCCTCCAGCCTGACACTCACCGACGTCCACACACCGCCCTAAGCCTGACACTCACCGCTGACCACACAATGTCCCCAGCCTGACCCTCACCGCTGTTCACCAACGCCTCCAGCCTGACCCTCACCACCATCCCGACACCGACTCCAGCCTGACCTTATCCACTGTTCAACACCGTCCCCAGACTGACCCTCATTACCAGCCACACACCATCCAGAACCTGACCATCTCCGCTGTCCTCGCAACGCCCCAAGCCTGACCCTCACCGCCACTCACACGCCGTCCACAGTCTGATCCTCATTGCCTCCCACACACCGCCCTTCGCCTGACCCTCAATGCTGCACACACACCACCCCCAGCCTGACCCTCACTGTCGTCCCCACACGCCCCCGCCGGACCCTCACCGCCACCCACACACCGCCCCCAGCCTGACCCTCACTTTCGTCCACACACCACCCCCACCCTGACCCTCACTGCCGTCCACACAGCGCCCCCAGCCTGACCGTCACTGCCGTCCACACACCATTACCAGCCTGCGCCTCACTGCCATCCATACACCGTCCCCAGCCTGACCCTCACCATCTTCCATATACCGCCCCCAGTCTGACCCTGACCACTGTTCAAACACAACCCCCAGTGTGACCCACACCAATGCCAAAGCACCACCCCCTGCCTGACCCTCACTGCCGTCCACACACCAACCCCAGCCTGACCCTCACCGCCATCCACACACCACCCCCAGCCTGACCCTCACCGCCATCCACACACTGCCTCAAGCCTGACCCTCACCACCGTACACACAGCGCCCCCAGCCTGACCCTCACCGCTGTCCACACACTGCCACCAACCTGACCCGCACTGACATCCACACACCGCCCCCAGCCTGACCCTCAACGCCATCGAACACCAACCCCAGCCTGACCGTCACAACTGTTCAACAACGCCCCCAGCCTGACCCTCACCATATTCCATGCACTGCCCCCAGCCTGACTCTCACCGCCATCCAAACGCCGCCACCAGCGTGACTGTCACGGCCATCCACACACTGTCCCCAGCCTGACCCTCACCGCCACTCACACACCACCACCAGCCCGACGCTCACGGCCATCCACACACCGCCCCCAGCCTGACCCTCACTGCCGTCCACACACCGTCACCAGCGTGACCCTTATCGCCATCAAACACCACCCCCAGCCTGTCCCTCACCACCATCCACACACCGTCCTCAACCTGAACCCCAGCACCGTTCATGCACAGCCCCCAGCATGACCCTCACTGCCATCCAACACCACCCCCAGGCTGAACCTCACTGCCGTCCACACACCGCCCCATCCTGACCCTCACTGCCATCCACACACCTCCCCCAGCCTGACCCTCACCACCGTCCACACTCCGCCCTAAGCCTGACCCTCACCGCCATTCAACACCGACCCCAACTTGACCCTCAAAGCCGCCACACCGCTCCCAGCCTCACCCTCACCGCCATTTACAGACCACCCCCAGCCTGACCCTCACTGTCGGCCACACACAGCCTCCAGACTGGCCCTCACCACCATCCACACACTGACCCCAGCATGACCCTCACTGACATCCACACACTCTCCTCAGCCTGCCCCCCAGCACCATCCACACAGCCCCCAGCCTGACGCACACTGCCATCCACACACCATCCCAGCCTGACCCTCACCGCCATCCACACACCGCCCCCAGCCTGACCGCAATCCACTGCTGTCCACACCACATGACCATCCTCACTGACGTCCACACACCACGAACAGCCTTACCCTCATCGCCGACCACACACTGCTCCAACCTGACCCATACCTCTGTCCAACACCGCCCCAGCCTGACTCTCATTCCTGCCACATACTGCCCCCAGCCTGACCCTCAATGCCATCCACACTCCACCCCCAGCCTGACCCTCACCACTGTCTACACACCGCCCCCAGCCTGACCCCCACTGCCGCCCACACATCGCCCCCAACCTGACCGTAACCTCCGTCCACAAAGCCCCCACCCCCTGCCTGACCCACAACGCCTTCCACACACCGCTCCTAGCCTGACCCTCACAGCTGTGCACATCCATCCCCCAGCCTGATCCTCACCGCTGTCCACACCCCACCCATAGCCTGATCCTCACCACCATCCACAACCCCAACGCCAGCCTGACCGTCACCGCCGTCCGTACCCAGCCCCCAGCTTGATCCTCACCGCCATCCACACACCGACCCCAGCCTGACCTTCACTGCCGCACACACCCAGCCCTCAGCATGATCCTCACCACCGTCCACACTCCACCCATAGCCTGACCCTCACCAGCGTCCACACACCGCCCCCAGCCTGACCCTTACCGGCCCAACACACTGCCCCAGCCTGACCTGCATCGACATCCACACACTGCCCCGAGTCTGACCCTCAACCCCGTCCACCTACCGTGCCCAGCCCCCTGACCCTCATTAACGCCCTCACACCGCCCCCAGCCTGACTCTCAATGCCCCTGACACACCGCGCCCAGCTTGACACTCATCGCCGTCAACACACCGCCCCCAGCCCGATCTTCACTGACGTCCACACACTGCTCCCAACCCGACACTCAACGCCGTCCACACACCACCCCCAGCCTGACCCTTGCTGCCATCCAGCACCATTCCCAGCCTGACGGTCACTACAGTCCACACACCGCCTCCAGCCTGACCCTCACCACCGTCCACACACAGCCCCCAGTCTGACGCTCACTGCCGTCCACACACCATCACCAGCCTGACACTCACCGCCGACCACAAAACCGTCCTCAGCCTGCCCCTCACCGCCGTTCAAACAGCCTCCAGCCTGACACTCACTGCCATCCAACACCACCCCCAGCCAGACCCTCACCGCCATACAACACCCCACCAGCCTGACCCTTACTGCCGTCACACACCGTACTCAGCCTGGCCCCCACAGCTGCCCAAGCACCGCCCCCAGCCAGACACTCACCACCATCCACACATCGCCCCCAGTCTGACCCTCACCGACGTCCACACACTGTCCCCAGCCTGACCCTTACCCCCTTCCACGCACTGCCCGCAGCCTAATCCTCACTGACGTCCACACACCACGTACAGCTTTACCATTACCACCGTCCACACACCGCCCCCAACCTGACCCTCACTGTCATCCACATACCGCCCGCAGCCTGACCCTCACCGCCGTCCACACTCTGCCCCCAGCCTGACCCTTACTGCAATCCACACACCGCACCGAGCCTGACCCGCACTGCTGTCCATACACCGTCCACAGCCAGATCCTCACCGCCATTCTACACTGCCCCCAGCCTGACCCTCACCACCGTCTGCATACCTCCCCCAGCCTGACCCCCACTGCCGCCCACACACCGCCCCAACCTGACCGTCACCTCCGTCCACAAACCACCCCCTGCCTGACCCACACCGCCTTCCACACACCGCTCCCAGCCTGACCCTCACTGCTGTGCACACCCATCCCCCATCCTGATCTTCACCGCTGGCCACACCCCACCCATAGCCTGCCCCTCACCACCGTGCACACAACATCCCCAGCCTGACCCTTACCGCCCCAACACACTGCCCAGCCTGATCTGCACCGACATCCACACACTTCCCCGAGTCTGATCCTCACTCCCGTCCACCTACTGTCCCCAGCCTGACCCTCATTAACGCCCTCACACCGCCCCCAGCCTTACTCTCAATGTCCCTGACACACCTCCCCCAGCCTGACACTCACCGCGCCTGACACACCGCCCCCGGCTTGACCCTCATCGCCGTCCACACACCGCCCCCAGCCTGACCTTCACCGACGTCCACACACTGCTCCCAGCCCGACCCTCACCGCCGTCCACACACGACCCCCAGCCTGACCCTTACTGCCATCCAACACCATTCCCAGCCTGACCGTCACTGCCGTACACACATTGCCCCCGGTCTGACCCTCACCACCGTCCACACACCACCTCCAGCCTGACCCTCACCACCGTCCACACACAGCCCCCAGCCTGACCCTCACTGCCGTCCACACACCATCTCCCGCCTGACCCTCACTGCCATCCACACTCCACCCCCAGCCTGACCCTCACTGCCATTCAACACCGCCCCCAACTTGTCCCTCACCACCGCCCACACACTGCCACTAGGCTGACCCTCACCACCGAACACACACCGCCCAGCCTGACACTCACCTCCATTCACACACTGCCCCCAGCCTGACCCTCACTGCAGTCCAACACTGTCCCCAGCCTGATCCTCACCTCCTTCCAGTCACTGCCCCCAGCCTGATCCTCACTGACGTTCACACACCACGAACAACCTTACCCTCATCGCCGGCCACACACAGCCCCCAACATAACCCTCACCGCCGTCCACACACTGCTCCAACTTGACCCATACAGCTGTCCAACACCGCCCCCAGCCTGACCCTCACTGCTGTCCACACAATGTCCCCAGCCTGACCCTCAATGCCATCCACACTCCACCCCCAGCCAGACCCTCCCCACTGTCTACACACCGCCCCCAGCCTGACCCTCACTGCTGTCCACACACTGCCCCCCGCATGACCCTCAATGCCATCCACACTCCACCCCCAGCCTGACCCTCACCACCGTCTGCATACCTCTCCTAGCCTGACCCCCACTGCCGCCCACACACCGCCCCAACCTGACCGTCACCTCCGTCCACAAACCACCCCCTGCCTGACCCACACCGCCTTCCACACACCGCTCCCAGCCTGACCCTCACTGCTGTGCACACCCATCCCCCAGCCTGATCCTCACCGCTGGCCACACCCCACCCATAGCCTGCCCCTCACCACCGTGCACACAACATCCCCAGCCTGACCCTTACCGCCCCAACACACTGCCCAGCCTGACCTGCACCGACATCCACACACTGCCCCGAGTCTGATCCTCACTCCCGTCCACCTACTGTCCCCAGCCTGACCCTCATTAACGCCCCCACACCGCCCCCAGCCTTACTCTCAATGTCCCTGACACACCTCCCCCAGCCTGACACTCACCGCGCCTGACACACCGCCCCCGGCTTGACCCTCATCGCCGTCCACACACCGCCCCCAGCCTGACCTTCACCGACGTCCACACACTGCTCCCAGCCCGACCCTCACCGCCGTCCACACACGACCCCCAGCCTGACCCTTACTGCCATCCAACTCCATTCCCAGCCTGACCGTCACTGCCGTACACACATTGCCCCCGGTCTGACCCTCACCACCGTCCACACACCACCTCCAGCCTGACCCTCACCACCGTCCACACACAGCCCCCAGTCTGACGGTCACTGCCGTCCACACACCATCACCAGCCTGACCCGCACCGCCGACCACAAAACCGTTCTCAGCCTGACCCTCACCGCCGTTCAAACAGCCTCCAGCCTGACAGTCACCGACATTCAACACCGTCCCCAGCCTGACCCTCACTGCCATCCACACAACGCCACCAGCCTGACACTCACTGCCATCCAACACCACCCCCAGCCAGACCCTCACCACCATCCAACACCCCCCCCCCAGCCTGACCCTTACTGCTGTCACACACCGTACCCAGCCTGGCCCCCACAGCTGCCCAAGCATCGTCCCCAGCCAGACACTCACCACCGTCCATACACCGCCCCCAGCCGGACCCTCACCGACGTCCACACACTGCCCCCATCCTGACCCTTACAGCCGTCCACACACCGCCACCAGCCTGACCCCCACTGCCTCTCTCACACCACCCCTAGCCTGACCCTCACTACCGTCCAACACCGCCCCCAGCCTGACCCTCACTGCCATCCAACACGCCCCCCAGCCTGACCCTCACTGCCGTCCACACACTGCCCCCAGCCTGACCCTCACTGCCGCCCACACACTGCTCCCAGCCAGATCCTCACCACCGTCCACACCCCGCCCTGAGCCTGATCCTCACTGCTGTCCACACCACATGACCACTGCCTGACCGTCACCGCCATTCACACCTAGCCCCCAGCCTGAAAATCTCCTCCGTCCACACACAGCCCCAAGCCTGACCCTCACCTCCTTCCACTCACTGCCACCAGCCTGATCCTCACTGACGTCCACACACCATGACCAGCCTTACCCTCACTGCCGTCCACACACCGGCCCCAGTCTAACCCTCACTGCTGTCCAAGACTGCCCCCTGTATGATCCTCACTGCCATCCACAAACTGCCCCAACCTGATCCACACCGCTGTCCAACACCGCCCCCAGCCTGACCCTCACTGCCGTCCACACACCATCTCCCGCCTGACCCTCACTGCCATCCACACTCCACCCCCAGCCTGACCCTCACTGCCATTCAACACCGCCCCCAACTTGTCCCTCACCACCGCCCACACACTGCCAATAGGCTGACCCTCACCACCGAACACACACCGCCCAGCCTGACACTCACCTCCATTCACACACAGCCCCCAGCCTGACCTTCGCCCCCATTCAAAACCGCCCTCAACCTGTACCCCACCACCGTCCCCACACTGCCACCAGGCTGACCCTCACCACCATCCACACACCACCCCAGCCTGATACTCACCTCCGTCCACACAGCACCCCTAGGCTGACTGTCACCGCCCCCAGTCTGACCCTCACCGCCGTCCATACACCGCCCTGAGCCTGACCCAACGTGCTGTCAAGCATGACGCCCAGCCTGACCCTCACCAACGTCCACATACTGCCCTCAGCCCGACCCTCACTGCCGTCCACACACCGCCCCCAGCCTGACCATCACCGCCGTCCACACACAGTCCTCAGCCTGCCGCAACGTGCTGTCTAACATCACCCCCGCCTGATCCTCACTGACGTCAACACACCGCCCCAAGCTTGACCCTCTCTGCCGTTCAACACCACAAACAGACTGACCCACACTGCCATTCACAGACCGTCCCCAGCCTGACCCTCACTGACTTCCACGCACCGCCCCCAACCTGACCTTCACCGCTGTGTACACACGGCCCCAGTCTGTCCCTCACTGCCATTCACACACAGCCCCCAGCCAGACCCTTCCCGCCGTCCGCACACCGCACCCAGCTTCACCCAAACCGTCACTCAACACCACCCCCAGCCTGACCCTCACAGCCACACACACCGCCCCAGCTTGAACCTCACTTCCGTCCACACACCGACCTCTGCATGACCCTATACGCTATCCAACTGTGCTCCCAGACTGACCAACACCGTCGTCCACACACCGGCTCCAGCCTCACGCACACCGTCATTCAACCATGACCCCAGGCTGATCCTCACCGTCGCACACACACCGCCCACAGCCTGACCCTCACTGCCGTCCACGAACTGTCCGAAGCCTGACCCTCACCGCCATCCACAATCCACTTCCAGCCTGACACTCACTGCTGTTCAACACCACCGCCAGCCTGTCCCTCACCATGACACACACACCAACACAGTCTGACTCTCACCGCCGTCCAAACACCGCACCCATCATGACCCTCATCACTGTCCACACACCGCCCCCAGCCGGACCCACACTGCCACTAGCTTGACCCTCACCGCCGTCCTACATCGCACCCAGCCTGATTCACACTGCCGTCCACACACCGCCTCCAGCCTGACACTCACCACGATCCTACATCGCACCCAGACTGACTCACACCGCCGTTCCTTCACCACCCAAATCCTGACCCTCACCGCCGTCCACACACAGCCCCCAGTCTGACACCCACTGCCGTCCACACACAGCCCCCAGACTGACCCTCACGGCCGACCACAAACCGTCCCCAGCCTGACCCTCACCGCCATTCAAAACAGCCTCCAGCCTGACACTCACCACTATTCAACACTATCCCCAGCCTGATCCTCACTGCTATCCATACAACGGCCCCAGCCTGACACTCACCGCCCTCCAACACTGCCCCCAACTTGACCCTCACCACCGTCCAACGCCGCCCCCAGCTTGAGCCTCACCGCCATCCAACACCCCCCCCAGCCTGACTTTCACTGCCGTCCACACACCAGCCCAAGCCTGACTCTCACTGCTGTCCATCCATCGTCGCCAATCTGACCCACACTGCTGTCCACACACGGCCCACCCACCTGGCCCCCACAGCAGGCCACGCACCGCCCCCAGCCAGACACTCACCGCTGTCCACACACCGCCCCAGCCCGGCCTTCACTGCCATCCACACACCGCCCCCAGCCTGACCCTTCCCACCATCCACACACCATCCCCAGCCTGACACTCACCGCCGTTCAACTGGGCCCATAGTCTGACCCTCACGCCATCCACACACTGCCCCCAGTCTGACTCTCACCGCCGTCCACCCACTGTCGCCAGCCTCACTCTCACCACTGTCCACACACTGCCCCCAGACTCACCCTCACAGCGGCCCACGCACCGCCCCAAGCGATACACTCACCGCCGTCCACACATCACCCCAACCTGACCCTCACTGTCGTCCACACACCACCTCCAGATAGACACTCGAGGGCAGTCAAGACCGCCTCCAGACTGACCCTCACCCCGTCCCATCACCGTCCCCAGACTGACTTTCACCGCCATTCAACACCACCCCCAGCCTGTCCCTCTCTGCCATACACACACTGGCCCAGATTGAACCTCACCGTCGTCGACACACCGCCCTTTGCATGACCCTATCCGCCATCCAACTGTGCCCCCAGACTGACCAACACCATCATCCACACACCGGCCACAGCCTCATCCACACGGTCATCCAACCATACCCCCAGACTAACCCTCACCGTCGCCCACAAACCGAACCAAGCCTGACCCTCACTTTCGTCCACGAACCGTCCGAAGCCTGTCCCTCACCACCATCCACACTCCGCCTCCAGCCTGACACTCACTGCCGTTCAACACCGCCTCCAGCCTGACCCTCACTGCCGTTCCGTCACCGTCCCCAAACTGACCTTCACTACCATTCAACACCACCGCCAGCCTGACCCTCCCCACCACACACACCGCCCCAGTCTGACCCTCACCACTGTCCACACACCAACCCCAACCTGACCCTCACCACCGTCCACAAACCGCCACCAGCCTGATCCACATTGCCGTCCACAGACCGCCCCCAACTTGACTCTCACCGCCGTCCACACACCGCCCCCAGCCTGACCTTAATCGCCCCCATCCTGACACTTAGCACCGTCCAACACCACCTCCATCCATTCATCGCCCCCAACCGGACCCTCACTGCCGTCTAAAAACCGCCCACAGCCGTCCAATACTGCCCCTAGATTGATTCTCACCGCCGCCCACATACCGCCCCATCCTGACCCTCACCACTGTCCAACACTGCCCCCAGCCTGACCCTCACCGATCTCCACACACCACACACAGCTTCACCCAAACCGTCATT
Organism: Chiloscyllium plagiosum; assembly: GCF_037043375.1. NCBI lineage: Eukaryota > Metazoa > Chordata > Chondrichthyes > Orectolobiformes > Hemiscylliidae > Chiloscyllium > Chiloscyllium plagiosum. The sequence continues at coordinate 46,506,483 of NW_028270182.1, read as the reverse complement.
CAACACTGCCCCCAACCTCACCCTCACTGCCGTCCACACACCACACCCAGCCTGACCATCACCGCCGTCCACACACCGCACCCAGCCTGACCCTCACCGCCGTCCACACAGACCCCAGCCTGCCCCAACGTCCTATCTAACATCACCCCCGAAAGATCCTCACTGACGTCAACACACCGCCCCAAGCTTGACCCTCTCCGCCGTTCAACACCAACCACAGACTGACCCACACTACCGTTCACAGACCGCCCCCAGCCTGACCCTCACTGCTTTCCACACACCGCCCCCAGCCTGACCTTCACCGCTGTGTACACACGGCCCCAGTCTGTCCCTCACTGCCATCCACACACCGCCCCCAGCCAGACCCTTCCCGCCGTCCACACACCGCACCCAGCTTCACCCAAACCGTCATTCAACACCACCCTCAGCCTGACTCTCACAGCCACACACACCGCCCCAGCTTGAACCTCACTGCCGTCCACACACCGACCTCTGCATGACCCTATCCGCTATCCAACTGTGCTCCCAGACTGACCAACACCGTCGTCCACACGCCGGCCCCAGCCTCACGCACTCTGTCATCCAACCATGACCCCAGGCTGATCCTCACCGTCGCCCACACACCGCCCATAGCCTGACCCTCACTGCCGTCCACGAACTGTCCGAATCCTGACCCTCACCGCCATCCACACTCCACTTCCAGCCTGGCACTCACTGCCGTTCAACACCACCGCCAGCCTGTCCCTCACCATGACACACACACCAACACAGCCTGACTCTCACAGCCGTCCAAACACCGCACCCTTCATGACCCTCATCACTGCCCACACACCGCCCCCAGCCGGACCCACACTGCCCCCAGCCTGACCCTCACCGCCGTCCTACATCGCACCCAGCCTGACTCACACTGCCGTCCACACACCGCCTCCAGCCTGACACTCACCACGATCCTACATCGCACCCAGACTGACTCACACCGCCGTTCCTTCACCACCCAAATCCTGACCCTCACCGCCATCCACACACAGCCCCCAGTCTGACACTCACTGCCGTCCACACACCACCCCCAGCCTGACTCTCACCACCATTCAAAACAGCCTCCAGCCTGACACTCACCACTACTCACCACTATCCCCAGCCTGATCCTCACTGCTATCCACACAACGCCCCCAGCCTGACACTCACCGCCGTCCAACACCGCCCCCAGCTTGACCCTCACCACCGTCCAACGCCGCCCCCAGCTTGACCCTCACCACCATCCAAAACACCCCCAGCCTGACCCACACTGCTGTCCACACACGGCCCACCCACCTGCCCACCACAGCAGGCCACGCACCGCCCCCAGCCAGACACTCACCGCTGTCCACACACCGCCCCAGCCTGGCCCTCACTGCTATCCACACACTGTCCCCAGCCTGACCCTTCCCACCATCCACACACCGTCCCCAGCCTGACCCTCACCGCCGTTTAACTGTGCCCACAGTCTGACCCTCACGCCATCCACACACTGCCCCCAGTCTGACTCTCACCGCTGTCCACCCACTCTCGACAGCCTCTCTATGACCACTGTCCACACACTGCCCCCAGACTCACCCTCACAGCGGCCCACGCACCGCCCCAAGCTAGACACTCACCGACGTCCACACATCACCCCCAGCCTGACCCTCACCGTCGTCCACACATCACCTCCAGATAGACACTCGCGGGCAGTCAACACCGCCTCCAGACTGACCCTCACCCCCATCCCATCACCGTCCCCAGACTGACTTTCACCGCCATTCAACACCACCCCCAGCCTGTTCCTCAGTGCTATATACACATTGCCCCAGATTGAACCTCACTGTCGTCCACACACCGCACTCTGCATGACCCTATCCGCCATCCAACTGTGCCCCCAGACTGACCAACACCGTCATCCACACACCGGCCCCAGCCTCATCCACACGGTCATCCAACCATACCCCCAGACTAACCCTCACCGTCGACCACACTCCGCACCCAGCCTGACCCTCACTGCTGTCCACGAACCGTCCGAAGCCTGACCCTCACCACCATCCACACTCCGCCACCAGCCTGACACTCACTGCCGTTCAACACTGCCTCCAGCCTGACCCTCACTGCCGTCCCGTCACCGTCCCCAAACTGACCTTCACTACCATTCAACACCACCGCCAGCCTGACCCTCCCCACCACACACACCGCCCCCAGTCTGACCCTCACCACTGTCCACAGCCCGCCCCGAAACTGACCTTCACCACCGTCCACAAACCGCCCCAGCCTGATCCACATTGCCGTCCACAGACCGCCCCCAACTTGACCCTCACCTCCGTCCACACACCGCCCCCAGCCTGACCTTAATCGCCCCCATCCTGACACTTAGCACCGTCCAACACCACCTCCATCAATACATCGCCCCCAACCGGACCCTCACTGCCGTCTAAAAACCGCCCACCGCTGTCCAACACTGCCCCTAGATTGACTCTCACCGCCGCCGACACACCGCCCCATCCTGACCCTCACCACTGTCCAACACTGCCCCCAGCCTGACCCTCACCGATCTCCACACATCACACACAGCTTCACCCAAACCGTCATTCAACACTGCCCCCAACCTGACCCTCACTATCATCTACACAGCGGCCCCAGCCTCACACAAATCGTCATCCAACACTGCCCCCAGCATGACCCTCACTGACCTCCAAACACTGCCCCCAGCCTTACCCAAACCAATATTCAACGCTAACCCCAGCCTGACACACACGAACGCTGACACACCACTCCCAGCCTGATTCTCACTGCCGCACACACACTGCCCCGGGCTGACCTTCACCGCCATCTGCACTGCCCGCAACCAGACCCTCACCGCCATCCATACATCCCCCCAAGCCTGACCCTCACTGTGATCCGCACTCCACCCCAGTCTGACCCTCACCGCCGTCCACACACTGCCCCAGCCTGACCCTCACCGTTGTCCACACACCGCCCTGAGCCTGACCCTCACCGCCAACCACACAACGCCCCCACCATGACCACACCGCCGTCCACGAAGCCTGACCCTCACTGCCATCCACACAACACCCCAGTCTGTCCCTCACCACCGACCACAAACTGTCCCCAGCCTGACACTCACCGGCGTTCAAAACAGCCTCCAGCCTGACACTTCGCCATTCTACACCGTTCCCAGCCTGATCCTCACTGCCGCCCACAGACCGCCCCCAGCCTGACCCCCAATGCCGTCCACACACTGCCCCCATCCTGACATTCACAGCTCCCACCCTGACCTACACAACCGTCCAACACCGCCCCCACCCTGCCCCTCACCTCCGTCTATACACCGCCCCAACCTGACCCTCACTGCTGTCCAAAAACGGCCCACAACTGTCCAACACCGCCCACAGCTTGACCTTCACCGCCACCCACACACCTCACCCACTCTGACCCTCACTGCCGTCCAACACTGCCCCCAGCCTGACCCACACTGCCGTCCACAGACCGTCCCCAACCTGACCCTCACTGCCGTCTAAAAACCGACCACAACTGCCCAACACCGCCCCCAGCTTGACCCTCACCACCATCCACACACCGCCCCTAGTTTTATCCTCACCGCCGTCCAACACCGCCCCCAGCCTGACCCTCACCGCTGTACACACACTGCCCCCAACCTGATCTTCACCGCCCCCATCCCCACCCTCACCAGCGTCCAAACACAGCCCCCAGCCTGACCCTCACCGCCGTCCGCACTCCTGCACCAACCTGACACTCACCGCCGCCGACACACTGCTCCCAGCCTGACCCTCACCACTGTCCAAAACCGCCCCCAGACTGACTCTCACCAACATCCATCATCTTCCCCAGCCTGACCCACACTGCCGTCCAAACACCGCCCCTAGCCAGTCCCTCACCACCGTCCACACACCACCCCAGACTGACCCTAACTGCCGTCCACTCACCGCCACCAGCCTGACCCTCACCACCGTCCACACAACGCCACCAGCCTGACAATCACCATCTTCCACACAGCGCCCTCAGACTGACCATCTGCGCCATGCAACACCGCCCCCAGCCTGACCCTCACCACCGTTCAACACCGATCCCAGCCTGACCCTCACCACCGTTCAAGACCGCCCTCAGCCTGACTGTCACCGCCGTTCAACGTCGCCCCGGCCTGACCCTCACTGCAGTCCACAAACTGCCCCCAGCCTGATCCTCACTGCCCCCAGCCTGACTCTCACTGCGTCCCACACAACGCCCCCAGCCTGACACTCACTGCCACCCATACACCACCTTCAGCCTGACCCTCACCTCCACCCACACACCGTCCCCAGCCTGACACTCACCGCTGTTCAACACCGTACCCAGCCTGACCCGTCCGAAGCCTGACCCTCACCACCGTTCACACAGCGCCCACAGACTGACCCTCACCTTCGTCCATACACCGCCCCCAACCTGACCCTCACTGTCGTCATAAAACTGGTCACAGCCCTCCAACACCGCCCCCAGCTTGACCCACACTGCCACCCACGCACCATCCCCTGACTGGCCCACACCGTAATATAACACTACCGCCAGACTGACCCTCACCATCGTCCATGCACCGGCTCCAGCCTCAACCACACTGTCATCCAACACTGTCCCCAGACTTACTCTCATCATCACCCACATACCGCCCCTAGCCTGACCCTCACAGCCGTCCACGAACCGTCCGAAGCCTGACCCTCACCACCGTTCACACACCGCCTCCAGCCCGACCCTCATCGCCATCCCGTCACCGCCATCAGCCTGACCCTCACTACGTCCACTTCACCGCCATTCAACACCACCCCCAGCCTGACCCTCACTACCACACACACAGACCCAGCCTGACCCTCACCGCCACACACACAACGACCCAGCCTGACCCTCACCACCGTCCACACACTGCACCCATCCTGACCCTCACCACCGTCCACACACCGCCCCCAACCTGACCCTCACTGCCGTCCACGAACCGTCCGAAGCCTGACCCTCACCATCGTCCACACACCACCTCCAGCCTGACACTCACTGCCGTTCAACACCACCTCCAGACTGACCTTCACCGCCATTCAACATCACACCCAGCCTGACCCTCACCGCCACACACACCATCCCGAGCGTGACCCTCACCACTGTACACGCAACACCCCCAACCTAACACTCACCGCCGTACAATACCGCCCCAGCTTGAACCACACTGCCGTCCACACACCGCCCCCGCATGACTCTTACCGACATGCAACTGTGCCCCCAGTCTGAATCTCACTGCTGTCCACACACTAGCCCCAGCCTGATCCTCACCGCCGTCCACACACCGCCCCCAGCCTGACGCGCACCGCCGTCCACACACTGCTCCCAGCTAGACCCTCACCACTGTCCACACACTACCCCAGACTGACCCTCACCACCGTCCCCACACCACCCCAGACTGACGCTCACCTCCGCCCACACAACACCCCATGCCTGAGCCTCACCACCGGCCACACACAGCCCCAAGCCTGACCCTCACTGCCGTCCACACACCGTTCCAAGCATGACCGTCACCGCCATCCACACACCGCCCCCAGCCTGACCTCCAACACCGCCCACAATCTGTCCCCACCACCATCCAAAACCACCCCCAGCCTGACCCTCACCACCATCCATCACTGACCCTAGCCTGACCCACACCACATACACACACTGCCCCCAGCCTGACCTTCACAGCCGTCCACATACTGCACCTGGCCAGACCATCACCACCGTCCATACACCACCCCAGACTGACCCTCACCACTGCCCCAACCCGCCCACAGCCTGTCCCTCACCACCGTCCACAAACTGACCCCAGCCTTACCCTCACTGCCGTCCACACACCGTCCCTACCCTGACCATTACCACCATCCAACACCTGCCCCCAGCCTTGCCCTCACCGCCATCCAACATCGACCCCAGTCTGACCCTCACCACCACCCACACACTGCCTCCAGCCTGACCCTTACCACGGCCATCACATAGCTCCAAGCTTGACCCCCACCGCCATCCACACACCACCTCCAATCTGACCCTCACCGCTGTGCACACACGGCCCCCAGCCTGACCCTCACCGCCTTCCAACATTGCCCCCAGCCTGACCCTCACCGCCATTCAACACCACCCTCAGCCTGACCCTCACCTCTGTCCACACCGCCCCCAGTCTGACCCTTACTGTCGTTCACACACTGCCCCCAGCCTGACCCTCACTGTCCCCAGCCGGACACTCACCACCGTCCACACACGGCCCCCAGCCTGACACTCACCGCCATCCACACTCCGGCACCAGCCTGACCCTCACCACTGCCCACACACCGCCCCCAGCCTGTCCCCCACCACCGTCCAACACCGCACTCAGCCTGATTCCCAACACCGCCCAACACCACCCCCAGTCTGATCCTAACTGCTGTCCACTCAGCGCTTCCAGCTCTCTGTCGCACATACCCCTCTCTCTGTCACCCATCCCCTTTCGCTCTTGCCCCCCTTGCCTCCTCTCTCTCGGCCCCACTGTCTTCCTCTGTCTCTCATCCCCTATGTCTCTCTCTTTCTTGCCCCATCTCTCTCTCTCTGTCGCCCCTTCTCTCACACACCCTCTCTCTCGCGCACCCCCTCTCTCTCTCGCTCCCCTTTCTCTCTTGTCCCCTCTCTCTCTTGCCCCAAACCCTGTCTCTCTCTCGCCCCACCCCTGTCTTTCTATTGCCCTCTCTCTCTCGCTAGCCCCTGCTCTCTCTCTCCCGCCTCTCTCTCTCACTCACCCCATTTCTCTCTCGCTTCCTCTCTCGCCCCCAGTTGGCCTCTCTTGCTCCCCTCTCTCTAAGCACATCTCTCTCTCTCGCCCCCTGTCTCTCTCACCCCTCTCTCGCTCTCTCCCTCGCCCACTATCTTTCTTGATCGCCCCTTTACTCTCTCTCTCTCTCTCACCACTCTCTCTGTCTCTCTCTCCCCCGTCTCTCTCTCGCCCCTCTCTCTCTCGCCCCTCTCTCTCTTGCCCCTCTCTCTCTCTCTCACTCGCGCCCTCTCACTCTCGCCCGTCTCTCTCTCGCCCCTCTCTCGCCCGTCTCTCTCTCGTGCGTCTCTCTCTCGCCCCCTCTCTCTCTCATCTCGCCCTCTCTCTCGCTCCTTCTCTCCCTCTCTCTCCACTTCTCTCTCTCTCGCCCCACTCTCTCGCCCCACTCTCTCTCTCGCCCCCTCTCTCTCTCGACCCCTCTCTCTCTCGACTCCTCTCTCACCTCACTCTCTCACCCTCTATCTCTCTCTTTTGCCCACTCTCTCTCGGCCACCCTTCTCTCTGTCTCTCGCACTCCTCTCTCTCTCTCGCCCCCTCTCTCAACTCCCATCTCTCTTCCCCTCTCTCTCTCTCGCCCCCTCGCTCTCTCGCACACCTCTCTGTCTCACCCCCTCTCTCTCCCGCTACCTCTCTCTCCCACCCCCTCTCTCGCCCCCTCTCTCTCTCGCCCCCCCTCTCTCTCGTCCTCTTCCTCTCTCGCCCTCTCTCTCTCTCGCCCCCTTTCTCTCGCCCCAAATCTTGCCCCTCACTCACGCTCTTCTCTTTCTCTCACCCCGTCTCTCTCTCGCCCCTTTCTCTCTCGCACCCTTTCTCTCTCGACCCTCTCTCTCTCGCTCCCTCTCTCTCTCGCCCCATATCTTGCCCCCTCTCTCATGCTCCTCTCTCTTGCCCCCTCTCTCGCCCCTTTCTGTCCCCCCTCTCTCGCCCCCTCTCTCACCCCCCTCTTTCCCTCTCGCCTCCCTCACTCTCTCGCCCATCCCCTCTCGCCCACGCTCTCTCTATCTCACCCCCTCTCTTCTTGCCCCCTCTTTCGCCCCCTCTCTCTCTCGCCCCCTCTGTCGCCCCCCTCTCTCTACCCCAACGCTCTCTCACCCCCTTCTCTCTCTCGCCTCCCTCTTTAGCCCCCTCTCTCATTCACTTTCTCGCCCGCTCCTCTCTCTCTCTCGACCCCTCTCTCTCACCCCATTCTCTCTCCCCCCTCTGTCATCGTCCCCTCTCTCTCGCCTCACTCTCTCTCCGACAGACTCTGTCTCCCTAGTCCTTCCCTGTCCTTTTGACGCAGAGACTGGGGGAGGTTGGGGGAGGGTGATTATGTGGCTGCGTGTGTGTGAGTGTGGGGGGGGGGGGAGGTGAGAAGATAAAGAGATTGGGAGGTGGGAGGAGGGGAAAATGGGATAGAGACGGAATTGCGGGAGGGAGACAGAGACGGCAGGAGAGCGAGAGATTGAGTGGGAGGTGGAGAGGAAAGAGTGGAGGCAGGTTCAGAAACGGGGGCTGGCGGTGTGTGAGAGAGAGGGGGGATAAGGGAGAGTGAAAGGGAGAGGTGGTGAGAAAGAGAGTGTGCAGAGAGAAGGAGAGAAATGAGGAGAAAGAGGAGGGGAGAGGAAAAGGGGAGTGGGGTGACAGAGGGAGTTAAACCGAACTCCTGAGCTCAGGGCACGGTGCCCTCCCCTTCCATGAGGACCAGGACTTGGGGCTGAGTCTGCCTCTCTCCAACTCAGCTTCTCCAACACAATGACACACAATAACATCGGTCACTCTGCTGCTCGGCATGCTTTAATGAACATTTTTATTGTTTACAAATGGAAGTGATGGACACAGTCAGTTGGATGGTGCCTTTTCTCAATGGTCCCTGAGTCGTGAGAAACATTGAAATGTGTCCTTGTAACCCCCATGTGGGATAAGGATGGACACACCAGCGCTACCCTCAGTCTGTTACCAGAGCGAAAGGCTGCTCCATCGTTGAAACACTGAACTGAAATGAGAAAATCCTGGATTTTGTGATTAATGAGGGAATTTGATGGATGGATGGATTTGGGTGAAGGAATACTTCTGCACATTCTTCAGCTGCTGCCTGAACTTAGTCTGGGTCACGGCATAAATCGCGGTGTTTGTGCAGCAACTGAGGAGCTGCAGCATGAAGCCCAAATCCCGCACAAAGTAATGGAGATACACAGGGGAATACCCAATCAACCACATCCGTCTCCATATAGAAAACAGCATGAACGTTGACCATAACAGGATGAAATTGGCGGAGATCACAAACAGCAAAATAATGGATTTTTTTCGGTTTCTCATTTCTGTATCAGACTGAGCGTCCCCATTGGTGTGAGCGCGGAGTCTCCTCCGGGCTCTGCTGGTCACTAAAATGTGTCTGACGGTGAGAACATTGAGCAGCAGAATCAGGAGAAATGGGGCACACGTGGTTAGAATGTGGTGGAGGGACTCAATTGTAACCCAGACAATGGAGAATCGAACAGCGAATGTCGCCTCACAAAACCAGGGGTCGTTCTTTCCCCAATACCGAGCAGAGAGAATAAAATACCAGGAAATGTTCTTTAAACAGCTCAGCACAGTCACTGCTCCCAGAACCACAGCCGCCGTTTCCTCCCTGCAATATTTACTTTTCAGCTTCTGGCAACAAATGGCCACAAACCGATCAAAGGTGAAAGTGACGGTGAACCAGACAGAGCAGTCAGTGGCTGCATAAAGCAGGACGGCGTGGATATTACACACGGGGACGGAGTACCACAGGAAACGAAACTGTTCCCGATAAACAATGGGAATGTGTCTCAGGATCAGGTCGAGGATAATGACCAGGAGATCCGCCGCTGCCATGGTCCCCAAGTAACGTCTGACACATGGAGACAGTGCACAATCTTTATAAAGCAGGACGTAGATGGTCACTACGTTAACCGTGAGGAAGGAAAACAAATACATTATCCATCAGCCTGGAGGCAAAAGGATCCGTTTGGTTGGGGACCCAGTGAGATTTTCAAATGTGTCCCTGTATTCAGGGATTTATTAAAATAATTGGAGCTGGAATAACAAATGGGAAGGTCTGAATTATTGACGAAAATGTGACATAAACCACAAGAAACCCTTCCTCCCCAAACACACAGAGACACATCCATAAGGACAGATGGTTTCTAGAACATTCCCACACACTTGATCACTCAATAGCAGACACAGGTCACTCCTTCCCAGTTCCTAATACAGAGGATGGGAACGTTGCTGTCCTGAAGGAGTCTCTCCCAGTTTCCTGAAGACATACGGAGTTTGGGAATTTCTGCATTTTGGTCTAAATTGTTGTCGATCCTCTGTCGTGAAGACATGTAAACACAGGGAAAACGTATTCACCCCTTTAACTGCCTGAGGGGCCTTTGGAACAGTGTCTCCTTCTCCCTGGAATGGGATCTCTTCCCTCGGGATCTAATCGTTTGTTCAATTCACTGACGTCCGGCCATTCACAAACAATGTCAGGGACAGAACGTTCCGGGGAATGTCAGTTATAGAATGTCGGGGATAGAACGTTCCGGGGAATGTCAGTTATAGAATGTTGGGGACAGAACGTTCCAGGGAATGGCAGTTATAGAATGTTGGGGACAGAACGTTCCGGGAAATGTCAGTTATAGAATATTGGGAACAGAACGTTCCGGGGAATGTCAGATATAGAATGTTGGGGACAGAACGTTCCAGGGAATGGAAGTTATGGAATGTTGGGGACAGAACGTTCCGGGGAATGTCAGATATAGAATGTTGGGGACAGAACGTTCCGGGGAATGGCAGTTATAGTATGTTGGGGACAGAACGTTCCGGGGAATGTCAGATATAGAATGTTGGGGACAGAACGTTCCGGGGAATGGCAGTTATAGAATGTTGGGGATACAACGTTCCGGGGAATGTCAGATATAGAATGTTGGGGACAGAACGTTCCAGGAATGGCAGTTATGGAATGTTGGGGACAGAACGTTCCGGGGAATGGCAGTTATAGAATATTGGGGACAGAACGTTCCGGGGAATGGCAGTTATAGTATGTTGGGGACAGAACGTTCCGGGGAATGGCAGTTATAGAATGTTGGGGACAGAACGTTCCAGGAATGGCAGTTATGGAATGTTGGGGACAGAACGTTCCGGGGAATGTCAGATATAGAATATTGGGAACAGAACGTTCCGGGGAATGGCAGTTATAGTATGTTGGGAACAGAACGTTCTGGGGAATGGCAGTTATAGTATGTTGGGGACAGAACGTTCCGGGGAATGGCAGTTATAGAGTATTGGGGACAGAACGTTCCGGGGAATGGCAGTTATAGAATGTTGGGGACAGAACGTTCCGGGGAATGTCAGATATAGGATGTTGGGGTCAGAACGTTCTGGGGAATGGCAGTTACAGAATGTTGGGGACAGAACGTTCAGGGAACCCCTTGACCTGTCCATCACCTTTCCCCCCGATCCACCCCACCACCATGATGTACTGTGCATGGACACACTGTAACATTAATCAGGTGAGAGACGAGGGTCCAATCACAGGAATGGGAACTAAAGGCATTGCCAGATCAGCTGAAATGATTCGTTATACCACATTCTCAATCCACCTCACAGAACCAGCCCTGACACCATCAACCCAGAGAAGATATATGTTCACTGTGGAGCACTGTACACACCAGGCCAGTGTACTGCTCTGTACAACCCAGCAATCTGTCCAGATTCATCCATTGCACTGGTCAATACAAGCCATCAATCTGTCCAGAGTGGAACACTGCACAGATCAGATCAGGGCATTGATCTATAAACCCAGACCATATATCTGTCCAGCGCAGGGAACTACGCAGACCACAGCAGTGCATTGATCTGTAACCCTGGACTAGATATCTGTCCAGCGCGGTTAGCTGTGCAGACCACAGCAGTGAATTGATCAACACACCCGGACGAGATATCTGTCCTGCACGGGGAGCTGTGCAGATCACAGCACTGCATTGATCTCCAAACCCGGACGAGATATCTGTCCAGCAGGGGGAGCTGTGCAGACCACAGCAGTGCATTGATCTCCAAACCCGGACGAGATATCTGTCCTGCACGGGGAGCTGTGCAGACCACAGCACTGCATTGATCTACAAACCTGGACTAGATATCTGTCCAGCACGGGAAGCTGTGCAGACCACAGCAGGGCACTAATGTGTAAACCTGACACAAATATCCATCCAGCATAAGGGGCTACACAAACCACATCATTGCATTATCTATCAACCTCAACCTGATAGTCTGACCAGCACAGCAATCTGTGCAGTGATCACCCGTGAATTAATCTGCAAACCAGGAGCAGTTATCCTCCCAGCATGTAGGACTGTGTACACCATCCCAGTGCATTGATCTGTAAACCAGGGGCAGTTACCTCCCGGTATGTAGGACTGTGTACACTATCCCAGTGCATTGATCTGTAACCCAGGGGCATTTACACTCCCAGCATGTAGGACTGTGTACACCACCCCAGTGCATTGATCTGTAAACCAGGAGCAGTTACCTCCCGGCATGTAGGACTGTGTACACCATCCCAGTGCATTGATCTGTAAACCAGGAGCAGTTACCTCCCAGCATGTAGGACTGTGTACACCACCCCAGTGCATTGATCTGTAAACCAGGAGCAGTTACCCTCCCAGTCTGTAGGACTATGTACATCCCCCCCCAATGAATTGATCTGTAAACCAGGAGCAGTTACCCTGCCAGCGTGTAGAGCTGTGTACACCACCCCAGTGCATTGTACTATAAAACAGGAGCAGTTACCTCCCGGTATGTAGGACTGTGTACACTATCCCAGTGCATTGATCTGTAACCCAGGGGCATTTACACTCCCAGCATGTAGGACTGTGTACACCACCCCAGTGCATTGATCTGTAAACCAGAAGCAGTTACCCTCCCAGCATATAGTGCTGTGTACCCCACCACAGGGCATTGCTCAGTAACATTGTGTTAGATCACTGACGAGCGTGGGGAAACTTGCAGCCCCTGCTGGAAATGACAGATATACACCTACCACCCATTTACGGCTCCATATATCCAATGTGCCATGACAAGGGCGGGGACGGAGGGGTGGTGGTGGGGGTGGTGTGGGGCTGTGGGTGTGAACATCACTGCCAGGGAGAGATGGCGGGGAATCAGTTTAAATATCACCACATGGGAGGGGTTTTGGGGTATAGACAGAGAGGGGGAGACTGCGAGACAGTGTCATGGAAGGATGTGTTCCCAGGTTTCAGAATGCTGAAATATAGACACTTGGATCGCATCCTGTAACATGAGTCAAACTTCCCAGGAAAAATGAGAAGAAGGGATATTGTGGTGAGGTCAGATGAGCATTTCTCCTGCATCGTTGTAACTGGAATTCGTTTCAACAAAATCTATGACTCATTGGGCTGAACCTAACAATAATTTGTCTCAGTGCCATTTTCATTGAATGTGACAGAGTGATCGTCTGCACGAGGCTGAGCTAGTTTCCTGGTCCTATCTTATTGGACTCACCACATTAACTACCCACCCCACCCCATGGTGCCCCTCATTCAATACCAGCCCTATTCTACCACCTATCATGGCTGGAGGTACTCACCATTGCCCGGATGTACCTGGATATTCCGTGATACCTGACACAGGTGCCATCTTTAAAAGACCAATGGGCACACAGTTGAGCTTTCTCAGTTCTGAGCTGCCCTGCACAGTTTACCCCGAGCATGGCAGATAAGGAGTAATTACACCACGATTTGTCGACAGGGGCACGGAGGTCCTGGTGGATGAGCTAGTACAGAGGGGGGCCATTCTCTTCCCAGAGGGGGGCACACCACCAGATCCACCGAGCATGGTCTGAGCTCACCACCCAGCTCAGTGCTGTATCTGCGGTGTGAAGAAATGCCCAGAAATACAGGACAAGCATCAATAACTTTCCCCGTTCTGTTAGGGTAAGGTCGCTGTATTCTCCCTGCTCCCTCACACTCACGGTATATCTGTTATAGCACTGACTTCCGTACAAGGCTCATGCTCCACCATACTCACTATTGCATGCAGCACCTTCTCTCTGTCTCTGTCTCTCTCTCTTTCTCTCTGTCTCTTTCTCTCTCCCTCCGCCCCTTTCTCTCCCCCTTCCCCCTCTCTCTCTCCCCTCTCTCCCTCCACTTTACCTCCCACACCAATAACACTGCCTGGATACAACACTGTGGACTGACTCCCTCCGGATACATCACCAAATCTCCCACCACGCCCACCTACACTGGCACTAACAGCAGGGTCACCCACTCCCACCCTCACCCTTTATCCCTTTCCAGGAGAAACAGCCTGGAATAGGACAGAAAGGGCCAAGCCGGCTGGTGGAGTGGCTGATATCCGTTCCCTCACCCACCTCCCCCCGCCATGCGGGGAGGACCCTGGTAGGAGCCGGAGAGGACAGGGACACCTCGTGTGGAGATTCTCTAACATCCACATCCCACCGACCGAGTAAGGAGCAATGTTCAGTGAAGGGCAATTCTCACTTTAAACCCACTGACAACTCCGTTTCCCCCTGGCACAACTTAGAAGCTGTGGCTCTGATGCCATCTCCCTTTTCTGTTGAGCTGACACAAATGGAATCCCCATGTTCTCGGTGGACAGGAGGGTGGGCTCACATCAAATCATCACCACCACCTCCCAGGAAGGGAGCACGGAGGCTCCCTCCTACACCTTCTCCTGTAAAGAGCTCAGACACTGAAACTAATCTGTGATAGTTACTGCTCTCCTCGTTTGGCCTGACATCTTCAACAATCTGTGCTCATATACACCCAGAACCGTCTGCTCCTGCAGATGCTTTATAACGGTGCAGCCTGTTTTGTTTTGTCTTTCATTGTCCTTCCTACCAAAGTGCATCACCTCACAGAACTCTGCATGGATTCCCATCTGTCCGAAACCTACACCAATGAGTGATTTTACTGTTAGACTACCACACTGTCCTCCATAGCCTTGACAGTTCTTCCAGGTTCGGTGACATTTACAAACACTGAGATTGTCATTGCATCACAGACCCCAAGAAACAACTGAAATCCTGCCACACTCACGAGTGTGTGCAAGTGAAATACTGCTATATTCCCACGGAGGGAGTCGAATATTGACATGCTCTCAACAGAACAACAAAAATCCTAACACCCACCAGGCACAGTGAATGAAACATTGGCAAAACGTGGGGCAAGAGAAATCCGGATAGGCTCTGCTTATCTTCATTGACATCATGGTATTAATGTAATGAATTTGAAAGTGTGTACTGTACCTTTAAGAGAGAGTGAACACTGTTCTGAAATGAGAGCCTCCAATCATCTGTGTATATGAGAGGATGGCAAACACAGAGTGTCAAGGACAACTGAAAATATGTCACATTTGGCTGTGAAATTGATTCCTAAGTCGGTTGCTCTTTGGACAACAATTTGAATTTTACCATTCCGTTTAAATTTTGCTGCAGGATACTAAAACCAAATCATGTTTGAATTTATTGGTTTTCGATAAATGACCCGATGTTGTGGATATTAAGAATGCAGGCATTTTGAAAATTGCAAACAGAGCAAATGCCATCAACACAGATCCAAGAAATTGGAAAACACTCTCTATCAAAGGTATCTTTTCATATGGAACATATTCACAGTAAAAAAAGAAAGAAGATAACCCAGGGAGATCCACAGCGGAAAGAAAACACCGAAAACAACAGCTGCTGTGTGGTTTTGAAATTAAGTTGATGTAATTTTAATAAGTGTCTTATTGAAACAGTATATTGCAAAAGAGTTGGAGTGTGGTAATAGGCAGTTAAGAGATTGGGGATCTCAGAGTTATGAATATTTGATGTAAACTGTTCACTTTCAGAGTTAAAAAATAAATTGACGTTGTTGTGGTTCTGTTGCCCAGCTGGGATTTTGTGTTGCAGACATTTCGTCCCCTGTCTAGGTGACATCCTCAGTGCTTGGGAGCCTCCTGTGAAGCGCTTCTGTGATTTTTCCTCCGGCATTTGTTGTGGTTTGAATTCGCCACTTCCGGTTGTCAGTTCCAGCTGTCCTTTGCAATGGTCGGTATATTGAGTCCAGGTCGATGTGCTTATTGATTCAATCTGTACTAAACTCCATCTACCACTCCTCAGCCCAGTGAGTGATATTACTACCGCCTCACCTTCCCCGTTTAATTTTACATTTCCCTCCCCATCTCCAGCAGGCCTGCACACCTCGGCCTTGAGTTTCACAAAGACCCTGAGCTTGGTTTGCCTTGTGTGGTTAGGGGGAGGAGGGACAGATTCCAGACACAGTCAGTGGGGAAGAGAGGCTGGACGATAATCAGCGTCCTGGTATTATTTCTTGTTTTTAGGAAGAGGGTAGTCACACGTTAGAGGTGGGTAATAGTGATTGGTGTTTTGGAACCAGAAATTATCGCCTTTCTTTGTCTCTGGTGTTCAGGAATAAATATCCATTCGAGACCCATCATTGTGCAGAGTGTGTCTGCAGGATTTACGTCCTTAATATTTCAGACTACAGATAATATCGATTTAAAATACAAAGCCAACAGCCAAGCAATTAAAGATGTTCATGGTTTATCTGGATGGCACAGCACATGCACTCAACATGTTACAGTTGAAACAAGTACCTTGCATTTGTTTAACAATGAAAAGTATTTTGTGTAGTACAGCAATATTAATCAAGTTTTAATAAATCCACACCGACTGATAGCTGGGAGTTAAAATGTGACCCAAATTCTGGGCATGGATTAGATTTTGCACAGTAGGTAATGCCCCTGCCTCTGAGCCAGAGGAACCCGAGGCACTACACGGGTAGTGCCTCCCACCCGCCCTCCTCCTCTGACCTAATAATAACACCTGTTTTGGTAAATAGGTAACTGCTGAATTTTGCTTGTTGTATTCTTTAGACCCAGTTTTTTTTAAATAAAAGTTAGCTTTAGAGGGATGGCAGTAAAGGCAGTGCAATGTTCCTCCTGCAACATGTATGAGGTGAGGGATGCCATCGACGTCCCTGCCGATTACACTTGCAGTAAGTGCACCCATCTCCAGCTCCTCCAAGACCGTGTTAGGGAACTGGAGCTGGAGTTGGATTAACTTCGGATCATTCGGGAGGCAGAGGGGGTCATAGATCAGAGTTATAGGGAAGTAGTAACTCCAAAGATGGCAGATAGATGGGTGACAGTGAGGGGGACTGGGAGGAAGCAGCCAGGGCAGGGACCCCCTGCGGCCGTTCCCCTCAAGAACAAGTATACCGTTTTGGATGACTTACCAGGGGTAAGTAACGGGGCTCAGGTCTCTGGCACGGAGCCTGTCCCCGTTACTCAGAAGGGAAGGGTGAAGAACAGCAGAGCAGTAATAATTGGGGACTCGATAGTTAGGGGCACTGATAGGCGGTTTTGTGGGAACGAGAGAGACTCACGTTTGGTATGTTGCCTCCCAGGTGCAAGGGTACGTGATGTCTCTGATCGTGTTTTCCGGGTCCTGGAGGGGGAGGGGGAGCAGCCCGAAGTCGTGGTCCATATTGGCACCAACGACATAGGTAGGAGGAGTGCCGAGGATGTTAGAAAGGCTTTCAGGGAGCTAGGTTGGAAGCTCAGAGTTAGAACGAACAGAGTTGTTGTCTCTGGTTTGTTACCCGTGCCACGTGACAGAGATTCGAGGAATAGGGAAAGAGAACACTTAAATGCGTGGCTAGAGGGATGGTGCAGAAGGGAGGGATTCCGGTTTTTGGATAACTGGGGTTCTTTCTGGGGACGGTGGGATCTCTATAAACAGGATGGTCTACACCTGAACCTGAGGGGCACCAGTATCCTTGGGGGGAGGTTTGCTAGTGCTCTTGGGGGGGGGGGGGGGGTTTAAACTAACTCTGCAGGGGCATGGGAACCCAGATTGTAGCTTCAGGGTGCAGGGCCTGGAGTGTAGGGAGGTTAGGAACATGGCATCAATTTCCAAGGAGGGTGTCTGTAAACGGGAAAGTGGCTTGAAGTGTGCATACTTCAATGCAAGAAGTATACGAAATAAGGTAGGTGAACTTGCAGCGTGGGTTGGTACCTGGCACTTCGATGTTGTTGCTATTACGGAGACAAGGCTAGAACAGGGACAGGATTGGCTGTTGCAGGTTCCAGGATTTAAATGTTTTAGCAGGGTCAGAGGTGGGGGTAAAAGACGGGGAGGTGTGGCATTGCTTGTCAAAGATAGTATTACAGTGGTGGAAAGGACGATGGATGAGGACTTGCCATCTGAGGTAGTTTAGGCTGAGGTTAGGAATAGGAAAGGTGAGGTCACCCTGTTAGGAGTCTTTTACAGGCCTCCTAATAGTCCTAGAATCATTGAAGAAAGGATAGGGAAGGTGATTCAGGAGAAGAGTGACAGTAATAGGGTGGTTGTTATGGGGACTTTAACTTTCCTGATATTGATTGGGAAAGCTACAGCTCAAGTTCGTTAGATGGGTCAGTGTTTGTTCAATGTGTGCAGGAGAGTTTCCTGACACAATATGTAGACAGGCCAACAAGAGGTGAGGCCATACTGGATTTGGTTCTGGGTAACGAACCAGGCCAGGTGTTAGAATTAGAGGTAGGTGAGCACTTTGGGGATAGTGACCATAATTCGGTGATTTTTACTCTCGTGATGGAGAGGGATAAGTGTGTACTACAGGGCAAGAGTTATAGCTGGGGTCAGGGAAATTATGATGCGGTGAGGCATGACTTAGGATGTGTGGCTTTGAAAAGTAGACTCCAAGGCAAGAGTGTAAATGATATGTGGAGCTTGTTCAAGGAGCAACTATTGAGTGTCCTTGATAAGTATGTACCTGTCAGGCAGGGAGGAAAGGGTCGTGCGAGGGAGCCGTGGTTTAATAAGGAATTGGAATCCCTTGTTAAATGGAAGAGGGCGGCCTATCTCAAGATGAGACGTGAAGGTTCAATTGGGGCGATTGAGAGTTAAAGGGTAGCCAGGAAGGACCTGAAGAGAGAGCTAAGAGCAGCAAGGAGGGGACATGAAAGGTCCTTAGTCGGTAGGATTAGGCAAAACCCTAAGGCCTTCTATAGGTATGTTAGGAATAAAAGAATGACTAGGGTAGGAATAGGTCCAGTCAAGGATAGTAGTGGGAAGTTGCGTGTGGAGTCTGAAGAGATTGGGGAGACACTGAATGAATACTTTTCTTCAGTATTTACTCAGGAACAGGGCATTGTCGTCGATGTGAATACTGAGTCACAAATAAGTAGAATGGATGGCCTTGAGGTATGGAGAGAAGAGTTGTTGGAAATCCTGGAAAAGGTGAAGATAGATAAGTCCCCTAGGCCTGATGGCATTTATCCTAGGATTCTCTGGGAAGCAAGGGAGGAGATTGCAGAGCCATTGGCCTTGATTTTTATGTCCTCTTTGTCCACAGGAGTAGTGCCAGAAGACTGGAGAATAGCAAATGTGGTTCCCTTGTTCAAAAAGGGGAGTAGGGATAACCCTAGTAACTATAGGCCGGTGAGTCTCACTTCTGTTGTGGGCAAAGTCTTAGAGAGAATTGTAAGGGATCGGATTTATGCATATCTGGATTGGAATAATGTGATCAAGGATAGTGAGCATGGTTTTGTGAAGGGCAGGTCGTGCCTCACAAACCTTATTGAATTCTTTGAAAAGGTGACGAAGTAGGTTGATGAGGGGAAAGCGGTAGATGTGGTATATATGGATTTTAGTAAGGCGTTTGATAAGGTTCCCCATGGTAGGCTACTGCAGAAAATACGGAGATATGGCATTGAGGGTGAGTTGGAGGTTTGGATTAGGAATTGGCTGGATGGAAGAAGACAGAGAGTAGTAGTTGATGGCAAAGTTTCTTCATGGAGTGCCGTCACTAGCGGTGTTCCGCAAGGATCTGTTTTGGGACCATTGCTGTTTGTCATTTTTATAAATGACCTGGAAGAGGGGTTAGAAGGTTGGGTGAGCAAGTTTGCGGATGATACGAAAGTCGGAGGAGTTGTTGACAGTGAGGAAGGATGTGGCAGGTTACAGCAGGATATAGAGAAGCTGCAGAGCTGGGCAGAAAGGTGGCAAATGGAATTCAATGTAGCTAAGTGTGAGGTGATTCACTTTAGGAAGAATAACAAAAAGATGGGGTACTGGGATTATGGTCGGATACTTGGTAGTGTGGATGAGCAGAGGGATCTTGGTGTCCATGTACACAGATCTCTGAAAGTTGCCACCCAGGTAAATAGTGCGGTGAGGAAGGCATATGGCGTACTGGCTTTTATTGGTAGAGGAATTGAGTTCCGGAGTCCTGAGGTCATGATGCAGTTGTATAAGACTCTGGTGCGGCCGCATCTGGAATATTGTGTGCAGTTTTGGTCGCCATACTATAGGAAGGATGTGGAGGCACTGGAACGGGTGCAGAGGAGGTTTACCAGGATGTTGCCTGGTATGGAAGGAAGATCGTATGAGGAAAGACTGAGACACTTGGGGCTGTTTTCATTAGAGAAAAGAAGGTTTAGGGGTGACTTGATTGAGGTGTACAAGATGATTAGGGGGTTAGATAGGGTTGACAGTGTGAACCTTTTCCCGCGTATGGAGTCGGGTATTACAAGGGGGCATAGCTTTAAATTAAGGGGGGGGGGAGATATAGGACAGATGTTAGGGGTAGGTTCTTCACTCAGCGAGTCGTAAGTTCATGGAATGCCCTGCCAGTAGCAATGGTGGACTCTCCTTCTTTATGGGCATTTAAGCGGGCATTGGATAGGTATATGGAGGATAGTGGGTTAGTATAGGTTAGGTGGGCTTGGATCGGCGCAACATCGAGGGCCAAAGGGCCTGTACTGCGCTATATTCTTCTATGTTCTATGTTCTAATTCTGTATTCGATTTCATTCGCTGAACATGTGTGATATTCTCCCTAACTCTAGACCATACGGTCTGGGTTCAAGTCCTACCTGTTGTGGAGGTATGTCACAGCATGTCAGAACAGGCTGATGAACAAACACACAGGAGAATAATATTGCATCTTTGGGGCTATTGCCCTATCTCTGGGCACAAAGTTTTCGTTTCAAATCCCACGAAGGTGTTTCATGGTGTGTTTAATCACACTGATGGAGAAGGAAGAAGTGTCAATATTGAATTTCAGAATTTCGGCCAAGGGTGACTGAAAGTACAGCCATTCCTGTTGATTATAGAACATAGAACAGAGAAGAATACAGCGCAGTACAGGCCCTTCGGCCCTCGATGTTGCGCCGATCCAAGCCCACCTAACCTACACTAGCCCTCTATCCTCCATATGCCTATCCAATGCCCGCTTAAATGCCCATAATGAGGAAGAGTCCACCACTGCTACTGGCAGGGCATTCCATGAACTCACGACTCGCTGAGTAAACAACCTACCCCTAACATCTGTCCTATACCTACCACCCCTTAATTTAAAGCTATGCCCCCGAGTAATAGCTGACTCCATACGTGGAAAAAGATTCTCACTGTCGACCCTATCTAAACCCCTAATCATCTTGTACACCTCTATCAAGTCACCCCTAGACCGTCTTTTCTCCATTGAAAACAACCCCAAGTGCCTCAGCCTTTCCTCATACGATCTTTCTACCATACCAGGCAACATCCTGGTAAACCTCCTCTGCACCCGTTCCAGTGCCTCCACATCCTTCCTATACTATGGCGACCAAAACTGCACACAATATTCCAGATGCGGCCGCACCAGAGTCTTATACAACTGCAACATGATCTCAGTACTCCGGAACTCAATTCCTCTACCAATAAAAGCCAGTACGCCATATGCCTTCTTCACCGCACATTTACCTGGGTGGCAACTTTCAAAGATCTGTGTACATGGACACCAAGAGCCCTCTTCTAATCCACGCTACCAAGTATCCATCTATTAGCCCAGTACCCCATCTTATTTTACTCTTACCAAAGTGAATCACCTCACACTTAGCTACATTGAACTCCATTTGCCACCTTTCTGCCCAGTTCTGCAGCTTATCTATATCCCGCTGTAACCTGCCACATCCTTCCTCACTGTCTACAACTCCTCCGACATTCGTATCATCCGCAAACTTGCTCACCCAATTTTCTAACCCCTCCTCCAGGTCATTTATAAAAATGACAAACAGCAATGGTCCCAAAACAGATCCTTGAGGAACACCGCTAGTGACGGCACTCCAAGATGAACCTTTGCCATCAACTACTATCCTCTGTCTTCTTCCAGCCAGCCAACTCCTAATCTAAACCTCCAACTCACCCTCAATGCCATACCTCCGTATTTTCTGCAGTAGTCTACCATGGCGAACCTTATCAAACACCTTACTAAAATCCATATACACCACATCTACCACTTTCCCCTCGTCCACCTCCTTAGTCACCTTCTCAAAGAATTCAATAAGGTTTGTGAGGCACGACCTGCCCTTCGCAAAACCATGCTGACTATCCTTGATCACATTATTCCTATTCAGATGATCATAAATCCTATCCCTTACAATTCTCTCTCAGATTTTGCCCACAACAGAAGTGAGACTCGCCGGCCTATAGTTACTAGGGTTATCCCTACTCCCCTTCTTTAACAAGGGAACCACATTTGCTAGCCTCCAGTCTTCTGGCACGACTCCTGTAGACAACGAGGACATAAAAATCAAGGCCAATGGCTCTGCAATTTCCTCCCTTGCTTCACAGAGAATCCTAGGAGAAATGCCATCAGGCCCAGGGGACTTATCTATTTTCACCCTTTCCAGAATTTCCAACACCTCTTCTCTACATACCTCAAAGCCATCCATTCTACTTAATTGTGAATCAGTATTCACATTGACAACAATGTCGTGTTCCTGATTGAATACTGATGAAAAGTATTCATTCAATGTCTCCCCAATCTCTTCAGCCTCCACACGCAACTTCCCACTACTATCCTTGACTGGACCTATTCCTACCCTAGTCATTCTTTTTTTCCGACATACCTATAGAAAGCCTTAGGGTTTTCCCGAATCCTACCAACTAAGGACCTTTCATGTCCCGTCCTTGCTGCTCTTTATTCTCTCTTCAGGTCCTTCCTGGCTATCTTATAACTCTCAATCGCCCCAGTTGAACCTTCACGCCTCATCTTTACATAGGCGGCCCTCTTCCATTTAACAAGGGATTCCAATTCCTTATTAAACCACGGCTCCCTCACACGACCTTTTCCTCCCTGCCTGACAGGTACATACTTATCAAGGACACTGAATAGTTGCTCCTTGAACAAGCTCCACATATCAATTACGCCCTTGCCTTGAAACATACTTTTCCAAGCCACACATCCTAAGTCATGCCTCACCGCATCATAATTTTCCTCCCCCAGCTATAACTCTTGCCCTGTAGTGCACACTTATCCCTCTCCATCACTAGAGTAAAAGTCACCGAATTGTGGTCACTGTCCCCAAGTGCTCACCTACCTCTAATTCTAACACCTGGCCTGGTTCATTACCCAGAACCAAATCCAGTATGGCCTCACCTCTTGTTGGCCTATCTCCATATTGTGTCAGGAAATCCTCCTGAACACATTGGACAAACACTGACCCATCTAACGAACTTGAGCTATAGCTTTCCCAATCAATATCAGGCAAGTTAAAGTCCCCCATAACAACCACCCTATTACTTTCACTCTTCTCTTGAATTATCCTCGCAATTCTTTCTTCTGCGTTTCTAGGACTATTAGGAGGCCTGTAGAAAACTCCTAACAGGGTGATCTCACCTTTCCTATTCCTAACCTCAGCCCAAACTACCTCAGATGGCGAGTCTTCATGCATCGTCCTTTCCACAGCTGTAATACTATCTTTGACAAGCAATGCCACACCTCTGCCTCTTTGTGATTGGAGTCACATTTCACAGCAGTGGATGTTTATAAAATCTTAACGGTCATGGATAGGGTGAGCAGTCAGTGTTTTTTTCCCAAGTTAGGGGCGTCCAAAACCAGAAGTCATTGGTAAAAAGTGAGAGGGCAAAGATTTTGAAGAGGCCTCAGTGGCACCTTTTCATGCAGAGTGTAGAGCATTATGGAATGAGCTATCAGAGGAAGTGATGGAGACTGGTATAACTACAAAATTTAAAAGACATCTGGATGCTACAGAACTGCTGAACTTTTCCCGCAATTTCTGTTTGTGTTAATAATAAGATACATTCATTTAACTCATGCATTCTGAATACATTAAACATTTTATTTTTAAATCACGCAGTGACATATGAACACATCTCCAAATCAACTCGGCCCATTTCGTTCTAAGGGTATGGCTCTGTGTATGGCAGTAGCAATGCTACACCTACATGGAACAGAGAATGTGGTGGAGTCATAGTTCGGACAATGTGAAAGGAGAACTCACATGGTACAGTTTGGGAAAGGATGACATTACTGTGTAATTCAACTTATCGAGGAAGAAAATGTAATCTGCCTAAGGAGGAACGGCCTGTTGAACTCTCTCGCGGTCATTAATGCTCATCAGAGCAGTGTTAGAAAAAAAACACGTCAGTTGTCTTTGCCACTCTTTTTTTTAATAAAATCCCCACAGTGTGAAAACAAGGCCTTTGGCCTCCCCAGACCCATTCTCCTATCCTATATATACCCATGAGAAATGCACATAAACTAGAAACCCCTGAACACTATGGGTAATTTAACATGACCAATTCACATCACCGACATACCTTTGGATTGCCAGAGGAACCTGGAGCACCCTTTCCAATCCCACGCAGCCATGGGGAGAATGTGCAAAGTGCAATTCACACAGACAGTCACCCAAGGCTAGAACAGAACCCAAGTCCCTGGCATTGTGAGGCAGCAGTGCTAACCACCGTGCCACCTTCATGCAGTACTCCTGACCAGAAATTGTTGGAATCTCCTGACGACCTAAAAAAAAGGGAATTCAGTCAAATCGAACTCTTACAGAATGAAATCCCATCACAAGTATTTTGTGTGAGCAGAATCACCTGAGAAGAAGAATAACATTTTGGACATTTTCTCAACTTTTCCTTTTGTCATGAGTTACACTAATAGCTGGACAAAGTTCTTTAAACTTAAAATTCCAGAGATTTTATGTATCGGAAGCTTGTGACGAGCACTGTGCTGCGAGAATCAATACTGCGTTCACTGAATTGCAACACTTATATAAAGTACTTGGATATGAATATCGGAGGCATTGTTAGTAAGTTTACAGATGGCGGTGGTGCAGTGGACTATGTCAGAGAACAACAAGACCACATTTTAATGGGCTAAAGGGGCAAGGAGTTGACAGATGAAGTTTAATTTAGATAAATATGAGGTTTTGCATTTTGGGAAGGCAAATCAGGGCAGGAATTATCTGCAGTGTGTATTCCGGAACAAAGGGACCAAGGGTTGGGGGGGCATAATTCCTTGAAAGTGGAGTCGCAGGTAGAGAGTGTGGTGCAGAACCCATTTGGCACATTTGCCTTCAGCAGTTAGAGTACTGAGTATAGGAGTTGGGGTGGCATGCTGCATCTGTACAGGATGTTGGCGACGCCACTTTAAGAATACTGCATACAATTGAGTTGGTAGCAGAAAAGGTTGACAGGGATGTTCCAGGACTGGAGGGTTTCAGCTTTAGGGAGAGGCTGAATAAATTGAGATGTTTCCCCCGGAGTGTCACTGGCTGGCGGGTGACATTGCAGAGGTTTACAAAATCATCAGGGGCACGGATATTCTGAATATCCACGGTCTGTTTCACAGGATAGGGGAGTTCAAACCAAAAGGACATAGGTTGAAGGCGAGGGGGAATGATTTAGAGGGGACCTGAGGGGAAAATGTTTCACACAGAGAGTGGTGTGTGTACAGACATTGCTGTCAGAGGAAGTGGTGAAGACGGTTACAATCGCACATTTAAAATGGACCTGAAAGAGGAGGGATATTGACCAAATGCTGGCAAATGGGACGAGATCAGATTTGGTTCTCTGGTCCGAATGAACAGATTAGACTAACGGGCCTGTTTCCATGCTGCATGACTCTCCGATTCTATACGAGGGATGAGGAGGAATTCTGAAAGGACGTTTGGAGAGGGAATTCTCTTCACTCGAAGTTTATCGTGCCTCTATGTTTGCATTGATTGAAAGCTGAGTTAAAGGTTTGTGAGAAGATTTGTAGCTCGGGTGCTCGTTGTTGTGGTTCTGTTCGCCAGCTCGGCGAACAGAACCACAACAGAAAGCTGAGTTAGTTAAATATTGACAGAGGAGTGAGTCACGGATAATGGGATACAGACAGGAAAGTGGGGCTGATACCACAACCAGATCAGCCAAACTCTTCGTGTCTGTTGGAGAAGGGTCAAAGTGTCTAATGACCCAGTCCTGTTCCTCAGTCCCATATTTCTGTGTTCCGTTCAGCCCCTCAGACCTGCTAGACAGGAGCACTTGGAGGCTACTTATGGCTATAACTTGGTGCACAGGAACAGAGGAGACCATTCAGCCCCTCAAGTCTGTCACACAGGTTTGGGGTAGTTTGGGAAATGTAATTGGAAAAACATAGGCTGAGTATGAAAGATGCCCCTCCTTTCTCTTTACAGAGCTCCACCTCTCTGCAATTTGTGCTTCATTTGTTGGTCATGTTATAGACACAGATTCACTGTGAATACAGCCCACATACCTCACCCAGAGATGGCTCACAAAATTCTGTGGTCTCCCTGGCTGCAACATTCAATAACAGACCTTCGAGGAAAATAACACCCACTAACTTTCCAATAACAGATTGGGAGAACATCAGAAACAGGAGCAGGTCGTTCACCCAACGCTCCCCACCACCCCCCCCCCCCCCCCACCCCCAAGCCTGCCTTGCCCTTCACTAAGATCATATTGATCTGCTCCTGGTCTCTAATCCTCATTCATATCCAATTTCTCACAGTCCTCAACTCTCTGATAGGTCAAAAGCCATTTTCTTCCTCTTTAAGTATTTAGCTCCCTTACCACTGTGGAAAAGACAATTGCTAACATTCAGAACTCTCTGGTCTACCTGTTGCTACGAATAAAAGATCTCAGAAAAGAATGACTGGCCCTGATATCAAAGCAGTTTTTGACTGAGGTGGCCATCAAGAAGCGAAACAAATCTGGAATCAGTGTAACTCCCCTACTGGTTGGAGTCAATCTTAGGAAAAGGGAAGATATTTGTGGTGTGTGGATGTCCATCATCTCAATCCCGGAACGTCTCTGCAGGAGATCCTCAGGGTAGCTTGCTCAGCACAAACATCTTCAGCAGCTTCATTATTGTCTTTCCTCAAAATAAGATCAGAAGTTGGGATATTTGTTGAAGATTACACAATGTTCAGAACAACATGTCACCCCTCAGCTCCTGAACGAGACTGTGTCCATGTGCAGTAAGACCTGGACAACATTCAGCCTTGTGCCGTTAAAGTGTTTGTAGCATTCATGTAACATTACTGCGAGATGCTGCTTAATTTCACAGGGGAATGAGGATCGCATTCAGCACCTCAAGCTCACTTCACAGGAAGAGGAGGAAGCCATTCAACCATTGAAACTACCGAACAAGAAGAGGAATGGCCCATACAGACTCAGCTGCCTATTACACAGGAAGACAAGGATCCATTTTTTCCGACCAGGCCAGAGCCCCTTAAAAATATTTTGACGTGCGAGGTTAAATCCAACAATTTTGTTATACTAAAGGCAAATGTAGCATAACTGGTTCAGATGCGTTGTGATTGGTGAAACTACTCGATGTTAAGCACAACACAGTTTATTTAAACGCTGTCATTAAAATATAATCAATGAAAGAGGAACTTAGAATAGTTTAAGACGATTGGAAAACCTAACAGAATAATAGATAAAGTAACTTTTACTAACTAACTGTACTGATATAGTAAGATCCCGTAAAGACAACCACTTAGCAAAAAGGCAATTTCAGACGCAAATTCAAACATACATTCTCCAGGAGAAAATTTTTTAAAAATCCAGAAAAATTCAGAGAGTAGCAGCCACGAGACATTCACTGGACCTTCCAACTCTGTTGAGACACCAATAGCCTCTGATGGTACTGAGAAAACAAAACTCAGAAATTCTAATCTGTGACAGCTGGTCACACCCATTCAGACTGCATTAAAATAAACCCAACATTTCCAGAGCTGTTTACTTTAGTGTCGTAACTAGCCAGCTTGGTTTCTATTGTTCAATTTGTCTCTTAAAAGAAATCAGGAGGAAATAACAAGTTACAGCATCATCATACCCGTCAACACATCGAGCTATTCGACAGGAACCAGGGTTAACCCAATCAGGCTCTTGAACTTGTCCAATCGGACGAGGAAGAAGCCATTCAGTAATTTGGGTCACTTACACAGAGACAAAAGGAGGTAGTTGATATTCCAACATGACAAGCAAATGGAGCAGAGACTGCAAGACAGACTGCACCGTGGTGTCCCGTGTGTCTCCATTGCTCTTGGTACACACGTGGTTTTCTAGCACTGAGGGGGAAGGCAAATGTTATGTGTGAAATCTCAAGGAGGCACCTTCCATCTCCTAGAAGGCAGCTGGAGTTCTCTATAGAGGGATGAGGCTGGTGGGAATGGCTGGCTGTGTCAGAAGGAAGGTGTTGTGGCTGCTGTCAGGGATTGTGAACAACATGATGTTCAGTACACGGTCACACACCGACTTCACATTAATGTGGAGAGAGCTTATTGAGGCATATAAATTATTCGGAATGCCCAATTAGAATGATGAATGGACTGTCAACTGATGCTGATCTTGTTTATGTTGATCTTGTCTCGTGCACGTCTTGCGCAGTGTAATCTGGATGTATTACTCTATCTATGCTGATTTTCACCCTCTGATCTGTCCGCCTTTGCTTACTATGATCTGCCTATACCGATCACAAACAAACCTTTTCACTGTACTGAGGTACAATTAATCATATCAATCAATCCTGTGTGAAATATGGAATGTATCACCCTATCAATGTCTCTCTTGGAAATAAGTGATCATAGCTAACCCTCAAGTTTCAACGCAAACATCTCTTCGTCTCTCACTGCTCTACTGAATAAACACTCAGTTTCTTCACTCTCTCCTCATGGTAACATCATCTGTGACTGTGGTAAGGGCATTATTCCTTACAAAGGAGATCAAACCTGTGCACAGTGCAACCAATACTCTGTCATCAAGGGTCTACAATTACAGAAAGCTGGCTTTACTCAGGTACTTCAATAATCTTACAACATCATTTTCTGCCCTCGTAACTTAGTTAGAGTTTGATTAAAACGAAAGAGTGTGTTGCTGGAAAAGCACAGCAGGTCAGACAGCATCCGAGGAGCAGGAGAATCGATGTTTCGGGCAGAAGCCCTTCATTCGGGTTGATTAGGAGTGCTCAGCATGGCATTGCGAGTGGGAGATCATGCCTTGCAAATTTGTTAACATTCCTTCATAACGTGACCAGGAAGCTTGACGAGGGCAGGGTGGTAGACGTAATTGATCCAGATATTAGTGAGGCCTGTGATAAGGTTCAGCATGGTCAGCTGCTTTGGAAGTTTCATCGCATAAAATCCAGGACGAGCTGGCAAATTGTATACACAATCGGCTTGATGGAAGCAAGCAGAGTGTAATAGCGGAAAGATGCTTGTTGGACTGGAGGCCTGTGACTATTAGAGTGCCTCAGGGCTCAGTTCTGGTGTCATTGTTGGTTGTTATCTATATCAATGATTTGGCTGAGAATGTATAAGGCTCGATTAGTAAGTTTGGAAATGACACTAAAATAGGTGGTATCGTGGACAATGAGGAAGGTTATTAGAAATTGCAGTAGGACCTTGATCAGCTGGGGAAATGGGCTGAGAAATGACAAATGGACTTTAATATCGGTATGTTTGAGGTCTTGAATTTTGGGACATCAAATCATGGCGAACGATAGGGCCTCAAAGAGTACAGTGGAACAGAAGTACCTTGGATGTCAGATGCATGGTTCTCTGAAAGTGGAGTCACAGGTAGACAATAGATAGAAGGCTTTTGGCACACTGGCCTTCATCAGTCAGGGCTTTGCATATAGAAATTGTGGAACTTATGTTCCGGTTGTACAAGTCTTTGGCGAGGCCATACTTGCATAATTTTGTTCAGTTTTGGTCACCTTGTTATCGGAAGGATAGTTTTAAACTGGAAAGAGTGCAGAAGGAATTTGCTAGGATGTTGCCAGGACTCAATGGTCTTAGTTATATGGAGAGTTTGGACAAGCTAGGACATTTTCTTGTTAGCAGAGGAGACTGAGAAGTCTTAGAGAAGTGTATAAGATCAAACGAGGCATGGATAGGGTGAATGCACTCATTCTTTTTCCAAGGGTTGGAGAATCGAGGACTAGAGGGGAAGGAATAAAAGGGAACCTTAGGGGAAGTTTTTTTTTACACAGAGGATGGTACGCATATGGAACGAGCTAACAGCGGAAGTCGTTGAGGTGAGTACATTATCAATATTTAAAGGGAATTTAGATGAATATTTGGACAGGGAAGGATGAGAAGGGCATAGACCATGTGCAGGGAAACAGGGTTAATGTGGATGGACATTTACGATGAGGAGTCGAACCCCTCTGTTAATTAAACCAAACACCCAGAACGCCTCGCCTCACCTCGTAATCTGTCAAAATATGAGTGACAGAGATTCCTAAATTCCATTATTTAAAGAAAATTAACAATTTATTTTCTTAAATCTAACTTTGAATACAAAACAACTGTTCATAAAATTGAAGCTCCTTTTTAACAACTTACTCTCTGATTTCACTTCTATAAAATTATTCTGTTCCACTTATTAAACATAACATTAACATAATCTCAAGACCACACAGACTCTGTCTTCTCTGCTGTCTTCAATCGTCCATCTGCTGATCTCCCTGGGTTTTCTTTCCTTTTGTTTTGACTGCGAGTAGCCTTTACATGAAAATGTACCTTTGATAGAGAGTGTTTTCTAATGTCTTTGAGACCAAGATATTGATGGATCGTCAGCTCTCGGGCTCAACAGTAGTTGCTTTGCTGTTCGATGGTTGTTCCTCTCCCTCTAATTTTGAAAATAACGGGTTTATTTACCACCATGACACACTAAGTTCTTAAATACTTAATTAGTTTCCAGGTGACAAAATAATAACATTCAAATTCCATTGGCTTTTGATCTCCTGGCCATAATTTAAACTAATTGGTTCCATTCGAATCGCTGTCAAAGCAGCACCAAAAGCTCAGGTACCTATTTAACAGCTAATTGTTACATTTGGAACAGCCTGACCTTTAGGTGGCAGATGTGGCTGTACATTAATTCCAGAAAAAAAAACTTCCTATCTTAAAGTGACCAGACATGCTTTCGACCTCGTAACCGGCCGGTATGGAACAGTTTGGGCCAAACAGCCTGTCTCCGTGCTTGAAGATCCCATGGCACTGTGACCACTGGATGAACTGCTGTTGGTGACTCATAATGAAGGCATGCACCTCCCTTCGGACAATGTCATTTCCCAACCTCGCACCATTTAATGAATTAACAATGAGATCTGAGCTATATGTTGCCAACATCCAAATCTGCCTTGTAAATTGCTGTGGTCCAAACACTGATCCATGTGCTACCCTGTGAGTAATGCCCTTCAGTCCAGAAGCGGGTGCAGCTCTCTGTATTGTCTCTACTAACGAAGTCTCAATCCAAGATTTATGTCTACCCATTACCCATGGACTTTTGCTCACCTGTCAATAACCATGCCTGCAAATTCAAATATACAGCTCCCACCGGTCCTCATTTGTAGATGTCACAGTTAACACAATCTCCACAGGTTTCTCAAAGATAATTTCCCTTTCCTGGAGCTACGTTCACTCTGTCAATTCCTATCATGACTCCCCTAGTGTCTAGAAATCACCTTCCTGAAAAATATTTGAATATTATTTTGTGACACTGAAACCAAGTTGGCCAATATTTGGATTTTATTTGATTGCCCTCCCAGTTCCGTTTTAAATATTTAGGGATACTAAAGTGACTTTACAGTCGGCAGAAAACAGTACTTTCAATCTCAACAATTTTGAAGGATATTCAATAATTATTTCTTGCAGTTACAACATTTCAAACACGTGAATAGGGAAGGTTTGGAGGGTTATGGTCCAATCACGGACAAGGAGCACTAGGTTAGTTTAGGACTATGGTAATCATAGACTGTTTTGACCATAGGGTCGGTTCCTGTGCTGTGTGACTCTATAACTCTTTCAGGAGCTCCATTGCCACCTCCCTGAATTCTCTGGGATGGGGATCATTTTAAGCAGTAACTTACCAACCTTCACTTTAACTAGTTTTTTGAGTAATCACAGTTTAATTCTAATCTACCACAGTGTCTTGCTCTTCAATTGTCACTTGGTCCATTGTATTTCTGGAAGGTTCTCTGAACCTTCCTTTGTGGAGCAGACAAAGCCTGTGTCACTAAGTGAGTCCATCGGAGCAGGGCACTCCGGAAATGATGACCATACCCCCTCTCCTGCTCGGAATGTTCTAGAATGAAAACAGTTCAGTGGTCACTGACAATACAGTCCTCTCCCTGGTGTGAGGTCACATGTTATGCTGAAAGAAGTGACACAACCTGTGGCCACCTGCTTTGAGAATGAAACTGGCTTCACATATTGCACCGTGCACAGGTCCAGTGATGTACAAGAATAAGTTTGTGATCTTCGGTAGTCATGAATTGCTTATAAAGGCTGGTCATTGCATTAATCAACTCCAGCCTCCCCACTAGTCTTGACCCACTCCAACTTGCCTATCGGACCTAGAGATCCACATCAGATGCCCTATCACATTCCCCTCACTCCTCCCGAGAATATCTTAACACCAAGAACAGCTACGTAAGAATCCTACTCATTGACTACAGTTCAGCTTTTAATGCTATTATGCCCTCAACAATGTTTACTAAATGTAGTGATGCCGGACTAAGCCCCACTCTCTGCAACTGGATCCTCAGTTTCCTGACCGACAGGCCACAATCAGCGAAGATTGGGGACAATATTTCATCCTTACTAACACTCAACACTGCAAGCCCCCCAGGGGTGCGTACTCAGCCCCCTACTGTACTCACTGTGTACCCATGACTGCATCGCCAAATATTAGTCCAATGCTACTTGCAAGTTCGCTGATGACACCACCATAGTCGGTTGAATCTCAGATGGCGACAAAACAGACTACATGCGGGAGGTGGAAAACTTGGAAAAATGGTGCACTCAGGTCAACCCAACCCTCAATGCCAGCAAAACCAAGGATCTCAATATTATCTTTCGGCGGGATATTACTCATGCCCCCCTACACATTAACAGCACAGAGGTGGACTGAGGGGAGAGTGTCGAGCTCCTGGAGTGGTCATCCACAAAAATCTTTCTTGAACTCTTCATGCAGATGCACTCTTTACAAATGTGCAACAACATCTCTTCTTCCTCAAAGCTGAGGAAAGTTGGCATGAGAGTGAATACCCTTGCCAACTTTTATAGGTGCACCACTGAGAGCATTCTGTCTGGATGTATCACTACCCGTTATGGCAGCTGTACCATTCAAGATCGGAGACGGTTATAGAGAGTGGTAAACTCAGCCTGGACAATCACAAAGGTCAACCTCCCATCTTCAGCATCCATCTACCAGGCTCGCAGTCAAGGAAAGGTCGGTCACATTCTCAAATATCCATCCCACCCTGGCAATGCTTTTCTACAACTCTACCATCGAGGAGAAGGTAAAGAAGGCTGAACACACACACAAGCCGACTTCATAACTGTTTCTACCTTACTGTTGTTAGAATACTGAATGGACTCACAAAATCTGTGCATTTGCCTGTGCCTGTGTTTTGATTTTTGCTGCTGTTTACCCATCATTTTCTTATCTATGTTACTTAAGTGTGTGATCTGCCTGTACTGCTCGCAAGACAAAGCTTTTCACTGTGCCTCAGTACTCGGGACAATAAACTCAACTATTCAATTCAATTTAATTCAAAATATTTATTACTGGAAAAGTGACCAGAAGAGAAGTGCAACTGAAAGGGTATGGATGATGGTTTATTCAGAAACAGCACAGAGACCAAAGTGAAGACTGAGGATATTGTGGAGGCGGTAGTGCTCAGGTTTAGTGATAAATGGAATATTTAGATTTCAATAAGCGCTGAGGAAAATAGGGCAAACGTGTTGAGGACCACGTTTTTTCTTCTTCAATTATTTGGAACTAAAGTCTAAGACATTCCTAGAACACGAATGGAGTTTGTGATTGAAAGTGAATACAAAAGTTGACATCTTTCCCAAATATAATCAACAGAAATAGCGATGGTGTTAACAATGGCTTACATATTAAATCAGTGGACAGAGATAGATTCAACAGGAACACCAACAATAGCGAGGATGGGATCGTATCCTGCTTGAATAATCATCAGTCCAAATTCCATCCGCAATGTTAACAATGCCCATTTCAGAGAAAGCCAGTAAAGACCATCGGATATACTGATGTCCATTGCTGTAACATTTCAATCTATTGTTCTCAGATTCTGATCCATTGTTGGAACATTCCAGTCTAATGTTCTCAGATTTTGATCCATTGTTGGAACATTCCAATCTAAAGTTATAAGATTCTGATCCATTGTTGGAACATTTCAATCTAATATCATCAGATTCTGATCCATTGTTGGAACATTCCAGTCGAATGTTCTCATATTCTGATCCATTGTTGGATCATTCCAGTCTAATGTTCTCAGATTATGATCTCTTCCCTCTCTCAGGAGCTGCTGATTCGAATGATGTCGAGGATGCTGTTGCCTCTGATACTATGTGATAACACATTGAAATAATCCCCTTATTAATAGAAGAGGGAAGCCATCCAGTGACACAATTAGGATCAATGGAGACTGACATCAATCACAGCCACTGTGTTAACCCCCTGTCACTACAACCATTTTAATGTAACCGCAATACCTCGTCTGGATGGGATGCTGACATCGCCTGCTATTGGTCTTATTGTCTATCTCCAATCACTCCAACAATATACGAGGTAAAGGAGAAAGATGATGCTTTCTTTTCACTGTCTTGATGACTTTGTTGCGTTAATCTCATATAATGCTCTATGTAACGGTATTCCTTGGAGCCAATCGAGTGGTTGTTACTACACTGAAGTCTACTCCACTTCAACAAGATTCAGTCTGAAAACTGCCTCTAGGGACGTCTGCCGTGAACACAGGAAATACAGATTTCTCTGGTCCTTCCTCTCATTCCTGTAATAAAGTAACAGTTTATCTTTAACCAATGCACTTCAATAATTTGATTCTAAAGATGCAAACATCTTATTACACCGTTTATACGCCTCTTCTTTTTCAGAATTGTGGCCTTAGCCCAAAAGTAAATGTTATGTTTACAATTGCTTTTTTATTGGGATTAAAGCTTCAGAGACAATTTAGATGTGCCCTTGGTTAAGAAACAGAAAAGAATAGGAGACGTTGGCTGCAGCACCTGGAGAGGAGTAAAGTGATATCCCCCCCAAGTCACCAATATCTTTTTTTGCAGATGGAATAAAATAGAACAGAGAAAGAAACAGAATACATTAGGGGATGGCGAGTGACAGTGTAAACATAACAGGATAATTTGAAATGGAGGAAAATGATGTTATATACACTCTTTAATCAGTGTGTGTTCAGATAGATAAGATTGTTCATATTTGCAAAACACATTCATAATGAACAATGGAGAAAATTTAAAGAACATTAAAACGTTATTTGATCCTCATCTGAGATGTAATGTTCCCCTTCTCTCAACGTCCCCTCCCTTTCTGGGATTCCCTGCTCCAGTCTCTCGCACTTACCAGGATGTGTGTTCTAAATTCCTGCTTCTGATTCCCGAATTATTTCAGTTAATCCATTTTCTACCAGGAAAAAAATATATGGTCCTGCTGGGTTCTGTCAACAGCTGGTATCTGTAATATTGTTGGAGATAAATGTTCTGGCATCAGACCCAGCATCTGAGCATATTACTTTGTTTTACATACACAGTACAGAGGACCACAGCCCACGGGAAATACCAAAACAAATAGGGAAGAACATCTACTGCTATCGGTAATGTGGTTTTCTCTATTTGCACATCTCATCATATATATTCTCCCTCCCTTTCTCTCTTTGTATCCCGTCAATAAATCCTCCAGTTATTCCACATGTCCCATCTCTCATTTACTTTTCTTCATTTGATGTGATTATAATTGAGTAACGTCATTGCAAAGACATGAGGGAGGAGCTGGCCAGAGTTAATTGGAACGGGAGCCGAGTAGGGAACATGGCACATCAAAGGCAACAGTTTCTGGGGATAATTCGGAGGCATATCAGCAATTCATCCCAAAGAAGAAGAAACATACTCAGGAATGGACAAGACCGCCGTGAGTGATAGGCGAAATCAGATACAGCATCAAACCAAAAGAGAAAGCATACAATGTGGTGATGCTTACTGGAAATCCGAAGGATAGACAGGTCTTTAATTACCAGCAGAAGATAACTACTAAAAGCAATAAGGAGGCAAAGGTGAAATAGGATCGTAAGCATGTAAATGATATAACAGAAGATTGCAAGACGATTTTCGATATGTAACAGTGAAGGGAGGGAGGGAAGAGCAAACATTAGACTGCTAGAAAATTAGGCTGTGATAGTTTGTGGGAAAGAAAGAAATAAGAGAGGAGTTGAATAGATACTTTTCATCAATTGTCAAAGTGGAAGACACCAGCAGCCTACCAGAACTTCAAGAGAGTCAGGGGCAGAGGTAATAATAGTGACCACCACTGAGGAGAAGGTGCTGGGGAAGCTGAAAGCTCTGAAGATGGATAAATCACCCAGGCATGATGGACCGCACCTCGTTCTTCTAAGGAGATAGCGGAGGTGGTTTAAGTGGTCCTGCTGGTGATATTTCATGAATGTTTCAGGAATCACTGGAGTCAGGGAGGGTCCAAGAGGGCTGGCAAATATAACCCCTGGTTAAGGAGAGAGGGATGCACAAGACAGGAAATTACAGGTGGCCAGGCAAGTTGAAATTATTGTTAAGAAGGCTTAGTGGATCCTTGGGTTTGTAGATTGTTGTATTGAGTATAAAAAACATGGAAAGCACAGAGTTCTGTGTTTAGTCTATAGCATAACAAGGGTTGAATTTACAAACGCTATTGCAAAAGCAGACTTGCAAGTACTTTTGAAACAAAACAAATTAATTTGAAACAGACAGGAGCATATGTGACAAATAGACTGTTATCTAGACCCTGTTGTTAAGATGTGAGAAACAGCTTGTGACTAAACAGACAGAAAAAAACTATCAAAAAAGCACGACTAAAGCTGTTGCTGCGGGAGTGCCAATGATGTAGACTATTTCGTCAGATATTTGGAAAAATCGCTGACACATTACTCATTCCTGAGCAACCCAACATATACCTTCTTGTACTCTTTAAATCCAGTCTCCTGTCATTGCTATTCACAATGATGTCTCCCTTACATTGGGAAGACCAAATAGCGATTGCATTGAGGAACACTCCCACTCTGCCTGTAGGAATAATCCTAACCTTCTCATTGCTTCCCATTCCAATAACCTATCTTGCTCTCATGTTAACTTTTAGTTCTGGGCTGCTGCAATGTTCGAATAAAGCACAGCCCAAGCTCAAGTAACACCTCACTTTATACTTTGGTGTGTTACAGCCTGTAGGAATATTAAATTCCATAAATTCACAACCAATTCCATTACATTCTTCCTTCAAATCTACCTGAGACCGTATCTTGTTCTTCTTGCACTCAATAGAGCGAACCCATTTCTCCACTTCGCACATTAATTTACAACTATTTTATATCTATTTCTCTTTCACGGCCATTAAAAGCACACTTATCTATTGCACTGCATCTCCACACCCTTTGATTTCCGTCATCTCAACATTCACGTCTTCAGAGGATGGAAAAACCTATTTCCAATCCTTATAGTTGTGAAGAAATGGCACCCTTGACTGGTAAGGTTAACTCTGTTTCTCTGTCTTCGCAGATGCTACCAGACTTGCTGAGTTTCTCTAGAAACGAATAGGCGCTTCAAATTTTCAATCAAAGAAGAACTATGGATAATGGAAATCTGACACAAAAACAAAAGTTAGTGAAGAAACTGGAAGCTTTGAAGGGTCACTGAAATTTAAAAAAAACTCTGCATTGACTCCAGAGATGCTGCCAGGCCCGCTTAGTTTCTTCAGCAATTTCTGTTTGTGAATAAGTTCCATAGACGTGTATCAAAGCTGCTCAAACGCCGTGTCCAACACGGAGCGCCACATAGCGGGAAATTAATGATAATGCAAGCTGCACAAATTCTTTGGCTCTGTAACTGCATAAGACTGGCATCACTGACGCTACAGAGCTCTTAATCATGTTCAGGGAGAGAAAAAGCGGGAAACACATTCACTTCAAACACAGGATGGCACAACTGGAAAGAAAAATGATTCCGATGAATTGATTAAGGGTTTTTGAGGGGTGTGACGAATTGGAGCTGTGACACCATGGAGGGACCCTCAGCAGAATGAGAACATTAAAATGGAAGTGTTACCGCATCAGAAACCAGAGTAGGTCACTGAGTAAGGGCTGATGGGTGAATGGGTCTCGGTGTGAATTCGGAGCCGGCAACAGAATTGCATTGCAGACTTTGAAGCTAAAAAGAGGACATTTATGTGGTGCTGCAGACCATAACAGCAGCAGAAGAAGCTGAATTACATACAACCACAATCTGTAATTAATGCCCGAGATAATCCCTCAGTCTGCCATTACCATGAAGCTGATATATGTTTCTGTAACAGTGTGGGTGAATTTGACAGGGTCGGAACCATGTGTACCTGAACCTGATGATAACCCATTAGAGCAACCACACTTGACTGGTTACATTCTAAAGAGCAGAACTAACATCTGATCAAGAGAGACAAATGACCCTCACACCAATAGATCACATCAAAGCTCTGTCGCCCTGCCACATCTCATCATAAATAGTAATGGATGATTAAGCAATTCACTGGAAGAAGGTTTCGACAAATATCTGCATCCTTAATAACAGAACATCCTTGTACATCATTTTAAAAGACAAATGTGGAGTATCTCCACACTCCTCAGCCAGCAGCGTTGAGTCTATGACCCAACACACCCTTCTCATGATGCCCACAGAATCACAGATGCCAGACTTCAACCAATTCGATTGGCTGCACGTGGCATGAAGAAACAGCTGAACACAAAGGCAATGGGCCCTGACACCATTCCTGCAATAGGGCTGCAGACATGTGCTGCACAACAAGCCGTGTCCTGGGGAAGCTGTTTCATTCCACTTCCAAATCTGACATCTTCCTGGCAATGTGGAAAATTACATAGTTATATCCAATCCACTAAGAAGATAATAATTACAGTCTGACCGATTACCATCCCCTCAGTACCATCACGACAGTCAAATTGGTGGGTGTTCTTTTTGACAGAGCTGTCAAGAAGTACAGCAATAACCTGCTCAGTGTGGTTTCCGATAGGTCCCCATATGGAGATGGTGCTGTTATGGAAACGTCACTGGATTACTAATCCAGACCAGGCTACTGCACTGGCAGCTGGTGGAAGTTAAAAACAATTAATAAAATATCGAGATGTAAAATCTGCTGTCTGTAAAACTGACCTTGAAGCCAGTGGCGATTGTAAACATCTATTGCCTTCCTCAATGTACTTTCAGGAAGTAAATCTCCCGTGCTTTCCTGGTTTGGCCTAAATGTAACTCCAGACACACAAACATGTGATAAACTCTTCAATGGTCTCTGAAACAGCCAAGCAAGACACTCAATTGTATGAAACTGCTCTGAGGTCTTAACGATAAAACCGATCAGAACACCCAGCCACAGCCTCGGGATCGGAATAGGGAACAGGAAACACAGTTCTGTTGACTCTGCAGAGACCTCCTTCCTAACATCTGAGAGCAGGTGGCAGGATTTACAGAGTTTTCCCACAGACTGCACAGAAACATCGGGAAAGGAGTACGTCATACAACACATTGAGCCCTCCCACATTCTCGTTTATGGAGAAAATCTCCTCAATGTACTTATCCCACACAATGTACACATCCCTTAATGTGATGAACCATTGGAAAAATATAAAATAGGAAATGCTGTAGTTTCTTCGGTCCATAGAGCTTTCTCACCCATCCATTATAATGATGGCTGATCCTATGTCTCCAAAGCATACACCTGCCTTCTTCATTCTTTTAGTAGCTATAAATCCTCATTTTGTTTTCAGTGCTTTTGTTTCCACAGCCTTGTGTGGGAGAGAATTCCCCAGGTTCCCCAGTCTCTGAGTGCAGACATTTGTTCTCATCTCAATGCAGTGTGACCTGCCTGTACCTAATACTGGGGCACTTTGTTTTAGAAGTCCCAGTCAGGGGAATTATCATCCATGCTGCCAATCTGTCTCACCCTGTCAGAGTTTTAGATATTTCACTGAGATCTCCACATATTTTCCAAAACCCCATGGAATAGAGGCCCAGTCGCCCCAAACTATGCTCCCACAACAAGCCTGTCATCCCAGAGACCAGTCTGATTATCCTTCACTGCTCTCCCTCAATGTCAGGGTTGTCCTTTATTAGGTAAGGAGACCAAAACTGCACACGATATTGCACCATGTTCAAGATAGGGTCTCACCAAGGTCCTGTAAAGCTGGACTCAAATCCCCTTGAAATGAAGGTCAACACACCATTTATCTTCTGACCTGCTTTATTTTCCTGCAATATGACTTTTACTGATTGGTGCACAGGGAGACCAGATCCTTTTCAATGTTACTGCTACCCACGTGGTGGGTCTGTGTACACTGGTCAGTGTGCCAATGCCATTCCCAGTATTGACATCTGGATTCAGAAATCACTGCACTGCATGGGCCTCGGAGGGCTGCACAGAAGGAAACAACAAAAGGGAGCACAATTCCCTTTGTAGATCAATATGTTTCAACTAATTCCTTTTCAATTGGTAAGCTGCCAAACTATTGTTCCCACCAAAGGGCACAGCTTCACCTCTACTCAGTTTGCTCTCTATCTGTCACATATGTGCCCACTCACCCCACTTGTGTCAGCTACCTTGGAGACTTTTTACAATCTCCTCACCCATTTACAATCACACATCCTTTAGCACTGTCAACAGGCTGAGATATATTGTATTTAACTCCCTCAACCGAATGTTTAATGGTATTATGCACAGCTGGGGCCCAAGCACCGCTCCCTGCGATACCTCAGCAACCATCCTCTGTTAAAAAAAGTGTTTTTTTTTCTATTTATATATTTTTTTGCATCTGGGTGTCACCAGCATTTATTGCCTGTCCCTAGTTGCTCTTGAGAAGGTAGTGCTCAGCTGCCTTGTTGAACCACTGCAGTCCTGAGTTGGGAAGATGGTGTCTGAGAATCTTTGGTGTATCTTTTCAGTGCAGCTTGTCGATAGTGCACACTGCTGCTGCTGCTGAGCGTTGATTGTGGATGAAGTGACAGTCAAATTGGCTGCTTTGTCCTGGATGATATCACGCTTCTTGAGTGTTGTTAAGGATGCACTCATCTAGGCAAATGGGGTGTATTCGGTCACACTTCTGACTTATGCATTGTAGATAATGGACAGACTTTTGGAAGTCAGGAGGTGAGTTACTCGCTGCAGTGTTCCTAGCTTCTGACCTGCTGTTGTAGTTACTGTGTTTATGTGGCGAGTCCAGTGAGTTTCTGAGCAATGATTACCTCCCAGGATTTTGATATGGGGGATTCAGTGGTGGTACCACCATTGAATTTCAAGGGGCAGTGGTTAGATTGTATTTTAGTGGTGATGGTCACGGTCTGGCATTTGTGTTGCGTGAATATTACTTGCAACTTGTCAGCCTGGATACTGTCCAGCTCTTGTCGCATTTGGACGTGGATTGCTTCAGTATCTGAGGAGCCACAAATGTTTATGAACATTGTGCAATCATTGGCGAAAATCCCCACTTCTGACCTTTTAATAGAGCGAAAGTCACTGATGAAGCAGCCCTGAAGATGTTTGGGCCTAGGCCACCGCCCGAGGCACTCCTACAGACTTGTCCTGAAGCTGAGTTGACTGACCATTCTTAACCATGACCATCGTCCTCCGTGTCAGGTATGATTCTAACCAGCGGGGAGTTTGCCCCGATACCCATTGATTCCAGTTTTGCTAACACCCCTCGATGCCACACTTGGTCGAAGGTAACCTTGCTTTAAAGGGCTGTCACTCTCACCCACCTCTGGATTTCAGCTCTTTTTCCCATGTTTGAACCAAGCTAATGAGATCAGGAGCTTAGTGACCCTGGGGCTGCCCAACCTGGGCGTCACTGAGCAGGTTGTTGCTGAGCAGGTGCTGCTTGAAAGCGCTGACCCCTTCCATCACTTTACGAATGATCGAGAGTAGACTGATGGGGTGGTAATTGGCCGGATTGCATGTATTCTGCTTTTTATGTATAGGCGATAATTGGTAAATTTCCATGTAATCAGGGAATTCTCGTTGATGTAACTGTATTGGAACAGCTTGGCTCGGGCAGTGACATGTTCTGGAGCATAGGTTTTCAGTACTGTTGCCAGACTGATGTCAGCATGTGTCCCGTTTGGAGTATCCAGTGTCTCCAACCGTTTCTGGATATCGCGTGGACTGAATCAAATTGGTTGATGGCTGGTGACTGATTTGCTGTGGACCACTAGAGGGGGCTGAGATGCATCATCCACTGAGCATTTCTGACTGAAGATTGTTGCGAATGCATCAGCCTTATCCTATACACTGAAGTGCTGGGCTTTTCCATTGTTAAGGATGGGGACATTTGAAGAATCTCTTCCTCCAGTGAATTGTTTAATTTCCCCCACCATTTCTCGACTAGATGTGGAAGGATTGCAGAGCTTAGATCTGATCTGTTGCTTGGGGGATAACTAAGCTCTGTCTATCACTTATTGCTTATGCTGTTTGGTGCACAAGTAGTCCTGTTTGGTGGCTTCACTAGGCTGACACCTCATTTTCAGGTATGCCTGGTGCTGCTCCTGCCATCCTGCACACTCTATTGAACCAAGATTGATCATCTGGCTTGATGGCAACTGTTGCGAGGGGGTTATGCCAGGCCATGAAGTTGTGCGTGATTACAATTCTGCTGCTATTGATGACCCAATACACCTTATGGGCATCCATACTTGAGCTGCTAGATCTGTTCGAAGTCTGTCCTAATTAGAACCGTGATAGTAACACCCAAAATGGTGGAGGTTATTCTCAATGTGCAGGTGTGACTTTGTCTCCACAATGACTATGCGGTGGTCATTTTTATCAATACTGTCATGGACAGATACTTCTGCAACTGGCAGATTAGTAAGGATGAGGTCAGGTATGATTTTTTTCTCTCTTGGCTCCTTCACCATCTGTCGCAGACCCATTCTATCTGTTATATCCTTTAGGACCCAGCCAGCTCGATCAGTAATGCTGCAGCTGAGTTACTCTTGCTGGTGGACATTGAAATCCTTCAACCAGAGTACATCTTGTGTCATTGCCATCCTCAGTGCTTTCTCCAAGTGTTGTTCAGCATGGAAGAGTACTGATTCATCAGTTGAGAGAGGCTGGTACATGGTAATCAGCTGAGTCACTGTTGAGGACGACCAGAACAATTTCGTTCCACCTATATGACATTGTGCCGCCACCTCTGCTGTGTCTGTCCTGTTGGTGAGACAGGAGATATCCAGGGAACGTGATGGGGTGTCTGGGACATAGTCATGCTCACAGAATCATATCTCACAGACAATGTCAGGCTGTTGCTTGACGAATCTGTGTATTTAAATTCACTGTTTCCTGCCAGCTGTCCCATTCTAGAAACATGGCCATATCCACTCAGATTTGATTTTGCAAACTGGGCTTGGAGCTTTACCAAAATGTTTCTAAATATCCAAATGTCCATTGCTTCTCTTTCATTTGTCTCTCAGTCTGTTTCACAAACATAATTCCCATTTCATAAATCTATTTTAGTGAT
This sequence comes from Chiloscyllium plagiosum, assembly GCF_037043375.1. Lineage (NCBI taxonomy): Eukaryota > Metazoa > Chordata > Chondrichthyes > Orectolobiformes > Hemiscylliidae > Chiloscyllium > Chiloscyllium plagiosum. The sequence continues at coordinate 46,462,735 of NW_028270182.1, read as the reverse complement.
GTCTATGACCATTACTTCCTTTCCCATAATTTCCCGTAATCTATTTACTTACTAAGTTTTATGTTCCATGCACTATACTATTTTTCCACACCAGACTTGATTTTCCTAGTATTGTTAGAAAGTTCTGTAAAGACAGAACTGAATAGTGACTTCATAGTTCTGCCATTTACCTGTTCCCCATTCTCTATTCTCTGGTCTCAAACTGTAAGGAAGCTGCACGTGTTTTCTCATATTTCTCACATTGACATAATTTGACAAGCTATTACAGTTCACTCGTATAACCCTTGTGAACGTACTCTTCAGAAACTCATCAATTCCTGCCTGAAGCTGCTCAATGATTGACCTTCCACACCATACACTCACAGGGGCATAGAATCTATGCCAACAGAAATACAACACGATCTATCTTTAGTCCCACTTTCCTGCACCAGGCCTATAGCCTGAAATGTTATGACACTTCCAATTGCTCGTCCAAATAATTTTAACGTTTGTGAGATTACCCGTGATAATTCCCCTCTCAGGAAGTACATCCCTGTCGCCAACATCCTCTGGGTGAAAAACAACTATTGTTAAATCCTCTCTAAACCTCAAACCCTTCACTTTAAAAGTGTGCTCCCTTGTTCTTTACTCTCTGGCTAAAAGGAACAGCTGCTGTCCATCTCCCCTCTCCATGTTCCTCATAATCTTTTCCTTCTGAATCACGTCCCCCTCAGCCTCCTCTGCTCCAAAGGAAACAACTCGAGCTTATCCAGCCTCTCTTCATAGCTGATATGCTCCAACCCAGGGAACATCCTAGTGAATGTCCTCTGCATCCCCTCCACTACAAACACGTCCTTCCTGTAATGTGGCTCCCAGAATTACACACAGTACTCCATATTGGCCTAACCAAAGCCCTGTACAGCTCTTATAATCTACGCTCCGATTAATAAATGCTACACCCAAGGTCCACTTCTTAACTAACCTATTACCCAGTCCAGTCACATTCAGGGATGAATGGAGAAGCAATTTCTGATATTCCTAGTGTGCTGTCATGCATTGAGTACTCCCCTGTCTGTTTCCTTCTTCCAAAGTGCATCATCTCATACTTATCAGGGTTACATTCCAACTGCAATTGATCTGTTCATCTGACCAATCCATTTGTATTTTTCTGTAACATAAGACCTTCCTCCTCAATGCAAACACAAACTTACTTATCACAACCCCCACATCCTCAACCCACCCCCCTGCATTCACATCTGCACAATTTATGAATACTACAAATAATAAGCGACGCAGCACTGTTGTCTTTGGTACACCAGGGGACACTGGTCTCCAGTCACACATACAGCCTTCTCCCACCAATCTCTGTCTCCTGCCACTAAGACAATTTTCGTTGTACCTTGTCATGTTATCATTAATTCCATGAGATTTTACTTTATTCTTCAATTTCCCATGTGGAGATTTATCAATGTCCTTGCTGCAAAACTAAATAAGCGACCTCCTCAAACTAATTCAAATTCGTTAGTTTTGATGTCCCTCTGATAAAGTCATGGTGATTATCCCTGATCAAACCTTGCCATTCTGATTGGGGTTCAACTTTCTCCTTCCCTATTTTCTCCAGTAGTTTTCCTAACAGTGTTCTAATACTCGCTTGCCTATAGTTCCCTGGTCTATCTCTCCCACCTTTATTGTGAAGTGGAATCACATTAACTGTTCTCCAGTCATCTGGCAGTTCGCCTATGGTCATATTCTAATTAAAATTTTCAGTCAGGATCTTTTCTCCCCTGTTTCCAACAGCAGCCTGTGATACAACTCATTTCGACCTGGCAATCAGTCCAATTTTCTACCAGCCAAAGCCTCAAATTCCTGCTAGCATTTTACATCAATCTGCTCAAGAGCTTCCCCATCCATCTCCTCGAATTCTGTCCCTGCATCCTTCTTCTGCCAAGTAAAACAGTTGTGAAGCTGTCATGTCACAATCTCTCAATGTTCTACAGCTTCACACATTGATTTCCCCCTTGGCTTCTGATAGGCACTAACTGTTCACTGATTATTCTGCTCTACTTGTTGACCGTGTAGAATATCATGGGATTCTCCCTAATTGCTCCTCCGTGCACTTCTCCATGTCCCTCTGTTATTCAGTCCCCTCTATGTTTCTAAATTTCTAAGATTCACTACGATCACCTCTCATTATTTGACATTCGAGATCACAGGCTGAGTTTCCCAATCAGACTATATTCCAATTACATTCGCGTGAATGTAAACCTAATTTTTACTTTCCATTTGCATATGTTCTTCCCAATGCCTTTTGCTTTAACTTTTATTATGATATTAGTGTTGGGTTCTCAAAAAAAATCCACCTGAATATTCAACTATACGTTATCCATTAGTTCCTCATTGCTGATGCCGACAAGAATCATCTTCAAACCATTCCAAAAAAAACGTTTGCCCTTTTTGGTTTTCCTTTCAATGATGCGTTATCTCACTCCCCAGGATTGCCATTAACTTCTATATATCTAGTAGCACGTTCTTTGTAATCGAGTCCAACAGACACCCGACTGCGGATGACAAGTTACCTGGTATGTAGTATTCCACAACTCTCCATCTTCATCCTTACTTAAACTGGCGGATAATATTTATAACCGTCCCTTTTCCCAATTGGCTACCTGTCTTTCGGGAATGCGTCAGAAAATAACGTGAAAATCCATAATGCAATCAACATGACTATTGCTGCTTCCACTGAAATGTTTGTATGAAGTAAATCTGGTCTGTCAGATTTTTCAATACTCAATCCAGCTGTCTTTTCAAATGTTACCTCATCACTGATATGAATGATCTTAGACTTTACTTACACAAGTCCCATGGTCACTTGGTATTTCTGGGAGAATTTCTGGATATTCTTCCTTGAAGACAGACGCAAAGAAACTGTTTCATTTCCATGTTCCTTACAATAAATTACCCTGTCCACACACTCACTGTTCCAAGTTGGACCTTGTTTTTCTTTTTGTTTCATACATTGATAGAAGCCTTTTTAGCAGTCTTTATGTTGATTTTTGGTTTGCATGCTTTTTTTTCTTTATGATTTTTTCTCGTTTTTTTTGTCCTCCTTTGCTGCGTCCTACGTTTCTCTGAATCCATTGACTTACTACAATACTTGGCATTTTTCTAAGCTGCTTCCTTTGATCTAATAGGTAGATGTGGGGGGGGGTGGGGGGATGTGAAAGTGGTAGGTCGGAGAGGAGGGTGGAGTGGAGAGGTGAGAAGGAAGATGGACATATGGGAACATTCACGAGGGCGGTACGGAGTCGAAAAGTTGAACTAAGATAAGGTGGGAGGAGGGGAAATGGGTAAATTGTTGAAATCCACATTGATCCCCTGTAGTTAGAGAGTACCATGGCAGACGATGAGGCATTATTCCTCCATTACTCAGGTCGTTAGGGTTTGGCAATGGAAGAGGCCCAGGACCTGAATGTTCTTTGTGGAGTGGGAGGGGGGTTAAATTGTTCAGCCGCAAGGCGGTGAAGTTGGCCAGTGTGGCTGTACCAGAGATGGTCTATGAAACGATCCACAAGTTGATGTCCTGTCCCGCCACTGTAGAGAAGATCATATCGGTCTTAATGGATGCAGTAGATGAGGCGAACTGTCTCCCTTCTTCACCTATTACTTTAAACTGCCACATCTCCTTCACATTTATCTCTCAGCCCCCATGGCCCACAAGCCTCATTCCTGATGAAGGTCTTATGCCTGAAACATCGATTCTCATGCTACTAATGTGCTGGCTGACCGGCTATGCTTTTCTAGCACCACATTCTTCGACTCTGATCTCCAGCGTCTGCAGCCTCTACTTTCTCCATACACCTTCATAGCTTGCATGATGCAGATTTATAACAGTTACATCAAATTAAACAACAACTGTCGTGTACTCAAACATCAGAAAACTAATAGAGTGAGCACCGTAGTTCACTGTCGCGCACTGCTGCCTCACAACAACAGTGACCCCTATTTGATTCCAGCCTTGGTTGACTGTCTGTGTGGGTTTCCTCTGGGTGCTCCGGTTTCCTGCCACAGCCCAAAGATGTGCAGGTCAAGTGAATTGGCCACATTAAACTGCCCATAGCGGTAGGTGCATTAATCAGAGGGAAATCGGTCTGGGTGGGTAACTCTTTTGAGGGTTGATGCGGACATTTTGGCCCGAAGGGCCTGTTTCCATACTGTAGGGAATCGAATCTCAAATAAAAAAGTTGAGGTCATTGTTTCCAAAAGGTAATTTACAGCAAAGTTTTCAATTAGCTCTTCTTATATCCAACACCAATTCCTAAATAATCTGATGTCGACCTCGGTCCTCGAAATAATGTTAATGCAAGCCATCTCACGTATGCTCATGAAATCCATTTTCTCAGCATTAGCATTCAGTTGTGTTAACACAGCTTAGATATTATTTAAACATTACATTATTACTGTAGTACCCACAAACGTGCATATCCCAATTCCTGCCAACGTTTGTATTGCAGCTTTCACTTTGATATATATCTCCCATCAATGTTTGCTTCGCATTGCTCTTTCTGAGGTCCGCCTTACATGATTCAGTGGAATCTCACTGAAGTTGGTTCTGAGGAGATTAATGGTAGAAATTACCTCGCCACATCACTTATGCTCTTCTCAAGCTTTATTGTGAGATTTTCTTCAGACCTCCCGTTATGCTGGTGGAGTAGAGAAGGACAAAGATCTTTCAACCATGCTGTGTATTCCTCCAGAGAGCGGGGACTGCTCTAACCTGGGTGGGAATCTTACAGCAGGCTGATGAAGCGTTGCTGCTGCTGTACAGCATCTTAATGAGATCACATCTGGAGTAATGTGTACAGATTTAATCTCCTCACTGAAGAAAGGATATTGTTACATTGGAAGCAGTTATGAGATGGTTTCCTCAACTGATTCATGGAATGAGGCTGTTAGTTTATAATGAAAGGATGGTCAGGTTGATCTGATACACATTGGACTTACAAGAATGAAAGATGGTCTTATTTCAGCATAGGTGACCAGAAGGAGTCAGCTACAGAAACCAATTACACACGTAATGGAGAAATCCATGCCATTCTCCAGCCTGTTACACAAGAACATCAGAAGGATATTCAGGCCTTGTTACACCAAAATAGGACGAGGTAATTCAGCCCTGGAGCTTATAACACTGAACCCAGAGTAGGCGATAACGGACCAGTATCCTAGTACACATCAACAGGATCAGTCCATTCAGCCTCCTCAAATCTGTTATGCAGGAACTGAAAGAGACCACACAGTGACTGGAGGTTGTTACACTGGGATAACAGGAGGCCATTCACCTCCACTGAGCCTATTGCAAATGAATTGGATAAGGATACAAACTCTCTGAGACTTTCTTTATGAGAAAGAAGGAGGCAATTCAGACACGTGTCTGTTGTAAGGGGACAGGAGGAGACCAATTCGAGGAGACTGAGGAGACTGTTCAGTTTCTTTAGCCTGTTATGGAGGAATATGAGAAGACCCATCCTCCACTCGAGCTGTTACACAGCAACAGGGAGATTCCATAATCGCCCAACCCTCTAACACATCAACGGGAGGAGGTCATTCTGGCCTTGGAGACGTCAACATGGGAACACCAGAAAGACGTCAGTCCATCGAGTTTGTACACCTGCAGGATGATGAGTCCATTCAGCCATACATGCCTCTTACACAGCAATTGGAGCTGATCTCTTCAAGCCTTATGCCTGTTACACAGGAATTCAAAGAAAACGTAAAGGTTTTCGAAAGGGAAGAACTTTTAATAATGGTATACATTAGGGACTAAAGTGTAACAATAAACTATAGCAATTTAAGGAAAATTTTAAAAATCCATTGTTCAGAACATTTGCAAAGTTAAACCACACTCCGTCAGAGTCAACATGGTTTTACGAAGGCTAAATCATATTTGAATGGTTTGTTTGAGTTATTTAAAGGTGTCACAAACAGGGTGGATAGCGGGAACCCTGGAGATGGACTATATCTGGTCTTCCAGAAGGGATTCAATATATCGCTTCTCCAAAGAGTAAGCAGTAAGATCAGAAAGCATGGGTCTAGGAGTAATTTATTAGCTTGCATGGAGGATTGGTGAACCAACATAATGCAGTCAGATGGAATAAATGTGTCATTTTCCTTTGACAAATGTACCTTGTGGGGTGCCACAGATTTCAGTACTCATGCCTTAACTATTTGTCATCAACATTATTACTCAGTTGACAGGATAGAAAATACTATAATCAATTTTTCAGACGACACTAACGTCGGTGGGAAATTACTTCGGAATGAAGATGTAAGAGGTTTAATTGTGAATCTGGATAGATTGGGTGATTGGGCTAACATTTGGCAATGAAAATTAAAGTGGATAACAATGAGATTATTCAGTTTGGCCAGCGAAATAGAATGGCAAATTATTATCTAAATGGAGAGAAACTTCAAAGTGCTCAGGTGCAGAGCGGTCAAAGTGTTCACGTGCATTTCACAGAGAACCTGCATGCAGGTACAGCAAGTAATGGTAAAGGCAAGCGTAGTTTCAGTTTTTATTTGTAAAATGATGGAGTAGAAAGGTGGGAGTGTTGCTGTAGCTGTGCAAGACATTATTGACGCTGCAACTGGAGTTCGGTTTGGGTGCCCTGACTTGCGTAAGGATGCATTTGCATTGGAGGTAATTCAGAAGAGGTTCATTAGATTGATTCCAGAGATGAGGGGTTTGTCTTTGAAGAGAGTTTGAGCAGTTCAGGTCTATAGGCTCATGTTTATAATAATGAAAGGAGATCTCATTGAGGTCTGTAAAATGCTAAAAGTAATTGACAGTGTAGATGTGAAGTGGATATTTTTATCATGTGCAGCAATCTACACAACAGACCAGAGTTTCAGAATGTAGATCGGCAGGAAAGTGGGACAGAGGCCGCGATGAGATCAGCCATGATTGTATTCAGTGATGGAGCAGACTGGAGCGGATGAATTACTGACCGATGTTCCTTGTTCTTATTTAGCACTTCGAATGTGTTAAACAGGAATGGGGGAGGACTGGTTATCAGAGAGGAAGCAGGCACTCCGGATAACTCAGTCTGAATCAGTTTGACAGAACGTCACCAGTGGAATCACACAATGACCAGTGGTTGGTCCTCAACTGTTTGTAATCTATATCAATGATCAGGAGGATGGAACAGATGTAATATAATTACATTTGGTGATGACTCTGTGATAAGCAAGACATTAAATTATCAAGAAAGGCAGTTGGAATATAACATGATATGATCTGTCATTACATTTACAGGAAGAATGTAAGGGAGTATGTTACTGAAATGGAAAGAGATTACAGGGCTTCGTAATACTGTGTATTGGGGTGTTCACTCAGACCAGTTCAGGCATTCGAGGTTTTGCTCCATCTCCCTGATGGTCTGCTCCGTGATATTCCCAGTGGCCCAATTGCTCTCAGTACATACCGGATATTTTGATGTTGTTGATTGGCAGTGGGGACAGTGTTTTGAAACATGCAAAATGGGGACGGCCTTTAAGATACAATCATTTCTTTTTAATGGAAACCGATGATGAAGAGATGGTCTGATTGCTTCTGAATTAAGAGGCTGTGGCTGCTGCGAGGACAGTGGGTGTTAACCAACATTATGTACTGTGCATGGGTGCACTGTACCGTTAATGGAGTGAGATGTCCTTCAGTTCCCTTCCATCTCCTCAATGACATGGGGACCCGCATCATTTCGAATCCCGCTTTACTGGGAAAACATGGATACACTCGGCAGTTCCCTGCTGACGGAGAAAACATTGTATTCATCTTATCCACCATATATTTCCTCCGATTCTGAATGATGACATTGATGTCGACATACTGGGAAATAATGGGTATGTCACCCAGTCCTGCCTGGAAAGTTCCAGATCATACACGTTGACTGAAACAAAGACCCTCACAGCCACTGGCAGCACCGTCCTCCCCTGGTGTGAAGCTGTAGGTGCACGTTCTCCCCGTGTCTGCGTAGGTTTCCTCCGGGTGTTCCGGTTTCCTCCTACAGTCCAAAAATGTGCAGGTCAGGTGAACTGGCCATGCTAAATTTCCCGTAGTGTTAGGTAAGGGGAAAATGTAGGGGTATGGGTGGGTTGCGCTTCGGCAGGTCGGTGTGGACTTGTTGGGCCGAAGGGCCTGTCTCCACACTGTAAGTAATCTAATCTAATCTAATCTAAAGGAGGTGACACTGCTGTGTGACCAGCTCCTTGTTCAATCAGCATCGTCTCACACTCTGCTCCTGGATAAATTGTAGCTTGCGAAGCTGGTCTTTTAAAACCCGGGGTGGAAAGAGCAGATCCCTTTCCCCACATACACTCACTTCATGGTTTCAGAGCTTCCCCTCTCTGCAGCCTCTGCTCCATTTAGTGTTCATGTTGCAGACCCAGATGTTGTAACTACAGTCCCCATGTTCCATCCAGAGTCTGATCACCAAATCCTCAGGTGCCCCTGAATGCGTGAGGCAGCTCTCAGCACAACCTCCAGCAAACCATCCCCAGCCCCTCCACTAACGTTTCAATAACAGGAGAGAGTCAGAAACCCCTGAGCTACGAGAGTTATGCATCAGAAGAGAGCCCCCTAAAATATTTTAAGAAAGTTACCCAAACTGTTCCTTATTTTAACCGTAGATATGAAGTGTGAAGCAAAATATAACCTATTTAAACGCCTTAGTTAAAATACAATCAAAGAAAAGAACAATTTGCGATAGTTCAAATGTTGGAACACTTATACAAACAATAGATGCCGTACCTTCCCGGTACACACCGCTTGGCACAAAGATAAACCTAAATACAGATTCTTACATGCAGTTTTCTAATCCAGAAAGATACAATATTAGAAGAGATCTCAGAGAGATTAGGAGCGAGGGGTCATGTATTGAAGCTTCCAGCCCTTCTGGGACACCGAACAGCTTCTGAATGCTGCAGCTAAAAACAAAACGAGGAAACCTGGTCTGTGAGAGCCGGCTACTGCCCTTCCATTGTTCCCACCATTTTAATAAAACCTAAAGGCCTCCTCAGTTAATTACTTGAGCCGGTTTTCAGTGGGCAGTTCGGAATCTCTGCCTTTAAGACCTCTCTTCAAAAACAACCCAGGAGAAAATAACCCTTTTAAAGTGATAGTATCGTCACAACTCCCCCATTGAAAAAAAGAACAATCGATTTGCAAAGGACACTTCATTTTAAAGTCCTTATTCTTACTGTTGCAGTAGACTACAACACACATACCTTGTATTGACACTAAGTATGCAAACATTCTTAACTCCATTTTATTTCAGTCAGTTGACTCCGGCTACAGAATGCCTCTGTCTTTCTTCATCCAAGTCTCGACAACTTGGCAGCAAGCACGGTTTCTCGTCCTGTCACCTGTATAACTTCCAAATTGAATTGCAACAATAATAACCTCTATTTGAATAGCCTGGAAGTTTTCTCCCTAAATTTCTCCAAAAGCGTTTAGGAAATATGATCGTATGTAGATTTGTCTCAGGCACGTTATTTACAAGTTAAATGCTGAAATGTTGTAACGCTAACACCAAGCTCAAGGCCCAATTGTGAAATATTTCTGTTGATGGTTTCACTGGACACTCCAAACCACACATTACATCATGGAGCAAATCTCATCTCTCCAATAGTCCTTTTCAATGACATGTCTCCTCATGTCTCAGCTTACAAGATTTACATGCTTCTGTACCTTCGAGGAGAAAGTGAGGACTGCAGATGCTGGAGATCAGAGCTGAAAATGTGTTGCTGGAAAAGCGCAGCAGATCAGGCGGCATCCAAGTAGCAGCAGAATCGACGTTTCGGGCATGAGCCCGTTTCTTGAAGAAGGGATCATGCCCGAAACGTCAATTCTCCTGCTCCTTGGATGCTGCCTGACCTGCTGCGCTTTTCCAGCAACACATTTTCATCCTTCTGTACCTCTCAATGCTGAAACCCCTTTACCTGCTACTCCTGGCCTAGGCCAATGAACCTTACTCTCATAGGTATATATTTTAAGATCTCGCACATTCTTCTCCATCCCTCACAGAAGCCAAACTTTGATTTATGGACCAATTGCGAATCATTAGCCATTTCAGCTTCTAATCACGCCATTTTAACTCTCTGCTCTTGCACACGAGTTCTCACGACTGAAGGAAGTGAATGTTTGCACTCCTCCAAAGTAAGAATCTAAGATTGACATAGGTTGCTTTATTTTTAATACCCTTATGCACCTTTCAAAATTACTTTGTTTGATTCTTTCAACTCAATGTACATTTTACCAGGCATGCTTTTTTAGATTTCTGAAACACTGTCGGTAGGCTTCTGGCACAAGCTCATATACACTTCAAATGGCTTTCTTCACCCCCTCATACTGGCCAGATACCTCTTCCGATAGGGATACAAATACCTGACTCCTTATACCTACCAGCTTTGTTTGGCTCAACTAAATCCACTTGGTCAGTCGCCACTGCATCCGTTTAGCCACTTTCTCAAATGAAATGAAAAAGGCTTCTGCATTCTTCTCATCAAATTTAGACAATGCCTGGATGTATTTAAACAGATCCCCATCAGACCTTTGGCTACTATAGAGTTGCTCATCCTCGCTATCGTCCTCATTCAGCCTGCTGTCGAACTTAATCTCCACCCTGTTAAGTCGACTTTCCGAATTGCTAACTTTTGAAGTTGAAACGCTCTCTCTTCCTGCTTTTCTTCTTTCTTTTTCTTTATTTCTTCTTCCTCTCCTTTTCTTTTGATTTTACTTAAAATCAAATTTCAAATTGTTTTAATTCCTTTTTGTGTTCAAGCTTCCTAATCTGCAATTGAATCCAGCCATTTCCAAAGACTCTGATGGTGTTCCACCAAAATTCAAATGCCAAGCTCTAGCTGTAATTATCTCCTTTTCTCACAGACAAACACAAACCCAACTCCAGCTTGTCTGCCAATTCTAAAAACTTTGCCTTGCTCACCTTTTATAAAATCTCCAACTTCACTTTTTCCACATCCAGAGAACTCTTAGAGACAGAAAGAACCATTACTACACAAAGCACTGTTCAAACCAACCGAAATCAACACTCGGAACAAAAGCACAAACAACTACCAAACGCCGCCTTCGAGCCCAACAGTCTGTCTGTGCACATGCTCGCCCTCTCCCCACGTGGGTTTCCTCTGTGTGCTCAGTTTTCCTCCCACAGCCTAAGAATGTGTAGGTTAGGTGAATTGGACATGTTAAATTGTCCATACTGTACAGGGATGTCTATGTTAGGTGCATTAGTCAGGGGTAAGTATGGAAGAATAGGATAGGGGAATGGGTGTTGGTGGGTTACTCTTCGGTGGATTGGCGTAGACTTGTTGGGAAAAATGACCTGATTAAACACTGTAGGGATTCTAAACCTGAACCCAATTTGGAATTATCGATTTCGAAACGGACAAGAGGCCCCATTTGCTATTGACCAGACCAGACTGCCTTAAAATGTTTTAAGATGGCAGCCTGGACGCCAACTTTGTCTTATAGTAAATATAGATATGAAATGGGTGTTCCAGATGTGATGCAGCTGTCCAAACCACTCAAGGTAAAGCAAAACACAATTTATTTAAACACTCTAATAAATATACATGCAAAAAGAAGAGGTACGTAGAATAACTTAACTACTGGAAATCTTAACAGAATAATAGACATAGTACCTTCCACTGATGAACTGTTCCAATGTACGATCATCCCATAATCACATCCCTTGGCAAAAAGACACACCCAAGGCCAGTCAGTCATGCATGCAGTTCTCCAATCCAGGAGGAAACAGCATCAAGACAGATTTCAGAGAGAATAGCAGTTCGGGGTCATTTACTGAAGCATCAAACCCTGCTCCCACCCCAGGCACCTGGTGATTGTTACAGCTCAGAAAACCTGGAAAGTCTTTTCTGTGCGAACTGACCATTGTTATCACTATTTATAAAACAAACTAAAAGCCTCCTATGTTATTTACTTCAGACGTTTGGTTTACGTAGTTCGGCCTTTAAGATCTCTTTTTAAAGGAAATGAGCAAATAATCTTTTTTAAAGTGACAGTATTGTCAGAGATGTTAGGTACCTGGTCCTTTACAATAATACTCAAGGGGCTTCCTCGTGTTACTGACCACACGGGCAGCTCAAAGGGACAATCACAGAAGCCAGATATCCAGTGGCCAGGCACAGATCAAGTTTAAAAGATGTGAATCAAAGCTGCTGAAACCCCTATCCAACATGGAGCAGCACATGACACACACCGGGAAGTGAACAACAGCCCGACAACTAGCACTCCCTCCACCCCAACATGGAGCAACACATAAGACACACCGGGAAGGGAACAAAAGTCCAACACACCCACCCATTCCTGAACATGGAACACCATATGGGATACACTGGGAATTGAACAACAGTTCGACACACACTCCCCCGAACATGGAACACCTCATGGATCACACCGGGAAGTGAACAACAGCCCAACAAACACCACCCTCCCCCGTCCATGGAGCACAACATGGGACACACAGGGAAGTGAACAGAAGCCTGACACACACAATTTCACTGTTTCTGAGCTTCACAATGCCAGCGCTCAATACACGAGGGAGCCAAAAACCAAGGCCAGGGAAAGATACAGAGGGACAGAGAGATCCACATTAAAGACAGAAACAGACAGTTAATTAACTGAGAATATGTTGTGAAAACATATAGAAAATGACTGGGTAGTGGGACTAACTGTAGAACAGAACCCTTATAGAGCAAAATTAAAAGAATGTGAACATTAAATAAAGTTATTTTCTGATCAGCTGAAATAGTTTGTTTCATCGAATTCTGAATCGGCTTCACAGAAAACGTCAAGCAGCATAAGCTGGAACAAGATGACAGACCAACATGGGGAACTGTGCAGACTATGCTAGTGTATTGCTCAGTAAACTGGATTATCTGCCCAGCATGAGGAGTATTGCTAACCTTTACTATCATATGGGAACGATACACATATCAAATACACACAGCAGGTGAAGGTTTCTATCTCCATTTGACCAGTATAAGGTGTGTGTGTGTGTGTGTGTGTGCGCGTGCGCGTGTGCGTGTGTGTGTGTGTGTGTGTGTGTGTGTGTGTGTGTGGTGGGCCAGGCGTGCATTTGGGTGGTTGAATGTGAAAATCATTGCTTAAGAGAAAATGCACTTGTAGGAAACCAGGTTAACTATGAACAACTGGCAGGGATTTGGATAATGGGCACAGAGAAATTGGGGGAAGTTTCATGTACAGATGAGTTAAAGTGCTTAAGAATATTAAAATAAAGGCATTGCCGGAGACAACAGCGATACAGATCAGCGTGCACAGGAATGTCGGACGGATGGGATTTTGGTCTGAGTTCGAATCAGATTTGTTTCTGCAGGTTTCAACCCGAGAGTGTTAGCAGCAGATTGTTGACATTGTTAAGTCTGTATTTCACAGCTCAAGGTTCAAACAGCAGATGGGTTAAGCCAGTGAAGTACATTGTGGAGCAGCGAGTAGGTAAAGTTAGTAATGGTCAGGGCATGGTGTCAGGAATCAGCTCATGGCCAAAGGGATCACCAAAATTGTAATTCGTCTGTTTCAAACAACACCTGCATGTTTCACCACCCACCGCACCCCACCCCCCACCCAAGCTAATCACCACCCTGATTTGGAAATATACTGCTGTTCCTTCACAGTCATTGGCTCAACATCCAGGAATTCCCTCCCTATTGGCATTGTGGGTCAACCAATAGCAAGTGGAGTGCTGCGATTCAAGAAGGCAGCTCACTCTCACCTTCTCAAGGGCAAATAGAGATGGGCTATCAATGCTGGCCAGCCAGCAACACGCAAGTCCCACAAATGAATGAAAATAAAATATATTAACCAGGGATAGGATGGAATCCCTGGAAGGAAATGGAGTTGGTAAACATAATAGATGACAATGACCTCCAAGCCCAGAATAGTTAACTAACAAGGGTAGAGAGACAATGGTTCACATCTGCAATTGAGTAGGTCGACGTAGGAACCCATGAGTAATACTGCCAGAAGAAAGGAGGGAGGCAGGAATTGAACTGGATTCAATGTATCAACAGGAACACTATTGATGGCAAGAAGTGTAGACTATATGAAAGAACAGAAATGCAGTCAAAACTGGTTTATAGAAAGAAAATATCTGGACAGTGAGACTTACCAGGGACACCAACGATAGACAGCAGAGGGTCATAAATATATTGAATAATGTGAAGAGCATAATAGATCCGCCATGATAATGACAACCATTCATAAAATGTAGAAAGATACGAAACAGAATTGGATAAACCCCTGTCCATTGTTGGAACATTCCAGACGAATGTTCTCAGATTCTGATCCATTGTTAGAACATTCCAGTCTCATGTTCTGAAATTCCGATCCATTGTTAGAACATTCCAGTCTAATGTTCTCAGATTCTGATCTCTCTTCCCCCTCTCTCTGGAGCCAATTATCCCTGTTAGTGCTGTCGATGATGCTCCCGTTCATATTGTCGAATAACACATTGACAGAACCCACTTATCAGTAAAAGATGGAAACCCTCCACTGGAACAATTACAATCCATGGAGACAAACATTCACCCCAGTCACTGCACAAACAGGTTCAGTTAACCCCTTCATTAAATCACATTTCATATCATAATAAAAGGGAATATTTACTCAGTCTGGGTGGAATGGATGAGGTTTACTGCCGGACCGACTATAAATATTTCAATCTTACTTTTTACCATTTCCTTGTATCTAGGAGAATTGTCAGAGCTGTGCAGGACTGTATATGTCCCACGCTGTTTATAAAAGGAGACAGGGATAAACTAATAGGTTAGTTGTATAAAATTTAGGCTGAGGAAATTTCTGGATATACTAACTCAAGGGAGAAAGTGAGGATTGCAGATGCTGGAGGTCAGAGTCGAGAATGTGGTGCAGCAAACAAAGAGAATGATGATCAACTGGGCTGGAAATAAAATGTGAGATTCACCACATTTATTTTTTGCCATTCCCATCTTCCTGAATAACATGCCTATGCAAATACAGGTATCCGCTGCTTTTCAAAAGTTTGCCTTTCGCCACTTCCCTTTCCGAATGACTTACATCAGAGCCTTGTTTTGCTAACCAAAAGAAATCCGAAGAGGATTCTCGCTTTTACGAAAAAAAGCGATTTTTTCCCATATAAATAAGTGCTACCGCACTTTACACCATACCAGCTTGCGAATGTTTTCGTACGAACACTCTACTTACAGATAACGAGGGAAACCTGCATTTGTCTAAGAGCGTGTTTTAAACGATTTGATTCCCCTGTCTGTCTTGGCTGAGTGTGGTCATCTTCTTATATTTGGTAATGGGATATGGGTATCTCTGACTGGGTTAGCATTAGTACATTTTCACAGTTGCCCTTGAGAAGATCTTGAGCCACTGCAGTCCACGTGATTGATCTGATTCGATTGGATTTATTTTAGTCAAATGTACAATGGAAAGGTTTGTTTTGCGAGTAGTGCAGGCACATGATAGTAAACAAGAAAACAGAGATCGTGCGGTACTTACACAGAGTGAGGCATCCATTTTTACAGCTTCACAGGAGGTGGACAAAGCAAAATCAACAACAGCAAGATTAATATTATTTGAAAAGTTAGAGATGTCAATGCGTCAGTCTAATAATAATAGGGAAGGAAGTGTTCCTGAGCATGCTGGTCCATGTTTTCAAGCTTCTGTGTCTCCTCCCTGTTAGAACATAGAACATAGAAGAATACAGCGCAGTACAGGCCCTTCGGCCCTCGAAGTTGCGCCGATCCAAGCCCACCTAACCTACACTAGCCCACTATCCTCCATATGCCTATCCAAAGCCCGCTTAAATGCCCATAATGAGGGAGAGTCCACCACTGCTACTGGCAGGGCATTCCATGAATTCACGACTCGCTGAGTAAAGAACCTACCTCTAACATCTGTCCTGTACCTACCCCCCCCTTAATTTAAAGCTTGTAATACCCGACTCCATACGTGGAAAAAGATTCTCACTGTCGACCCTATCTAAACCCCTAATCATCTTATACACCTCTATCAAGTCACCCCTAAACCTTCTTTTCTCCAATGAAAACAACCCCAAGTGCCTCAGCCTTTCCTCATACGATCTTTCTACCATACCAGGCAACATCCTGGTAAACCTCCTCTGCACCCGTTCCAGTGCCTCCACATCCTTCCTATAGTATGGCGACGAAAACTGCACACAATACTCCAGATGTGGCCGCACCAGTCTTATACAACTGCAACAGGACCTCAGTACTCCTGAACTCAATTCCCCTACCAATAAAAGCCAGTACGCCATATGCCTTCTTCACCGCACTATTTACCTGGGTGGCAACTTTCAAAGATTTATGTACATGGACACCAAGATCCCTAAGCTCATCCACACTACCAAGTATCCGACCGTTAGCCCAGTACCCCATCTTTTTATTACACTTACCAAAGTGAATCACCTCACACTTAGCTACATTGAACTCCATTTGCCACCTTTCTGCCCAGTTCTGCAGCTTATCTATATCCCGCTGTAACCTGCCACATCCTTCCTCACTGTCTACAACTCCTCCGACTTTCGTATCATTCGCAAACTTACTCACCCAACCTTCTAACCCCTCCTCCAGGTCATTTATAAAAATGACAAACAGCAATGGTCCCAAAACAGATCCTTGCGGAACACCGCTAGTGACGGCACTCCAAGATGAACCTTTGCCATCAACTACTACCCTCTGTCTTCTTCCAGCCAGCCAACTCCTAATCCAAACCTCCAACTCACCCTCAATGCCATACCTCTGTATTTTTTGCAGTAGTCTACCATGAGGAACCTTATCAAACGCCTTACTAAAATCCATATACACCACATCTACTGCTTTCCCCTCGTCCACCTCCTTAGTCACCTTCTCAAAGAATTCAACAAGGTTTGTGAGGCACGACCTGCCCTTCACAAAACCATGCTGACTATCCTTGATCACATTATTCCTATCCAGATGTTCATAAATCCTATCCCTTACAATTCTCTCTAAGATTTTGCCCACAACAGAAGTGAGACTCACCGGCCTATAGTTACTAGGGTTATCCCTACTCCCCTTCTTGAACAAGGGAACCACATTTGCTAGCCTCCAATCTTCTGGCACTACTCCTGGAGACAACGAGGACATAAAAATCAAGACCAATGGCTCTGCAATCTCTTCGCTTGCTTCACAGAGAATCCTAGGATAAATGCCATCAGGCCCAGGGGACGTATCTATTTTCACCCTTTCCAGAATTTCCAACAACTCTTCTCTGCATACCTCAATGCCATCCATTCTACTTAATTGTGACTCAGTACTCACATTGACAACAATGTCCTGTTCCTGATTGAATACTGACGAAAAGTATTCATTCAGTGTCTCCCCAATCTCTTCAGCCTCCACACGCAACTTCCCACTACTATCCTTGACTGGACCTATTCCTACCCTAGTCATTCTTTTATTCCTGACATACCTATAGAAAGCCTTAGGGTTTTCCCTAATCCTACCAACTAAGAACCTTTCATGTCCCCTCCTTGCTGCTCTTAGCTCTCTCTTCAGGTCCTTCCTGGCTACCTTATAACTCTCAATCGCCCCAATTGAACCTTCACGCCTCGTCTTTACATAGGCGGCCCTCTTCCATTTAACAAGGGATTCCAATTCCTTATTAAACCACGGCTCCCTCACACGACCCTTTCCTCCCTGCCTGACGGGCACATACTTATCAAGGACACTCAATAGTTGCTCCTTGAACAAGCTCCACATATCAATTACACCCTAGCCTTGAAGCTTACTTTTCCAGGCCACACATCCTAAGTCATGCCTCACAGCATCATAATTTCCCTGCCCCCATCTATACCTCTTGCCCTGTAGTGCATACTTATCCCTCTCCATCACTAGAGTAAAGGTCACCGAATTGTGGTCACTGTCCCCAAAGTGCTCACCTACCTCTAATTCTAACACCTGGCCTGGTTCATTACCCAGAACCAAATCCAGTATGGCCTCACCTCTTGTTGGCCTATCTACATATTGTGTCAGGAAACCCTCCTGCACACATTGGACAAACACTGACCCATCTAACGAACTTGAGCGATAGCTTTCCCAATTAATATCAGGAAAGTTAAAGTCCCCCATAACAACCACCCTATTACTTTCACTCTTCTCTTGAATAATCCTCGCAATCCTTCCTTCTACGTTTCTAGGACTATTAGGAGGCCTGTAAAAAAACTCCTAACAGGGTGACCTCACCTTTCCTATTCCTAACCTCAGCCCAAACTACCTCAGTTGGCGAGTCTTCATCCATCGTCCTTTCCACAGCTGTAATACTATCTTTGACAAGCAATGCCAAACCTCCCCCTCTTTTACCCCCACCTCTGACCCTACTAAAACATTTAAACCCTGGAACCTGCAACAGCCAATCCTGTCCCTGTTCTACCCATGTCTCCGTAATAGCCATAACATCGAAGTCCCAGGTACCAACCCACGCTGCAAGTTCACCTACCTTATTTCGTATACTTCTTGCTTTGAAGTATACACACTTCAAACCACTTTCCTGTTTACAGGCACCCTCCTTTGAAATTGATGCCATGTTCCTAAACTCCCTACATTCCAGGTCCTGCACCCGAAAGCTACAGTCTGGGTTCCCATGCCCCTGCAGAGTTAGTTTAACCCCCCCCCCCAAGAACATTAGCAAACCTCCCACCAAGGATACTGGTGCCCCTCAGGTTCAGGTGTAGATCATCCTGTTTATAGAGGTCCCACCTTTCCCCGAAAGAACCCCATGTTATCCAAATACTGGAATCCCTCCCTCCTGCACCATCCCTGTAGCCACACATTTAACTGTTCTCGCTCCCTATTCCTCGACTCTCTATCACGTGGCACGGTTAACAAACCAGAGACAACAACTCTGTTCGTTCTAACTCTGAGCTTCCAACCTAGCTCCCTGAAAGCCTGCCTAACATCCTCAGCGCTCCTCCTACCTATGTCATTGGTGCCAATGTGGACCACGACTTCGGGCTGCTCCCCCTCCCCCTTAAGGACCCGGAAAACACGATCAAAGACATCACGTACCCTTGCACCTGGGAGGCAACATACCAAACGTGATTCTCTCTCGTTCCCACAAAACCTCCTATCTGTGCCCCGAACTATCGAGTCCCCAATTACTATTGCTCTGCTCTTCTCCACCCTTCCCCTCTGAGTAACGGGGACAGGCTCCGTGCCAGAGGCCTGAGCCCCGTTACTTGCCCCTGGTAATTCGTCCCCCCCCACAAGTATCCAAAACGGTATACTTGTTCTTGAGGGGAACGGCCGCAGGGGGTCCCTGCACTGGCTGCTTCCTCCCAGTCCCCCTCACTGTCACCCATCTATCTGCCATCTTTGGAGTTACTACTTCCCAAAAGCTCCTATCTATGACCCCCTCTGCCTCCCGAATGATCCTAAGTTCATCCAACTCCAACTCCAGTTCCCTAACACGGTCTTGGAGGAGCTGGAGATGGGTGCACTTCCTGCAAGTGTTATCAGCAGGGACGTCCATGGCATCCCTCACCTCAAACGTGTTGCAAGAGGAACATTGCACTGCCTTCACTGCCATTCCTCTGAAAGTAACCTTTTATTAAAAAAAAACTGGGTCTAAAGAATACAACAAGCAAAATGCAGCATTTACCTACTTACCACAACGGGTCTTATTATTTTGGTTAGAGGAGGAGGGCGGGTGGGAGACACTACCTCTGTAGTGCCTCGGGTTCTTCTCCTGCGCGCTTTTAAAGGGAAAAAAAAACCTACCCGGCTGCCCCTCCGGTCTTCGTCACTTCCCCCTGCTGCTCCCGCTCTTTCTGTAAAGAGAGAAAAAAACACCGCTTCCCGCTACCGGTAAGTAATTTTAAAACAAACTGTCTTACCTTAGCTGCTGCTCGCACTCAAAGTGACCGTTGGCGTCGAAGGGTGATAATTTATACTCACTGCTTTCCTTCCCGGCTGCCCCTCCGGTCCTCGTCACTTCCCCCTGCTGCTCCCGCTCTTTTTGTAAAGAGAGAAAATATTCTTTTTGCAGTTTTGGCAACATTTGAAATTTAACCGATAAATTTAAGTTATGTCCACGATAACAAAACCCTGTTGAGCTAATTGCATTGCCATCATTGAACCAATGAGCTGCTTTACCTGCTTCAAACGAATAGAGAAGCAAATACCATCACAACGACGGAGAAAGAGTCAGACACGAAGGGAAGGAGAGAGAGAAAGGAAACAAAACAAGGAAACCAACAGTCACATGTGCAGGGAGAAGGGAAGATAATAGGTTCAGGGAAAGAAACAGAAGACAGGGAAAAGGAAAACACAGGGAAACAGACAGTGTGAAAGAGTGAGACACAAAGGCCACAGGGAGCTTGGAATGGAGTCACGGGAATTGGGGGAGCTGAGGGTGAGGAGCAGAGAGACCTGGGCATGAGCATTGGAGGACGCTGGGAGGAGGGAGGTGAGGACGTTTTTTTACCTGTACCAAGATGTCCAGGCAGGTCATAGTAAGCAAGGATGTACAGAATGATGGCTGTAAACATGTCTGAGAGGCATATAGGTTACGCTGCACAGGGCGTGCCCTAGGCGAGTTCAACATGAACAAGATCAGCATTATCTGAGATTAGAGAGCCCATTCATCAGTTTAATAACAGCCAGGAAGAAGCTGTTCCTGAACTTGCTGCTCTGTATATTTTAGCCTGATGGAAGAGGTTATGGGAGATCTTTACAGGCATGTGATGGGTCTTTGGTTATGTTAGAACAAAGAACATTCCAGTACAGGAACAGGTCATTCGGCGGTCCAAGCCTGCGCCGATCCAAATCCTGTATCTTAATCTGTCTCCTATTTTCTAAAGGTCTGTATCCCTATGCTCCCTGCCCATTCATGTACCTTTCCAGAACCATCTAACATAGAGCACCACTGGTCACAGTTCTCCATTTTCAGAAACTCTTTTCCCCTACTACGCTCTGTCCTCTGTTGCCCAGCCAGTACTTTATCCACGTAGCTAGCACACCCTGGATGGCATGTGACTTCACCTTCTCCATAATCCGACGAAAGGAAAACTTATCAAATTACTTCCTGAAGTCCATGTACATGACATCTATAGCCCCTCCATCATCAGTCAACTATGTCCCTTCCTCAAAGAGTTCGATTAAGTTGGTAAGACATGAACCTCCCTGCACAAAACCATGTTATCTATCACTGATAAGACAATTTCATCCAAATGAGAATAGATGTTATCCCTCAGTATCTTCTCTAGCAGCTTCCCTACCCCTGATGACAGGATCACTGGTCTATAATTAACTGAATTATTCATGCTACCCTTCCTAAACAAGGGCATTAGCAATTTTCCAGTCCTCAAGGCCTCAGTTGTGTTCAAGGATGCTACAAAGATATCTATTAAGGCCACAGCTATATCCTCTCTCCCTTCCCTCACGAATCTGGGATAGATGTTGGCAGCCTTTATGCAACAATGAGCTGTGTACATAGAGTCAATGGTTGGGAGATTGGAGTATGTAATAGCCTGGGCTGTGAACACAATCTTCTGTAGTTTCTAATAGTCCTGGGCAGAGCGTTGCCGTACTACTTTTACAGATACACCCGGACAGTACGCTCACAATGGTGCATCTATAGAAGTAGTGCATGCTGAATGTCCTGAGTTACCTGACGAAGGAGAGGCATTGTTGAGCCTTCTTGACTGTCACAGCTATGTGAGTCGTCTAGGGTAGGTTGTCAGTTATCGTCACTCGGAGGAACCAGATGCTATGCACTCCCTCAACAGTTGATGTAGATAAGGGTGTGTTCCCCTCCTTTCCTTCTGGAGTTAATGATCAGTTCCTTATTATTGCCGAATTTGAGAGAGAAGTTATTACCATTATACCATGCCACCAAGCCCTCGATCTACTTTCTGTATTCTGACTCATCGTTGTTTGCTTGTCATCCTGATTTGGTGATGTCATCAGCGAACCTGTAGCTGGCGTTGTTTGGAAATTTGCAACACAGCCGTGTGTGTACAGGGAGTACAGTAGGGGGCTGAGGACACAACAGTGGGTGTACAGGGAGAACAGTAGGGGGCTGAGGACACAGCCATGGGAGTACAGG
The DNA here is from genome assembly GCF_037043375.1 of Chiloscyllium plagiosum. Classification (NCBI taxonomy): domain Eukaryota; kingdom Metazoa; phylum Chordata; class Chondrichthyes; order Orectolobiformes; family Hemiscylliidae; genus Chiloscyllium; species Chiloscyllium plagiosum. Next base: position 46,440,576 of record NW_028270182.1, on the reverse strand, counting down.
GAGTACAGTAGGGGGCTGAGAACACAGTCGTGGGTGTACATGGAGTAGAGTAGGGGGCTGAGGGCATAGCCGTGGGTGTACAAGGAGTACAGTAGGGGGCTGAGGACACAACCATGGGTGCACAGGGAGTACAGTAGGGGTCTGAGGACACAACAGTGAGTGTACAGGGAGTACAGTAGGAGGCTGAGGACACAGCCGTGTGTGTACAGGGAGTACAGTATGGAGCTGAGGGACACAGCCATGGGAGTACATGGAGTACAGTAGGGGGCTGAGGAACAGCCGTGTGTGTACAGGAAGTACAGCAGCGGGCTGAGGACGCAGACATGGATGTACATGGAGTACAATAAGGGACTGAGGGCACAGCTGTGAGTATACAGGGAGTACAGTAGGGGACTGAGTGCACAGCCTTGGGTATACAGGGAGTACTGTACGGGGCTGAGGATACAGCCGTGGGTGTACAAGGAGTACAGTAAGGGGCTGAGGGCACAGCCGTGGGTGTACAGGGAATACAGTGGGGGTCTGAGGACACTGCTGAGGTACACGGAGAGTACAATAGGGGGCTGAGAACACTGGAGTTCCAGTGTTGAGATTTATTGCGGAGAAGGTTCCGATACCTATCTTCACAGATCGTGGTCTGTGTGTCAGAAACCGGGGGATCCAGTTGCAGAGAGTGGAGCCGTGATCAATGTCACAGAATATTGAGATAAGTCTGGAGGGGATAATGATGTTGAAGGTGAAGCTGTAATGAATGAGCAGAGTCTGGTGTACGCGTCCTTGTTATCCAAATATTCCAGGTATGAGGGCAGGGCTCAGTATATGGCATCCATTGTGGAGCCGTTACATCAGTCGGCACACTATAGGGCAGCAGGTCAAACTGGGAGACTGAAGGTAGTGTGGGCCATAACCAGCGTCTCAAAGCACTTCATGTTTATTGAGGTCAGAGCCACTGGGCGGTAATTATTAAGCAACGTTGCATGTGCATTCTCACTTACAAGGATGATGGTGGTCTTCTTGAAGCAGGTTGGGACCTCGGCTTGTTGGAGTGAGAGTCTGAAGATGTTTGTAAATACCTCTGCCAGTTGGTCCTCACAGGATCTGAGTTCTCAGCCAAGAACACTCTCCAGGCCCGTCGCTTTCATTGACCTGACCTGCAGGAAGACTGATCATGCCTGCAGCGGTGACAGCGGGCACAGGTACATCCGAGGCTGTCAGGGCAGGTTTCACACTGGCAGTCACAAAATCATTCATCGTAGATATTCTCTCTCCCATCTCTCTCTGTCATCATCAACACATAGTGACATTGTATGGTGTGGGCAACACACAGTTAGTGTTGAGACAGAGCGACATCATTAGATTGGGACTGTGCACCATCAAGTTCTGTGTCACCATAACAGGGTAAATTCACAACAAAACGGGGGCAGGGTGTGCTCCTACTGGTTATCAGTGGTGCAGGGAGTGAAGATCTTACAGATATAATTCCAGTTAAGCCACTGCTTTAACCTGAATGGAGTCAAGCACCTTGGGTGTTGTGCCTTTTCAATGGTGGACAGTCCTTAGGGAGTCAGGAAATGCCATTTACATGAACCACCTGAATAAAGGACCTGAGGGCAGTTTTGCTAAGTTTGGAAATGATACAGTGATGGTTGGATGGGCAGGTGATATCCATGAAGTGGGGAGGCTGCAGAAAAGCGTGGACAGTTTCGGACTGTGGGCAAACACGTGGCTGATGGAACACAATATGGGATCGTGTGAGGATACACACTTTGGTAGGTGGACTAGAGGCAGACACTATGTTCTAATAGGGTCCACTGAATCTGAAGTACAAAAGGATTTTGAAGCACTCATCCTCTCTTCTGGTTAATTTGCAGGTTCAGTTGGCGGTTGTGAAAGCTAATGCAGTGTTAGCATTCATTTCAAGGGATCTAGAATACAAGAGAGGAGACATACTGCTGAGAATGTAATGGGCTATGTTCAGACGGCATTTGTAATATTGGGAGTTGTTTTGGTCACTATCTCTGGGGAAAGCTCTGCTGGTGCTGGAGGTGATCCATCCTGGGGATGGTGGCTTGTCATATGCACGGCAGTGTGTATATTCGATAGAATTGAGAAGAATAGGAGGCGAGATATCTGATAGAAACTGATTGATTACTGCAAAGGTTGATACAGTCAGTGTGTAGAAGATATTGCCATTAGTCATAGAGACAATAACAAAATGGCAGTTTCAGAATGAAGGAATGGGCTGAGTGGCCTAAATCTATTGCTATATCTCATGACCTTTAGATAATAGGGTATATTATTCATTGCAGAATTGCAAGTCTCTGACCTGCTTTTGTAACCCTTGTATTTGTATGTTGATTTTACTTCACATTCTGTTCAATGGTAATCCCTGTGATATGGATGGTGGCAGTATTCAATGTCGGACAGTAGTCCATTAAACGTTAAATATAAACAGCTATCTGTGAGTCTCATCTAGCGGGAGTACACTGTCTCTCCGATGATTGTCATTTTCAGTCTGGTATTTTTGAAGGATCGATCCTGTTACGCCAGTGTTGTTGAATTTAACAAAACAGTTGCAATTTATCACAGCAACAATAAGTCATTGAATACTGAACACCCTTCCAATAATAGAAACATCTACAATGTTCTGTATAAGAAACACTGCTTTCATGTTCATGTTCAAGTGAGATAACCTGTCCTATTGAGATGCTCAACTTGGAACTATTTTTAAAAAATCTTTATTTGGATGTGGGCATCGCTGGGTAGGCCCATCATTTCTTGTCCGTCCCTCTTTGCCCCCTTGAGAAAGTGGTGCTGAGCTGCCTTCTTGAACCGCCGCAGTCCACCTGCTGTGTGTTGACCCGCAATGCTATCAAGGAGGGAATTCCAGGGTTTTTTCCCAGCAAAAGTGAAGGAACTGCGATATATTTCCACATCAGAATGTTGACTGGTTGGGAAGGGAATATTTAGGTGGTGGTATTCGCATAAGCCTGCTGCCCTTGTCATTCTAGACGTAAGTGTTTGTGAGATTGGAAGGTGCTGTCTGAGGATCTTTGGGGAATTTCTGCAGTGTGTCTAGTAGATAGTACACACTTCCACTACTGTTTGACGGTGGTGGAGGGAGTGAATGCTTATGGATGTGATGCCAATCAAATGGACTATTTTTCCAGGATGGTGTCAAGCATCTTGGTGCTGTTAGGGCGGCACTCATTCAGGCAAGTGGGAGAATTCCATCTCATTCTTGACTTGTCCCTTGTAGATGATTGACAGGCTTTGGGAAGTCAGGAGGTGAGTTACTCGCACAGTATTCCTAGACTCTGATCTGCTCTTATATTTATGTGGCGAGTCCAGTTGAGTTTCTGGTCAATTATAACCCCCAGAATATTGATAGTGGGAAATTTAGTGATTATAATGCTGCTGAATATCAAGTTGTTATATTGTCTCTTATTGGTAATGGTCATTGTCTGGCATCTGTGTGGTGTGAATGTTCATTGCCACTTGTCAGCCCAAGCCTGGAGAGGGTCCAGATCTTGTTGCTTTGGAAATGGACTACTTCCATATCTGAGCATTTGCGAATGGTGTTGAACATTGTGCAGACATTGTCGAATATCCCCACGTCTGACCTTATGATGGAGAGAAGGTCATTGATGAAGCAGCTGAAGATGCTTGGATCTAGTCTTTATCTGAAGAGTCACTGAAGATCTTACCTAGTATGGTGATGAAAGGTCTGATAATGAACCCTCCAGCTCAGCGATCAAATCAACATCCACATTATCCCGAGGGATTACTGCAGAAATGTTCTGGAACTGAGATGATTGACCTTCAACAACAATGACCATCTTCCTGTCTGTCAGGTATGACACCAATAATGGAGTATTTGCCTGCAATACCCTTTTTGCTCGGGTTCCATGATGCCATATTCGAAAGAATATAGCATGATGGTAAGGGCTGGAATTCAGCTCCTTTTTCTATGTTTGAACCAAGGCTGTGATGAGGTCAGGAGCTGAGTGGCCCTGGTGGAACCCAAACTGGGTGTCACTGAGCAGGTTATTACTGAGCAGTTGCTGATTGATAGCACTGTTGATGTCGCTTTCCATTACTTTACCGATAATGGGGAATAGACTGATAAGGTGGTATTTGGCCGGGTAGACTTTGTCCTCCTTTTTATGTACAGAACACACTTGAGCAGTTTTTCCCCATTGTTGGTTTATAATCATACTGCAACAACTTGGCTAGGGGAGCAGGAGGTTTTGGAGCACAAGTCTTCAGGACTATTGCTGGCATGTTATCAGGGCCCATAGCCTTTGCAGTATCCAGTGCCTTCAACCGTTTCTTGATATCAGTTAATCGAATTTGCTGAAGACTGCTATCTGTAATGATGGGGACCACGGAAGGAGACCGAAATGGATCATCCACTCAAAACTTCTGACTGAAGAATTCTATGAAAGCTTCAGCCTTATCTTTTGCACTGATGTGCTGGGCTCTTCCATCATTGAGGATGGGGATATTTGTGGAGCCTTTTACTCTGGTGAGTTGTTTAATCGCCTACCACCATCCACGATCGGATTGGCAGGACTGCAGAGCTTAAATCTGATGTGTTGGTTCTGGGATCGCTTAGCTCTGTCTGTCCCTTGCTTTTTATGCTATTTGGCATGCAAGTAGTTCTGTTTGGAAGCTTCAGCAGATTAACATTTTATGTTTATGTATGCCTGGTTCTGCTCTCGGCTTGCCCTCCTGCACTCTCTATTGAACTAGGGTTAATCCTCTTGTTTGATGGTAATGTTTGAGAGGGGAATATGCTGGGTATATGAAGTTACAGGTTACAGGGGCTCCCAGAGCATCCACCGCCCGACTCTGTCGCACTGAGCTGCCTCCTGTGCTGGATCGGTCCTGCCTTTGGGACAGGACATATCCAGGGATGGTGATGGTCCTGTCTGGGTTATATCTGTAAGGTAGAATTCCATAAGTATGCCTATGTCAGGCTGTTGCTTGACTAGTCTGTAAAACAGTTGTCCCAATTGTGGCACGAGCCCTCATTATTAGTAAAGAGGACTTTGCAGATTCGACAATAATGTTTCTAATGTTCACTTTTCCAAGGTCAATACATTCGGTTTGATTTCTTTGAGATTTTGCAGCACATCTGAATGACTCGCTAAACCATTTCAGAGGGCGATTGAGAATCAATCACATTGCTTTGGGTCTGGAATCAACGGTCGGCCCGACCAGGTGTGGAATGGAAGATTCCTTCATTGAAGGATATCAGTGAACCTGATGGATTTTTCTGACAATCGGCAACGATTTCATTCTCATAGGTAGATTCTTTATTCCAGGGATATTTTTAAAATATTGAATTGAATTTCCACCATCTGCAGTGGCGGGAATCAAAACTCGGTCCATAGAACAGGAGCTGATTTTCTGGATTCATAATCTCACGGTAATACCATGAGGCCTACTTGGAACCACATGATGTACTCAACTGCTATTCATTGTGTTGCCCTGTTTTGCTCATTGTTATATTATTGTGGAACCTCATCCTTCAGTAAATTCTGATTGAAATACATGGTGATGAAAGTCATCCCGACTGCTCGCATTTCGTTCAGTCTGTTTTGTTTGAACAGACATTTCAAGGCAGCTGCACATCAGAGAAGAACATAAAGAGATAATCGGTAAATGTGCACTGTACCTGTCACCAGACCAGCGTGTCTGTCCAGGTATCGAAAGTATTTATTGTGGGTCAGAGAACCGCAGAATTTTATAGCACAAATGGAAGTCAGTCAGCCCATTGTTGGGTCACAAGCTCTCCAACTGCAAAATTAGAGATAGAGAGAGTGCGTGGAGATAGATTATGTGAGAGAGAAAGAAACAGAGAGAAAGAAAGTGAAGAGAGATAAACTGAGAGAGAATTGAAAGGGGAGCGACTAACTGGGTAGGAGATGAAGAGGTGTTAGATGAGGGTAAAGTTAGATAGATCAGAAGACAGCATGAAGTTGGATAGATATGGACAGACAGAAGTTAAAAGTTTTAGTTCGAAATTGCTCTGGACTGCAAACCATTTGTCTGGGTGACATACACGTTAAGCAGTGTGCTGATACTGGCTGTCATCCCAGATCACTTATTTCCAATAATGTCACAGAGCTAGGTTACTGACAACTAAACAAAAACCATTCGGCCAATAGATTAGTACCATGGAGAAGGTGGACTCTTCTCCAAAGTTTACAGTGTGATGTAACTGACATTATACATTGAAAAATTGATTGTCTATTAAGCCTTTCATCTGTTAGAATACAGTGATAGTTTCACATGAAAGAAGTGAAACTATCACTGTATTCTAACAGATGAAAGGCTTAACAGACAATCAATTTTTCAATATATTATTTCAGTTGCATCACACTGTAAATTTTTGCTATAAATTCTGTGTTACGATCGAGCCCTCCACTATCACCTGATGAAGGAGCGTCGTTCCGAAAGCTAGTGTGCTTCATCAGGAATAAAGGCAGTGAGCCTGAAGCGTGGAGTTCATCTACTGAGAAAACAATTCCACAAATGTTCCAGCTCATCACCTTCTGCTGGCGATCCCAGATTTTACGAAGCAACTCATTGAAAGTTGGCAAGTCTAATTAGCATTAAACCAAGATCAATATTTGAGCAAAAATATCTCAATTCCTGGTAACGTATTTTTGTTCATCTCTTTTTGGGACATTAGCTTCAACAATGTGGAGTCTGTTTGGGTGGAGCTGTGAAATACCAAGCAATAAAAACATTAGTGGGTGTCATGTACAGACCCCCAGATTGCAGTGGTCATGCTGGAAAAATATTAAACAGAAAATTAGCCAAGCATGTGATATGGAGACATCGGTGATCATGGGTGATTTTAATCTGCAATTAGATTGGACAAATCAAATTAGCCAAAATGACTCAGAGGGAGAAATCCTGGCGTACATATGGGATGGTTTTCTTAACCAACATGTGGATTAACCAACTAGAGAGCAAGACAACTTCGACTCGGTACTATGGAATGAGAAGGGAATAATTGCCAATCTAGCTGCGTGAGACTCCTTGGGGATGAGTGACCATGACATGATACAACGTTTTTATCAAGATGGAGAGTGAGCCAGCTGATTTGGAGACTAGGGTGCTGAATTTTAATAAAGGAAACTGTGAAAGTATATAAGGCATGAGTTGTCGTTGACAGATTAGTGGATGTTGCTTAAACGTGTGACAGTCGATAGGCATTGGCAAATATACAACTAAATCATGGGGGAACTGCAACAACTACATATTCCTGTCTTGTACAAAAGCAAAATGGGTAACAGGGCCAATCCATGGCTTATGACGGAAATTAGATAGTATCCAATTGAAGGAAAAAGCATAGAGATTGGCCAAGAAAAATGATAGGTCTTATGTTTGAGAGCAGTTTCGAATTCAGCAAAGAAGGACCAATGGATTGATTAAGATGGGGAAAACACAATACAAAAGAAAGGAAGCTTGCAGGGAACATGAAGACTGACGCTACAAGTTTCTACTGGACGTGAAGAGAAAGAAATCGGTGAAGACAAATGTAGGTCCCTACAGATGTAAATGGGGAAATGTGTAACAAAGGACAAAGAAACAGCTGAGCAACTGAATGCATACTTTAGTTCTGTCTTCACAAAAAAAGGACAGTTGTACAGGAGGTTGGCGAGGCTGCAGTTGGAGCATGTGTTCTGTTTTGGACACCTTCTCGAGGAAAGATGTTATTAAACTGGAAAGAGTGCAGAAGAAATTTATAAGGATGTTGCTAGGCCTCAGTGGTCTGAGTTATAAGGAGATGCTGAACAAGCTAGAACGTCTTTTCTCGACAGTCTCGGAGACTGAGAGCGGATTTTAAAGAAGTGTACAAAATCATGAGAGGCATGCACCCAGTCTTTTTTTGCCAGGGTTGGGCAATTTAGGATTAGATGGCATTAGTTTAAGGTTAGAGGGGAAAAGTATAAAAGGGAACCTGAGGAGCAATTTGTATACACAGAGGCTGGTACGCATATGCAATGAGCTGACAGTGGAAGTGGTTGAGGTGGGTACGTTAACAACATTTAAAGGCATTTTGACACATACGTGGAAAGGAAAGGGTTAGAAAGATGTGGACCAAATGCAGGGAAATAGAGTTAGCATGGGTGGACATTTTGGTCAGTATGGACCAGTTTGGGCCAAACGACCTCTCGCTGTGCTGTAAGACTTTGACTCAAAGATACAAATCAAGTACCAGAAATCCTGGAGAATGCAAGATTTCGTAAGAGGGAAGAACTGAGGGAGGTCAATATTAGTAGAGAAATGATGCTGGGAAATTGAGGGGATTGAACCCGAAAAGTCCTCAGGGCCTGATAAATTTACATCCCACAGTACTTAAGGAAATGGTCCAAGAAATAGTGAATACTTTGGTTGTCAGGATTCTTTAGATTTTGGTACAGTCCTTGCAGATTGGAGGGCAGCTACTGCCACTCCAACACTGTGAAAGAGAGGTACAGAGAAACCAATAGGATTATAGATCAGTAAGCTTCAGATCAGTAGTGGGGAAAATGATCAAATCCTTTATCAAGTACATTATGGCAGAGCATTGAGAAAGCCGTGGCAAGATCAAGCAGAGTCAGCATGGATTTATGGAGGGGAAATCATGCTTGTCAAATCTATTGGAATTCTATGAGGATGTAACTATCAGGGTTGACAAAGGGGAACTGGTCAATACGGTATATTTGGGCTTTCAAAAAGTAATTGACAATGTCCCACTTAAGACATCACTGCACAGTATTAAAGCACATGGGATTGAGGTAACTTTACTGAGATAGATAGAAAACTGATTGACAGAGAGGAAACAGTAGGGCTTAAGGGATCCGTTTCAAATTGGCAGCCAGTAACTAGTAGCGTGCCAGAGGGACTACAGCTATTAACAATATATATTAATGATTTGAATGAAGGAATAAAATGCAATATCTCAAGGCAAGCAGACGATACCAAGTTGGGTGGGAGGGTGAACTGTGACGAGGATGCAGAGACACGATAGCATGATCTGGAAAGATTGGGTGAGCGGGCAAATCAACGGCAGATGCAGTTATTTTGGATAAGTGTCAAGTTATTCACTTTGGAGACAAAAACAAGGTGGTGGATTACTACCTGACTGGCTGTAAATTGGGAGAGGAGAGTGTGCTGCAGGGCCTCCATGTCCTTGTGCACCAGTCGCTGAAGGTCAGCATGCAGGTGCAGCAGGCAGTAAAGAAGGCAAATGCTATATTGGCCTTCATTGTAAGATGTTTCAAGCACAGGAGTAGGGATGTGTTGTTACAGTTATACAGGGCCTTGGTGAGGTCTCACCTCAAACACTGTGTGCAGTTTTGGTCCCCTTTTCTGAGGAAGGATATTCTTGCTTGGATGGTGGAACTAACATACGAGGACAGATTGTCCAGCTTAGGAATGTATTCACTGGAGTTTCAATGAATGGGAGGGGATCTCATTCTAACCGGAAGAGACAGTGTGGATACAGGGAGAATGCTCCTGATGGTGGGTGTGTGTCGAATCAGAGGACACAGACTGGAGACTTGGGGTGGATCATTTAGGACAGAGATGAGTGAGACATTTCTTCACCCAAAGAGTGATGAGCCTGTGGAATTCATTATCACAGAAATTAGTTAATGCCAAAACATTGAATGCATTGAAGATGCGGCTCAGTATAGCATTTAAAGCAAATGGGATCAAAGGGGAGTGAACAGGATGAAGTTGTTGAGTTGGATGATCAGCCATGATCATGATAATGGCAGAGCAGGCTCAAAGGGCTGAATGGCCTCCTCCTGCTCCAATTTTCTGTGTTTAAGAGGATATTACCCTGAGAAAACCATGGACATTATTAGTGCATCCCCATTTACCTCAAAATATCACTCATCACCCCACCTGAAAAATAATGTGGAGACATAACTTCTCAAATTTCAATGATGCATCGCCTCCCAGGTGTCAAGATGTGATGATTGAAGTGCAGCTTTGCTCATTCTTAAAACAATATGTCATTTTATTCTGTGATTGTTTGTGTGTGTGTCTGCAATTCTGTGTGTGTGTGTCCGTCTGTGTGTGGTGGTGTGTGTCTGAGTGCGCATGTGTCTTGGGTATGTATGTCCCTGTCTCTGTGTGGTTGTATGTGTGTGTGAGTGTCTGTGTGTATCTTTGTGTGGGGGTGTGCGTATTTGTGTCTGTGTTGTCTGTGTGTGTCTCTCTGTGTGGGTGTGTGTCTGCGTCTGTGTGTGTGTCTGTATCTGTGTGTGCACGTGTGTATGTGTGCATGTACATTTCTGTGTCTGTGGCCATGTGAAGCACATCATATTTCGTTGTAACTACTTTCTTTGTCAGAGGCCATCAGCATGCTCCAGTTGCTGGAAGGTGCTCTGATGTATTTCAGATTGCGTGACTCCATGTAATGTAACTTGGCTGCTTGATGAAAAGACTGATTCATAAGAGACAGCTTCTATCCCCTATTTCTCACTAACAATTACACAGTGTTATTATGAGTTATTGCTTTCAGTTTCAGTGTCTAAGGTGATGCCTTCTCACCCTGACAACTCATGTCAAACCAACAGAATTCTTCCCATTCATTTCTCTCAGCCAAGAGGGACTCTCTCCATGTATCGTCGATGTTCAGAGCTGTCATACCATTCTTCAGCATTCCTGAAGCAGACCCTTTGGTCCATCACTAGCTGCCTGGCTGTAGGAATCTCACCATGCAGGAAATAAATTCACAAGTCAAAAGCTTCCATTCTGTCGACATGCCCAAGACACACTTGTTGGATGATTTAGGAACTCTCCATTTGAGAGTACACAGCATTCAATAATTTGTCATGTCACCTCCGAATCTCAGCATTCAAGTGGGATACCCTCGCCCACATCTGAATTCAACCCAACAACCCCTGCAAGTCTCCATACAACAGCCTTTTCACTCCTCCCTCTGCATGTTCCAGGACCACAAAACTCCTTGCAAGTGCATCTGTACCTCTCAGCTTACTTCAGATCAGACCAGACAACCGAGGGAAAGGGGAAAGTGAGGACTGCAGCGCAGAGTCACAAAGTGTGATGCTGGAACAGCACAGCGGGTCAGGCAGCATATCCAAGAGTAGGAGAGTCAACGTTTCGGGCATAAGCCTTTCATGGAGTTTCCTGCCAAAAACACCGACTTCCCGTTCAGAAGTGAAGAATATTGTTGGGGCAAGGTCTGCTGTTGGAATTAGGCAGTGAAAATCAATAACTTCGTCATCATTCTAATAGAATTCAATAAATCAACATCCTTGTGGATGGATTATCTCATGTTCTTAATAAAATACAATGACCACCATTGTTATGTGAATCATGAAAATATTGGAGAACATTATTGGATATATAACAAGGTCATAAAGCCATCAGTTGAAACAGGAGAAGAAATCAAACAGTGCAGATAAGCAAGTTAAAACAGAATTATCAGAGACCACATTTGATTGAATGGCTCAGACAAAACACGAACAGATGGAGAACTAATGGAAGATGAAAAACTGAAACAATTGCATTGAAAAGTATTCCCAGGAGAAGAATCTGAGTGCATTCCCAAATGTTACTAACTGAAACATGATGTCTTGATGATGAAATGGAGACCATCACATATTCAGGCAGATGGGAAAGTGGGAGAAATTCATTACCAGGGGCTTATAGAAATGAGGTGCGTCAGGTAGCACATGAGCCACCTGTGGGTCATTGTGGGAGTGAGAAGAACTCACGCCAAAATCCAAAAACATTTTTACTGGCCTGGACTGCAGAAAGATGGAGTTGAAAATTGCCAGAAATGTTATATATGTCATGCAAGCAGAAAACCTCAGTCAATAATAAAACCAGCACCTTTAATACCCATCCCTGCATTTGAGGAACCTTTTCCAAGAGTCTTAATTGATACAGCAGGACCCCTACATAAAACAATAAGTGGGAATCAGTATTTGTTAACCATAATAGATGAGTCCATTAGATTTGCAGAGGCCATTCCATTTGTGCAATACCACTGCTAGAAGGATTGTAGAAGAGTTACCCAAATGTTTAACTCGATAAAGACCGCCCACAGAGATACAATCAGACCAAGGGTCAAATCTTACATCAAATTTATGCATGGAAGGTATGGGTAGCTTAGGAATAAAACATTCAATTCTACTGCTTCCCAACAAGGATGGCAGGGAGTGTTAGAAAGGTGGTATCAAACTTCAAAGACCATAAGCAAATTTAGAGAACACCATATTGAGGGCTTATTGTCACAGACAATCCAACCAACTGGATAAAGGAAGTGATTTTGTACATCTTGCCAATAGGGATGTACAAAATGAATCTGCCTCATTCAGTCCATTTGAATGAGTGTTGGGGCACGAGCTGAGAGTACCACTGAAAATAAATAAGGAGAAATTAGTGAGTCAGAGTTCAGCTACCACATACTTAAACTGTGTGTCAAATTTTAGGGAATGATTAAATTGAGCGGGGAAGTTGGCTAAATGGCATTTAAAAGTAACACAGCATGTGAAGAAGTAGGAAGCAGTCATGAGATCGAAAATTTGCAATTTTGTGAACAGAGATAAAGTGTTAGTGTTACTTCCAGTGAGAGGTGAACCTTTAAAAGCAATATTTAGTGGTACTTATCAAAGTGAAAGTAAGTTGAGTGAGGTGAATTATTTAATAAGGACTGCAGATAGAAAGAAATCTTACACAGTGCCCTGAGAATGTGCACATTTTGATAATGTGACAAAACTGTTCCTTTAACAAGGTTAGGTTGTCATTGGGTTTGTGTTTTCTCCTGGAGGTCATAAAAACACAGGTTCAGAAAAGTCTCCCTTTGGAAGGATTTTAGGGCCAATTTGCTAATAGCGAACAGATACTGCCTCGGGTAGAAGGTGTTCAAGTTAAAAAAAAAACACTTGTATAATGAAAGGTGAGTGTGCTTTCTCCCAGCGCAGCTTATTTCTGGTTTGGCTTTTTTCTAGCAGTAATGTGAAGAAAGGCTGCTGGACCCAAAGAAGCAGATCCGTGCTGGTAATGTCTCTCAGCCGTCTATCCTGTGATAATTATTAGATTAGATTACCTAAAATGTGGAAACAGGCCCTTCAGCCCAACAAGTCCACACCGACCCTCCGAAGAGCAACCCATCCAGACCCACGCCCCTACATTTACCATGACCAATGTAGCTAACACTACGGACGCTTTAGCATGGTCAATTTACCTAACCTGCACATCGTTGGACTGTGGGAGGAAACCAGAGCACCCAGAGGCAACACATGCAATCATGGGCAGAATGTGCAAACTCCACACAGACAGTCGCCCGAGGCAGGAATTGAACCCAGGTCCCTGGCACTATGAGGCAGCAGTGCTAACCACTGAGCCACCATGCTGCCCACACCTGTGTTTGATTTGACCTATTGTGCCAAGGGGTGTTTATAGGGATGTTGCAAGTATCTTGGAACAGATAAACTGTTAGGTTTTAAGATAGGATAAGTTATTTGGTATTCTGTTTTCTGTTCTTTGTGTTTCATTCAGTAAACTTGTAAAGAAATCCTGTTTGGTTTAAAATGATGTATCTTAACCAGCTGATTCTCTCCTTGAATATCCACTGTACACCTTCTCAAAACAACTAGCAAATTTAGGGTCTGGTCGACCTTCTTGAAATGTTTTGAGGGGGCTGGCCTGCTCCATAACAATCGAGAAAGAAAGTAAAAGGAGAATGTGTTACTGGATACAACACAGAATGGCGAAGTGAGTTCAGAGGATTCTGAATTGGACTTTCCTCAAATTAAAAAGGACAATGAGGACGTTCTCAAAATTTGGTATAAATTATTGAGTTACTTTCCCCAGTAAATCAAAATGATCTGAAAAAGGTATTACTATTGCTTGGTGAGATGTGTGCGAATAAGCTGTGAAGTACTAATTTAATTATGCATGATATATATAGGAAATGCTGTACCAATTAAGCAACATCCTTATAGATTTACACCAAAGAAAGTTGGTATAGGTTCAAAGACAGCTTGAACGCATGTTCCATAACAATGTATCAAAGTGAGGTGCAGTAACTGGAGCTCAGTCACAGTAATGGTGCCACAACCAGATGATTCTGTGCAGACTATTGCAAAGTGAATGCAGTTGCAGAGTCTGATTCATGTCCGATTCCACAATGAGAAGACTGTATTGAAATGTAGAACAAGCAACTTATATTTGGAATTTTGAATTGCTCTGATGATACTGGCAGGTACCTTTATCTGAAGGAGTGAAGACAATTTTGGCATTTGTAACACTGTTTGGACTTCACCAACTTAAAGTCCTAGAGTCACAGAGTCATAGAGATGTACAACATGGAAACTGACCCTTTGGTCCAACCCGTCCATGCCAACCAGATATCCCAACCCAAACTAGTCCCAGCTGCCTGCACCCAGCCTATATCCCTTCAAACCCGTCCTATTCATATACCCATCCAGATGCCTTTTAAATGTTGCAATTGTATCAGCCTCCACCACTTCGTCTGGCAGCTTATTCCATACACGTACCACCATCTGTGTGAAAATGTTGCCCCTTAGGTCTCTTTTATATCTTTTCCCTCTCACTCTAAACCTATGCCCTCTACTTCCCCGACACCAGTGAAAAGACTTTGCCTATTTATCCTATCCATACCCCTCATGTTTTTGTAAACTTCTATAAGGTCACCGCTCAACCTCCGACGCTCCAGGGAAAACAGCCCCAGCCTGTTCAACCTCTTCCCATAGCTCAAGTCCTCCAACCCCGGCAACATCCTTGTAAATCTTTTCTGAACCCTTTACAGTTTCACAACACCTTTCCGATAGGAAGGGGACCAGAATTGCACGCAATATTCCAACAGTGGCCTAACCAATGTCCTGTATAGCCGCAACATGACCTCCCAACTCCTATACTCAATGCTCTGACAAATAAATGCAAGCATACTCGATCCCTCTTCACTATCCTATCTTGTTGAGACTCCACTTCCAAGGAACTATGAACCTGCACTCCAAGGTCTCTTTGATCAACAACACTCTCCAGGACCTTACCATGAAGTGCGCAAGTCCAGCACTGATTTGTCTTTCCAAAATGCATCACCTCACATTTATCTTAATTAAACTCTTTTCCCAACCTTTGGCCCATTGTCCCATCTGGTCAAGATCCTGTTGTACTCTGAGGTAACCTTCTTCACTGTCCACTATACCTACAATTTTGTTATCATCTGCAAATTTGCTACATAATCCTTCTACGTTCACATCCAAATCTTGCATATAAATCATGAAAGGCAGGAAACCCAGCACCGATCCTTCTGGCACACCACCGGTCACAGGCCTCCAGTCTTAAAATCAATTCTCCACCACCACCCTCTGTCTTCTACCTTCAAGCCAGTTCTGCATCCATGTGGCTAGTTCTCCCTGCATTCCTTGAGATCCAACGTTGCTTACCAGTCTCCCATGAGGAACCATTCTCCCATGAGAATGCCTTATTTAGGTTCACATAAATCACTTCCATCGCTCTGCCTCATTAATTCTGTTTGTTACTTATTCAAAAAACTCAATCAAGTTCATAAGATTTTGATTTTCCATGCACAAAGCCATGGTGACTATCCATAATCAGTCTTTGCCTTTCCAAATGCATGTAAATCATATCCCTCCAACTGCAACGTGCCCACCAATGATGTCAGGCTCACTGGACTATAGTACTCTGGCCTGTTCTTACCACCCTTCTTAAACAGTGGATCCAGTTAGCCAACCTGCTGACTTCCAGCACCTCACCTGTGACTATCGATTATACAAATATCTCAGAAAGTGGTCCAGCAATCACTTCCCTAGCTTCTCCCAGAGTTCAAGGGTACATATCAGGTCCTGAGGATTTACCGACCTTAATGTGTATTAAGACAACCAGCACCTCCTCCTCTGGAATCTGGACATTTTTCATGATGTCACTGCCTTTTTCCCCACATTCTATATCTTCCATGTCCTTATCCACAGTAAACATTGATGCAAATACTCCTTTATTATCTCCCCCATATCTTGCAGTTCGACACATCGGCAGCCTTGCTGATCCTTGAAAGGCACTATTGTCTCCCTAGTTACCCGTTAATCCTTAATGTATTTTTAGAATCATTTTGGATTCTCCTTAATCCCATTTGCCAAAGCTATCTCATGCCCCTTTTTTGCCCTCCTGATTTCCCTCTTAAGTATACTCCTACTGCCTTTATACTCTAAGGATTCACTCGATCTATTCTGTCTATACCTAACGTGTGCTTTCTTCTTTTTCTTGACCAAACCCTGAATTTTTATAGTTATCCAGCATTCTTCACACCTACCAGCCTTGCCTTTCACCCGAACAGGAACACACTGTCTCATTATCTCATTTTTGAAAACGTCATCATTTTCTAGCCATTCCTTTACCTGCAAAAATCCACACCCAATCACCTTCTCAAAGATCTTACCTAATACTGCCAAAATAGTTCTTGATCCGATTTAGAAGTTTAACACTTAGATCCTGTCTATCCTTTTCCATTACTATTTTAAAACTAATAGAATTATGGTCGCTGGTCTCCAAGTGTTCTCTCACTGACAGATCTCTCACTTGCCCTGCCTTATTTCCCAAGTGAGGTCAAGTTTTGAACCTTCTCTAGTAGGTTCATCCACATACTGAATCAGAAGATCTTCTTGTACACACTTAACAAATTCCTCTCTATCTAAACCCTTAACACTATGGCAGTCCCAGTCTACAGGTAGAAAGTTAAAATCCCTTACCATAACCACC
Organism: Chiloscyllium plagiosum; assembly: GCF_037043375.1. Lineage (NCBI taxonomy): Eukaryota > Metazoa > Chordata > Chondrichthyes > Orectolobiformes > Hemiscylliidae > Chiloscyllium > Chiloscyllium plagiosum. Next base: position 46,423,791 of record NW_028270182.1, on the reverse strand, counting down.
CTGTTATTCTTACAGATAACTGAGATCTCCTTACAAAATTTGTTTCTCAATTTCCCGTTGACTATGATCGGGAGTCTCGCATGGTGTGTTGCCTGCCCAGTGCCAGGGTGCGGGACATCTCCGACCAGCTTGAAAGGATATTTGTGCAGGAGGGGGAGGATCCAGTTGTTGTGGTACACGTTGGGACTAACAACATAGGCAAAGCTAGGGTGGAGGACCTGTTTGGGGATGATCAAGCACTAGGAAGGAAATTGAATATCAGGTTCTCAAGGGGCACAATCTCCGGATGACTGCCCGAGCCACGTGCCAATTGACATGGGGAAAAGAAGATTAGGGAAGTAAACACGTGGCTAAGGGATTGGTGTGGGAAAGAGGGATTCCATTTCATGGGGCATTGGCATCAGTTTTGGAACCGGAGGGATCTGTACCGTTGGGACGGTCTCCATCTGAACCGATCTGGTACCAATGTTTTTGCGAAGAGGATAAATTGGGTGGTCTGTAGGACTTTAAACTTCTGATTTGGGGTGAAGGGAAAGTGAAAGCGACAGGGAGTATGGAGTTCAATGGAAAGATAAGTAGCAGGATAGCATGTGTGCAGGTGGATTGAAGTTTGAGGCAGACTAGGAATGCAGCAAAAAGGAAGGATAACTTAGGACATCTTATGACTTCCAATATCTCTAATGATAAGAAAGTTAGCATTAAGGATCTTTACCTGAATGCTTGTAGCATTCGCAACAAAGCAGATGAACTAACGGCACAGATCATTGTGAATGATTATGATGTGGTAGGCATCACAGAGACGTGGTTGTAGGGGGTTCAGGACTGGCAGTTATACATCCAAAGATTTACAACTTACCGAAAAGACGGGGAGGTGGCCGGGGGGGGGGGGTTGCCTTGTTAGTTAAGAACAAAATTAAATCAATGGCACTGAATGACATAGGCTCAGACGATGTGGAGTCTGTGTGGGTGGAATTGAGGAACCGCAAAGGCAAAAAAAAACATAATGGGAGTTATGTACAGACCTCCTAACAGTGCTCAGGACCAGGGGCGCAACATGTACCGGGAAATAGATAAGGCATGTCAGAAAGGTAAGATCACGGCGATCATGGTGGACTTCAATATGCAGGTGGACTGGGTAAATAATGTTACCAGTGGATCCAAAGAAAGGGAATTCATGGAATGCTTACAGGATGGCTTTTTGGAACAGCTTGTCACGGAGCCCGCAAGGGAGCAGGCTATTCTGGACCTAGTACTAGGTAATGAACCAGACTTCATAAAAGATCTTAAAGTAAGGGAACACTTAGGAAGCAGCGATCATAATATGGTAGAGTTCAGTCTGCAGTTTGAAAGAGAGAAGGCAAAATCGGGTGTAATGGTGTTACAGTGAAATAAAGGTAATTATGAGGGCATGAGAGAGGAACTGACGAAAATCGACTGGAAGCAGAGTCTAGCGGGGAAGACAGTAGAGCAAAAATTGCAGGCGTTTGTGGGTATAATTGAGGACACAGTACAGAGGTTCATCCCCAATAAAAGAAAGATTATCCGGGGAGGGATTAGACAGCCATGGCTGACAAAGGAAGTCAGGAAATGTACCAAAGAAAAAGAGAGATCCTATAACGTGGCCAAGAGCACTGGGAAATCATAAGATTCGGAAGGCTGCAAAAACAAACAGAGGAAAACAAAGAGAGAAACAATGAAGGAGAGAATGAAACATGAAGGTAGGCTAGCCAGTAATATTAGAAATGATAGTAAAAGTTTCTTTCAATACAAAAGAAACAAACGACAGGCAAAAGTAGACATTGGGCCACTTCAAACTGATGCTGGAAGGCTAGTGTTGGGAGATACGGAAATAGCTGGAGAACTTAATAAGTACTTTGCGTCAGTCTTCACAGTGGAAGACATGAGTAATATCCCAACAAGTAAAGGGAGTCAGGGGACTGAATTGAGTATGGTTGCCATTACAAAAGAGAAAGTGCTAGAAAAACTAAAAGGTCTTAAAATTGATAATTCTCCTGGCCCTGATGGGCTCCATCCTAGAGTTCTGAGGGAGGTGGCTGAGGAAATACCGGAGGCATTGGTTGAGATCTTTCAAAAGTCACTGGAGTCAGGGAAAGTCCCGGATGGTCGCAGTTGTAACCCCCTTGTTCAAGAAAGGATCAAGACAAAATATGGAAAATTATAGGCCAATTGTTGTTGGTAAAATTCTAGAATCTATCGTTAAGGATGACGTTTCTAAATTCTTGGAAGAGCAGGGTCGGATTATAACAAGTCAACATGGATTTAGTAAGGGGAGGTCGTGCCTGACAAACCTGTTAGAATTCTTTGAGGAGATGACAAGTAGGTTGGACCAGGGAAACCCAGTGGATGTGGTCTAACTAGACTTCCAAAAGGCCTTCGATAAGGTGCCACACGGGAGGCTGCTGAGTAAGGTGAGGGACCATGGTGTTCGAGGTGAGCTACTGGCATGGATTGAGGATTGGCTATCTGCCAGAAGGCAGAGATTTGGGATAAAAGGTTCTTTTTCGGAATGGCAGCCGGTGACAAGCGGTGTCCTGCAGGGTTCAGTGTTGGAGCCGCAGCTGTTCACGTTATATGTTAATGATCTGGATGAAGGGATTGGGGGCGTTCTAGCGAAGTTTTCCGATGATACAAAGTTAGGTGGACAGGCAGCTGGAACTGAGGAAGTGGGGAGGCTGCAGAAGGATCTAGACAGTTTGGGAGAGTGGTCCAGGAAATGGCTGATGAAATTCAATGTGAGCAAATGCGAGGTCTTGCACTTTGGAAAAAATGAATACAAGCATGGACTACTTTCTAAACGGTGAGAAAATTCATAAAGCCAAAGTACAAAGGGATCTGGGAGTCCTAGTCGCGGATTCTCTAAAGGTAAACATTCAGGTTGAGTCTGTGATTAGGAAAGAGAATGTTGTCATTTATCTCAAGAGCATTGGAATATAAAAGCAGCGATGTGCTACTGAGACTTTATAAAGCTCTGGTTAGGCCCCATTTGGAGTACTGTATCCAGGTTTGGTCCCCACACCTCAGGAAGGACATACTGGCACTGGAGCGTGTCCAGCGAAGATTCACACGGATGATCCATGGAATGGTAGGTCTAACATACGAGGAACGGGTCGGGATCCTGGGATTGTATTCATTGGAGTTTAGAAGGTTAAAGGGAGATCTAATAGAAACTTACAAGATAATAAATGGTTTGGAAAGAGTGGATGCTAGGAAGTTGTTTCAATTAGATGAGGAGACTAGAACCCGTGGGCACAGCCTTAGAATTAGAGGAGGGAAATTCAGAACAGAAATGCGAAGACATTCCATCAGCCAGAGAGTGAAATTCATTGCCGCAGAGTGCAGTGGAGGCCGGGACGCTAAATGTCTTCCAGGCAGAGATTGATACATTTTTGATGTCACAAGGAATTAAGGGCTATGGGGAGAATGCGGGTAAGTGGAGTTGAAATGCCCATCAGCCATGATTAAATGGCGGAGTGGACTCGGTGGGCCTAATGGCCTTACTTCCACTCCTATGTCTTATTGTCTTATGGACTATGTGCAGCTCTATAGTACAGTCCCGAAAAGGTAATCATCTTTTTCTTCTTTCTCACTTCCACCCAAATAACTTCTCGGATGTATTCCCAGTATTTTTCCTTCCGCAGTACAGCTGAAATGCTATCCCTTATGAAAAACGCCAACACCCCTCCCCCCCCACCATCCCCCCCCCCCCCCCCCCCCCCCCCCCCCCACCACCTCTCCTGTCTTGCCTCCTTTTCTATCCTTCCTGTAGCATTAGTATCCTGGAACATTAAGCTGCCAGTCCTGTCCATCCCTGAGCTATGTTTCTGCAAATGCTCTCCTATCCCAGTCCCATGTTCCTAACCATGCCCTGAGTTCATCTGCCTTCCCTGTTAGGCCCCTTGCATTAATGTATATGCAGTTTAATTTATCAGTCCTACATTGTTCTCTGCTTTGTCCCTGCCTGCCTTGACTGTTTGACTTGCTCCTCTTCCCAACTGTACCAGTCTCAGATTGATCTCTTTCATCACTATCTCCCGAGGTCCCACACCCCCCACCTTATTACTTTAAATTCTCCCAAGCAGCTGCAGCAATCTCCCTGCCAGTATATTAGTTCTCTTCTAATTCAGGTGTAATCCATCCTTCTTGTATAGGTCACTCCTACCCGAAAAGAATTTCTCGTGATCTAAAATGTGATCTCTTCTCCCATACACCAGCTCCACAGCTATACAGTCATTTGGACACTCCCCTCCCTCCCCTTCCTGGGGCTCTCCATCTCCATCAACAGTGATCAACTCAACACTGATATCTTCTACAAACCCACCAGCTCCCACAACTAAACAAGGACAGAATCCCCCTGATCTTCACGTTCTACCCCACCAACCTCCAGATACATTTCACCATCCTCCGCCATTTCCGCCACCTACAAATGGAGCCCAGCACCACAGATATATTTCCCTCCACACCCTTATTTGCTTTCTGTAAAGACCATTCCCTCTGCAACTCCCTTGTCAGGTCGATACCCCACACCCCATCAACCCACCCTCCCGTCCTGGCACCTTCCTCTGTCACCAGAGAAATTGCAAAACCTGTGCCCCCAACTCCCTCTCACTTCCCAAGTGCCCTAAAGCAGCCTTCCACATCCAACAGAGCTTTCGCTGCACTTCCGCACATGTCATTTACTGTACACATTTCTCCCGATTCAGTCTCCTCTACATCGGGGATACAGGTCGCCTACTTGCTGAGCTCTTCAGAGAACATCTCCGGGGCACCCCCACCAACCAATCCCACCACACCGTGGCTGAAAACATCTCAACTCCCCCTCCCACTCCGCCGAGGACATGCAAGTCCTGGGCCTCCTCTATCACTAAACCCTAACCACTCGACGCCTGGAGAAAGAATGCCTCACATACTGACTTGGGACATTGCAACCACTCACTATCAATGTGGATTTCACCAGTTTCCTCATGTCTCCTCCCCTTCACAATTCCCTCCACCAATCCGAGCCCCAACCTTCCAAATCGGCACCACCCTCTTGATCTGTCCTACCTGTCAATTTTCCATTCCACCTTTCCAATCCACCCTCCCCTCCGATCTTTCACCTTTGCCCCCAACTCCAACCACTTACTGAACTCTCAGCTCCCTTACCCCCTCCCCATCTCCCATTTATCTCTCCAACCCCTTGGCTCACAGCCTCATTCCTAATGAAGGGCTTTTTGCGAAAATGTCGATTCTCCTGCTGTTCGAATACTGTCTGACCTGTTGTACTTTTGCAACACCACATTCTCGACTCTGATCTCCAACATCTGCAGTCTTCACTTTTTCCGAGACGTTCATCTGCTTGATCCTTCTATCCCTAGACTCACTAGCTCACAGCATCGGGAGTAATCCAGATATTACTACCCTCGAGGACCTCTTTTTAAAATTCCTGCCTAACTTTCTATCTCCTCTCTTCAGCATCTCATTCTTTTTCCTTCCTGTGTCGTTCGTTCCAATGTGCACAGTGACCTGCTGCTGGTTCCACTGCATTTTGAGGATATTCTGCCTTGATCCTGGAAACAGGGGGCAACATACCATTCCGATTTCTCGCCGTTGGCTGCAGAAACATCTGTCGGTGCTTCTGACTAGAGAGTCCCCTCTCACAATCGATCGCTTGGTACTTGACATATCCCTCGTAACATTACAGCTTGGTTCGGTCCCAGAAACTTGGATGTTCATGCTTTCACACCCTACATTTTCCAAAACAACCTACTTGTTTGAGATCGGGTTAACCACAGGAGACTCCTGCACTACCTGCCTCCCATTCCTACTTTTCCTGGTTTTTCTCCCTTCCTTAAAATTACAATCCGTCAGATGCGCCTAGCTCCTGTAAATTCCTCATTGCCTCAAACTGTCACTCCAACTGATCGATGCGATCTGATAGGATTCAGAACCAAATACACTTACTGCTGACATAATCATCAGTATTAAGGAAATTCTCCCTAATCTCCAACAGCTCTCAGGAAGAGTACATCACTCCACTTAAGTCCATCTTTGTACTTTAACAACCTACAGAAAATAGCATAGCCTCATGCACTAAAAAAACACTAATCCAGTCTAACCTATTTTCTATGTTTCATATTTTTAAATTTTAATCAAAGGACAGATCTCAAAAAAAAGAACAAACAAAACCCACTCCACTCACTGTTAAAAACGACAGCAATATTACACTTAAAAACCAGGCACTTATCTGCTCCTGTGCTGTATGCTTCCAACATAGGTTCCTCGAATGTCAGTTGTGAATTTTGCTGTTTGTTAACTTTTCTTCAACGCACTCCAAAGTCAACACTTGAACTCAAACAGCAAAGACAGTAACTGTGCAGATTCACCGCTGCGTCAGTCAGCAGTGTAGGTTTCTTTCTCTCTGTCTCTGCCTCTCTCTCTCTCTCCCTCGCTGTCTCTCTCCCTGACCATGTGGTCACTACCTTTGTTCACTTTCTTCTTTTTAAAGTGCCATTGTTTTGATCTTTTCTCCCAAACTTCCAAAACAATGCAACAGCTTAAAAACAGTAATTACTGCTGATGGAATTCGAGGAACTCACTTTCAACACCTAAAATACCCGAAAAGCGAGCAGTTCTTACAGCCAAAACTTTTCCCATCCTCGATCGTGGATTACCCAAATCCTAATAGCTTTTGCTCCATCTCCATGTCAATCCTTATCACTCATCAATTGGGTTTCCCTTTTTCACTTTGGTTACTTGTCTTCTAATCCTGATGAGTGTAGGGCAGAAATGTTCATTTTTGTTTTTCTCTTAGAAACATTTGGTTTTGTTCAGTTCTACAGCAATAGTGGGTGGTACCATGGCACAGTGGTTGGCACTGCTGCCTCACAGCGCCAGAAACCCGGGTTCAATTGGCGCCTCCGGCGACTGACTGCGTGGAGTTTGCACATTCTCCCTGTGTCTGCGTGGGCTTGCTCCCACAGTCCAAAGATGTGCAGATCAGGTGAATCGACCATGCTACATTGCCCGTAGTGTTCGGTGAAAGGATAAATGTAGGGGAATTAGTCTGGGTGGTTTGAGCTTCGGCGTGGACTTCTTGGGCCGAAATGACTGTTTCCACACTGTAAATAATCTAATTACCCACTATCTTCTTTTTAAAGACCTTTCCACTTCTCTAATGGCTATATTTATCGCCTTCAGTTGTGCGGAATATTATTCCCTATTCTCGAAGAAATGAGTCAATCTTGTACCAAGCTGGTTGAATATCAGACAGATCAGGGAGTCAGGCATCATTCACCCCTAGAGGTACACTGACAAGGAAAGCCCAGACTTCAATCAGGTTTTTTCTTGTTTCTCACCAGCTATTCCTTAAGATACTGAAACTTGACTGTCCTCCAGTCCATTTCTGGAGTTCTTAATCCATGAACCTTCAACCTTCAGTAGGGCCAATGGTGAAATGCCACAGTGGGGGTGATACCTTCAAAAAGGAACTAACTTGCATCAGAGATGCTAAAATGGCTCAGTATATCTAATGCAAACTAAATTTATTTGACTTTTATCGAAAATATTAAACCTGTCTCACACAGGTTAATTAACCTGAGCATAAACAGACTCAGTGAACATGGCTTGGGCCTGGATGTGGTTAACAGCACAATCTCATTGCTTTAGTTCGTTATGAACACGTCGGTGTCTCAGCAGGTTGAGAGAGTGAGCAAACCCTTCTTACACACGGAGCAGGTGATTGGCCTCTCCCTGGTGTGAACTCAGTGATGTTTGATGTCAGACGATTGACTGAACCTGGTCCTGCAGTGAGAGCCCCAGAAAGGTTTCTCATCATTGTGAACATGTTGATGGAATATCAGTTCCCTGGAACCTTTAAAGCGCTTCCCACAGTCTGGACATTTAAAAGGCCTCGTCTCAATAAGAACTCACTGGCCTCCCAGTAGGGCAGAAGATTGAGTAAATACCTCCCTAAACACAGCGCAACGAAATAGTCTCACCCTTGTGTGAACTCACCGGTGTTTTTGCACATAGGATATGGTACAGAATGCCTTCTCATTCGGCTCAGGGGAACAGTCTGAGTTTGCCGATATATCTGCAGCTGGATGACTGAATGAACGCCATGCCGCAGTCAGAGCAGGTTCTCAGCCTCTACCCAGTGTGATCTCGCTGGTGTGTAGTGAGTTGAAATGATTGTCTGAACTTAATGCCGCAGTGAGAACTCCTGAATTGTCTCTCCTCTGTTGAAATACGTCAATGGCACATCAGATGTCCAGAATTTCTATGGAATTTTCCACAGTCTTGTCATTTAAAAAGTTCTTTTACTGGGTGAACTCAATGGTCTACCTGCAGTAGAGAAGACTGAGTGAATCCTTTCCCACACTTGGAGCAAATGAATGGTCTTTCCTCAGTGTGAGTGCATTGATGAATTTCCGGTTGAGGTGGGGACTTGAATCCTCCTTCACCGTCCTCATATTCCCATACTTTCTCCCCAGCGTGACTGTGATTATATCTTGACAGTTCAGATGATTTCATCCACACACAGGACAGGTGCACAGTTTCTCCTCACTTGGTGTTTTCTCCTTCCAAGTTCAGAATTGAATAATATTCCAGTCATAAAATAAAAATCAATCTTTCCAATTCTAAAATGATACCTGGTTCTGTTTCCTTACCACAGACTGTCACCTTTACATATTCTGTGAAGCTAATTATAGAGAAGGAAAATGAGTGAGAGAAGACCACAATCTGACTGAATGGTCATCACTGAGGTAAAAACAGTTAAAAGCAATGGCTGCAGATGCTGGAAACCAGATTCTGGATTAGTGGTGCTGGAGGAGCACAGCAGTTCAAGCAGCAGCCGAGGAGCAATAAAGTCGACGTTTCGGGGAAAAGCCCTTCATCAGGAATACAGGCAGAGAGCCTAAAGGGTGGAGAGATAAGTGAGAGGTGGGTGGAGGTGTGGAAAAAGTAGAACAGTACAATCAGTGAGTGGGGGAGGGGATGAAGGTGATAGGTCGGGGGGGGAGGATGGAGTGGACAGGTGGAAAAAGAAGATAGGCAGGTAGGACAAGTCATGGGGACAGTGCTGAACTGGAAGTTTGAAACTGGGGTGAGGTGGGGGAAGGGGAAATGGGGAACCTGTTGAAGTCCACATTGATGCCCTGGGGTTGAAGTGTCCCGAGGCAGAAGATGAGCCGTTCTTCCTCCAGGCGTCTGGTGGTGAGGGAGTGGCAGTGAAGGACGCCCAGGACCTCCATGTCCTCCGCAGAGTGGGAGGGAGAGTTGAAATGTTGGGCCACATGGCGGTGTGGTTGATTGGTGCGGGTGTCCCGTAGATGTTCCCTAAAGCGCTCTGCTATGAGGCGTCCAGTCTCCCCAATGTAGGGAGACCACATCGGGAGTAACAGATACAATAAATGATATTGGTGGATGTGCAGGTAAAACTTTGATGGATGTGGAAGGCTCCTTTAGGGCCTTGGATGGAGGTGAGGGAGGAGATGTGGGCAGAGGTTTTGCAATTCCTGCGGCGGCAGGGGATGTTGCCAGGATGGGAGGGTGGGTTGAAGGGGTCATGGTCCTGACCAGGTAGTCACGGAGGGAACGGTCTTTGTGGATGGGGGAAAGGAGTGGGGACGGAAATATATCCCTGGTGGTGGGGTCTGTTTGGAGATGACTGAAATATCGACGGATGTTCCAAACTTCCAGCTCAGCACTGTCCCCATGACTTGTCCTATCTGCCTATTTTCTTTTCCGCCTATCCACTCCACGCTCCACATCCCGACATATCACCTTCATCCCCTCCCCCACTCACCTATTGTACTCTATGCTACTTTCTCCCCACCCCCACCCTTCTCTGACTTATCTGTCCACCCTTCAGGCTCTCTGCCTGTATTCCTGATTAAGGGCTTTTTCCCGAAAGTGGGCAGCACGGTGGCACAGTGGTTAGCACTGCTGCCTCACAGTGTCAGAGACCCGTGTTCAATTCCCGCCTCAGGCGACTGACTGTGTGGAGTTTGCACATTCTCCCCGAATCTGCGTCGGTTTCCTCCGGGTGCTCTGGTTTCCTCCCACAGTCCAAAGATGTGCAGATCAGGTGAATTGGCCATGCTAAATTGCCCGTAGTGTTAGGTAAGGGGTAAATGTAGGGGTATGGGTGGGTTGTGCTTCGGCGGGGCGGTGTGGACTTGTTGGGCCGAAGGGCCTGTTTCCTCACTGTAAGTAATCTAATCTAATCTAATCTAATCTAATCTAATCTAATCTAATCGAAATGTCGATTTTACTGCTCCTCGGATGCTCCCTGAACTGCTGGTCAGCACTGAGACCTGGCTGCAGGATGAAGTTCTAGGACATTCCTGAAGAGGGCGCGCGATGTCTAACCCCCCCCCCCCCCCCCCCCCGCCCCAGGACACCAGTGCGCAGGCGCTGGATTGAGCACTTTGGAGCATGAGAGATTTAATGAAGGCCCCTTTTTCTGTCTCCAGATAATGGCGGGGAGGGAGTGCTCCCGGAGGTATAATAGAGCCAGCGATGGGAGAGGTGGTGCAATCCGTCTCGGTAATACCCAGTAAAGATCCCGCGAACCGAATAAGAATTAGCAGGTCCCGCGGGTTCATCCCTGATTTTAATTCCCGGGACCTGGGCCGTGGCCACCATTTTGTTTGGGACGAGGCGCATGCGCGGTTATTCTGGTGACACACAGCGAGGGGGCGGGGCCTCCCGTCCCATTGACGGAGACAGTGGAGGTGGGGAGGGGGATGTGGCAGTGACCCCAGGAAGAGGGAGAGCCTGGAGTGGCTCGCATGCACAGGTCTGGTGATGGTGAGGGAAACATGACAGGGACAAATAATTCACCAGTACTGGAATGGTCTGAACTTCTCTCCTGTACTGACAGTGATCACTTCTATAAACTTCTTTTACAGGGGATCAGGAGAGGGCTAGAGAAAGGAAACTCAAACCAAACCAAAAACAGTCAAAATCTGATACAACACAATGAATCAGGAACTGAATGTTATCGGTGTTTGAACGTGGAAGCAGAAGTTTACAACCAGATGCACAGCCTCGGAAAAGCTTTGCACCATTCACAGCAGACAGGACCTGGACAGCATAGAGTTACAGAGATCTACAGCACAGAAAAAGGTCCTTGAGCCCTTCAGCAATTTAAACCAAACACACAGAAAAACTCACCTTGCCTCGGAATCTGTTAAAGTATGAGTGACAGAAGACTCCCAAATTCCACCATTTAAAGAAAATTATCAATGTTATTCTTTATCCCTAAACGTGAATATGAAACATTAAACAAAAGTGAACATTTAAATGAACATTTTAATTGGGGAAAATGAAATTATGACAAGAGTTGGGAAGTACAAACTGGGAACAATTGTTCCACAGAAAGGGCACAGCAGACATGTGGAGACTATTTAAGGAGCGGTTGTTGCAAGTGATGCACGAAGTTGTTCCTCTGAGACAGGTAAGAACGGGTAAGATTAAGGAATCTTGGATGACAAGAGCAGAGGAGCTTCTCATCAAAAGGAAGAAGGCAGCTTACGTTAGATGGAGGAAGCAAGGATCTCGCACAGCTTTACAGGATCACAGACGTGCTAGAAAGGAGTTCAGTAATGGACTGAGGAGAGCCAGGAGAAGGCACGCAAAAGGCTTGGCAGGAAGGACTAGGGAGGACCCAAAGGCATTTTACTCATAAGTGAAGAATAGAGAACGATCAGGGAGAAGATAGGGCCAATCAGGGGTAGAGTAGGGAACTTGTGCGTGGAGTCTGAGCAGATAGGGGAAGCCCCAAAAGAGTTTTTTTTTTTGCTTTGGTTTTCACTAAGGGGAGGGACCTTGTTAATGAGAACTTTGAGGAGCTAGGATACAGGCTGGAACAGATCAAGATTGATGAGGTTCATGTGCTGGACATTTTGGCAAACATTAACATTGATAAGTCCCCAGGACCAGGAGAAAATGAGGACTGCAGATGCTGGAGACCAGAGTTGAAATATGTGGTGATCGAAAGACGCAGCAGGCCAGGCAGCATCCGAGGAGCAGGGGAATTGACGTTTCGGGCATAAGCCCTTTTTTCAGGATTGAGGCTGATGTGCCAAGCTTGGCACACCAGCCTCATTCCTGAAAAAGAGCTAATGCCCGAAACTTCGATTCTCTTGCTCCTCGGATGCTGCTTGGCCTGATGCGCCTTTCCAGCACCACACTTTTCAACTCAAGTCCCTAGTACCAGACCAGATTTATCCTAGGCTACTACGGGAAGCAAGAAAGGAGGTTGCTTACCGCTGGTGAAGGTCTTTGCTTCCTCACTCTCCACAGGAGTCGTATAGGAGGATTGCTAGGAGGCGAATGTTGTTCCTCTTTTCAAGAAGGGTAATAGGGAAATCCCTGGCAATTACAAACCAGTCAGTCTTACGTCTGTGGTCAGCAAGGTTTTGGAAAGAATTCTGATGACTATTTGGAAACGCATAGCGTGATTAAAGGCAGTCAGCATGGCGTTGTGAGGGGCAGGTCATCCATCATAAATCTGATTGAGTTCTTTGAGGAAGTGACAGAACACATCGATGAAGGTCAAGCTCGTGGATGTGATGTATAAGGACTTCAGCAAGGCATTTGATAAGGTTCCCCATGGTAGGCTCATCCATAAAGTCAGGAGAGGTATGGGTTTTGGGAGATTTGGCTATTTGAAATCAGAATTGGCTGGCTGACAGAAGATGGAAAGTATTCTGCCTGGAGGTCAGTGTTGAGTGGGTTCCCACAGGGGTCTGTTCTTGCGCCTCTGCTCTTTGTAGTTTTTCTAAATGACTTGGATGAGGAGATTGAGGGGTGGGTTAGTAAATTTACAGATGCCATATAGGTTGGAGGTGCCATGATAGTACCGAGGGCTATTGCAGGCTGCAGCACAACATAGACAGGATGCAGAGCTGGGCTGAAAAATGGCAGATGGAATTAAACTCGATAAACGCGAAATGATGCAATTTGAAAGGTCAAACTAGAATGCTGAATCCAGGATTAAAGACCGGATTCTTGGCAGTGTGGAGGAACAGAGGGATCTTGCTGATCAAGTACATAGTTCCTGTAAATATGCCACCCAAGTGGATAGGGTTGTTAAGAAAGCATATGGTGTTTTGGCTTTCAATAACAGGGGTAAATAAATTTAAGAACCGAGAGGTTTTGCTTCAGATCTACAGTTCCCTGGTGAGACCACACTTGGAATATTGTGTCCAGGTTTGGTTGCCCGACTATTGAAACTGATTGGTTGAATTCAAATGGTGGTCAAACTACTGAGGTATCGAGTTTACAACCAAATGTTACATATTTTCAATTTCCCAGTACACTCTGAGACTGCTACTCAGTCACACGACAGTTGCACTCGCTGCCAAAACATCTCCCTTAAAGGTACAGTATGCATCTTCAACTTCATAACAACATCTTAAATATTTGGAGAGTTTCTCCTTCTGAAACCCTTACAGAAAGTGAGTTCCCGTTTCCCACCACCCTGGGGCTGTGTTTGTGTGTGGGCAAGGCTTTAACTGATCACCCAAACTGGAGACAAGCAACAACATCAGTACCACAGGGAAACCATGTAAACATGGGGATTGTGGAAAGGCATTCAAATACTCATTTCTGCTGAAAATGCATCCGCACAGTCACACTGGAGAGAAGCCATTCTCCTGCACTCAGTGTGGGAAAGGATCCATTCAGTCAACAACTCTGCTGACATACCAGCTATTTCACACAAGGGAAAGACCATTCACCTGTTGTCTCTGTGAGAAAGGATTCACCTAGAGTGACTGGTAGAACAGGTTCATACTGAGGCGAAGCTATTCATTCCCCTGTTCCATTTGAGAAAGGGATTTACTCAACTGTCACAACTACCGATCCATCAGCATGTTCTAACTGCGGAAAGAATATTCGTCTACCATGTGTGAGAAAGGATTCACTATTTCATCTAAACCTCTGACCCATCAGTGAGTTCACACTGCGTCGAGGCCATTCGCCTGCCCTGTATGAGAGGAAGGATTCACAACTTCATCCAACCTGTGACACATCAGCCGATTCATACCTGGAGTTACCTCTTCAACCTGTGCAAGTAGGTTTAGTCAGCTCACACGCCAGCAAGTCGATGTGTGACTGCAGAGGTTGGAATATTCCATTATTCCTGTTGCTCGTGACATCCAGCACTGAATCAGGTATGTCCATACAGTAAGGGTTTGTTTCTGCTGAAGTTACCTCCTTATCACTAGAGTAGAGTTGAAGATTGTTGTCATTGTAGCTGACAGCGTTCTTCGGGGTATAGTGACTTTTTAAAACCAGCTCTCTGTGATCATTCTGCCAAATTCAGACAAAATTCACAGACAATTAGTGTGCAACTAATATTGAATTTCTGCTTCAAATGGAACTTGCTCCCTGGTAAAAGAAATGAAATTTAACATCTGAACTGTTCCCTTGGGATTAAAATCTCTAGTAAGAAAGTGATGATGAATCCTTGCTGACAAATCCTACTGACTTGAATATTGCACACATGGCCCTACTTTCCTACCAGGAAGAATGGGAATCAAAGTTTATGTCAGACTCGAGGAGATTGGTGTCAGTGACTGTGGGGCCGGTTTACATCAGACCGGGGGAGATTAGTGTCAGTGAATAAGGGGCTGGTTTATATCAGATAAGGGGAGATTGGTGTCAGTGACTGCAGGGCTGGTGGAAATCAGGTGCGGGAGATTATTGTCAGTGTCTGTGTGGCTGGTCTCAACCAGACAGGCGGAGATTGGCGTCACTGACTGTCTGGCTAGTTTATATCAGAAGGGGAGAGATTGGTGTCAGTGATCTAGAGGCCGGTTTATATCAGACAAGAGGAGATTGGTGAAAGATTTTGTGGAAATGTTTTAAATTGGACAGGTGAAGTTTTTATCACTGCCTGGGGGATTGGTTTATATCAGGGGAGATTGGTGTCAATGAATGAGGGGCACGTTTATATCAGACAGGGGAAGATTAGGGGGAGATGTATTTAATAATGAGAGGTGTTCATAAGGTAGATAGTGAGGAAATTTTCCCCTTGGACTCGGGAGCTTATTCGCCCCTAGACTTCAGGACTTGGGGACATATTTTTAAAGTCAGAGGATAAAGATTTAAAAGGGAAATGAGGGTCAACTTTTTCTGCACAGAGAGTGGTTCATGTGTGAATGAACTTCCAGAGGAATTAATGGATGCGGGTACAGTTCCAATGTTTAAAAGGTATTTGGACAAACAGGAAAGAATTGAAGGGATATGGGCCAGGAGCAGGCGGTGGGACTAGTTTTGTTTGGGATTATGGTTAGCATTGACTTGGGGGGCACCAAAATGTCTGTTTCCATGCTGTTTGACTTTATCACTGACATTACCCTGAAGTCTCCTGCCTCTTACCTTAAATATCTGCACTGCCTTCCAGTCTTTACAGCATTTGTCTTAATTGGTTCCTCCATCAAGGGGAATATTTCCTTACTGTCTACCCAATCAACACCTCGCATTATTTTATACATCTCAATGATGTCATAGAGTCAAACAGATGTACAACACATAAACAGATCCTTCAACCCAACTCATCCATGCCGACCAGATATCCGAAATTAACCTAGTCCCATTTACCAACACTTGGCCCTCTAATCCCTTCCAATTCAAGTTAAAAATCACACAACACCAGGTTATAGTCCAACTGGTTTATTTGGAACCACTAGCTTTCGGAACGCTGCTCCTTCGTCAGGTGCTAGTGGAGTTTTATTTTACACTACCGATGCCTTTTATATGTTACTAGCCACGTACTGGCCTGCACTTCCTCTTGCATACACCGCCTGTTGCATGAAAAAGTTGCACCTTCGGAACCTTGTAAGTCTTTCTCCTCTCACTCTAAACCTAAGCCCTCTAGTTCTGGACTTCCCCAACCGCCCCCCTCTCCCCACCCCCACCAGGGAAATGACCTTGTCTATTAACCCTATCCATGCAGCCATAATTTTATCAACCTCCAGAATGTCACTCCTCAGCCTTCGACACTCCAGGGAAAACAGCTGCAGCCTGTTCAGCCTCTCCCTGCAGTTAAAACCCTCCAACCCAGGCAACATCCTTGTAAATCTTTTCTGAACCCTTTCAAATTTCACAACATCCTTTTTGAGGAATCAGAGCAGAATTGCACACAATACTTCAAAGGTGGCCTAACCAATGTCCTGTACAGCCACAACATGACCTCCAAGCTCCTTTACTCCGTGCTCTGACTAATGAGGTAAAGCATCTCAAATGCCTTCTTCACTATCTTATCTACCTGTGTCTCCCCTCTCAATCTCTCTGGCCGAAGGAAAACGACCCAATCTTTCCAGTCTCTCTTCATAACTGAAACTCTCCAGCTCAGACAACATCTTTCCAAGTCTTGAGTGCTAACATATCCCTTCTTAAATGTGGATTACAGAAATGCAGACAACAAGCTAGCTGTCCCCTAGCCAATGTTTTAAACAGTTCCAACATAACTCCCCAGCTCAAACTTTGTGCTTAATAACGAAAGCCGAGCTTATCACCTATTCCGGTGCTTAAATGACTGGTGGACAGGCACATCAAGGTCCCTCTGATCTTCAGTGCTTTCCAGGGTCCTAATGTTCATCATGTATCCCCTTGCCATGTTTGTCCTCCTATGATCTAAGCCTATCTTCCTCATTTGCCACCACACTTGTTTTCATACCATCTATGAATCACTGATCAATCCTCCTACTTTCATGTGAAAATTATTTCTATTAACCCAGAAACAGCAAGGACACAATACTGGCCTCTGCAAGATCCCTCTGGGCACAATCTTCCAGTTACAGAAACACATCTCAACCCCTGTCATTCTCTGCTTCCTGCCACTCAGCCCATTGTGTATCCAGTTTGCCAAATTTACTTGGAATCCATGGGCTCTTGTCTTTGCCATCAGTGTCCCGTGCTGGACCTTAACAAAAGACTCACTGAAGTCCAAGGAGACTACATCAAATGCATTGCTGTCATCTAAACGTCTGGTCACCTGTACAATAAATTCAATCAGGTTGGTCACACATGACCTTCCTTTCATAAAACCACACCTAACATTCTTACTTGACCCCTTTATGCTGCAAGTGCAGATTCATTATGTTCTTAATTATTGATTCCAACATTTTCCCCACCGTCAGACTGATTGGCCGGTAGTTTCCCGGTTTCCCCCTCCTTCCTTCTTGAAGACCTTGTCACGTTGGTTGTTTTTAATTGATGTCTGCAGCCAAGTGTTAGGTCTCTTGTACAACTTAGCGAAGGTGGAAAGGGACAGTGGTAGCGACTTTACCTCTGATCTAGGAGATCCAGGTTCAACTCCCACTTGGTCCAGAGGAATATCGTACCATCATTGAACAGTTTGGTTGAGAAATTATCTCCAAGGTGTTTTTGATCCACCTGGAATTGTTTGCTGCTCTCCTGAAATGACTTAGTTAATCCAGAATAGACATTCCAATAATACCTCTGCACCTGAATGGCACTATTTCTTCTCAATCTAATGTTATTTGTACCTTCCATCCCAACCTCTTTTGGGAGCTGTACAACACTCACTTTACCCTAGTTGTGACATTTGCAGCTTTTAAAAACTTTCACATTTGTATCTTTGCCAGTTTTATTTTGAAAATCAAAGACCAATCAACCTGAAACAGTAGCAGGAATTTATCTTCTTGGATACACAATATAACCACACACACACATGTTTTGATGGATAGATGATTTCTTCCAGGACTGAACCCTAAACTTGGATGATAACTGCTCCAGTGAGACAGGCATCAACTGCAAATGACTTCCTGGATCTTTTTGTGCAGCGCCCATTGCATCGACAGCATTGGTCTGTTTGTGTGCCTGCTTTTTTAAAGCGTGGCCAAGCAACAAGTGATTCATAACAGTTTTCCTCCAATGCATGTTTAAGGCATGTGTTTGTGTTATGTTTCACTGAGTGTTGATCTAGTCTTCTAAAATGGGGAGTGGTTTCCATCCCATATTACCACACCAGCGTGCCTTTAGGGCCCTGAGGAAATGATTAGGGAAGTGTATGTTTACCGTTCCAACTCCTGCACCCTGTACCGCCAGATAGTGCTCCCTCTGTTCCTCAGAAAGCACCTCCTCAGTATACTTACCCCTAAAGTATCTCGAAAAACATTCATGCCTTCAACGCCACAGAAAGCAAACCTGTTGCCCCCTTGGACCGTGTTCATCCCAAATCTCTTCTCACTGTGATGATCCACAGCCGCCCCCAAGATTGGAGCCCAGGGCCCAGAACATTATTTGGGTCTCTGGATTGATCACAGAATCCATACGACGTGGAAGCAGGCCATTCGGTCTATCAGGTTCACACTGACCCTTGGCAGAGCATCCCACCCACCTTCTCTATCCCTGGATCCCTTCATTTCCTCTGGCAATTCCACCTAGCCTGCATATCTTTGGACAGTGGTAGTGAACTGGAGCAACCTGAGGCAGACAGGGGGAGAATGTGCCAACTCCACACAGATAGTCGTCCGAGGCTGGAATCGAATCAGGGTGGGGTGAGGCAACACTGAGCTTCCGTGGCAATCACATTATCTCCTCCCCGTTGATGACCGTTTGATTTATATTTTCGAGGAGTATCTAACTTTTCTAGTGTTTATTTAAGAACGACGAGGGACAAGGACATTGTGTCCACACGTTCAAGATGCTCGATTCCGCTCTAAACATGTTTCTATCAATTTCAAAAAATACTTTATTAATAAAAACGTCTTTATGTACAAACGTAGTTACTGAAGTTAAATTGATAAGGATCTTTGTAAAGTGCATGTAAATCTTTATTTGTTCTCCCATGTACCACGCCCTCCGAATACAGTACCTTACAAAGCATTAAACATGTTTGTCAGCTTTCAGCAGAAGCAGCCTCAGGGAATTGAACACAGACTGAATTGCGCAGTGACGCTTGAATCAGGTCAGATCAAATTCTCAAGCAAACAGATGGCTGGGGAAATTCAACAGATCATGCAGCAACGGTGAAGAGAGAGAGGAACAATTCGCATTTCAAGTGACCCTTCCTCAAAACGGTCTGTTCTGAAGGAACTTCCCGCAGAAATCGCTGGATTGAAAGGTGAATTCTCTCTGTGTCTCTTTCTCCCTCTCCCTTCAGAAATGCTGCCGGACATGCTTAGCTTCTTCAGCAATCTCTGTATTGATGTTTCAGGTCGCCAGCGCGTCCGGACAGGTTGGTTTTAGTGTTAAATTCCCAAGCTTGTTCTATTTAAGGGATAGAATTCCTCTGTTACAAAGGAGGGTCAGTTACCTCAGCTAACAGGTTCGTGATGCCAACATCGTTGGCTCAATCTCTATCATGTCTGAAATTACCATGAAGGCCCCAGATTCTCAACATCGCCCCTCACCTGAGGTTTGTGACCCACCAGCCCTCTCTGGCTGACAAATAGCAGCTCTCGGGTCCTCCTGGTCTATATTAACTTCCTAACTTTAAAATGACACTCCAATAACAGAGCTCTTTACATGGTTCAGGTCAAAATCCTGGAGCTCCCCCCCTAACACCACTGTGGGACACCCAAGGATTGCAGCAGGAGAGGACAGCTCACTCCCACCTTCCAGGCAACTATTAGAGGGTGTGGTAATCATATGCAAGCCAAATTTCAAAATAAGTTTTGTTACAGGGTCACGATGGATGGTCACTAAGACTGTTTCTTTACCTCTGTTGAAATCAGCATAATGGAGAACCAAAGGGTGGGTTGAAAATGACAATGACAGCCTTTCGTAGGTTGATGTTTATTAGAGTTTGTATCGACAGTATGAATGTTTGAGCACTTATTCAAGGGCATGCAGGTAGCTGCTAGAGGAAGTGATGGGGGCTGGTACAATTGTGGCATTTAAAATGCCTCAGGATGAGTATGTGAATAGGAAGGGTTCAGAGGGATATCAGCGAAATGCTAGCAAATGGAATGAAATGAGATGAGCATATCTGGTTGGTATGGACGAGTTGGACAGGAGTGTCTGTTTCCATGCTTTGCATCTCTGTGACTCCGAGGAGAAAGTGAGGTGTGCAGATGCTGGAGATCAGAGATGGAAATGTGTTGCTGGAAAAGCGCAGCAGGTCAGGCAGCATCTAGGGAACAGGAGAATCGACGTTTTGGCCTGAAGAAGGGCTAATGCCCGAAACGTCGATTCTCCTGTTCCCTAGATGCTGCCTGACCTGCTGCGCTTTTCCAGCAACACATTTCCATCTCTGTGACTCCGTACCACTAAATAGACGATTGCAGAGAATTTCAGACAGGGCTTGGTTTGTGTATCTCTCTCATGTTTCGCAGAATCTACAAACGCTATGTCTCCAAATTTCCACAAGACTCTAAGAAATAGAAAAAAGAGGGTCAGTACTGAGGGAGTGCTGCACTGTCAGATGGTCAGTACTGAGGGATTGTTGCACTGACAGTGAGTTAGTACTGAGGGAGTGCTGCACTGTCAGAGGGTAAGTACTGAGGGAGCGCTGCACTGTCAGAGGGACAGTACTGAGGAAGTGCTGCACTGTCAGAGAGTCAGTACTGAGGGAGTACTGCACTGTCAGAGGGTCAACACTGAGATAGTGCTGCACTGAATAAAGGTCAGCACTGAGGGAGTACTGCACTGTCAGAGGGACGGTACTGACGGAGTGGTGCATTCTCAGAGCGTTAGTACTGTGGGAGCGCTACACTGTAAGAATGTCAGAAATAAAGAAGTGATGTACTGTCAGAGGGTTAGTACTGTGGGTGTATCGCACTGACGGAAGGTCAGTACTGAGGGTGCACCACACTGTCACACTGTCGGTATGGGGGCAGTGCCGCACTGTCAGAGGGTCAGTACTAAGAGAGTGCTGCACTGTCAGAGGGTCAGTACTGAGGGGTGCTGCACTGTCAGATGGTCAGTACTGAGGGATTGCTGCACTGTCAGAGGGTCAGTACTGAGGGAGTGCCGTATGTCAGAGGGGCGGTACTGACGGAATGGTGCATTCTCAGAGGGTGAGTACTGTGGGAGCGCTACATTGTAAAAATGTCAGAACTAAAGAAGCGCTGCACTGTCAGAGGGTCAGTACTGAGGGTGTATCGCACTGACAGAAGGTCAGTACTGGGGGTGCACCACACTGTCACACTGTCGGTACGGGGGCAGTGCCGCACTGTCAGAGGGTCAGAACTGAGGGTGTACCGCACTGTCGGTCTGGGGCAGTGCCACACTCTCAGAGGTTCAGTACTGAGGGAGCTCTGCACTGTCAGAGGGGCAGCACTGAGGGAGTGCTGAACTATCAGAGGGTCAGCACTGTGGGATCACTGCGCTGTCAGAGGGTCAGTACTGAGGGACTGCTGCACTGTCAGAGTATAAGTACTGCGGGAGTGATGCACTGTCGGACAGTCAGTAGTGAGGGGCTGCTGCATTACCAGCAGACCATCTCTGAGGATTACTACAATGTCAAAGGGTCAGTACTGAGGGAGCACCACACTGTCAGAGGTTCAGTGCAGAAGAAATGCCACACTATCAGAGGGTCAGCACTGGGGGAACACGCACTATCAAACGGTCAGTACTGTGGGAGCGCTACACAGTGAGAGTGTCAGTTCTGAGCGAGTATTGTTTCAGAGGGTCAGTATATAGAGGTTGCTGCACTCTCAGATGGTCAGTACTGAGGCACTACTGGACTATCAGAGGTACAGGACCGAGGCAGAGTGTCAGCACTGAGGGAGTGCTACACTGTCAATGGGTCAGTACTGAGGCATTCCTGGACCATCAGAGGTGCAGGAATGAGGCGGTGCCGCACTGTCAGAGTGTTAATACCGACGGGGTTCTGCTCTGCCGGAGGGTCAGTGCTGAGGGAGAGACTGTCGGAGCATCAGTACCGAGACAGAGCGGCACTGTCAGAGTCAGCACTGAGAGAGTTGCACTCTCAATGGGTCAGCACTGAGGGATTGCTGAGCTATCAGAGAGTCAGTACTGAAGGAGTGCTGCACTTCACAGGGGCAGTAATGAGGGAATGCTGCACTGTTAGAGGGTCAGCACTGAGGGAGTGCTGCACTGTCAGAGGGTCAGTACTGATTAAGCGCCTCACTATCGGAGGGGCAGTATAGGGCCACTTCGAAACTGTCAGAGGGTCAGTACTGAGGGTGTGCTGCACTGACAGAGGGTCAGTACTGAGGGAGCGCTGCACTGTCAGAGGGTCAGTACTGAGGGAGTGCTGCACTGTCAGAGAATCAGTATGGAGGGATTGCAGCATAGTCAGAGGGTCCTGATGGAGGGTGTACTGTGCAGTGAGAGGATCAGTAATGATGAAGTGCACACTCTCTGAGGGTCAGTACTAATGATGGCCTTGCTGTCAGTGTGCCGCACTGTGAGAGGGTTACTACTGAGGGAGCGCTGCACTGTGAAAGGATTAGAACTGAGGGAGCACCGGGCTTTGAGGGGTCAGTACTGAGGGAGCGCCACGCTATGTGTCGAACAGTCAGTACTGAGGGACTGCTGCATTGCCAGAAGATCAGTACTGAGGGAGCGCTGTACTCTCAAAAGGTTACTATTGAGGGAGCGCTATACGGTAAGTGCGTAGGTTTTGAGGGAGTGTTGTTTCTGAGGGTCAGTCCTGAGGCAGTGCTACAGTGCCAAAGGATCAGTACTGAGGCATTCCTGGACTACCAGAGGTGCAGGAACGAGGAAGTGCCGCACTGTCAGAGTGTCAGTATCGAGGGAGTTCTGCTCGGTCATAGGGTCAGTATTGAGAGAATGCCGCGCGATCAGTGGGTCAGTACCGAGGGATTGCTGCCCTGTCAGAGCATCTGTATTGAGGGAGTGCCTCACGGTCGGTGGGCCTGTACAAAGGGAGCGCCACACTATCGGAGGGTCAGTACTGAGGGAATGCTGTTGTGTCAGAGTGTCAATTCTGAGGGAGTGCTGCAGTGTCAAAGGGTCAGTGCTGAGGGAGAATGCACTGTCAGAGGGTCGGTACTGAGGGAGTGCTGCACTGCCAGAGTGCTGCACTCTCAGAGGGTCAGTACTTTGGGAGTGCTGCACTGTCAGAGCGTCAGTACTGAGGGATTGCTGCACTGTGAGAGGGTCTCTTCTGAGGGAGTGTTGAAGTGTCAGAGGGTCAATACTGAGGAAACGCTGCACTATCAATGGTCAGTGATGAGGGAGAACTGCACTGTCAGAGGGTCAGTACAGAGGGAGTGCTGCACTGCAACAAGGTTAGTTCTGAAGGCATGCTGCACTGTCAGAAGGACTGTACTGAGGGAGAGCTGCACGCTCAGGGGTCAGTATGATGGAGTGATGCACTGTCAGAGGGTCAGTAGTGAGGGAATGTTGCACTGTCAGATGGTCAGTACTGAGGGAGTGCTGCACTGTCAGTGTGTCAGTTCAGATGGAGTTCTACACTGTCAGAGGGTCAGTCCTGAGAGAGCTCTGCACAGCCAAAGGATCAGAACTGAGGGAGTGCTGCACTGTCAGAGGGTCAGTATTGAGGGCCGGCTGCATTGCCAGAGAGTCAGTACTGAGGGAGCGCTGCACTGTCAGAGGGTAAGTATTGAGGGCCGGCTGCATTGCCAGAGAGTCAGTACTGAGGGAGTAAAATATTGTCAGCGTGTCGGGACGGAGGAAGCACTGAAATGTCAGAGGGTCAGTACTGAGGGAGTGCTGCACTGTCAACGTGTGAGTACTGAGAGAGTGATGGACTGTCAGAAGGTCAGTACTGAGAGACCTCTACACAGCTAAAGGATCAGTACTGAGGAAGTGCTGCACTGTCAGAGGGTCAGTATTGAGGGCCGGCTGCATTGCCAGAGAGTCAGTATTGAGGGAGTGCAACATTGTCAGAGTGTCGGGACGGGGGCAGAGCTGAAATCTCCGAGGGTCAGTCCTGAGGTAGCGCTGCACTGTCGGAGGGTCAGTACTGAGGCATTGCCGCACTGTGAGGAATCCTGAAGCAAGAGATTGCTGCACTGTCAGACGGCCAGTACTGAGTGTGTGTTGCACTGTTAGAGCGTCAGTACTGAGGGAGTGCTGCACTGTCAGAGTGCTGCTCTGTCGGAGGGTCAGTACTGTGGGAATACCGCATTGTCATAGGGTCAGTACTGAGGGAGCGCTGCACTTCCAGAGGGTCAGTAGTGAGGGAGTGCTGCACTGTCAGAATTTCAGTACTGAGGGAGTGCTGCACTGTTGGAGTGTCAGTACTGAAGGAGTGCTGCACTGTCAGAGGGTCAGTAGTGAGGGAGTGATGTACTGTCAGAGGGTCAGTACTGGGAGAGCTCTACACAGCCAAAGGATCAGTAATGAGGGAGTGCTGCACTGTCAGTGGGTCAGTACGGGTGGTGTTCTGCACTGTCAGAGTGTCACTACTGAGAGAGTTCTACACAGCTAAAGGATCAGTACCGAGGTAGCGCTGCACTGTCGGAGGGTCAGTACTGAGGCAGTGCCGCACTGTGAGGAATCCTGGACCAAGAGAGTGCTGCACTGTCAGAAGGTGAGTACTGAGCGAGTGCTGCACTGTTGGAGTGTCAGGACTGAGTGAGTGCTGCACAGCCAGACAGACAGTCCTGAATGCATGCTGCACTGTTAGACTGTCAGTACTGAGGGAGTGCTGCACTGTCAGAGGGTCAGTACTGAGGGAGTGCTGCACTGTCAGAGCGTCAGTACTGAGGGATTTCTGCACTGTCAGAGGATCTGTAGTGAGGGAGTATTGCAATATCAGAGGGTCAGTGCAGAGGCAAAGCTGCACTGTCAGAGGGTCAATACTGAGGGAGTGCTGCACTGTCAGAAGGTCAGTACTGAGGGAGGGCTGCACTGTCAGATGGTCTGCACTGAGGGAGTACTGCACTGTCAGAGGGTCAGTGCAGAGCCAAAGCTGCACTGTCAGAGGGTCAGTACTGCGGGAGAGCTGCACTGTCAGGGGGTCAATACTGAGGGAGTGCTGCACTGTCACAGTATCAGTACTGAGGGAGTGCTTCACTGTCAGAGTGTCACTACTAAGGGAGTGCTGCACTCTCAGAGGGTCAGCACTTAGGGAGTGCTGCTCTGTCAGAGGGTCAGCACTGAAGAAGCTCTGCACCGTCAGAGGGTCAGTACTGCGGGAGCGCTGCACTGTCAGGGGGTCAATACTGAGGGAGTGCTGCACTGTCACAGTATCAGTACTGAGGGAGTGATGTACTGTCAGAGTGTCAGAACTGAGAGAGTGCTGCTCTGTCAGAGGGTCAGCACTGAAGAAGCTCTGCACCGTCAGCGGGTCAGTACCGGGAGAGTGCTGCACTGTCAGAGGGTCAGGACTGAGAGAATGATGTACTGTCAGAGGGTCAGTACTGTGCATGTGCCTCACTGTCGGACGTTCAGTATAGGGCCACATCCACACTGTCAGAGGGTCAGTACTGAGGGTGTACTGCACTGTCAGAGGGTCAGTAGTGAGGGAGCGCTGCACTGTCAGAGGGTCAGTACTGAGGGAGCCCTGCACTGTCAGATGGTCAGTACTGAGGGAGTGCTGCACTGTCAGAGGATCAGTATGGAGGGAGTGCAGCATAGTCAGAGGGCCCGGATGGAAGGAGTGCTGTGCGGTGAGAGGATCATTACTGATGAAGTGCACACTCTCTGAGGGTCAGTACTCATGGATAGCCTTGCTGTCAGAGTGCCGCACTGTGAGAGGGTTACTACTGAGGGAGCGCTGCACTCTGAATGGGTTAGAACTGAGGGAGCACCGCACTCTCAGTGGATTAGTACTGAGGGATCACTGCGCTGTGAGGGGGTCAGTACTGAGGGAGCACTACGCTATGTGTCGAACAGTCAGTACTGAGGGACTGCTGCATTGCCAGAAGATCAGTCCTGAGGGAGTGGTGTACTCTCAAAAGATCACTACTGAGGGAGCGCTACACGGTAAGTGCGTAAGTTTTGAGGGAGTGTTGTTTCTGAGGTTCAGTCCAGAGGCAGTGCTACAGTGCCAAAGGGTCAGTACTGAGGCATTCCTGGACTATTAGAGCTGCAGGAACGGGGAAGTGCCGCACTGTCAGAGTGTCAGTACCGAGGGAGTGCTGCCCTGTCAGAGCACCTTCATTGAGGGAGTGCCACACTGTGTCGGTGGACCTGGACTGAGGGAGTGCCACACAGTCGGAGGGTCAGTACTAAGGTAATGCTGTTGTGTCAGAGTGTAAATTCTGAGGGAGTGCGGCAGTGTCAAAGGGTCAGTGCTGAGGGAGAATTTCACTTTCATAGGGTCAGGACTGAGGGAGTACTGCACTGTCACAGGGTCAGTTCTGAAGGCATACTGCACTGTCAGAGGGATTGTACTGAGGGAGTGCTGCACTCTCAGAGGGTCAGTATGATGGAGTGCTGCACTGTCGGAGGGTCAGGACTGAGGGGGCGCTGCACTGTCGGTCGGTCAGTACCGAGAGAGTGGTGCACTGTCAGAGGGTCAGCACGGAGGGAGTGCTGCCCTGTCAGAGGGTCAGTATTGAGGGAGTGCTGCACTGTCAGAGGGTTAGTACTGAGGGAATGTTGCACTGTCAGATGGTCAGTACTGAGAGAGTGCTGCACTGTCAGTGTGTCAGTTCAGATGGAGTTCGACACTGTCAGAGGGTCAGTACTGAGAGAGCTCGACACAGCCAAAGGATCAGTACTGAGGTATTGCTGCACTGTCAGAGGGTCAGTATTGAGGGCCGGCTGCATTGCCAGAGAGTCAGTACTGAGGGAGTAAAGCATTGTCAGAGTGTCGGGACGGAGGAAGCGCTGAAATGTCAGAGGGTCATTATTGAGCGAGTGCTGCACTGTCAGACGGCCAGTACTGAGGGTGTATTGCACTGTCAGAGTTTCAGGACTGAGGGAGTGCTGCATTGTTAGATGGTCAGTACTGTGGTTTGCTGCATTATCAGAGGGTCAGTACTGAGGGAGCTCAGCTCTGTCAAAGGGTCAGGACTGACAGAGCGCTGCACTATCAGAGGTTCAGTACTGAGGGATTGCTGCACTATTAGAGGGACTGTACTGAGGGAATGCTGCACTATCAGAGGGTCAGTGCAGAGGCAAAGCTGCACTGTCAGAGGGTCAGTACTGAGGGAGTGCAGCACTGTCAGAGGGACAGTACTGAGGTATTGCTGCAGTGTTAGGAATGCTGGACCAAGTGAGTGCTGCACTGTCAGAGGGTCAGTACAGAGTTAGATTCACACTGTCAGAGGATCGGAACTGATGGATGACCGCACGAACAGACAGAGAGTACTGAGGGAGTGCTGCACTGTCAGAGGGTCAGTAATGAACAGGCGCTGCACTGTCAGAGGGTCAGTACTGAGGGAGTGCTGCACTGTCAGAGTGTCTGTACTGAGGGAGGACTGCACTGTCAAATGTTAAGTACTGAGGGAGTTCCACACTGTCAAAGAAGCAGTACTGAGGGATTGCTGCACAGTCAGGGAGTCAGTACTGAGGGAGTGCTGCACTGTCAGATGGTCAGTACGGAGGGAGTGCAGTACTGTCAGAGGTTTAGTCCTCAGTTTGTGCCTCATTGTCAGAGGGTCAGTACTTTGGGTGCGCCACACTGTCGGAGGGTAAATATAGGGCAATTTCCCAACTGTCAGAGGGACAGAGCTGAGGGAGGGCATCACTGGCAGAGGGTCAGGATGGAGGAAGTGCTGCATGTTAGAGTGTCAGTACTCTGGGTGTGCTGCACTGTGAGAGGGTCTGTACTGAGGGAGCGCCGCACTATCAGAGCCTCACTACTGAGGGAGTGCTGCACTGTCAGAGGGTCAGTACTGAGGGCCACTTCCACACTGTCAGAGGGTCAGTACTGAGGGTGTGTGGTACTGTCAGAGGGTCAGTGCAGAGGCAAAGCTGCACTGTCAGAGGGTCAATACTGCGGGACTGCTGCACTGTTAGACTGTCAGTACTGATGGAGTTCTGCACTGTCAGAGCGTCAGTACTGAGGGAGTGCTGCACTGTCAGATGGTCAGTACTGAGGGAGTGCTGCACGGTCAGAGGGTCATTACTGAAGAAGCGCTGCACTGTCAGAGGGTCAGTACTGAAGAGGCGCTGCACTGTTAGTGGATCAGTACTGAGGGAGTGCTGCACTGTCAGAGGGTCAGTACTGAAGAGGCGCTGCACTGTTAGTGGATCAGTACTGAGGGAGTGCTGCACTTTCAGAGTGTCTGTACTGAGGGAGGACTGCACTGTCAAATGTTCAGTACTGAGGGAGTTCCACACTGTCATATAAGCAGTACTGAGGGATTGCTGCACCGTCAGGGAGTCAGTAATGAGGGAGTGCTGCACTGTCAGATGGTCAGTACGGAGGGAGTGCTGTACTGTCAGAGATTTTGTCCTCAGTTTGTGCCTCATTGTCAGAGGGTCAGTACTTTGGGTGCGCCACACTGTCGGAGGGTAAGTATAGGGCAATTTCCCAACTGTCAGAGGGACAGAGCTGAGGGAGGGCATCACTGTCAGAAGGTCAGGATGGAGGAAGTGCTGCATGTTAGAGTGTCAGTACTCTGGGTGTGCTGCACTGTTAGAGATTCAGTACGAAGGGTGTGTTGCAGTCTCAGAGTGTCAGTACTGTGTGAGTTCTACACTGTCAGAGGGTCAGTACTGAGGGCCACTTCCACACTGTCAGACGATCAGTACTGAGGGAGCGCTGCACTGTCAGAGTGTCAGTAATAAGGGAATGCCGCACTGTTAGGAATGCTCGACCAAGGGAGTGATGCACTGTAAGCCGGTCAGTACTGAGCCAGTGCTGCACTGTCAGAGGGTCAGTACTGAGGGTGTGCTGCACTGTCAGAGTGTCAGGACTAAGAGAATGCTGCACTGTCAGAGTGTCAGTATTGAGAGAATGCTGCACTGTCAGAGGGTCTGTACTAAAGGAGTACTGGACTGTCAGAGGGTCAATATTGAGGGATGGCTGCACTGTCAGAGGGTCAGAACTGAGGGGTTGCTGCACTGTCAGAGGGTCAGTACTGCGAGAACTCGACACTGCCAAAGGATCTGTCCTGAGTGAGTCCTGCACTGTTAGGAATGCTGCGCCAAGGGAGTGCTGCTTTGTCAAAGGGTCAGGACGGAGTCAGGTTCGCACTGTCAGACGATCAGAACTGAGGGATCACCGCACTGTCGGACCGACAGTATTGAGGTCCTACTGCATTGCCAGATATTCAGTACTGAGCAAGTGTCACATTGTAAGTGTGTCAGGACGGAGTGAAGGGGGTAGTGTAATTTTTAAACGGTTAGCTGCATTTTAGTCTTTTCTACCTTATAGTAAACACAAGCAGACACTCGAAACTGTTGCCGGACCTCCCCCATGTTTTTTTATGAATGAAACAATTGTAACAGCTTTCCTCGATAGTTGAGAGACCGCCCTTAACCACAGTTGTACAACATCATCCATATAAAGAAAGAACGGGGAGCTCGAACACTGATTGGCCAAGTGAATAACAAAATAATCGCAGGCACCAGAACCCAAATAAGGAAAACAGTGGGGAACCCTAGCACTCATTGGTCAAGACAGCAGTAGGAGACCCAGCCCACATATACGTGTATATAATGCGTGGAGATTACTCTGCTTGTGTGTGTACCCACGGGAACAACACCCGACTTTGCAAAGTTGAATGAAAAGTTTTGGACAGACTCCTCCGTGTCTTTGTTCCTGGGAAGGGAAATAAAAGTGCCGGAGATGGGGCCGGACAGCCGCTTATCTCGCACAATTGGGGACTCGTCCGGGATGAAATAATTATTGCCGGGGGGAAGTCTCTTCGGCTCACGGATCAAGTCTGATCACAACAAAGACGCGTCTAGTATATATTTTTGCTTCTCACTGATCAGCTTGGTCCGTCGGCCGTCGGCCAAGAGAGGATGTGACCCGGCTCATTTAAAAATAATTTTGAATCCTGGAAAAATGAACACACGGACGAGTGCTGGGACGACCGGTTAGTGACTATACACGGGGGTACACACATTTAGAAAGGTCAGACAACTCTGTGCAGGATCAAAGTAAGAGAGTTTCTTTTGTTCTTCCTTGTTGGCCACGTGGTTTTGACGGTCATCTGTGAAAACGCTTTGGGCGTTTAAGACCAGGACAGAAGATAAACCACAGGAAATTGTGGTTTTGACGGTCATCTGTGAAAACGTTTTAGGCGTTTAAGACCAGGACCGAAGATAGACTATGGGAAATCAGACTTCTAGATTTACTAAGGAGAAGTCAGGGAAAACTGCAAATGGGAAAGAAATACCCCCCGATAGTCCACTAGGTCGGAAGTTAAGTCTATGGACGGAAAGTAGGAGAACGAAGGACTT
Source organism: Chiloscyllium plagiosum (assembly GCF_037043375.1). Lineage (NCBI taxonomy): Eukaryota > Metazoa > Chordata > Chondrichthyes > Orectolobiformes > Hemiscylliidae > Chiloscyllium > Chiloscyllium plagiosum. Next base: position 46,393,539 of record NW_028270182.1, on the reverse strand, counting down.
AAAGAAAGAGACCATGATAAAATATTGTTGTTTTATATGGACCAAAGAACCTATCCGCGCCCCCTCGGTAGTTTGGCCCGAGTATGGGTCTGATGAAGACTGGGTGTGTCAAATCCTAAATGTATATGTTTACAGAAAACAACCGTTTGACCCAGAAGAGAGCAAATACACCGCCGCCTGGTTGGCGGGCGACGGCGAGAGTCCCACGCGTCTCTATCCTCTGATTCCCCAAACAGACCCGAGGAAGCCCCAGACGTCTTGGGACATCCTGACCGACGGTTTGCCACCATCCGCCTCGCCCCCGTATATACCACCCGCGCACGACCAGGCGTCCAGCGCGGACCTCCCTCCTGCGACGGAAAAATCCGATTTCCAGCAGGCTACGACTAGTGAGGAAGGGACTGCTGGGGGGGCACAGGAGGCAGCGCAGAACCCACCCCAGGCACTAGGAAATCAGTCCGACTCGAGATGCGGAAAGGTTGAGAAGAGGGATTGAGAGCTGGGAGGAGTGACAATATTGAACAGCTGAACCCCTTACGAGAGGTGCCGTCTGGGAACGAACGGGCCGGATTCGTAGTACAATCTTTAAATTCTGGGGATATCCGGCAACTCCGTAACGAACTACCCCCTCTACTGGACGACCCCGTCAGTGTGGGAATACAACTGGACCAATTTCTGGTGCCCAGTATATACACATGGGCTGAACTGCAGGCCATGATGAGAATACTATTTATTTACGATGAAATTGTTATGATCCGGAATAGTGCAATGGCCATTTGGTATAGGGAGCATCAGGACGGCCCTCAGCGTGGAGAGCAGAGGTACCCCTTAGAGGACCCCCGGTAGGATCATAACGACGCGGGGAGACGGGCCAATATGACAGATATCAGAAGCCTTATAATCAGGGGGATCCAAACCTGCGTGCCCAAACAGCGGAATTTAGCGAAAGCATTCGAAGTTGGACAGAAAAAGGATGAATCTCCGAGTGAGTTTTTAGACCGTTTGCGGGAGTCCATGCGAAAGTATTCAGGTTTAGACCCCGATGGGGAAATAGGCAAGGGCATGCTTAAGGTGCACTTTGTGACTAAGTCATGGCCTGACATTCAGAAGAAATTACAGAAAGTGGAGGTTATGGGCTGGAAAGAGGAACGTCGAAGGAAAGTTGGAGAGGGAGAGGAGCTAGTCGGGGCAGAAGTGAGAGAGGAGGATCTTATGGAATTGAGCGGCCTCAGGTGGCCGGATGTTACCATTGCGGGAAACTGGGACACTTCAAAAGGGATTGTCCCGAGTTTAAAAGGGAATAAGAAGGGATGTATGAAATGGAGCGTGAACAAATTGATTCGGGAAGTCAGGGGAGGATCGGAACACGGGCCTACCAGGAACCTCTGGTAAATTTACGGGTGGGCCCATTTAGACAAGATGTTACCTTCTTAGTTGACACAGGCGCCGGCAGGTCCTCAATTCCCCTCCATCCTAGGGGGGGTTGGCTTCCAAGCTAAAACATTAAACATTTCAGGAGTTAAGGGTGGGGTTTTTCATGCGAAAATATTCGAACCACAACCCTTGCGGCTGGAGGAGGAGGAGCTCCAGGTGGAACTCCTTCACCTCCCCCATCTTCCCTATGGGTTGTTGGGACGGGATTTGATAGTCCCTTTCGGATTACGAATAGAAGTGGGAGAAGAGGAAGAATTAGCTTTACCATGTCATACCTTAGTGAGTCCGATTGACAGAGATAGACCCTAGGGTTTGGGTCGCCAAAGGGAACGGTTGGGGGACTCGCAATTCGACCTTTGGGGTTAAAATTAAAGCCCCAGAGCACCGACTTCAGAGTGCGCCAAACCCCATCTCTTGGGAAGGGAGGCAGGGCCTGAAGACAGTTATGGAAAACCTAATAAAAGATGGATTGGTAGAGCCCTGTATGTCACGATACAATTCCCCCATCCTGCCGGTCCGGAAGTCGGACGGGAGCTACCGAATGGTCCAAGACCTAAGGGAAGTAAATAAAATTGTCCAAGTACGGCACCCCGTGGTACCGAACCCATACACTATTCTGGGGCGAATACCCCCGGACCACGGCTGGTTTAGTGTTATAGACTTAAAGGATGCCTTCTGGGCGTGTCCCCTGGACAAGGACAGTAGGGTTCTTTTTGCTTTTGAATGGGAGGATCCTGATACTGGCAGAAAACAGCAGTACAGGTGGATCGTGCTCCCCCAAGGATTCACTGAGTCCCCGACTCTGTTCGGGCAGATTCTGGAACAATTATTGGAGGGACTAACATTGTCCCCAGCCCTTAAGCTTATACAATACGTGGACGATCTCCTTTTATCCGGACCCGCGGAGGAGGACGTCCTACTTGGGACTAATGCCCTGTTAAATTACCTTGCTGAGAAGGGGTTAAGAGTGAGTCAGAAGAAGCTTCAATATGTGGAGGAAGAGGTTAAATACCTGGGACACTTGATAAGCCAGGGACAGAAACGAATAAGTCCGGAAAGAGTGCGGGCAATAATCGAACTAGGCCTCCCAACGACCAAGAGGGAGTTGCGGAAGTTCTTGGGACTCTTAGGCTATTGTCGGTTATGGATAGACGACTATGCCTCCCTTACTAAAGACTTGTACCTAAAACTCATTGAGGAGGCACCCAACAGAATAAAATGGGAGGAGGAGGAGAAAAAGTTATTTGGAATCCTAAAAGAAAAATTGATGACCGCACCTGTTTTAAGCTTGCTGGATTTTAGTAAAACATTTCGTCTCTTTGTGAACTCCAGAAAGGGAACCGCTCTCGGAGTATTGATCCAGGATTGGGGGGGAAAAAGGAAGCCCGTGCCTTTCCTGTCAAAAATTCTGGATCCAGTCTCCCGAGGGTGGCCGGAGTGTGTCCAAGCGGTGGCAGCCACGGCAAAGCTGGTAGAGGAAAGCAGGAAGTTGACTTTCGGGGCCCCCTTGACAGTCACTACTCCCCACCAGGTTAGAACTATCCTGAATCAGAAGGCCGGGAGGTGGTTGACTGACTCGAGAATTCTGAAATATGAAGCCATATTGTTAGACCGAGAAGACCTCCGAATAGAACTCGGGGGCTGCCAGAACGCGGCGGACTTTCTTTGGAAAGGGGAAGGGGAGGAGGAACTGGAACACTGCTATTCAGACATAATAGAGCACCAGAGTAAAGTGAGGGAAGATCTGAGGGATACCCCCTTACATGCAGGAAGGCGGTGGTACATTGACGGGTCCTCTCGAGTGATAGATGGGAAAAGACACAACGGTTATGCAGTCATTAGTGAGACTGGTTGCGAATTAGTGGAAAGTGGACGGCTACCGAATGCCTGGTCCGCACAAACGTGCGAATTGTACGCCTTGCACCGGGCTCTGAGGAATTTAAAGGGAATAGCCGGGACAATCTACACTGACTCTCAGTGTGCCTTTGGGGTAGTACACACCTTTGGGAAGATCTGAAAGGAAAGGGGAATGATAAATAGTAGAGGAAAGGAGTTGGTCCACGAGGAGCTAGTAGCCATGATCTTGGAGGATTTGTTACTGCCACAAGAGATTGCTGTAGTACATGTGAAAGGGCACCAGAAAGACGATAAAATAGAGACCCTGAGGAATCAATTGGCAGATGAACAGGCAAAATTGGCCGGGATGGGGAAGGAAGTAATAAACTGCCTGGTAAGGATTCCCCAGATATCCGAAATTACCGAAGTGCCCACGTTTACTGACAAAGAAGAAAGTCTTCTTGCGTCTCTGGGGGGTACAAAGGATAAGGATGGGAAGTGGACCTTACCCGATGGCCGCCAGCTACTAAATCGACCGTTGACGCGGGACATTATTGCCCGTCTACACCAAGGGGGTCACTGGGGCGCCCAGGCACTGTGTGATGCCTCCCTGCGCCGATATGCTCACCCTGGTCTGTACACGGTAGCCCAGCAGGCCACAGGAGATTGCATAACATGTCGAAAGATTAACAAAAGGGGGCTTCGGCAGCATGCAAGACAAGGGGGTAGGAGTCCGGCCTATAGGCCGTTTGAGTATGTCCAGGTAGATTACACTGAGCTCCCCCCCATAGGTCGCCTGAAGTATCTATTAGTAATAGTAGACCACCTGACAGGATGGGTGGAAGCTTTCCCCACTGCCACGGCAACGGCAACTCAGGTTAGCAAAATTTTACTCGAACAAATCATCCCACGATTTGGGCTACCCCGCGCTATTGACTCTGACCAGGGGAGCCACTTCACCTCGACCGTCCTCCAGAATGTAGTGCAAGCAATGGGGATTGACTGGGATTTGCACACCCCCTGGCATCCCCCCTCCTCGGGCAAGGTCGAAAGAATGAACCAGACCATCAAAAAGCAGCTAACCAAACTCACTAGTGAAATCGGCCTGCCTTGGACCAAATGCCTACCCCTTGCCCTATTGCAAATTCGCACCCAGCCAAGGCGGGATTTGGGCGTCTCCCCTTTCGAAATGCTGTTTGGCCTCCCGTTCCATGGGCCGAAGGGGGAACCTCCTGTATTCGAGTCTCGGGATATGTTTGTGCAAAAATATGTGGTGGCTCTGGGGTCTGCTCTATCTCGTTTACGCCAACAGGGACTTTTGGCACTGACGCCGCCCCTCGAGTTTGCGGTGCACACCGTCAAGCCGGGTCAGTGGGTCCTGATTAAAAGCTGGAAGCAACGTACCCTCGAAACAACTTGGGACGGTCCCTTCCTGGTACTTTTGACTACCGAAACGGCTGTCCGTACGGCCGTAAAGGGCTGGACACATTACACTCGAGTCAAGGGACCAGTGCCACAACCGACGGAGGACGAACGAACCTCTCTGACAAAGGCATCTAAGGAACAGAGACCCTGAGAACAAACTAATCGGACTTTGGCGAGTCTAAAGGAACTGTGCCCTCTGGCTACAGGTGTCGCGACAAAATGCGGTCAATCGTATTGTTAACTTGCTATGCCATTATCCTTGGGCTGGGTCATAGTGCGCGTGTTACCCAATTTGGCCTCTGGAAAAAAGCAAGCAGCGTACCGTCAGTGGTTCTCCATCTCCGTGCCTGCCAACAAGCCAACACAGACATTTAGCTTAGACCTGTGTGGGTTGGTGCCCTGTGGGACTAAAAGAGAACTGAATCAAACTAAGCAGAACCGAGAGAGAGAAAGGGGATTCCAGGGTCAGACGTTAGTATTACAATTGCATGGTAGGGAAGGCATAAATAGGCCTCCAGCCCCCGGGGTCCAGGCTATGGTGTCAGTTGTCCGTGATCCCATCACCCCTGGACGGGATTGTGGGCAGAATCAGTGCAATCCGCTCTATCTGACCATAAAGAACTTGGGAAACAACGGGACGAGCCTTAATGGAACAATCCTGGGTATTAGGGTTGGGGGCCAGGCAGGACAGGAGGGGTTGCACCTGTGCTGCACGCGTATCACGATCATTGAAGCTGAGTCTGGGGGCTCATCCGCCACCGATGAGCAGGAAAAGATTAGAATAATTGAGGTGACGGATTTGGAAAAGACCTTTGAAATAGAAACGGGATACGGGGAGGCGAATGCCTGGATGGAATGGGTCAAATATACTGTGAGGAGCATGAAAAAGAGTGATTGCTACGCATGCACGAGTGCCCGCCCTCACCCTCAGGTGGTCCCATTCCAGATGGGATGGGAGAAACACCCATGAGCCTTGGACTGCATGATAAGGCTGTACCAGGACCGAGAGGCCTGGAACGACTCCACTTGTCGACCCTTGAGTTTGAATTTCCCCCCCGTCAGGTCTGAGGGGGCGCCCCGCCCGCCATCATTCTCAGGGGTAACGGGTACGCACCAGGCCTGCGCCTCTCGGACGGGACTACAGTGGGACAACGATGTGGGGACATTTACAATGAAACTACCGGGGGCGGGAATTACTCCCACATTCATGTGCCTAGGGCAGACCTCTGGTGGTACTGTGGTGGGAGGGTTCTGCGACCGACCCTGCCCAGAAAATGGACGGGCACTTGTGCATGAGTTGGCAATCGTTCAATTGGCCATCTCATTCACCCTGGCATTCGAAAAACAAGAGCAACCCCGTTCCAGTGGAAGAACTGAGAGAGCTTTGGAGACCTCTTTCGATGATAACATATATTTAGATGCCATAGGTGTGCCCAGGGGTGTTCCTGACGAATACAAGGCTAGGAACCAGATAGGGGCGGGTTTTGAGTCGTCACTGTTCTGGTGGATGACCATCAATACGAACGTGGATTGGATTAATTATATTTACTACAATCAGCAGAGGTTCATTAATTATACCCGGGATGCAGTGAAAGGAATAGCAGAACAACTGGACGCCACTAGCAGAATGGCGTGGGAAAACAGGTTGGCCTTAGACATGATGTTGGCAGAGAAGGGGGGTGTTTGTGTCATGATAGGCACTCAGTGCTGCACTTTCATCCCCAACAACACAGCCCCTGATGGGTCCATCACCCGCGCCCTGGATGGACTCACCACATTGGCGGACGAACTGGCCGAAATCTCGGGTATCGACTCTGGCCTCACGGACTGGTTGGAAGCTTGGTTCGGTAAATGGACGGGGGTGGTCGTTCCCTTTCTTGTCTCATATATAGTGGTGGCAGGGGTACTCACTGCCCTTGGGTGTTGCGTTATTCCCTGCGTCCGGGGATTAACTCAACGACTGATCGAAACTGCCCTTACTAAGAGGGATGTTCCCTATGGGCAGGTTGAACGAATGAATCTCGAGATGGAACAACGTGAATCCCTCTTGGGCGGGGGTAGTATTAGAGACGGGCAGTTTGATGAACAAGCTCGGGAGTTATTAAACGCCCTGAAGAAGAAACATACGGTTTAAAAATTACAGGCCGTAAGAAAAGACACGGGGGATTTGTAGGGGGTAGTGTAATTTTTATAGTGTTAGTTGCATTTTAGTCTTTTCTACCTTATAGTAAACACAAGCAGACACTCGAAACTGTTGCCGGATCTCCCCCATGTTTTTTTATGAATGAAACAATTGTAACAGCTTTCCTCGATAGTTGAGAAACCGCCCTTAACCACAGTTGTACAACATCATCCATATAAGGAAAGAACGGGGAGCTCGAACACTGATTGGCCAAGTGAATAACAAAATAATCGCAGGCACCAGAACCCAAATAAGGAAAACAGTGGGGAATCCTAGCACTCATTGGTCAAGACAGCAGTAGGAGACCCAGCCCACATATACGTGTATATAATGCGTGGAGATTACTCTGCTTGTGTGTGTACCCACGGGAACAACACCCGACTTTGCAAAGTTGAATGAAAAGTTTTGGACAGACTCCTCTGTGTATTTGTTCCTGGGAAGGGAAATAAAAGTGCCGGAGAAGGGGCCGGACAGCCGCTTATCTCGCACAGGAGGAGGCGATGAACTGTCAGAGGGTCAGTACTGAGGGTGCGCTGCACTGTCAGAGGGTCAATATTGAGAGAGCTCTACACAGCCAAAAGATCAGTGCTGAGGGAGTGCTGCACTGTCAGAGGCTCAGTACTGAGGGAGTGCTGCACTGTCAGTGGGTCAGTACTGAGAGAGCTCTACACAGCGAAAGGATCAGTACTGAGGAAGCGCTGCACTGTCAGAGGGTCAGTACGGGTGGAGGTCTGCACTGTCAGAGGGTCAGTCCTGAGAGAGCTCTTCACAGCTAAAGGATCAGTACTGAGGAAGCGTTGCACTGTCAGACGGTCAGTATTGAGGGCCGGCTGCATTGCCAGAAAGTCAATACTGAGGGAGTGCAACATTGTCAGAGTGTCGGGACGGAGGAAGCGCTGAAATATCCGATGGTCAGTACTGAGGGAGTGCAGCACTGTCAGACGGTCAGTACTGAGGGAATGCCGCACTGTGAGGAATCCTGGACCAAGAGAGTGCTGCACTGTCGGAGGGTGAGTACTGAGCGAGTGCTGCACTGTCAGACCGTCAGTACTGAGGGAATGCTGCACTGTCAGATGGTCAGTACTGAGGGAGCGCTGCACTGTCAGAATGTCAGTACTGAGGGAATGCTGCACAGTCAGAGGGACGGTTGTGAGGGAGTGCTGCACTGTTAGACTGTCTGTACTGAGGGAGCGCTGTACTGTCAGAGTATCAGTACTCTGGGAGTTCTACACTGTCAGAGTGTCAGTACTGAGGGAATGCTGCACTGTCAGAGGATCAGTATGGAGGGAGTGCTGCATTGTCAGAGGGTCAGGACGGACAGAGTGTTACACTGTCAGAAGGTCAGTACTGAGGGAGTGCTGCACTGTCAGAGGGTCAGTACTGAGGGAGCGCTACACTGTCAGTGTGTCAGTTCTGAGGAAGTGTTTTTTCAGAGGGTCAGTACTGAGTGAATGCCAAAGTGTCAGTGCTGAGACATTCCTAGACTTTCAGGGTGCAGGAACGAGGCAGTGCAGCACTGTCTGAGAGTCAGTACCGAGGGAGTTCTGCTGTGTCGGAGGGCCAGAACTGAGTGAATGCCGTGCTGTTGGACGGTCATTACAGAGGGAGTGCTGCTCTGTCAGAGCATCTGCATTGAGCGAGTGCCACATTGTCGGAGGGTCAGTACTGAGGGGGTGCTGCACTGTCAGCAGGTCAGTGCCGAGAGAGTGGTGTACTGTCAGAGTGTCAGTACTGAGGCAGCGCTGCACTGTGAGAGAGTCAGTACTGAGGGATTGCTGCACTGTCAGAGGGTCAGTATTGTGAGATTGCTACACTGTGTGAGGGTCAATACTGAGGAAATGCTCATTCTCGTAGGGTCAGTACTAAGGGATCGCCATGCTGTCAGAGTGTTAGTACTGAGGGATCACCGCACTATCGGATGTTCAATGCTGAGGCAGTGCTACACTGTCAGAGGATTAGTACTGAGGGATCACTGCATTGTAGGACAGTCACTACTGAGGGCCTGCTGCATTGCCAGAAGATCTGTATTGAGAGAGTTCTGCACTGGCAGAGGGTCAGTCCTGAGGGAGTGCTGTACTGTCAGAGTGTCAAAACTGATGGAGTGCAGCACATTCAGTGGTTCAGTATGGAGGGGGAGCCCTATCTGAGGGTTCGGACAGGGGAAGCACTGAAATGCCAGAGAGTCAGTACTGAGGGATTGTCGCACTGTCATAGGGTCAGTACTGACGGAGTGCTGCACTGTCAGGTGGTCAGTCTGAGGCATGGCTGCACTGTTAGAGGGTCAGTCTGAGGGACAACTGCACTGCCAGAGAGTCAGCACTGCGGGAGGGCCGCACTGTCAGAGGGTCTGTACTGAGGGAGCGCAGCACTATCAGTGTCAGAACTGAGGGAGTGCTGCGCTGTCAGAGGGTCAGTAATGAGAGATTGCCGCAATGTCAGAGGGTCAATATGGGGGCAGTGCTGCACTGTCAGAGGGTCATTACTGATGGAGTGCCACACTGTTAGAGGGACATTACTGAGAGAACGCTGCACTGTCAGCTCATCAGTCTGAGTGACACCTGCATCGTAGGAGAGTCAGTATTGAGTGAGTGCCACACTATCAGATGAACTGAATGGCCTAATTTATGCTTCCATGTCTTGTGGTCTGAGAAGAATATGTGGAATTGTTCGGTGCATTTCTGCCTCTGCTTCCTACAGACCCTGCTCAGCAATGATTCCCACGTCCAGATTCCAGACACTGTGTTCAAACAGACCGTCTTCAATTGGATATTGATCTGAAAAGGTTCCACCCTCTTTTCCCAGGGATCGAGTTTTTGTTTCACGTGACTGGCCTGCCAGCTCAAAGGGATATTTTTATGTTGCAGGTCTGAGGTTTATTCCTCAGCTTCCATGTGCTCATGCCGAAAGAATCACACTGCCCCGCACTCAGCAGAGTGGTGTGTTTATTATTTCTGAGCTTCTCTGTGCTAATCCACATCCAGATTGACATCCCACCCTCCTCCAAATCGCATTGCAGGTTAATTGCCTGGGAGACAGGAGTGCTAAGAGGGCAACTAGAAATCTGAAAGTACCTTACAGTGATATGAAGGATGAATTGATAATGAGAGAAAGAGTACGTTGTGAAACACAGTGATAATGGATCCAGAGGCTATAGTGAATGGATGCATTATGTCAGTGCTCATCGGGACAGGGTTGATGTGAAATCGTGGAGATGCTCTGTGATACAATTAATGAATTAGCATATATATAGAAAGAGATGACTCTGAGTGGTCTGGCATTCTTAAAACCAAATAAATCTCCAAAACAGTGGAAATTTATCTCTGTTTACCGAATGCAGTGTTGGAGGAAGTAGCAGGTGTGCTTGCAAACATTTTCAAAACCTCTCTGGCCACAGGAGAGTTGTCGTCGGACTGACCATGTGGTACTGATAATCAGAAAGAGCATGGGGTATAACAGGCAGCTACAGGCCAGTCCTCCCTCTCTATGTCTCCACTCTCTCTGTCCCCACTCTCTGTCCACGTCTCTCTCTGACCCCCTCTCCATCCCCCTCACAGTTCCCCCTCTCTCTGTCCCTCCTCTCTTTGTCCGACCTCTCTCTGTCGACCCACTCTATGTCCCCCACTCACTGTTCCCACTCTCTGACCACACTCTCTCCGTCCCACCTCTCTCTGTCCCCCCTCTCTGTCCGCCCTTTCTCTGTTCCCGCGCTCTCTGAACCCCTCTCTCTGCCCGCACACTCTCTCCCACGCCACTCTCTTTTCCCTTCCTCTCTGTCCCCTCTCTCTGCCCCCTTTCTGTTGCCCTCTCTCGCTCCGTCCCCATCGCTCTGTCCTCCCTCGCTGTCCCCGTCTCTCTGTCCCCTTCTGTCTGTCCCCCTCTTCTTTGTCGCCCTCACTCTGTCAACCCCTCGCTCTCTCCCCTCTCTGTCCCCCACCCTCTGTCCCCCTCTCTATCTCCACTCTTCCTGTCCCCCTCTCTCTGTCCCCCCTCTATCCCCGTCTCTGTCCCCCTCTCTGTCCCCTCTCTCTCTGACCCCCTGTTTCTCTGTCCCCTCCTCTCTGTCCCCCACACTCTCTGTCACCCCACTCTCTGCCCCCTTATTTTTGTCACCCCATCTCTGTCCCCTCGTCCCTCGTCACCACTCTCTGTCTCCCTCTCTTTGTGCCCCCAACTCTCTGCCCCCATCGCTCTGTCCCACCTCTATCTGTCCCCGCTCTCTCTGTCCCCCGTTCCCCCTCTTTCTGCCTCCAACCCTGTGTCCTCCCTCTCTCTGTCCCCTACTCTCTGTCCCCGTCTTTCTGCCCCCACGCTCCCTGCCCCCCCGCTCTGTTCTCCATCTCTGTCACCCGTCTCTCTGTTCCCCTCTCTGTCCCCGACTCTCTGCCCCCTCTCTCTGTCACCCCCTTGCTCTGTCGCCACCTATCTGTCCACGTCTCTGACCCACCTCTCTGCCCCCCCTTTCTGTCTCCTGTGTACTCTCCCCCTCCTCCCTGTCCCCCTCTCTCTGTCACCCCTCTCTCTGTCCCCACTCTCTCTGTCCCCACTATCTCTTTCCCCTACTCTCTTTCCCGTCTCTCTCTGTTCCCCACTCTCTGTCCCCCTCTCTCTGTCCCCCTCTCTCTGCCCCTATCTCAGTCCCTCCTCTCTCTATTCGCCCTCTCTCTGTCGCCCTGTCTGTCCACCAATCTCTCTATCCCCCTCTCTCTGTCCTCCCTCTCTCATTCCTTCTCTCTGTCCCCCAATTCTGTCCCTCTCTCTGTCCTCCCTCTCTATGTCTCCACTCTACCTGTCCCCCACTCTCTGTCCCCGTCTGTTTCTGTCCCTCTCTCTGTTCCCCTCTCTCTGTCCCTCTCTCTGTTCCCCTCTCCCTGCCCCCCTCTCTCTGCCCCCTCTCTCTCCCACTCTCTCTGCTCCCTCTCTCTGTCCCTCTATCTCTGTCCTCCCTTTCTATGTCTCCGCGCTCTCTGTCACCCACTCTCTGTCCCCGTCTCTCTCTGTCACCCCTCCTCTGCCCCCCTTCTGTCCTTCCTATCTCTGCCCCTCTCTCTGTCCCCCTCTCTCTGTCCTCCTCTTTCTGTCGACCCTCTCTCCGCCCTTGGTGTCCTACCTCTCTCTGTCCCCAAACTCTCTGTCCCCCTCTCTCTGTCCCACCCCTGCCCCCGCTCTGTCCCCCGCTCTCGGTCACCCTCTCTCTGTACCCCCCTCTCTCTGTCCCCTCTTTCTGTCACCCCGCCCTCTATCACGCCCTCTCTGTCCCACAATCACTCTGTCCCCCATCTCTCTGTACCCCTCTCTCGATCCTCCCGCTCTCTGTCCCCCTCTCTCTGTTCCCCCTCCCTCTATACCCCCTCTCTGTCTCCCAATCACTCTGTCCCCCTCTCTCTCTGTCAGCCCTCTCTCGGTCACCCCTCTCTCTGCCACGCCCTCTGACCCCCAGATCTTTCCCCCCTCTCTGCCCCAATCTCTCTGTCCCCATCTCTCTGTCACCCTTCTCTGTCCCCCTCTGCCGCTCTGTACCCCTCGCTCTATCCCCCCTTTTTGTCCCTCTCTCTCTGTCCCCCTCACTCTGTCGTCACTCCCTCTTTCCCCACCTCTCTGTCCCCTTCTCTCTCTGTTCCCCTCTCTCTGTCCCCCATCCCCCTCTCACTGTCCCCACTCTTTCTGTCCCCCACTCTGTCCCCTCTCACTGTCCCACCTCTCTGACCCCTCTCTCTGTCCGCATCTCTCTCTGTCGCCCCTGTCTGCCCACCCCTCTCTCTGTCCCCCTCTCTCTGTCCTCCCTCTCTCCGTTCTTCTCTCTCTGTCCCCCCTCTTTCTGTCCCCCTCTCTCTCTTCGCTCACTCTGTCCCCCTCTCTCCGTCACCCTCTCTCTTTCCCCCCTTCTCCCTGACCCCTCTCTCTCTGTGTCCTCTATCTCTGTGCCCTTCTCTCTCTCCCCCACTTTCTCTGTCCCCCTCTCTGTCCCCCTCACTGTCCCCTCTCTCTGTCCCCGTCTCACTGTCCCCCTCTCTTGCCCCACTCTCACTGTACACCCTCTCTCTGTCCCCCTCTCTCTGTCCTCCTCTTTCAGTCGACCCTCTCTCTGTCGAACCTCTCTCTGTCCCCACTCTCTTCCCCACTCTCTGTTCGCCCACTCTCTGTTCCCGCGCTCGCTTCTTCCCTCTCTCTGTTCGCCCACTCTCTGTGACCCCCTCTCTCTGTCCCCCTCTCTCTGTCCCCACACACTCTGTCCACTTCTCTCTGTACCTCCTTTCTCGGTCACCCCTCGCTCTGCCCCCTCTCTCTCTCCGCCCTCGATGTCCTCCCTCTCTCTGTCCCCAATCTCTCTGTCCCCTCTCTATGTCCCCCCGCCCTCTATCACGCCCTCTCTGTCCCACAATCACTCTGCCCCCCATCTCTCTGTCCCCCTCTCTCTGTCCACCCGCTCTCTGGCCCCTCTCACTGTTATCCTCTCTCTGTCCCCCACTCTCTCTGTCCCCCTCTCTCTGTCCCATCTCTCTGTGCACTCTCTCTCTGCCCTCTCTCTCTTCCCCTCTCTCTGTCCCCCTCTATGTCCCCCTCACTGCCCCCTCTCTCTGTCCCCTTTTCTATGTCTCCACTTTCTCTGCCCCACTCTCACTGTACACGCTCTCTCTGTCCCCTTTTCTCTGTCCGCTTTCTGTGGACCCTCTCTCTGTCGACCCACTCTCTGTCCCCACTCTCGGTCCCCACTCTCTGACCACCTTCTCACTGTCCACCTCTCTCTGTCCCCACTCTCTGTTCGCCCACTCTCTGTTCCCGTGCTCTCTGTCCCCTATCTTTCTGTCCCCTTCTCTCACTAACCCCACTCTGTCCCCCTCTCACTGTCCTCTCTCTCTGTCCCCACGTACTCTCTCTGTCCCCCTCTGTGACCCCCTCTCTCTGCCTCCCTCTCTCTGTCCCCACACACTCTGTCCACTTCTCTCTGTACCCCCTTTCTCTGTCACCCCTCGCTCTGTCCCCTCCCTCTGTCCGCCCTCGGTGTCATCCCTCTCGCTGTCCCCACTCTCTCTGTCCCCCTCTCTCTGTCTCTCCTCCCTCTATAACCCCTCTCTGTCCCACAATCACTCTGTCCCCATCTCTCTGTCCTCTCTCTCTGTCCCCCCACTCTGTCCTCCTCTCTCTGCCCCGTCTGCTCTCACTGTCTTCCCTCTTTCTGAACCCACTCTCTCTGTCCACTTCTCTCTGTCCCCCTCTCTCTTTCAACCCCGCCCAATCTCTCTGTCCCCTCTCTCTGTCCCCCTCTCTCTGTACCCCTTCTCTGTACCCCCTCTCTCTGTCCCCAATCTCTCTTCCCCATCTCTCTGCCTCACCTCTCTGTCCTCCATCTCTCTGTCCCCACTCTCTGTACACGCCTCTCTGCGCCCCCCCGTCCTCCTCTCTCTGTCCCCCCGTCTGCTCTCTCTGTCCTCCCTCTCTCTGAACCCACACCTCTCCGAACCCACACCTCTCTGTCCCTCTCTTTCTGTCCCCCCGCCCACTCTCCCTGTCCGCTTCTCTCTGACCTCCTCTCTGTTCCCCCTCTCTGTACCCCCTCTCTGTCCCACAATCTCTCTGCCCCATCTCTCTGTCCCCCCTCTCTGATCCCCCTATCTCTGTCCCCCTGTCTCTCTGTCACCCTCCTCTCTGTCCCCACCTCTCTCTGTCCCCTTCTCTCTCTGTCCCCCACTCTCTGTCCCCCTCTCACTGTCCCACCTCTCTGTCCCTCTCTCTCTCCGCATCTCTCTCTGTCACCTCTGTCTGCCCACACCTCTCTCTGTCTCCCTCTCTCTGTCCTCCCTCTCTCCGTTCTTCTCTCTCTGCCCCTCTCTTTCTGTACCCCTCTCTCACTCCACCCACTCTGTCCCCTCTCTCCATCACCCTCTCTCTCTCCCCCTCTTCCTTGTCCCCCTCTCTGTCCCCCCTTACTGTCCCCTCTCTCTGTCCCTCCTCTCTCTGTCCCCCTCTCACTATACACCTTCTCTCGGTCCCGCCTCTCTGTTCACCTCTTTCTGTCGACCCTCTCTCTGTCGAACCTCTCTCTGTCCCCACTCTCTGTCCCCACTCTCTGACCACCTTCTCTCTGTCCACCTCTCTTTGTTCCCCCTCTCTGTTCGCCCACTCTCTGTTCCCGCGCTCTCTTCTCCCCTCTCTCTGTCCGCCCACTCTCTGTCGCCACTCTCTCTTTAAACCTCTGTGACCCCCTCTTTCTGCCTCCCTCTCTCTGCCCCCACAGACTCTGTCCATTTCTCTCTGTACCCCCTTTCTCTGTCACAACTCTCTCTGTCCCCCTCTCTCTCTCCCATCCCTGTCCCCTCTCTCTGCCCACGGTCTCTGTCACCCCTCCCTCTATACCCCCTCTCTGTCCCACAATCACTCTGTCCCCCATCTCTCTGTCCCCTCTCTCTCTGTTCCCCCTCTCTCTGTCCTCCCTTTCTGTACACCTGTCTCTCTGCCTCCTCTGTCCCTCACTTTCTGTACTCCCTCTCTCTGTCCCCCCGCTCTGTCGCCCTCTCTCTGTTCCCCCATCTGTCCTCCTCTCTTTGACCCTGTCTGCTCTCTCTGTCTTCCCTCTCTCGGAACCCACGCTCTCTGTCCACTTCTCTCTGTTCCCACTCTCTCTGTCCCCCTTCTCTGTACCCCCTCTCTCTGTCCCCAATCTCTCTGCCCCATCTCTCTGCCTCCCCTCTCTGTCTCCCGTCTCTCTGTCCCCACTCTCTGTACCCCCTCTCTGTCCCGCCCTCTCTGTTCTTCTCTCTCTTTCCACCTGTCTGCTCTCTCTGTCCTCCCTCTCTCTGAACCTACACCTCTCTGTACACCTCTCTCTGACCCCCTCTCTCTGTCCCCCGTCCACTCTACCTGTCCCCCCTCTCTGACCCCCTCTGTACCCCCCTCTGTCCCCCAATCTCTCTGCTCCCATCTCTCTGTCCCCCTCTCTGATCCCCCTCTCTCTGCCCCCCTGTCTCTCTGTCTCCCTCCTCTCTGTCCCCACCTCTCTCTGTCCCCTTATCTCTATCACCCTCTCTCTGTTCCCCTCTTTCTGCCCCACCCTCCCTGAACCCCTCCTCTCGGTCCCCCCTTTCTCTGGAACCCCATCTCTATGTCCGCCTCTCTTTGTTCCTCCCTCCCTCTGTCACAGCCTCTCTCTGTCACCCTCTCTCTGACCCCTATCTCTCTGTCTCCCTCTCTGTTCTCCTCTCCCTGTCCCCTCTCACTTTTTCCCCGCGCTCTCTGTCCCTCCTGCCTCTGTTCCCCCTCTCTGGTCCCCTCTATCTGTCCCTCTGTCTCTCTGTCCCACTCCTCTCTATCCCCCACTCTCTCTGTCACCCCCGCTCTGTTCGACCTCTCTCTGTCCCCCCTCGCTCTGTCCTACTCTCTGTTCCCCCTCTCTCTACCCCCTCTCTGTCCTCCCTCTCTCTGTCCGCTCTTTTCTGCCCCCAGGCACCCTGCCCCCTCTCTGTCCACCCTCTCTCTGTCCCTCTCTCTCGCCCTGTCTCCCCTCGCTCTGTCCGCCATCTCTGTCCCCGTCTCTCTGTCCACCGCCTCTGTGTCCCCGTTTCTCTGTCCAATCTCTCTGTGTCACCCACTCGCTCTGTCCCCCCTCTCTCTGTCCCCCCTCTGTACCCCCCTCTCTGTCCCCCAATCTCTTTGCCCCCATTCTCTGTCACCGTCTCTGTCCCCCTCTCTCTGGACCTACTCTCTCTGTCCCCAATTTCTCTGTACCCCCCTTTCTCTGCCCCCCTCTCTGTACAGCTCTCTTGCTCTGTCCCCCCTCGCTCTGTCCTCCCTCTCTGTCCCCCTTCTCTCTGTTCCCCTCTCTCTGTCACCCCTCTCTCTTTATCCCCGATCTCTCTGTCCCCCTCTCTCTGACCCTCTGTCTCTCTGTCCCACTCCTCTCTGTCCCCCACTTTCTCTGTCACCCCACTCTCTTCCCTGTCTCTCTGTCACACCATCTATGTCCCCCCTCGCTCTGTCCCCCCTCTCTGTCCCCTCGTCTCTCTGTCCCCTTCTTTGTCTCCCTCTCTCTTTGCCCCCTCTCTCTGTGCCTCTCGCTCTGTCCCACCTCTCTCCCTCTCCCCCCTCGCTCTGTCCCCCCTCTCTGTTCCCCCACTCTTTGTCCCTCCTCGCTGTCCTCCCTCTCTCTGTCCCCTACTTTCTGCCCACATTCTCCCTGTCCCCCCTCTCTGTCCCCCTCACTCTCTGTCCCCCTCACACGCTCTGTCTCCCCTCGCTCTGTCCTCGCTCTCTGTCCCCCTTCTCTCTATCCCGGCTCTGTGTCCCCGTTTCTCTGTCCCACCTCTCTCGCTCACCCCCTCGCTCTCTCTCTCTCTCTCTGTCACCCCTGTCTCTGTCACCCCTCTCTGATCCCCTCTCTCTGGTCCCCTGTCTCTCTGTCCGCCTCCTCTCTGTCCCCTCCTCTCTCTGTCCCCCTCTCTCTATCCCCCTCTCTCTGTCCCCCTCTTTCTGTCCCCACCCTCCCTGTCCCCCCGGTCTGTCCCCCTCTCTTTCTCTGTCCCCGCTCTCTCTGTCCCCTTCCTCTCGGTCCCCCCTTTCTCTTTATCCCCCTCTCTCTGTCCATCCTCTATCTCTGCCCCACACCTCTCTGCCCGCCCCTCTGTCTCCTTTTCTCTCTGTCCCCGCACTCTCTGTCCCCTTCTCTCTCTCCCGCCTCTCTGTCCCGCCTCTCTGTCCTCCGTTTCTGTCCTCCTCTCTCTGTCCCCCCAATCACTCTGTCTCCCTCTCTCTGTCCCCACTCTCTCTATCCCTTTCTCTCAAGTCAGCCGCCCCCAGCTCGGTCGCGCTCTCTATGTTCTCCTCTCTCAGTCACCCCCCCCCACCCCCGTCTGTCCCCCTCCCTCTGTCACCCGTCTCTCTTTCCCACTCTCTCTGCCCCCCCTCTGTACACCTCTCTCGCTCTGTCCCCCTCGCTCTGTCCTCCCTCTCTGTCCCCTTCTCTCTGATCCCCTCTCTCTGTCCCCCTCTCTCTGTCCCTCCCTCCCTCCCTCTGTCACACCCTCTCTCTGTCCCCCTCTCTCTTCCCCATCTGTCTTTCCCTCCACTCTGTTGCCCTCTCCCTTTTTCCCGCTCTCTCTGTCCCCGTCTCTTTTCCCTCTCTGCCCCCTCTCTCTGAACCTCTGTTTCTCTGTAGCACTCCACTTTGTCCCCCACTTTCTCTGTCACCCCACTCTCTACCCCCTCTCGCTTTCACTCCATCTCAGTACCCCCTCGCTCTGGCCCCATCTCTGTCCCCTCGTCTCTCTGTCCCCCTTCTTTGTCTCCCTCTCTCTGAGCCCCCTCTCTCTGTCCCTCTCGCTCTGTCCCACCTCTCTCTGTCCCACCTCGCTCTGTCCCCCTCTCTGTTCCCCCGTCTCTGTCCCCCTCTGTCCTCCCTCTCTCTGTCCCCCCTTTCTGCCCCCATGCTCCTTGTACCCCCTCTCTGTCACCCCCACTCTCTGTCCCCCTCTCTCGCTCAGTCTCCCCTCACTCTGTCCTCCTCTCTGTCCCCCGTCTCTCTATCCCCCCTCTGTGTCCCCGTTTCTCTGTCCCACCTCTCTCTGACACCCCCTCAATCTGTCCCTTTCTCTCTGTCACCACTGTCTCTGTCCCCACTCTCTGATCCCCCTCTCTCTGACCCCCGTCTCTCTGTTCCCCTCCTCTCTGTCCCCTCCTCTCTCTGCCCCCTCTCTCTATCCTCCCTCTCTCTGTCCCCCTCTTTCTGTACCGAGCCTCCCTGTCCCCCCTGTCTGTCCCCCTCTCACTCTGTCCCCCCCTCTCTATCCCCCTCCTCTCAGTCCCCTCTTTCTCTGTAACCCCCTTTCTCTGTCCACCCTCTCTCTCTCTGTCCCACATCTCTCTGCCCGCCCCTCTGTCTCCTTCTCTCTCTGTCGCGGCTCTCCCTGTCCCCCCTCTCGCTCTGTCCCCCTCGCTCTGTCCTCTCTCTCTGTCCCCCTTCTTTGTCTCCCTCTCTCTGTGCCCCCTCTCTAAATGCCCCACCTCTCTATGTCCCCACTTGCTCTGTCTACGCTCTCTGTTCCCCCTCTCTCTGTCCCCACCTTTCTGCCCCCACGCTCCCTGTCCCCCTCTCTGTCTCCCCCACTCTCTGACCCCCTCTCTCGCTCTGTCTCCCCTCGCTCTGTCCGCCCTCTCTGCCCCTGTTTCTCTCTCACACCTCTCTCTGTCACTCCCTCGCTCTGTCCCTCTCGCTCTGTCACCACTGTCTCTGTCCTCCCTCTCTGATTCTCCACTCTCTGTCCCCCGTCTCTCTGCCCCCTCCTCTCTGTCCCCATCTCTCTCTGTCCCCCTCTCTCTATCCCCCCTGTACCCCTCTTTCCGCCCCCACCCTCCCTGACCCCCTGTCTGTCCCCCTCTCTCTAGGTCCCCTTTTCTCTGTGACCCTCTATTGCTGACCACCCTCGCTCTGTCCCACACCTCTCTGCCCGCGCCTCTGTCTCCTTTTCTCTCTGTCCCCCTCTCTGTCACCCTCTCTCTGTCCTCCTCTCTCTGTCCCGCCTCTCTGTCCTCCCTTTCTGCCCCACTCTCTCTGTCTCCCCTCTCGCTCTGCCCCCCTCTCTCTGTCCCCACTCTCTCTGTCCTTTCTCTCGGTTCCCCGACCCCGCTCGGTCACCCGTCTCTCTGCCCCCCTCTCTCTGTCCCCACACTCTCTTTCCCCTACTCTCTGTCCCCGTCTCTCTCTGTTCCCCTCTCTCTGCCCCCCCTCTATCCCCCTCACATTGTCCCACTCTCTCTGTTCCCCTCTCTCTGTCTCCCTCACTCTGTTCCCCCGTCTCCCTCACTCTGTTCCCCCGTCCCCCTCTCTCTGTCCCCACTCTTTCTGTCCCCCTCTCTCTGTCCCTCCTCTCTCAGTCCGCTCTCTGTCGCCCCACTCAGTCCAACCCTCTCTCTGTCCCCCTCATTCAGTCCTCCCTCTCTCTGCCCCTCCCTCTCTGTCTCCCACTCTCTGCCACCCTCTCTCTGTCATCCCGTCTCTGTCATTCCCTCGCTCTGACACCCTCTCTGTCCACTCGTCTCTCTGTCCGCCCTCTCTGTCTCCCTCTCTCTGTGCCCCCCTCTCTATCCCAATTCTCTCTGTCCCCCCACTCTGTTCCCCCTCTCTCTGCCCTCATCATCACTCTCTCTGTCTCCCTCTTTCTGCCCCACTCTCCCTGTATCCCTTCTCTGTCCCCCTCACTCTCTGTCCTCTTCTCTTGCTCTGTCCCTCTTCGCTTTGTACTCCCTCTCTGTACCGCCGTCTCTCCGTCCCCGCTGTGCCACCCTCACTTCCCCCTCACTCTGTCGCCCCCTCGCTCTGTCCACATCTCTCTGTCCCCCCTGTCTCTGTGCCCCCCCTCTGTCAAACCTCTCTCTGACACACACTGTCTCTGCACCCGTCCCTCCTCGCTATGTCCCTCCTCTCTCTACCCCCCCTATCCACCTCACATTGTCCCACTCTCTCTGTTCCTCCTCTCTCTGCCCCCCTCTCTCTGTCCACCCTCTCTCTGTCCCACCTCTCTCTGTTCCCCTCCTCTCGGTACCCCCTTTCTCTGTAACACCCTCTCTGTTCCCCCTCTCTCTGACCCCCTCTCTCTGTCCACCCTCTCTCTGTCCCACCTCTCTCTGTCTTCCTCCTCTCTGCCCACCCCTCTGACCCCTTTCTCTCTGTCTCCCCTCTCTCTGTCTCCCAGTCTCTGTCCTCCTCTCTTGGTCCCCACTCTCCCTGAACCCCTCTCGCTGCCCCACCAGGTCCCCCTCTCTCTGCACCCCTCTCTCTGTTCCCCCTCTCTCTGTCCCCTCCCTCTCCCCCTCTCTGTCCACCCTCTCTGTCCTCCCTCTCTCTCTCCCCCCTCTGTTTGTCCTTCCCTCTCTGTACCCATCCTAACACCATCCCTGTCCCTCCTCTGTGTTCACCTCCCTCTGTCCCCCCCTCTCTGTCACCTCTCTGTCCTCCCTCTATGCCCCCCCTCCATATCCCCCAATTACTCTGCCACGCATCTCTCTGTTCCCATCTCTCTGTTCCCCACTCTCTCTGTCACCCTCTCACTTTGTCCCCCTCTCTTTGTCTCCCCACGCTCTGTCCTCCCTCACTGCTCCCCTGTCTCTCTGTCTTCCATCTCTGTCTCTCTCGCTCTCTATGCCCCCTCTCTCTGTCACTCCTTCACTCTGTCCCCCCTCTCTGTCCCCCTCTCTCTGTGCCCCCTCTCTCAGTCACCCTGTATCTCAGTTCCCCTCCTCTCTGTCCCCACTCGCTCTGTCAAACCCTTTCTCTCACAACCCTCTCTCTGCCTCCCCTCTCTGTCGCCCCTCGCTCTGACCCACTCTCTCTCTGTGCCTCCCTCTCTGTGTGGCCCCCTCTCTTTGTCCTCCTATCGCATTGTCCCACCTCTCTCTGTCCACGCTCTCTCTGCCCACCCTCTCTCTGTCGCCCCCTCTCTGTCCACCTCTCTCTGTCCCCCCTCTCTGTCTCTGATCCCCTCTCTGTCCCCCTCTCTCTGTCCACCCCTCTCTGTTCCCTCTCTGACCCCCCCTCTCTCTCTCTGTCCCCACTCTCTCTGTCCCTTTCTCTCTGCCCCCACCCCCCCGGTCCCCCTCTCTCTGTGCCCCTCTCTGTTCAACCTTTCTCTGTCCCCCTCTGACTGTCCACACTATCTCTTTTCCCTACTCTCTTTTCCCATTTCTCTCTGTCCCCCACTCTCTGCCCCCACGCCCCCGGTGGCCCTCTCTCTGTGCCCCTCTAAGTTCCACCATTCTCTGTCCCCCTCTGACTGTCCCCACTATCTCTTTTCCCTCCTCTCTGTCCCCATTTCTCTCTGTCCTCCCTCTCTCTGCACCAACTCTCTCTGTCCCCCTCTCTCTCCCCGATTTCTCTGTCCCCTACATATGCCCCCCTCTTTTTGTCCCCCGCTCTCTGTCACCCTCCCTCTGCCCCCTCCCTCTGTCCTCCTATCATTGTCCCCCTCCCTCTGTCCCCCTCTCTCTGAACCCCAATGTCTTACCCCCACCATCTGTTCCACCTTTCTGTCCTCCTCTCTCTGCCCCCACTCTCTCGGTTCTCCTCTCTCTGTCCCCCTCTCTCTGCCCCCCCTTTCTCTGACGCCCTACCTCTCTACCCCTCCCTCTGTTCCGCTCTCGCTGACCCCACTCTCTGTCCCCTATTCTCTGACCCCCCCAGAGTCTGCCCCCCATTCTCTGTTCCCCTCTCTCTGTCACCTTCTCTCTGTACCACTCTCTCTGTCCCCTTTCTCTATCCCCTTCTCTTTGACCCGCTCACAGTCTCTCTCCCTCTCTCTTTCCCCTTATTTCTGTCCCCTTCTCTTGTCACTCTCTCTCTCTGTTCCTCCACTCTATTACGCTCAACTCCCTTATCCCCTCTCTCTGTGCCCCCTCTCTCTGTCACCCATTCGCTCTGTCCCCCTCTCTTTGTCCCCCCTGTCTCTGTCACCCCCTCGCTCTGTCCCCCTCTCACTGTTCCCCGACTCTGTCCCCACTGCCCCTTTCTCTGTTCCCCTGTCTCTCTGTCCTCCTCCTCACTATCCCCCACTCTCTCCGTTCCCTCTCTCTCTGAGCCCCCCCTCTCTGCCCCTCTCTGTCCCCCCTCGCTCTGTCCTCCCACTCTCTCTCCCTCTCTCTGTGTCGCCCACTCTCTGTGCCCCCTCTCTCTGTAACTCCATCGCTCTGTCCCATCTCTATCTGCCCACCCTCTGTCTGTCCACACTCTCTGTTTCCCCTCTCTCTGCCCCCCTCTCTCTGTCTCCCCTCTCTCTGTCCACCTCTTTCTGCCCCCACTCTCCCTGTCTCCCCTCTCTGTCCGTCTCTTTCTGTCCCCCTCTCTCTGCCGCTCTCCTATCGGTCCCCACTTTCTCTGTAACGCCCGCCCTCTGTCCCTCTCTTTCTGCCCCCACTCTCCCTGCGCCCCTCTCTGTCCCCCTCTCTCTTTCCCCCCTCTCTGACCCCTCTCTCTGTCTCCCCTCTCTCTCTGTCACCAATCTCTGTCCCCATCTCTCAATCACCCCTCTCTCTGTCCTCACTCTCTGTCCTCACTCTTTGTCCCCCTCTCTTTGTCCCCCCCTCTCTCTGACCCCTCTCTCTCTGTCCCCCTCTCTCTGACCCATCCTCTCTGTCCCCCTCACTATGTCTCCACACTCTCTATTCCCCACTCTCCGTTCCCGTCTCTCTCTGTCCACCTCTCACTCTCTCCCTCTCTCTCCCCATTCTCTGTCCGCCCTCTGTCCTCCCTCTCTGTCTCCCTCTCTCTGTGCCCCCCTCTATTCCCACTCTCTCTGTCCCCTTCTCTGTTCCCCCTCTCTCTGCCCCATCCTCACTCTCTCTGTCTCCCTCTTTCTGCCCCACTCTCCCTGTAACCCCTCTCTGTCCCCCTCACTCTCTGTCCTCTTCTCTCGCTCTGTCCCTCTTCGCTTTGTCCTCCCTCTCTGTACCGCCGTCTCTCTGTCCCCCCTGTCCCCTCTCACTTTCCACCCTCACTCTGTCACCCCCTCGCTCTGTCCACATCTCTCTGTCCCCCCTGTTTCTGCCCCCCCCCTCTGTCAACCCTCTGACACACACTGTCTCTGCTCCCGTCCCTCCTCGCTCTGTCCCTCCTCTCTCTGTCCACACCCTCCTTGTTCTCAATCTCTCTCCCCCTCTCTCTGTCCACCCTCTCTCTGTCCCACCTCTCTCTGTTCCCCTCCTCTCGGTCCCCCCTTTCTCTGTAACACCCACTCTGTTCTCCCTCTCTCTGCCCCACCTCTCTCTGTCCACCCTCTTTTTGTCCCATCTCTCTCTGTCTTCCTCCTCTCTGCCCACCCCTCTGTCCCCCTTTGTCTCTGTCCCCCCTCTCTCTGTCTCCCAGTCTCTGTCCTCCTCTCTTAGTCCCCACTCTCCCTGAACCCCTCTCGCTTCCCCACCAGGTCCCACTCTCTCTGCACCCCTCTCTCTGTTCCCCCTCTCTCTGTTCACCTCCCTCTCCCCCCTCTCTGTCCACCCTCTCTGTCCTCCCTCTCTCTCTCCCCCTCTGTCTGTCCTTCTCTCTCTGTACCCACCCTAACATCATCTTTGTCCCTCCTCTGTGTTCACCTCTCTCTGTCCCCCCTCACCCTGTCACCCTCTCACTTTGTCCCCCTCTTGTCCTCCCTCTATGTCCACCCTCCATGTCCCCCAATTACTCTGCCACGCATCTCTCTGTTCCCCCTCTCTCTGTCACCCTCTCACTTTGTCCCCCTCTCTCTGTCCCCCTCGCTCTGACCCACTCTCTCTCTGTGCCTCCCTCTCTGTGTGCCCCCCTCTCTTTGTCCTCCTATCGCTTTGTCCCACCTCTCTCTGTCCACGCTCTCTCTGCCCACCCTCTCTCTGTCGCCCCCTCTCTGTCCACCTCTCTCTGTCCACCCTCGCTCTGTCCCCTCTCTGAATCCCTCTCTCTCTCTGTCCCCCTCTGTCTGTCCCCACTCTCTCTGTCCCTTTCTCTCTGCCCCCACCCCTCCCCGTTCTCCCTCTCTCTGTGCCTCTCTCTGTTCACCTTTCTCTGTCCTCCTCTCTCTGTCTCCCCTCGCTCTCTCTCTCTGTCCCGAATCTCTGTCGCCATCTCTCATTCCCCCCTCTCTCTGTCCTCACTCTCTGTCCTCCCACTCTGCCCCCCTCTCTTTGTCCCCGTTCTCTCTCTGACCCCTCTCTCTCTGTCCCCCTCTCTCTGTCCCACCCTCTCTGTCCCCCTCACTAGTCTCCACACTCTCTATCCCCCACTCTCCCTTCCCGTCTCTCTCTGTACCCCTCTATCTGTCCCATCTCTCTCTGCCCCATCTCTCTGTCCCTCTCTATGTCCCCTCTCTCTCTCCCTTCTCTCTCCCCTTCTCTGTCCGCCCTCTATTCTCCCTCTCTCTGTCCCCCTCTGTCTCTCCGCCCTCTCTCTGTACCCACTCTGCCCCCTCACTCGGTCCCCTCACTCTGTCCCCCCACTGTGTCCGCCTCTCTCTTGAATCGCTCTGTCTGTCCCCATCTCTCTGTTCCACCTCTCTCTGTCACCCCCTCGCTCTGCCACTCTCTTTGTCCCCCTGTCTCTGTTCCCCTCCCTGTCTCTCCTCTCTCTGTGTCCCCGCTCTGACCCCGTCTCTGTCTCCCTCTCTCTGTGCTCCCCTCTGTCTGTCACCCCCTCGATCTGTCCCCCTCTCATTGTCCCCCTGTCTCTGTCCAGCCCCCTGTCCCCTTCTCTCTGTCCCTGTCTCTCTGCCCCCCTCCTCTCTGTCCCCCACTCTCTGTCAACCCTCTCTCTGACCCCCTCTCTGTGCCCCCTCTCTGTCACCCCCTCGCTCTATCCCCACTCTCTCTCTCCCTCTCTCTGTGCCTCCCTCTCTCTGTGCGCCCTTCTCTGTGTCCTCCCATCGCTGTCTCCCGCCTCTGTCTGTAACCCCCGCTCTCTGTCCACCCTCTCTCAGTCCTCCTCCTCTCTACACGCCCCTCTGACCCCCTTTCACTCTGTGCCCCCTCTCTCTGTAACCCTGTCTCTGTTCCCCCCTCTCTGTCACCCTCTCTCAGTCCCGCTCTCTCTGCCGCCCCTCTTTGTCCACGTGTCTGTCACCCTCTCTCTGTCCTCTCTCTCGCTCTGTCCCCCCTCTCTGTCCCCCTCTCTCTGTCCACCCTTCTCTGTCTGCCTCTCTGTACCCCCTCTCTGTCTCCCTCTTTCTGTCCCTCTCTCTCTGCCCCACTCTCTCTGTCCCATCTCTCTCTGTACCACCCTCTCTCTGTCACCACTCTCTCTTTCCCCTACTCTCTGTCCCCGTCTCTCTCTTTCCCCCTACTCTCTGTCCGCCTCTCACTGTCCCCCTCTCTGACCCTCCCACGGTCTTACCGCCCTTTCTCTGTCCCCCTCTCTGCCCCCTCTCTCTGACCCCTCTCTCTGTCCCCCTCTCTCTATCTTCCTCCTCTTCCTGTCCCCTCTCTTTTACTCCCCTCTCTCTCTCCCTCCTCTCTCTTTAGCTTGCTTTCTATCCCCCTCTGTCTGTCCCCCCTCTATCTGTCCCCTTCTCTCTTTCCCCCACTCTCTGGCCCCCACTCTCTGACCACACACTCTCTGAACCCCCTCTCTCTCTGTCCCCTCTCTGTTCCCGCCATTCTCTCTCTCCCCTTTCTTTCGGTCCACTTCTTTCTGTCCGCCTCTCTGTTACCCTCTCTCTGTTCCTCTGTCTCTGTCCCCTCTCTCTGTACCCCCATCTGTGCCACCCCCCGCTCTGTTGTCCCGCTCTCTAACCCCCCATCGTACCACCCCACTCTCTGCGCCCCCACTCACTGCCCCCTCTCTCTGACCCCTTCTCTCTGTCACCTCTCTCTCTGTTCCCCCTTCCCTCTGTTCCCTCCTCTGTCCTCTCTCTCTCGATCCCCTCTCTGTCCCAACTCTCTGTTCCCACTTCTCTGTCCCCCTCTCACTGTCCCCCTCTCTCTGTCCCCCACTCTCTCTGCCCTCCTTTCTGTTCCCCTCACTCTGCTCCCACTCGCTCTGCCCCCTCTATTCCCCTCACTCTGTCCCACTCCCTCAGTAATTCTCTCTCTCCCTCCTATCTTTGTCCCCTGTTTTCTGTCCCCCGCTCTCTGTCCCCCCACTCTCTGTCCGTCCACTCTCTGTCCCCCCACTCTCTTCCCCCTCTCTCTGTCCACCTCTGCCTTCCCCCTTTCTCTGTCCGCCTTTATCTGTCCTCCGTCCCGCTGTCCACCCTCTGCCCCCTCTCTGTACACCTCTCTCTGTCACCCTCTCTGTCCCCTTCTCTCCACCTCTCTGCCCCCAGCACTCAGTCCCCCTCTCTCTCTCCTCTCTCTGTTACCCCTCTCTCTGTACGCAGTCTTTGTCCCCCTCTCTCTCTCCCCTCTCTTTTTCTGTCCCCTGTTTTCTGTCCCCCGCTCTCTGTACCCCCACTCTCTTTCCCCCTCTCTTTGTCCACCTCTGCCTTCCCCTTTCTCTGTCCGCCTTTAGCTGTCCCCTGTCCCGCTGTCCACCCTCTGCCCCTCTCTGCCCTCCCTCACTGTTCCCCTCTCTCTGTCCCCCTCTCTGTCCCTTCTCTCCCCCCTCTGACCCCAGCTCTCAGTCCCCCTCTCTCTCCCCCTCTCTCTGTTACCCCTCTCTCTGTCCGCAGTCTTTGTCCCCCTCTCTCTCTCCCCTCTCTTTCTCTGTCCCCTATTTCTGTTCCCCTCTCTCTGTCCCCCATTTTCTGTCCTCCCTATCTGTGCCACGCCCCCCTCTGTTTCCCCACTCTCTGGACCCCTTCTCTCTGTCACCCCTCCCGCTATTGCCTCTCCCCTCTGTTCCCCCGTCCTCTCTCTGTCACCTCTCTGACCCAACTCTCTGTCCCGTCTCTCTGTCCCCCTCTGTTTGTCCCCTTCTCTCTGTCCCCTCTCTCTCCGCACCTTCTCTGTCGCCCTCACTCTGTCCCACTCCCTAAGTACTCCTCTCTCTCCCTCCTGTCTTTCTCCCCTGTTTTCTGTGCAACCCCCTCTGTCCCCCCCCACTCTCTGTGCGTCAACTCTCTTTTCCCCCACTCTCTTTCCCCCTCACTTTGTCTGCTTATCTCTTCCCCCCTTTCTCTGTCCACCTTTATCTGTCCCCGGTCTCTCTGCTCCCCGTCCACTTCTCTCTCCCCTCTCTCTGTCCCCCTCTCATGTCCTCCTCTCTCTGTCCCCTTCTGTCCCACCTCACTGTCCCCGCCTCTCTCTATCCCCCCTCTCTGTACTCCTCTCTCTCCCTCCTCTCACTGACCCCCTCTCTCTGTCTCCCATCTCTATTTCCCGCTCTCTGTTCTGCACTGTGCCCACTTTCTCTGTCCACTCTCTCTGTCCCCCCTCTCTGTCCGCCTCTCTCTGTACCCCTCTCTCTGTACCCCTCTCTCTGTCTCTCTGTCTCTGTCCCCATCTCTCTTTCTCTTCTCTGTTTCCCCCCTCTCTGTCACCCCTCTCTCTTCCCGTAGAATCTGTTCCCCTCTCTCTGTCCCCCTCTCTCTGTCTTCTTCTTTCTTTCCGTTTTTTTGTTTCCGCCCTCTTTGTCACCCCTCTCTTTGCCCGCACTCTCCGTTCCCCTCTCTCTGTCCCCCTCTCGCTGACCATCTCCCTTTCTGACCCCCTCTCTCGGACCCCCTCTCTCTGTTTAAACTTCCCTCTGTTCCCCCGTCTATCCTCTCTCTCTGTCCCCCACTCTGTTCCACTCACTCTGTCGCACTCCCTCAGTACTCCTCTCTCTCCCTCCTCTCTCTGTCCCCCTTTCTCTATCCTCCACTCTCTGTACCCCCGTCTCATTTCACTCACTCTGTCCCCGCACTCTCTGTCCCCCTCTCTCTGTCCACCCTTCTCTGTCCCCTCTCTGAACCCCTCTCTCTCTCTGTCCCCCTCTCTCTGTCCCCACTCTCTCTGTCCCCACCCCCCCAGTCGCCCTCTCTCTGTGCCCCTCTCTGTTCCACCTTTCTCTGTCCCCCTCTGTCTCTCTCTTTTCCCTACTCTGTGTCCCCGTCTCTCTCTGTCCCCCACTCTCTGTCCCTCTCTCACTGTCCACCTTCTCTCTGTCCCCCTGTATCTGTCCCTCCTCTCTCTCTGTCCCCCTCTTTCTGCCGCCACTCTCCCTGCGCCCCTCTCTGTCCCGCTCTCTCTTTCCCCCCACCTCTCTGAACCCTCTCTCTGTCTCCCCTCTCTCTCTCCGTCTTTCTGTCCCTCTCTCTCTGTCCCACTCTCACTGTCCCCTACTCTCTGTCCCCGTCTCTCTCTTTCCCCCACTCTCTGTCCCCCCTCTCTGTCCCCCTCTCTCTGTCCCGCTCTCTCTGTCCCCTCTCTCTCTCTTCCTCCTCTCCCTGTCCCCCTCTTTTACTCCCCTCTCTCTCTCCCTCCTCTCTCTTTCGCCTGCTTTCTATCCCCCTCTGTCTGTCCCCTTCTCTCTTTCCCCCACTCTCTGGCCCCCACTCTCTGACCACACACTCTCTGAAACCCCTCTCTCTCTGTCCCCCTCTCTCTGTCCCCACTCTCTCTGTCCCTTTCTCTCTGCCTCCACCCCCCAGTCGCCCTCTTTCTGTTCCACCTTTCTCTGTCCCCCTCTGTCTCTCCCCACTCTCTCTTTTCCCTACTCTGTGTCCCCGTCTCTCTCTGTCCCTCTCTCACTGTCCACCTTCTCTCTGTCCTCCTCTATCTGTCCCTCCTCTCTCTCTGTCCCCCTCTTTCTGCCGCCACTCTCCCTGCGCCCCTCTCTGTCCCCCTCTCTCTTTCCCCCCACCTCTCTGAACCCTCTCTCTGTCTCCCCCCTCTCTCTCTCTGTCCCCAATCTCTGTCCCCATCTCACAATCCCCTCTCTCTCTGTCCTCACTCTCTGTCCTCCCATTCTGTCCCCCTCTCTCTGTCCCACCCTCTCTGTCCCCCTCACTATGTCTCCACACTCTCTATCCCCCACTCTCCGTTCCCGTCTCTCCTCTCTCTGTGCTCCCCTCTCTCTGTCACCCCCTCGCTCTGTCCCCCTCTCATTGTCCCCCTGTCTCTTTCCAGCCCCCTGTCCCCCTCTCTCTGTCCCTGTCTCTCTGTCCCCCTCCTCTCTGTCCCCCACTCTCTGTCAACCCTCTCTCTGACCCCCCTCTCTGTGCCCCATCTCTGTCTCCCCCTCGCTCTATCCCAACTCTCTCTCTCCCTCTCTCTGTGCCTCCCTCTCTATGTGCGCCCCTCTCTGTTTCCTCCCATCGCTCTCTCCCGCCTCTCTCTGTAACCCCCGCTCTCTGTCCACCCTCTCTCAGTCCTCCTACTCTCTACGCGCCCCTCTGACACGCTTTCACTCTCGCTGTAACCCTGTCTCTGTTCCCCCGTCTCTGTCACCCTCTCTCGGTCCCGCTCTCTCTGCCGCCCCTCTCTGTCCCCGCCTCTGTCACCATCTCTCTGTCCTTTTTCTCTCTGTGTACCCCCTCTCTGTCCCCCTCTCTCTGCCCCCCCTCTCTGTCTCCCTCTTTCTGTCCCCCTCTCTGTCCTCTCTCTCTCTCTCTGTCCCCCCTCTCTGTCCCCCCTCTCTGTCCCACTCTCTCTGTCCCACCTCTCTCTGTACCCCTCTCTCTGTCACCACTCTCTCTTTCCCCTACTCTCTGTCCCCGTCTCTCTCTTTCCCCCACTCTCTGTTCGCCTCTCTGTCCCCCTCTCTGTCTCCGTCTTTCTGTCTCTCTCTCTCTGTCCCACTCTCACTGTCCCCTACTCTTTGTCCCCGTCTCTCTCTTTCCCCCACTCTCTGTCCCCCCCTCTCTGTCCCCCTCTCTCTGTCCCCTCTCTCTGTCCCCTCTCTCTCTCTTCCTCCTCTCCCTGTCCCCTCTCTTTTACTCCCCTCTCTCTCTCCCTCCTCTCCCTTTCGCCTGCTTTCTATCCCCCTCTGTCTGTCCCCCCTCTGTCTGTCCCCCCTCTGTCTGTCCCCTTCTCTCTTTCCCCCACTCTCTGGCCCCCACTCTCTGACCACACACTCTCTGAACCCCCTCTCTCTCTGTCCCCCGCTCTGTCCCCGCCACTCTCTCTCTCCCCTTTCTTTCGGTCCACTTCTTTCTGTCCGCCTCTCTGTTACCCTCTCTCTGTTCCTCTGTCTCTGTCCCCTCTCTCTGTACCCCCATCTGTGCCACCCCCCGCTCTGTTGTCCCGCTCTCTAACCCCCCTCTCGTACCACCCCACTCTCTGCGCCCCCACTCACTGCCCCCCCCTCTCTGACCCCTTCTCTCTGTCACCTCTCTCTCTGTTCCCCCTTCCCTCTGTTCCCCCCTCTGTCCTCTCTCTCTCGATCTCCCTCTGTCCCAACTCTCTGTTCCCACCTCTCTGTCCCCCTCTCACTGTCCGCCTCTCTCTATCCCCCACTCGCTCTGCCCCCTCTCTGTTCCCCTCACTCTGCCCCCCACTCGCTCTGCCCCCCTCTGTTCCCCTCACTCTGTCCCACTCCCTCAGTAATTCTCTCTCTCCCTCCTCTCTCTGTCCGCTTTTTTCTGTCCCCCGCTCTCTGTACCCCCACTCTCTTTCCCCCTCTCTTTGTCCAGCTCTGCCTTCCCCCTTTCTCTGTCCGCCTTTAGCTGTTCCCTGTCCCGCTGTCCACCCTCTGCCCCCTCTGTCCCCCTCTCTGTACCCCTCTCTCTGTCCCCTCTCTGTCTCCTTCTCTCCCCCCTCTCTGACACCAGCTCCCAGTCCCCCTCTCTCCCCCTCTCTGTTACCCCTCTCTCTGTCCGCAGTCTTTGTCCCCCTCTCTCTCTCCCCTCTCTTTCTCTGTACCCTATTGCTGTTCCCCTCTCTCTGTCCCCCATTTTCTGTCCTCCCTATCTGTGCCACGCCCCCTTCTGTTTCCCCACTCTCTGGACCCCTTCTCTCTGTCACCCCTCTCGCTATTGCCTCTTCCCTCTGTTCTCCCGTCCTCTCTCTCTGTCACCTCTCTGACCCAACTCTCTGTCCCGTCTCTCTGTCCCCCTCTATTAGTCCCCCTCTCTCTGTCCCCTCTCTCTCCGCACCTTCTCTGTCGCCCTCACTCTGTCCCACTCCCTAAGTACTCCTCTCTCTCCCTCCTGTCTTTCTCCCCTGTTTTCTGTACAACGCCCTCTGTCCCCCCCCCCCACTCTCTGTGCGTCAACTCTCTTTTCCCCCACTCTCTTTCCCCCTCTCTTTGTCTGCCTCTCTCTTCCCCCCTTTCTCTGTCCACCTTTATCTGTCCCCGGTCTCTCTGTCCCACGTCCACGTCTCTATCCCCTCTCATGTCCTCCTCTCTCTGTCCCCTTCTGTTCCCCCCTCACTGTCCCCGCCTCTCTCAGGTCCCCCCTCTCTGTACTCCTCTCTCTCCCTCCTCTCACTGACCCCCTCTCTCTGTCTCGCATCTCTATTTCCCGCTCTCTGTTCCGCACTCTGCCCCCTTTCTCTGTCCACTCTCTCTGTCCCCCTCTCTCTGTCCTCTCTCTCTGTACCCCCCCTCTCTGTCCCCCTCTCTCTGTACCCCCTCTCTCTGTACCCCTCTCTCTGTCTCTCTGTCTCTGTCCCCGTCTCTCTGTCCCCTTCTCTCTTTCTCCTCTCTGTTTCCCCCCTCTCTGTCACCCCTCTCTCTGCCCTCACTCTCCGTTCCCCTCTCTCTGTCCCCCTCTCGCTGACCATCTCCCTTTCTGACCCCCTCTCTCGGACCCCCTCTCTCTGTTCAAACTTCCCTCTGTTCCCCCGTCTATCCTCTCTCTCTGTCCCCCACTCTGTTCCACTCACTCTGTCGCACTCCCTCAGTAGCGCGACAGAGTGAGCGGCACGGTGGCACAGTGGTTAGCACTGCTGCCTCACAGCGCCAGAAACCCGGGTTCAATACCCGCCTCAGGCGACTGACTGTGTGGAGTTTGCACGTTCTCCCCGTGTCTGCGTGGGCTTCCTCCGGGTGCTCCAAAGATGTGCAGGCCAGCTGAATTGGCTATGCTAAATTGCCCGTAGTGTTAGGTAAGGGGTAAACGTAAGGGTAGGGGTGGGTGGCGCTCCCGCGGGGCGGTGTGGACTTGTTGGGCCGAAGGGCCTGTTTCCACACTATAAGTAATCTAATCTACTCCTCTCTATCCTCCACTCTCTGTACCCCCGTCTCATTTCCCTCACTCTGTCCCCGCACTCGCTGCCCCCTCTCTGTCTCCGTCTCTCTCTCTTTCTTTCTCTCTCCCCTATTTCTGTACATCTCTCTCTATCCCCCAATTTCTGTACCCGCCATGTGTGCCACCCCCTTCTCTGTTTCCCCGCTCTCTGGACCCTTTTCTCTGCCCACCCCACTCTCTGGCATCCCCACTCTCTCCCCCTCTCTCTGGTCTCTGTTCCCCCTGTCTGTCCTCTCTCTCTTCCCCCCCTTTGTCCAACTCACTCTGTCGCACTCCCTCAGTACTCCTCTCTCCTTCATATCTCTGTCCTCTGCTCTTCGGCTTCCACTCTCTGTCCCCCCTCTCCCTGTCCCCTCTCTCTTTCTCTCCTCTCTCTCTCTCTCCTCTCTCTGTTTTCTGCTTTCTTTCCCCCTCTGTCTGTCCCCTCTCTCTGTCCTCTCTCTTTCTCTGTCCCCTATTTCTGTACTCCTCTCTCTGTCCCCCACTTTCCGACAGCCATCTGTGCCATCCCTCTCTCTGTTTCCCCGCTCTCTGGACCACTCTCTCTGCTCACCCCATTCTCTGCCCCCAACTCTCTGTCCCCCTCTCTGACCTCTTTCTCTGTGCCCCCTCTCTCTGATCCCCCATCCCTCTGTTTCCCCTGTCTGTTCTCTTTGTCCCCTCCTCTGTCCCCTTCTGTGTCCGCCCGCTCTGCCCCCCTCCATCTGCCCTCTCTCTCTGCCCCCTCTCTCTCTGACCCCGCGCTCTATCACCCTCTCTCTGTCCCTCTCTCTCTGCCCCTGTCTTTGTCCCCCTAATCTCTGTCCCCTCTATCTGTCACCTGTCACTCTGTACCCCCTCATTTACCCCCTCTCTGCCACCCCTCTATGTTCCCCTTTCTCTGTCCACCTCTCTGTCTCCTCTCTCTGTCCTTTGCTTTCTGTCCTCCTTCTCTCTGTCCGCTATATCTCATCCCCCTCTCTCCCCTTCACGGTTCCCCTTGCTCTGTCCCCTTGTCTCTGTCCTCCTCTCTCTCTGTCCCCTCTTTCTGACCCCCACTCTCTGACCCCCACTCTCTGTCACCCCTAACTCTGCCACACTACTCTCTGTTCCCCCTCTCTCTGCCTCCCTCTCCCTGACCACGACACTGTCTGCCGCCCAACTCCCTGTCGCCCTCACTCTGTCCCCCTGTCTCTGTTCCCCTGTCTATGTTCTCCTTTCTCTGTCCCCACTTTCTGTCCCACACTCTCTATTCCCCTCTCTCTGTCCCACCTCTCTCTGTCCCCCACTCCCTTCCCCCCCCTCTCTGTCCCACATCTCTCTTTTCCCTCTCTCTGTCCCCCTCTCTCTGTTCCCCTGTGTCTCTGTAACCCCCGCCCCCTTCTCTGTCCCCCTCTCTCTGTCCTCCTCTCTCGCTCTTCCCCCTCTCCGTGTCCCCTCTCTCTTACTCCCCTCTCTCTCTCCCTCCTCTCTCTGTCGCTTGCTTTCTGTCCCCCTGTGTCTGTCCCCCTCTGTCTGTCCCCTTCTCCCTTTCCCCCACTCTCTGGCCCCCACTCTCTGACCATACATTCTTTAACCCCGCCCCCCTCTCTCTCTGTCCCCCTCTCTGTCCCCACCACTCTCTCTCTGTCCCGCCTCTTTCGGTCCCATTCTTTCTTTCCGCCTCTCTGTTCCCCTCTCTCTGTCCGTCTGTCTTTGTCTCCCCGTCTCTGTCCCCCCTATCTGTGTCGCCCCCGCTCTGTTCTCCCGCTCTCTGAGCCCCCTCTCTCTGACCACCCCAGTCTCTGCAGCCCCTCTCACTGCACCCTCTCTCTGACCCCTTCTCTCTATCACCCCTCTCTCTGTTCCCCTTCCCTCTGTTACCCAGTCTTCTCTCTCTCGATCCCCGCCGTCCCAACTCTCTGTCCCCGCCTCTTTGTCCCCCTCTCAATGTCCCCCTCTCTCTGTCCCCCACACTCTCTGCCCCCTCTCTCTGTTCCCCTCACTCTGTCCCACCCCCTCAAGTAATCCTATCTCTCCCTCCTATCTCTGTCCCCTGTTTTCTATCACCAACTCTCTGTCACCCCACTCTCTGTCCGTTCACTCTCTGTCCCCCCACTCTCTTTCCCCCCTCTCTCTGTCCGCCTCTGTCCTTCCCCCTTTCTCTGTCCGCCTTTATCTATCCCCGGTCTCTCTGCAACCCCGTCCCCCTCTCTGTCCTCCCTCTCTGTCCCCCTCTCATGTCCTCCTCTCTCTGTCCCCCCCTCACTGTCCCCACCTCTCTCAGTCCCCCTCTCTCTGTACTCCTCTCTCTCCCTCCTCTCACTGTCCCCCTCTCTGTGTCCCCCTCTCTGTGTCCCCCCTCTCTATTTCCCGCTCTCTGTTCCGCTCTCGGTCCCCCTTTCTCTGTCCCCCTCCCTCTGTCTCCCTCTATCTGTTCCTCTCTCTCTGTCCCTCTGTCTCTGTCCCCCTCTCTCTGTCCTCTTCTCTCTTTCCCGTCTTTCTGTTTCCTCCCTTTTTGTCAACTGTCTCTGCTTGCACTCTCCGTTCCCCTCTCTCTGTCCCCCTCTCTCTGACCACCTCCCTCTCTGACCCATCTCTCTGTTCCCCCTCTCTGTCCTCAGTCTCTCTCCCACCACTGTCCCCTTCTCCCTGTCCCCCTCTCTCTCTCCGCCCTCACTCTGCCCCCCTCTCTCTGTCCCCAGTCTCTGTCCCCGTCTCTCTCTCCCCTCTCCTTCTCTGTCCCCTATTTCTCTACACCTCTCTCTGTACCACCCATCTGTGCCACCTCCTCTCTGTTTCCCTGCTCTCTCGACCCCTCTCTCTGCCCACCCCAATCTCTGCCACCCCCACTCTTCCCACCTCTTTCTGTGCCCTCGCTCTGTTCCCCTTCCCTCTGTCCGCCCTCTCTGTCCCGCTCTCTCTGTCCCCCTCTCTCTCTGCCCCTCTCTTTGTCCCACACACTCTGTCCCACTCCCTCAGTACTTCTCTCACTCCCTCCTATCTCTGTCCCCTGCTTTCTCTCCCCCGCTCTCTGTCACCCTCTCTCTGTCCCCTCTCTTTCTCTGTCCCCTATGTCTGTACCCCACTCTCTGTCCCCACTTTCTGACCCCCCATCTGTGCCACCCCCTTCTCTGTTTCCCCACTCTCTGGACCCCTCTCTCTGCTCACCCCATTCTCTGCCCACCCCACTCTCTGTCCCCTCTCTCTGACCCCCTTTCTCTGTGCCCCCTCACTCTGTTCCCCCTTCCCTCTGTTCCCCCGTCTGTCCTCTCTCTCTGCCCCCCTCTGTCCCCCTCTGTGTTCCCCCCTCTGTCCCCCTCTCTCTGCCCCGCTCTCTCTCTGTCCCCCTCTCTGTCTCCCCCGCACTCTGTCCCCCTGTCTCTGTCCCCCTACTCTCTGTCCCCTCTCTCTGTCCCCTGTCACTCTGTACCCCCTCTGTCACACCCTCTCTGCCACCTCTCTCTGTCCCCATCTCTGTCACTGACTCTCTCCCCCCTCTATGCCCCCCTCTCTCTGTCCACCTCTCAGTCTACTCTCTCTGTCCTTTGCTTTCTGACCTCATTCTCTCTGTCTGCCATATCTCAGCCCCCTCTCTCTCCCCTTCTCTGTCCCCCTCGCTCTGTCCCCTTGTCTCTGTCCTCCTCTCTCTCGCCTCTCTCTCTGTCCCCTCTTTCTGACCCCCACTCTCTGACCCCCACTCTCTGTCGCCCCTATCTCTGCAACACCACTCTCTGTTCCCCCTCTCTCTGACCCCCCTCCCTGACCACGCCACTCTCTGCCGCCCAACTCCCTGTCACCCTCTCTCTGTCCCCCTGTCTCTGTTCCCCTGTCTCTGTTCTCCTTTCTCTGTCCCCACTTTCTGTCCCCCACTCTCTATTCTCCTCTCTCTGTCCCACTTCTCGCTGTCCCCCCACTCACTGTCTCCCTCTCTCTGTCCCACCTGTCTCTTTACCCCCACTCTGTCCGCCTCTCTCTGTCCCTCTTTCTCTGTTCCCCTGTGTCTCTGTAGCACCCGCCCCTTCTCTGTTCCCCCCTCTCTGTCACCCCCCCTCTCTGTCACCCCCCCTCTCTTCACCCTCTCCCTATCTGCCTCTCTCTTACTCCCCTCTCTCTCTCCCTCCTGTCTCTGTCGCCTGCTTTCTATCCCTCTCTGTCTGCCCCCCTCTCTCTGTCCCCTTCTCTCTTTCCTGGAGGAGAAAGTGAGGACTGTAGATGCTGGAGATCAGTGGTGCTGGAAAGGCGCAGCAGGTCAGGCAGCATCCAAGGAGCAGGAAAATCGACGTTTCGGGCATGAGCCCTTCTCTCTTTCCCCCATTCTCTGGCCCCCATTCTCTGACCATACACTCTCTGAACCCCCTCTCTCTCTACCCCCCTCTCTGTCTCCGCCACTCTCACTCCCACCTCTTTCGGTCCCCTTCTTTCTGTCCGCCTCTCTGTTCCCCTCTCTGTCTCCCTCTGTCTCTGTCCCCCCTCTCTGTCCCCGCATCTGTGCCACCCCCCGCTCTGTTCTCCTTCTCTTTGACCCCCATCTCTCTGACCACCTCACTCTCTGCACCCCCACTCACTGCCCCCTCTCTCTGACCCCTTCTCTCTCTCACTCCTCTCTCTCTTCCCCTTCCCTCTGTTCCCCCCTCTGTCTTCTCTCTCTCGATCCCCCTTGTACCAACTCTCTGTCTCCGCCTCTCTGTCCCCCTCTCACTGTCCCCCTCTTTCTGTTCCCCTCACTCTGTCCCACTCCCTCAATAATCCTCTCTCTCCCTCCTATCTCTGTCCCCTGTTTTCTGTCCCCCGCTCTCTGTCCCCCCACTCTCTGTCTTTCCATTCTCTGTCCCCCCACTCTCTTTTCCCCCTCTCTCTGTCCGCCTCTGTCTTTCCCCCTTTCTCTGTCGGCCTTTATCTGGCCCCGTCTCTCTGTCCACCCTCTGCCCCTTCTCTTTTCCGCTCTCTGTCCCCCTTTCTCTGTCCCCCCCCGTCTCCCCTCTCCCTGTCCCACACTCTCTGTCTGCCCCCTCTCTGTCCACCTCTCTCTGTTCCCCTCTGTCTGTCCCTCTGTCTCTGTTTCCCTCTCTCAGTCCCCCTTCTCTCTTTCCCCTCTCTCTGTGTCCCCTCTCTCTGTCCCGCTCTCTCTGACCACCTCCCTCTCTGACCCATCTCTCTGTCATCCCTCTCTCTGTTCCCACTTCCCTCCGTCGCCCCTCTATGTTCCCTTTCTCTGTCCCCTCTCACTTCCCTCTGTGTCCTCTATCTCTCTCCGCCTCTCTCTGTCCCCCTTATGTGCCCTCGCTCTGTCTCACCTCGCTCCCCCTCTCTCTGTCTCCCACTATCTCTCTCCCCTTTCTCTCTGCCCCCTCTCTCTGACACCCTCCCTTTCTGACCCGTCTCATTGTCACCCCTCTCTCTGTTCCCCCTCCCTCCGTCGCCCCCTCTA
This sequence comes from Chiloscyllium plagiosum, assembly GCF_037043375.1. Classification (NCBI taxonomy): domain Eukaryota; kingdom Metazoa; phylum Chordata; class Chondrichthyes; order Orectolobiformes; family Hemiscylliidae; genus Chiloscyllium; species Chiloscyllium plagiosum. Next base: position 46,355,723 of record NW_028270182.1, on the reverse strand, counting down.
ATGTCCACTCTATCTGTCCCCCTCTGTCTCCGATCTCTGTCCACTCACTCTGTTCCCCTCTCTCTGTCCCCCTCTATGTCTGCTCTCTCTGTCATCCCTCTGTCCCCCCTCTATGCCCCCCGTCCCCTCTCTCTCTGCATACCTCTCCCTGTCCCCCTTTCTCTGTCGCCCTCTCTCTGCACTCCTCTCTCTCCTCTCTCGGTCCCTAGCTTTCTGTCCCCTGTCTCTGTCCCCCTCTCGCTTTCCCCTCACTCTATCCTCCGCTCTCTGTACCCCCATTCATTTCCCTTGCTCTGTCCCCGGTCTCTCTGCCCACCTCTCTCTGCCCCCCACTCTCTGCCCCCCCTTTCTGTCCCTCACTCTCTGTTCCCTCGCTCTTTCCCCTCTCTGCCGCTCTCTCTCTGCCCTCTCTCGCTGTCCACCTCTCTCTGTCCCCTCTCTCTGTCCCCCTCTCTATCCTCCGTTCTCTGAACCCCCATTCATTTCCCTCGCTCTGTCCCCGCTCTCTCTGCCCAGATCTCTCTTTCCCCTTTCTCTGTCCCCCCTCTCTCTGCCCCCTCTCTGTCCACCTCTCTCTGTCCTCCTCTCTCTGTCCCCCTCTCTTTATCCTCCGCTCTCTGTACCCCCCACTCATTTCCCTCCCTCTGTCTCCGATCTCTGCCCAACTCCCTTTGTCCCCCACTCTCTGTCCTTCGCTCTCTGTCCCCAGCTCTCTGTCCCCCCGGTGCTGACCCCCACTCTCTGTCCCCCACACTCTGTCCCCCTGTCTCGCTGTCCCCATTCTGACCGTCCCTCTCTGCCCCCTCTCTCTGTCCCCCCTCTAGATCCCCCTCTATCTCTCTGCCCCACTCTCTGTCCTCCATTCTGTGTGCCCCTCTCTCTCCCCCTCTCTTTCTATGTCCCCTATTCCTGTACCCCTCTCTTTGTCCCCCACTCTCTGTCCCCCCATCTGTGCCACGCCCCTCTCTATTTCCCCGCTCTTAGGACCCCTCTCTCTGCTCACCCCACTCTCTGCCACACACACTCTCTATCCACCTCTCTCTGATCCCCTCACTCTATGCCCCCTGTCTGTCCTCTCTCTCTGTGTCCCCTCTATCCCAACTCTCTGTCCCCCTCTGTCCCCTCACTCTGACCCACTCTCTGTCCCACTCACTCAATCCTCCTCTCTCTCCCTCGTATCTCAGCCCCTTGCCTTCTGTCCCCTGCTCTCTGTCCCCACTCTCTCTCCATCCACTCTCTGTCCCCTACTCTCTTTACCCCGCTCTCTGTCCACCTCTCTCTTTCCCCATTTCTCTATCCGCCTTTACCTCTCCCCCGTCTCTCTGTCACCCTCTCAGACGCCCTCTCTGTCCCCCCTCTGTCCCCGTATCTCTGTCCCCTTTCTCTGTCCCCTTCTCTTCCCCCCCCCCCGTCTATCTGTCCCCCTCTATCAGTCCCTCTCTCTCACTGACCCCCTTTCTCTGTCCCCCGCTCTCTTTCCCACGCTCTCTTTCCCCGGTTCTCTGTCCCCCATCTCTCTGTCCCCTTCTCTCTGCACCCCTGTCTCTGTCCGCCTATTGTCCGTCCCCCTCTCTCTGTCCCACCGCTCTCTTTCACCCCTCTCTCTGTCCACCTCTCTCTGTCCCCCTTTCTCTGTCGCCCTGTGTCTCTGGACACCCCAGGCCTCTTTCTCTGTCCCCCTCTCTCTGTCCCCTCTCTCTGCCCCCTCTCTCTGTCCCACCACTCTCTCTTCCCCTCTCCCTGTCCCCTCTCTCTTTAACCCTCTCTCTCTCTCCCTCCTCTCTCTGTCGCCTGCTTTCTTTAAACCCTCTGTCTGTCCCCGTCTCTCTTTCCCCACTCTCTGGTCCCCGCTCTCTGACCACCCACCCGCTGACCCCGCCTCTCTCTCTGTCCCCTTCTCTCTGTCCCCGCCTCTCTCTCTCTCACTGCCCCCCCTTTCGATCCCCTCTTTCTGTCCCCCTCTCTGTTCCCTCTCTCTGTTCCTCTGTCTCTGTCCCCCTCTCTCTGTCCCCCACTCTCTGTCCCCCCAATCCGTGCCACCCCCGCTCTGTTCGCCCGCTCTCTGACCCCCTCTCTCTGACCACCCCACACTCTGCCACCACATTCTCTGTCAACCCTCTCTCTGTTCCCCTTTCCCTCTGTTACTCCCTCCCTGTTCCCTCTCTCTTTCCCCCGTCCCCCTTTGTATGTCCCTCACTCTCTGTCCCCTATCTGTGCCACCCCCTCGCTCTGTTCCCCCGCTCTCTGACCCCCCTCTCTCTGAACTCTTTTCTTTGTCACCTTTCTCTCTGTTCACCCTTCCCTCTGTCCCCTCTCTCTGTTCTCTCTCTCTGTCACCCCCTCTGTCCCATCTCTCTGTCCCCCTCTCACTCTGCCCCCTCTCTCTTTCCCCCGCACTCTGTCCCAATCCCTCAGTACTCCATCTCTCCCTCCTATCTCTGTCCCCTGTTTTCTGTCAACCGCTCCCTGTTCCTCCACTCTTTGTCCGTCCAATCTCTGTCCCCCCACTCTCTTCCCCCTCGCTCTGTCCGCCTCTCTCTTTCCTCCTTTCTCTCTCCGCCTTTATCTGTTCCCGTCTCTCTGCCCCCCCCCCCCTTCTGCCCCCCCTCTCTCTTGTCCTCTCTCTGTTCCCATCTCTCTATCCCTCTGTCTCTGTTCCCCTCTCTCTGTCCCCTTCTCTCTTTCCCCTCTGTCTGTGTTCCCTCTCTCTGTGTCCTCTCACTCTGGCCGCACTCTCTGTCCCTCTCTCTCTGATCACCTCCCTCTCTGACCTATCTCTCTGTCACACTTCTATCTGTTCCCTCTTCCCTCTGTCGCCCCCTCCATGTCCCTCTCTCTGCCCCCCCTCTGTCCTCCCTCTGTGTCCACTCCCTCTGCCCCGCTCTCTCTCTCCCTCCTGTGTCCCCTCTCTCTGACCTCCCTCTGTCCGCCTCTCTCTGTCCCCCACTATCTCTCTCCCCCTCTCTCTGTCCCCCCTCTCTATGACCCCCTCCCTCTCTGACCCCTCTCTCTGTCACCCCTTTCTGTGTTCCCCCTTCCCTCCGTCGCCCCCTCTATGTCCCCTCTCTGTGTATCCCATCTGTCCCCCTCTCTGTCCCCTCTCTCTGCACACCTCTCTCTGTCCCCTATCTCTGTCGCCCTCTCTCTGTACTCCTCTGTCTCCCTCCTCTCTCTATCCCCTGCTTTCTGTCCCCCTCTCTATTCTCTGCTCTCGTAGCCCCCTCTCATATCCCTCGTTCTGTCCCCGCTCTCTCTGCCCACCTCGCTCTGTACCCGCTCTCTCTGTCCCCCTTTCTCTGTCCCCCTGACTCTGACACCCCACTCTCCCTCCCCCACTTTCTGTCCCCCACTCTCTGTCCCCCGTACTGTCCCCCTCTCACTGTCTCCTCTCTCTCTGTTCCCCTACTGTCTGTCCACTCTCTCTGTTCCCCTGTCACTCTGTCCCCCCGTCACCCCTCTCTGCCCCCTCTCTCTGTCCCCCTCTCTCTCTCTCCCACTCTCTCTATCCTCCCTCTATGTACTCCTCTCTCTGTTCCCCCTCTCTCTCTCCTCTCTCTGTCCCTTGCTTTTTGTCCTCCTTCTCTCTGTCCCCCATATCTCTGCCCCACTCTCTCTCCCCCCTTCTCTGTCACCCTCTCTCTGTTCCCTTGTCTCCGGCCTCCCCTCTCTCTCTCGCCTCTCTCTCTCTGTCCACCTCTTTCTGTCCCCCACTCTCTGTCCCTCCTATCTCTGCCACACCCCTCTCTGTTCCCCTCTCTCTGAACCCCCTTCTCTGACCACCCCACTCTTTGCCGCCCAGCTCCCTGTCCCCGTCTCTCTGTTCCCCTGTCTCTGTTCCCCTGTCTCTGTTCCCCGGCTCTGTCCCCACTTTCTGTCCCACACTCTCTCTTTTCCCCTCTCTCTGTCCCACCTCTCTCTTTCCCCCCTCTCTCTGTCCGCCTCTTTCTGTCCCTCTTTCTTTGGCCCCCTCTCACTTTACCCCCCCGGACCCCTTCTTTGTCCCCCTCTCACTTTACCCCTCTCTCTTCCCCATTCTTCCTTACCCCTCTCCCTGTACCCTCTCTCTTATAAGTCTCTATCTCTCCCTCCTCTCTCTTTCGCCTGCTTTCTGCCCCCCTCTGTCTGTCCCCTCTCTCTGTCTCTTTCTCTTTGTCCCCACTCTCTGTCCCCCACTCTCTGACCACCCACTCTCTGACCCCCCCTCTCTCTTTGTCCCCGTCTCTGTCCCCACCTCTCTCTCCCCTCTTTCTGTCCCATACTTACTGTCCCCCTCTCTGTGCCCCTCTCTCTTTCCTCCTCTCTGTCTCCCCTCTCTCTGTCCCGACTCTCTCTGATCTCCTCTCTCTTGCCCCTCTCTCTGTCCCCCTCTCTCTGACCCCCACACTCTGAACTTAAGCTCTCTCTCCCCCTCACTGTCTCCTCTCTCTGTCCCCCACTCACTGTCATCCCTCTCTTTATCCCCCTCTCTATCCTCCTCGCTCTGTTCCCCTCTCGCTGTCCCCATCACTGTCGCGCTCTCTCTGTCCCCCCACTCACTGACCCCCCTCTCTCAGACCCCCTCTCTCTCTGAACCCTGTCTATGTCACCCCTCCCTCTGTTCCCTTTCCCTCTTGTTCCGCAAGGCCCCCTTCTGTTCCCCTCTGTCCCCTTCTCTGTCCCCCTCTCCGTCCCCCTCTCTCTGTCCCCTCTCTCTCTGTCCCCCACACTCTGTCCTCCTCTCTCTGTCCTGCACTCTCTGTCCCCCTGTCTCTGCCCTGACTCTCTCTGACCATCTCTCTGGTCCCTCTCTCTGTCCCCCCTATCTCTGACCCCACTCTCTGAAGAGGAGAAAGTGAGGACTGCAGATGCTGGAGATCAGAGCTTAAAATGTGTTGCTGGAAAAGAGCAGCAGGTCAGGCAGCATCCAAGGAACAGGAGAATCGACGTTTCGGGCATGAGCCCTTCTTCATTCTTGAAGAAGGGCTTATGCCCGAAACGTCGATTCTCCTGCTCCTTGGATGCTGCCTGACCTGCTGCGCTTTTCCAGCAACACATTTTCAGCCCCACTCTCTGAACCCCAACTCTCTGTGCCTCCCACAATGTCATCCCTCTCTCTGTTCACCCTCACTCTGTCCACCTCTCTCCGTTCCCCTCTCTCTGTCCCCTGTCACTGTCGCGCTCTCTCTTTCCCCCTCTCTCGGTCCCCTCTCTCCGTGTTCCCTGTCTCTGTCCCCCTCCCTCTGCCCCCCTCTTTCTGAACCCCTCTCTCTGACCCCCTCTTTCTCTGACAGCTCTCTCTGTCACCCCTTTCTCTGTTGGCCCTTCCGTCTGTCCCCCCTCTGTCCCCCTCTCTCTGCCCGGTCTGTTTGTCCCGTCTCTCTCTGCACCCCTCCCTCTTTACCCCTCTTTCTTTCCTCCACTCTCTCTCCCTCTCACTCTATCCTGCACTTTCTGCCCCCCCTCTCTGCTCCCTCTATCTGTCCCCCACTCTGCCCCCCCCACCCCGGTCTCAGTCCCCTGCTCTCTGTTTCCCGCTTTTTGTCCACCGCTTTCCGTCCCCCGACTCTCTCTCGGTCCACTGTCTGTCCCCTATTCTCTTTCCCCCTCTCTTTGTCCGCCTCTCTCTTTCCACCTTCCTCTGTCCACCTTGATCAGTCCCCCTCTGTTTCTGACGCCCCACTGTCCACCGTCTGTGTACCCCACCTTGCCCTCACCCCTCGCCTTGTCCCCGCTCCGTCTGCTCCACTCTCTCTTTCTCCCGCTCTCTGTCCCCGCTCTCTGTCCACTGCTCTCTGTCCCCCTTTTTGCCCCCCTCTCTCTGTCCCACTGTCTCGGTCTCTCTGTCTCTGACCCCTCACTCTCTGTCCCCCACTCTCTGTCCCCCGTCTCTCTGTCCCCATTCTGTCCCACCCTCTCTGACCCATCTCTCTGTCACCCTCTCTCACCACACCACACTCTGCCCCTCCACTCTCTGTCCCCCTCTCTCTGACCCCCTCTCTCTCTCCCACTCTCTCTGTTCCCGCTTCCCTCTGTTCCCCCTCTATCCCCTCTCTTCGTCCCCCCCTCTGTCCCTTCTCTCTGTCCCCCTATATCTCTGCCCCTTCTCTTTGTCCCCCCTCTGTCCCGAACCCTGAGTACTCCTCTCTTTCCCTCCTCTCTCTGTCCCCTGCTTTCTGTCCCCCGCTCTCTGTCCCCCCCCCCCCCTTTTCCCCCTTTCTCTATCCACCTCTCTCTTTCCCCCTTTCTCTGTCTGTCTGTCTCTCTGTCCCGCCTCTGTCCCTCCTCACTGTTTCCTTCGCTGCCCCCTCTCTGTCCCACTCGCTCTGCCTCTTCTTCTCTCCCCCCATCTCTGTGTCCCCCTCACTCAGTCATCCTCTCTCTGTCCCACTCTCTCTATCCCCCGCTCTCTGTTCCCCTTTATCTGTCCCCCTCTCTGTCCCCCGCTCTCTGTCTCCAGCTCCCTGTCACCCGCACTCTTTCAGGAGAAAGTGAGGTCTGCAGATGCTGGAGATCAAAGTTGAAACTTTATTGCTGGAACAGCACAGCAGGTCAGGCAGCATCCAGGGAACAGGAGATTGATCAAAGTTGAAACTTTATTGCTCTCCTCCACTTCCCGCTCCTCCGCCCTTGAGCCCCGCCCCTCCAACCGCCACCAGGACAGAACCCCACTGGTCCTCACCTACCACCCCACCAATCTCCATGTACAGCGCATCATCCGCCGTCACTTCCGCCACCTCCAAACAGACCCCAGCACCAAGGATATATTTCCCTCCCCTCCCCTATCAGCTTTCCGTAGAGACCACTCCCTCCGCGACTCCCTTGTCAGATCCACACCCCCCACCGACCCAACCTCCACTCCCGGCACCTTCCCTTGCAACCGCAGGAGGTGCAACACTTGCGCCCACACCTCCCCCCTCACTTCTCTCCAAGGCCCCAAGGGAAACTTCCATATCCGCCACAGATTCACCTGCACCTCCACCCACATCATCTACTGCATCCGCTGCAGCCGGTGTGGCCTCCTCTATATTGGGGAGACAGGCCGCCTACTTGCGGAGCGATTCAGAGAGCACCTCTGGGCCACCCGAACGAACCAACCCAACCAACCTGTGGCACAGCATTTCAACTCCCCCTCCCACTCCACCGAGGATATGCAGGTCATTGGACTCATCCACCGCCAAACCACAACAACCCGACGGTCGGAGGAGGAGCGTCTTATCTTCCGACTGGGAACCCTCCAACCGCAGGGGATGAACTTGGACTTCACCAGTTTCTTCATCCCCCCTCCCCCCACCTTGTCTCAGCCGGATCCCTCCAGCCCGGCACCGCCTTCCTGACCTGCAGTCTTCTTGACCTCTCCGCCTCCATCCTACTCCGACCTATCACCCTCACCTTGACCTCTTTCCACCTATCACATTTCCAACTCCCCTCCTCCAAGTCCCTCCTCCCTACCTTTTATCTTCTCCTGCTGAACACTCTCTGCTCATTCCTGAAGAAGGGCCTGTGCCCGAAACGTCGAATCTCCTGTTCCCTGGATGCTGCCTGACCTGCTGTGCTGTTCCAGCAATAAAGTTTCAGCTTTGATCTCCAGCGTCTGCAGACCTCACTTTCTCCCCTGTCTCTGTCCCTCACTTTCTCTCCCACACTCTCTGTCTCACCTCTCACTGTCCCACCTCTCTCTGTTCCCCCACTCAATCTCCCCCACTCATTGTCCGTCTCTCTCTGCCCCACCTCTATCTCACCCACCCCCTTCCGCCTCTCTCTTTCCTCTTTTGTCTGCCCCTTTCTCTGTCCCCCTGTCTCTGTACCCCAACCTCTGTTTCCCTGTCTTTGTCCCCCTGTCATTGACCCCTGTCTCTCTGCCCCCTGTCCCCCCTCTCTATCCCTCTCTCTGTCCCCTGTCTCTCCCTCCTCTCTCTGTCCCCGTACTCTGACCCCCCTCTCTCTCCCCCTCTGTCGTCTTGTTTCTGTACCCCATCTCTGTCCACCTCTCTCTATCCCCCACTCTCTGTCCCCCACTCTGTCCCCCACTCTCTGTCCACTCACTCTCTTTCCACCGTCTCTCTGTCCCTCTCTCTCTGTCCCCCTCTCTCTGTCCCAACTCTCTTTGTCCCCCCTCTCACACCCACTCTCTGTCCCCTTGTTTTTGTCCCCTCTCTCTGACCACCCCTCTCTCTGCATCCCCACTCTCTGCTCCCTCTCTCTGTCCCCCTTTATCTGTCCTTCTATCTCTTTTCCCTTGTCTCTGTCCCTCACTTTCTGTCCCACACTCTCTGTCTCCCCTCTCACTGTCCCACCTCTCTCTGTTCCCCCACTCACTCCCCCACCCGTCCGCCTCTCTCTTTCCCCTTTTGCCTGCCCCCATTCTCTGTCCCCCTGTCTCTGTCCCCCGGTCTGTTTCCCTGTCGTTGTCCTCCTGTCACTGACCCCTGTCTCTCTGCGCCTCTGCCCCCCTCTCTATCCCCCTCTCTGTCCACTCTCTATGCCCCCGCTCTCTGTTCCCCTCTGTCTGTATCCCTCTCTCTCTTCCCCCACTTCCTGCCCTCTCTCTCTTTCACACCTCTCTCTCCCTCCTCTCTCTGTCCCCCGATCTCTGTCCCCTACTCTCTGACCCCCGAATCTCTGAACCCCCCACTCTCTCCCTCTTTGTCGCCTTGTTTCTGTACCTCATGTCTGTCCCCCTCTCTCTCTGTACCACCTCTGTCTGTCCCCTCTCTCTGTCGCCCTCTCTCCGACCCCTCTTTTGGTCTCCCCTCTCTCTGTTCCTCACTTTCTGTCCCGTTCTCTCTGTCCTCCCCTCTCTGTCCCCCTCTCTCTGTCCCCTCTCTCTGTCACCCCTCTCCCTGACACCCTCTCTCTGTCCCCTCTCACTGTCCCCCTCTCTCTGTCCCCTTCTCTCTGTCCCTATCTCTGTCCTCCTTTCTCTGTCCCCCTCTCCTTGTCCGCTCTCTGTGTCCCCCTCTCTCTATCCCCCTCTCTCTGTCCCACCTCTCTCTTTTCCCGTCTCTCTCTCCCCCTCTCTCTGTCCCCCTCTCTCTGGCACCCCTCACTTTGTCTCCCCTTTCCCGGTCCCCCTGTCTCTGTCCCCCTCTCTCTGTCCCCTCCCTCTCTGTCCCCTTCCCCCTCTCTCCCTCTCTCTGTCCGCATCTTTTGTCCCCTCTCTCTGACCACCCCTCTCTCTGCATCCCCACTCTCTGCTCCCTCTCTCTGTCCCCCTTTATCTGTCCTCCTATCTCTGTTCCCCTGTCTCTGTCTAACACTTTCTGTCCTACACTCTCTGTCTCCCCCTCACCGTCCCACCTCTCTCTGTCCTCCGCACTCACTCTTCCCCCCTCACTGTCCGTCTCTCTCTGCCCCACTTCTATCTCCCCCCCCCCGTCCGCCTCACTCTTTCCCCTTTTGTCTGCCCCCTTTCTCTTTCCCCCTGTCTCTGTCCCCCGGTCTCTGTTTCCCCGTCTCTGTCCTCCTGTCACCGACCCCTGTCTCTCTGCCCCCCCCCCGTATCCCCTCTCTATCCCCTCTCTGTCCCCGTCTCTCTGCCCCCTCTCTCTGTCCCCCTCTGTCTGTATTACTCTCTCTCTTCCCCCACTCCCTGTCCCCCCTCTCTTTCACACCCCACTCTCCCTCCTCTCTATGTCCCCCTCTCTCTGTCCCCTACTCTCTGACCCCCCACTCTCTGATCCCACCTCTCTCTCTGTCCCCCTCTCTCTGTCCTTCTCTCTCTCTCCCCTATCTCTCTGTCGCCTTCTTTCTGTCCCCCATCTCTGTCCCCTCTCTCTGTCACCCTCTCTCTGTCTCCCTCTCTCTGACCCCCTCTCTCTTTCCCCCTCTCTCTGTCACCCTCTCTCTGTCACCCCACTCTCTGATCCCCCACTCTCTGTCCCCGCTCTCTCAGTCCCCCTCTCTCTGCTGCCCTCTCTCTGTTCCTCTCTCTCTGTCCCCTCTTTCTGTCCCCCTCTCTCTGACCCCCTCTTTCTGTCTCCCCTCTCTCTGTCCCCCACTTTCTGTCCCACGCTCTCTGACTTCCTCTCTCTGACCCCCTCTCTCTGTCCTCCTCTCTCTGTCCCCCTCTCTCTCCCTCCCTTGTCTCTGTCCGTCTCACTCTGTCCCCCTCTCTCTGTATCACCTCTGTCAGTCCCCTCTCTCTGTCGCCCTCTCTCTGACCCCTCTTTTGGTCTCCCCTCTCTCTGTTACCCACTTTCTGCCCCCCTCTCTCTGTTCCACCTTTCTCTGTCACCCCTCTCTCTGACACCTTCTTTCTGTCCCCTCTCACTGTCCCCCTCTCTCTGTCCCCCTTTCTCTGGCCCCTCTCTCTCTGTCCCCTCTCTATGTCCCCCTCTCTCTGAACCCCTCTCTCCGACCCCCTCTTTCTATCTCCCCACGCTCTGTCCCCCACTTTTGTCCCCACCTCTATTTCCCCCCTCTCTCTGTCCCTCTCTCTCTCTGTCCCCTCTCTCTATCCCTCCTCTCTCTGACCCCCTCTTTCTGCCATCTCTCTCGGGCCCCCCTCTCTCTGTCCCACTCTCTCTGTCCCCTCTCTCAGTCCCTCCTCTCTCTGACCCCTCTCTCTGTCCCTCCTCTCTCTGACCCCCTCTCTCCGATCCCCTCTCTCTGTCCCCCTCTCTCTGACCCCCTCTCTCTCCCTGTCTCTCTGTTCCCACTTCCCTCTGTCTCCCCTCTCTGTCCCCTCTCTCTGCCCCCCCGATTCTCTCCCCATCTTGCACTCTCACCCTCTCGCTCCCCTCTCCCTAATTTCTTCTCCCTTCGCTCACCCCCAGTTCCCTCTCCCCCTCCCATTCCCCGCGCTCTCTCTCTCCCGCTCTCTCTCCCCTCTCTCCTACACTCTCCCACCCTCCTCACCCCTCTCTACCCCAACCCCTATCTCTCACCCCCTCTCTCACTCCCTCTCTTTTTTCACTCTTCCCCACTCTCTCCCCATCCACTGTCCCCCCTCGCTCTCTCTCCCACTCTCTCTCCACATTTCTCCCCCCCTCCCCCTCTCTCTCCGTCTCTCTCTCCCTCTCTCCCCTACCCGCTATCTCTTTCAACGTCAGTCCCCACACGCTCCCACTCTCTCCACACTCTCTCCCCATCCCCATCTCCCCTCCCCTTCCCCCTCTCTCAAAACCGTCTCTGTCTCCCACTGTCTCTCCCCACTATCTCCCTCTCTTTCTCCCACTCTCTCCCCCTCCCCACTCTCTATTCCGCCTCTCTCTACCCCATCTCACGCTCACCCTATCTTTCTCCACCCTATCTCCCCCTCTCTCCACCTGACTTCCTCTCCCCCCTCGCCAATCGCTACCCCTCTCCCTCGCCCCACTCTTCCTGTCTCTCCCCCTCCATACTTCAATCCCCTTCCCCCACTCTGCCCCCTCTCCCATCCACCGCTCTCCCCTCCCTCTCCCCTCCACTCTCTTCCCCGCCTCTCTCACGCGCTCCTTTCTCACGCCCTGCCCTATCTTGCCCTCCCTCTCTCGCACCACCCTCACTCACCCTCCCCTCTCTCTCCCCTCTCCCCTTATCTCGCTCCTCTCTCCCCTATCTCTCACCCCTCTCTCTCCCCACTCTCTCCCCTCTCTCCCACTCTCTCCCCTCTCTCTCCCCCACTCTCCCCTCTCTCGCTCTCCCCTCTCTCACACCCCTCTCGCGCCTTTTTCACACCCTCTTTCTTCCATCTCTCTCTACTCCTCTCCCTCCCGGTCTCTCTCGCCCTCTGTTTCTCCCTCTCTCTCCCCTATCTCTCTCCCCTCACTCTCCCCCTCTCCCTTCCCCCTCACCCCCTCACTTGCCCCCCACCTCTCTCCCACTCTCTCTCCCCATCTCTCTCCCTCCTCGCATTCCACTCTCTCTCCCCCTCTCTCACATCCACCACCGTCCCTCTTCTCTCGCCCTCCCCTCTCTCTCCCCACTCTCTCCCCTCTCTCTCCCCTCTCTCTTCCCTCTCTCTCCCCCACTCTCCCCTCTCTCGCTCTCCCCTCTCTCACCTCCCTCTCTCGCGCCTCTCTCACACCCTCTTTCTTCCATCTCTCTCTACTCCTCTCCCTCCCGGTCTCTCTCGCCCTCTGTTTCTCCCTCTCTCCCCCTATCTCTCTCTCCCCTCACTCTCCCCCTCTCTCTTCCCCCTCACCCCCCTCACTTGGCCCCCACCTCTCTCCCGCTCTCTCTCCCCATCTCTCTCCCTCTTCGCATTTCACTCTCTCTCCCCCTCTCTAACCTCCACCACCGTCCCTCTTCTCTCGCCCTCCCCACTCTCTCACGATCCCTCTTCTCTCTCCCTCCCGTTCTCTCGCACTCCCCTCTGTCGCCCTCCCCTCTCTCTCTGACTTCTCGCCCCTCCCCCTCTCTTGCCGTCCCTCTCTCTCCCTCTGCCTCTCTCGCCCTCCCCTCTCGCCCACACATTCCCTCCCTCCCCTCTCTTCCCTCTCTCCCACTCTCTATCCCCACTCTCTCTCTCCCACCCTCCCTCTCTCTCACTCACTCTCCCATCTATCTCTCCCCTCTCTCCCCCTCACTGCCCCCTCTCTCTCCCGTCTCCCTCCCCTCTCTCTCCCCCTCCGTCTCCTGCCCCTCTCTCGCCCTCCCACTCTCTCACCCTCCCCCCTCGTCCTCCCGTCTCTCGCCCACTCCTCTCTCGCCCAGCCCTTCTCGCTCCCTTTCCTCTCTCCCGCCCTCCCCTCGTTTGCTCCCTCCCCTCTCTCACTAGCACCCATCTCCCTTGCCCTCCCCTCTCTCGCCTTCCCCTCTCTCGCCCTTCCCTCTCACGCTCCCTCCCCTCTCTCTCGCCCTCCCTCTCTCGCCCGCCGCTCACTTCCTCCCTCCCCTCTCTCTTGCCCTCCTTTCTCTCGCCCTCCCCTCTCTCTCACCCTCCCCAATCGCCCTCCCCACCCTCGCCTTCCCCCTCACTCTCCCCTCTCTCAACCTCCCCTCTTTCGCACCCTCCCCTCTCTCTCGACTTCCTCTCTCTCGCCCTCCCCTCTCTCACCCTCGCCTCTGTTGCTCCATCCCGTCTCTCTCGCCCTCCCCTCTCTCGCCGTCTCCTCTCTCGCCCTCCCCTCTCTCACCCTCCCCTCTCTAGTTACCTCCCCTCCCTCTCGCCCTCCCCCCGCCCTCCCCTCTCTCGATCCCTGCCCTCTCTCTCGCCCTCCCTCTCTCGCTCCCTCCCGTCTCTCGCTCCCTCACCTCTCTCTTGCCCTCCTCTCTCTCTAGCCTTCCCTTCTCTCGCCATCCCCTCTCTCGCTCCCTCCCTTCTCTTGCTCCCTCCCCTCTCTTTTGCCCTCCTCTCTCTCGCCTTCCCCACTCTCTCCCTCCCTTCTCTCGCCCTCCTCTCTCTCCCTCCCCTCTCTCGCCCTCTCCTCTCTCGCCCTCCCCGCCGCCCTCCCCTCTCTTGCCCTCCCCTCTCTCACTCCCTCCCCTCTCTCTCGCTCACCTTCTCTCGCCCTCCCCTCACTTGCTTCCTCCCCTCTCTCTTGCTCTCCTCTCTCTCGTCCTCCACCCTCTCTCGCCCTCCCCCAAATGCCCTCCCCTCCCTCGCCCTCCCCCTCACCCTCCCTCCTCTCTCCCTCCCCTCTGTCGTTCGCACCCCTCTCTGTCGCCCTACTCCTCTCTCCCTCCCCCTCTCACCCTATCCCCTCTCGCCCTCCCCTCTCTCTTGCCCTCCACTCTCTCGCCCTCGCCTCCCTCGCCCTCCCCCCACCCTCCCGTCTCTCGCTCCCTCACCTCTCTCTTGCCCTCCTCTCTGTCGCCCTTCCTCTCTCGCCCGCCACTCACTTGCTCCCTCCCCTCTCTCTTGCCCTCCTCTCTCTCGCCCTCCCCATCTCGCCCTCCCCAATCGCCCTCCCCTCCCTCGCCTACCCCCTCACTCTCCCCTCTCTCAACCTCCCCTCTTTCGCTCCCTCCCCTCTTTCTCCCTCCTCTCTCTCGGCCTTTCCTCTCTCGCCCTCCCCTCACTGCCCTCCCCTCTCTCGCTCCTTCCCTCTCTCTCGCCCTCCCCCCTTGCCCTCCCCGCTCTCTCGTCCTCTCCTCTCTCACTCTCTCCCCTCTCTCTCACCCTCCTCTCTCTCAGCCTCTCCTCTCTCGCTCTCCCCTCTCACTCACCCTCCCCCCTCGTCCTCCTCTATCTTGCCCTGCCACTCTCTTGCTCTCCTCTCTCTCGCCCTCCCCCTCTCTCTCCCTGCCACGCTCTCGCCCTCCCCCTCTCTCGCCCTCCCCTATCTCTCGCCCTCCTCTATTTTGCCTTTCCCTCTCTCCCGCCCTCCCCCTCTCTCTCACCCTCCCCTATCTCTCGCCCTCCTCTCTCCCCTCACTGCCTTCTCACCCTGCCACTCTCTCTCGCCTTCCTCCTCGCCCTCCCCTCTCTCACCTTCCCCTCTCTCGCCCTCCTCTCTCTCGCCCTCCCTCTCTCGCCCTCACCCTCTCTCACCCTCACCCTTCACTCGCCCTCCCCTCCCTTCCTCCCCTCTCTTGCCCCCCCGTCCCTCCCCTCTCTCGCTCCCTCCCTCTCTCCCCCTCACTCCCTCCCCGCACTCTCGCCCTCCCCTCTCTTGCCCTCTCCTTCCTTTCGCCCTCAACTCTCTCCCTCCGCTCTCTCGCCCTCATCACTCTCGCCTCCCCGGTCTCTCGCCCTCCCCTCTCTTGCCCTCTCCTTCCTTTCGCCCTCAACTTTCTCCCTCCTCTCTCTCGCCCTCATCATTCTCGCCTCCCCGGTCTCTCGCCTTCCCCTCTCTCGCCGTCTCCTTCCCTCTCGCCCTCATCTCCTTCCCTCCCCTCTTGCACCTCACCTCTCTCTCGCACTGCCACTCGCTCTCGCCCTACTCTCTCCCCCTTTCGCCCTCTCCCTCCCTCTCAATCTCCACTCCCTCCTTCCCCTCTCTTGCCCTCCCCCTCACTTGCCCTCCCCTCTCTCGATCTCTGCCTTCCGCTCGCCCTCGCCACCCTCCCGCCCCTCTTTCGCCCTCTCCCTCTCTCACCCTCTCCCTCTCTATCGGCCTCCCATCCCGCTCTCCCCCTCCTGCTCTGTCCACTCTCTCGCACACCCCTCTCTCACCCTCCCCTCTCTCGCCCTCCCACCTCCCTCCCTCCCCTCTATCGCCCTCTCCATCCCTCTTGCATTCACCTCCATCCTTCCCTCTCTCACACTTCCCTCTTTCGCCCTCCCCGTCTCTCGCACTCCCCCTCTGTCGCCCCCCCACTCTTGCCCTCGTCTCTCTTACCCTCTCCCTCCTTCTCCCCCTCCCATCTCTGGCCTTCCCCTATCTCGCCATCCCCTCTCTCGCCCTCCCTCTCTCTCCCCTCCCCTCACTCTCTCCCTCACTCTCGCCCTCACCTCCCTCACCCTCTTCTCCTCCCCTATCTTGCCCTCCCCTCTTTCTCCCTCCCCCTCCGTCTCTCCCTCCCCTCCCTCCCTCCCCTCTCTCGTCCCCCGCTCTCTCGCCCACCCCCTCTCTCCCATCCCCTCTCTCGCCCTTTCCCTTCCTCTCGCCCTCCCTTCCCCTCCCTCCCCTCTCTCGCGCTCCACCCCTCCCCTCCCCTCTCTCGCCTTCTCCCTTCCTCTCGCCCTCCCCTCCCTCGCCTCTCTCGCCCTCACCCTCTCTCGCCCTCCCCCTCACTTCCTCCCCTCCCTCCCCTCTCTTGCCCTATCTCTCCCTTGCCCCCTCCCCACTCTTGCCCTCTCCTCTCTCCCCTGCCCCTCCCTCTCTCCCTCCCCTCCTCTCCCTCCCCTCTCTCGACCTGCCCTTCCTCCCACCCTCCCCTCTCTCACCCTATCTCTCTCTTGCCCCCTCTCTCTCTCTCCCCCTCTTGCCCTCCCCTCTCTCTCCCTCCCCTCTCGCTCTCCCCTCTCTCACCCTACCTCTCCCTTGTCCGCGCTCTCTCTCCCCCCGCTCCTTCGTTCTCTCTCTCCAACTTCTCTCACTCTCGACCCCCCTCAATCGGTATCTCTCTCTCCCCACCCGACTCTGTTTCTCTCTGACGAAATCTCTCTCCCTCCTCTCCCTCCCTCCCTCGCTCTCAGGCACACTCTGTCTCCCTGATCCGTCCCTCTCCCTCCGACCCAGAGACTGGGGGATGGGGTGGGGGTATGGTAGTCGTGAGGCTGCGTGTGGGGTGTGAGATACGAGGAGAGGAAAATGCGGTCGAGATGGAACTGCTGGAGGGAGACAGAGTCGGCAGGACAGAGAGAGTGAGGGTGAGGGGAAAGGGAAGAGTGTAGGCCGGTGGAGAATCCGGGGTTGGGGGGTGTGTGTGAGAGGGGGAATGAGGGAGTGTGAAGAGGAGAGGTGGTGAGAGAGAGGGAGAGAATTAAGTAGAAAGAGTGGGGGAGATGAAATGGGGAGGACAGGCTGCAATGGGGGCAGAGAGAGTTAAACCCAGCTCCTGAGCCTGGTGCCCTCCCCTTCCCTGAGGACCAGGACTTGCGGCTGAATCTGCCTCTCTCCAACTCAGCTTCTCCAACACAAAGACACACAAAAACATCGGTCACTCTGCTGCTCGGCACGCTTTAATCAACATTTTTATTGTTTACAAATGGAAGTGATGGATACAGTCAGTGGGATGGTACCTTTTCTCACTGGCACCTGAGTTGTCAGAAACATTGAAATGTGTCCCTGTAACCCTCCTGTGGGATAAGGATGGACAAACCAGCGCTACCCTCAGTCTGTTACCATAGCGACAGGCTGCTCCATCGCTGAAACACTGAACTGAAATGAGAAATCCCGGATGGATTGATTAATGATGGAATTTGATTGATGGATGGATTTGGGTGAAGGGATATTTCAGCACATTCTTCAGCTGCTGTCTGAACTTCGTCTGGGTGATGGCATAAATCACGGTGTTTGTGCAGCAACTGAGGAGCTGCAGCATGAAGCCCAATTCCCGCACAAATCGATGGACAGACACAGGGTTATCCACAATATCCCACATCCGTCTCCATATAGAATACAGCATGAACGTTGACCATAACAGGATGAAATTGGCCGAGATCACAAACAGTAAAATGATGGATTTTTTTCGGTTTCTCATTTCAGTGTCAGACTGAGCGTCCCCATTGGTGTGAGCGCAGAGTCTCCTGCGGGCTCTGCTGGTCACTAAAATGTGTCTGACGGTGAGAACATTGAGCAGCAGAATCAGGAGAAATGGGACACACGGGGTTAGAATGTGATGGAGGGACTCGATTGTGCCCCAGACAATGGAGTATATAACAGCGCGTGTTATTTCACAAAACCAGGGGCGGTTCCACAGGTAATACCGAGCCGTGAGCATAAAATACCAGAAAATGTTCATAAAACAGCTCAGCACAGTCACTGCTGCCAGAACCACAGCCGCCGTTTTCTCACTGCAATATTTACTTTTCAGCTTCTGGCAACAAATGGCCACAAACCGATCAAAGGTGAAAGTGACGGTGAACCAGACAGAGCAGTCAGTGGCTGCATAAAGCAGGACGGCGTGGATATTACACACGGGGACGGAGTCCTTCAGGAAATAAAACTGTTCCCGATAAACAATGGGAATGTGTCTCAGTATCAGGTCGAGGATAATGACCAGGAGATCGGCCGCTGCCATGGCCCCCAGGTAACGTCTGACACATGGAGACAATCCACAATCTTTATAAAGCAGGACGTAGATGGTCACTACATTAACTGTGAGGAAGGAAAACAAACCCATTATCCATCAGCCTGGAGACAAAGGGACCCGTTTGACTGGGGATCCAGTGAGATTGTCAAATGTGTCCCTGTATTCAGGGATTTATTTAAATAATTGGAGCTGGAATAATAAATGGGAAGGCCTGAATTATAGACAAAAATGTGACATAAACCACAAGAACCCCTCCCTCCCCAAATACACAGAGACACATCCATAAGAACAGATGGTTTCGAGAACATTCCCACACACTCGATCACTCGAGAGCAGACAGGTCACTCCTTCCCAGTTCCTAATACGGAGGGTGGAAACATTGTTGTCCTGAAGGATCCTCTCCCAGTTTCCTGAAGACAGACGGAGTTTGGGAATTTCTGTATTTTGGTCTAAATTGTGGTGGATCCTGTGTCGTGAAGAAATGTAAACACAGGGAAAACGTATTCAACCCTTTAACTGCCTGAGGGGCCTTCGGAACAGCATCTCCTTCTCCCTGGAACGGGATCTCTTCCGTCGGGATATTATCGTTCGTTCAATTCACTGACGTCCGGCCATTCACAAACAATGTCAGGGACAGAACGTTCCAGGGAGTGTCAGTTATAGAATGTCGGGGACAGAACGTTCCGTGGAATGTCAGTTATAGAATGTTGGGGACGGCACGTTCCGGGGCATGTCAGTTGTAGCAAGTTGGGGACGGACCGCTCCGGGGAATGTCAGTTATAGAATGTCGGGGACAGAACGTTCTGTGGAATGTCAGTTATAGAATGTCGGGGATAGAACTTTCCAGGAAGAGTCAGTTATAGAATGTCTGGGATAGAACTTTCCAGGGAATGTCAGTTGTAGAAAGTTGGGGACAGTACGTTCCGGGGAATGTCAGATACAGAATGTTGGTGACGGAACATTCTGGGGAATGTCAGTTATAGAATGTTGGTGACGGAACATTCTGGGGAATGTCAGTTATAGAATGTTGGTGATGGAACGTCTGGGGAATGTCAGTTATAGAATGTCAGGGACAGAACGTTCTGGGGAATTCCTTGACCTGTCCATCACTTTCCCCCCTACCCACCCCATCAACATCATGTACTGTGCCAGGGCACATTTTAACATTAATGGGGTGAGAGACGGTGGATCGAATCACGGGAATGGGAACTAAAGACATTGTCAGATCAGTTGAAACGGTTCGATATACCACATTCTCAATCCAGCTCACAGAACCAGCCCAGACCCCATAAGCCCAGAGTAGATATCTGTTCACCATGGGACACTGTGTAGTTCAGGCTAGTGTACTGCTCAGATTCATTCATTTCACTGGTCAGTACAGTCCAGCAATCTGTCCAGAGTGGAGTACTGCACAGTTCAGATCAGGGCATTGATCTATAAACCCGGAATAGATATCTGTCCAGCACGGGGAGCTGTGCAGACCACAGCAGGGCACTAACGTATAAACCTGAAACAAATATCCATCCAGCATAAGGAGCTAAACAAACCACAACATTGCATTATCAATAATCCTCAACCAGATAGTCTGACTAACACAGCAAAGTGCAGTGATCAGCCATGAATTAATCTGTAACCCTCCCAGCATGTAGGACTGTGTACCCCATCCCAGTGCACTGATCTGTAAACCAGGAGCAGTTACCCTCCCGGCATTTAGGACTGTGTACATCCCCACAGTGTATTGCTCGGTAACACTGTGTTAGATCACTGCCCAGTGTGGGGAACATTGCAACCCATGCTATAAGTGACAGGATGTGCAGCTCCCATCCATTTCCAGCTCCTTATCTCCATTGTGACATGACAAGGGGGTGCTGTGGGTGTGAACATCATTGCCAGAGAGATATGGCGGGGGAATCACTTTAAATATCAGCACATGGGAGGGGTTTGGGATATAGACACAGAGGGAGAGACTGAGAGACAGTGTCATGGAAGGATGTGTTCCCAGGTTGCAGAATGCTGGAATGTCGACACTTTGATAGCATTCTGTAACATCAGCCAGTCTTCCCAGGAAAGATTGTAAAAAGGGATATTGGTGTGAAGTCAGATGAGCATTTGTTCTGCATCTTTTTAACTGGAATTAGTTTAAACAGAATCTATGACTCATTGGACAGATTCTAACAATAATTTGTTAGAATTAATGGCATTTTCATTGAGTGTGACAGAGGGATTGTCTATACGAGGCCGAGCTAGTTTCCTGGTGCTATAATTGTCGAACTCATCTCATTAACTATCCACCCCACCCTATGGTGTACCTCTCATTCAATACCAGCCCGATTCTCCCACCCATCATGGCTGAAGGTACTCACCATTTCCCGGATGCCCCTGGGTATTCCGTGAGCCCTGGCACTGGCGCCATCTTTAAAAGGCCACTGGGCACACGGTTGAGCTTTCTCAGTTCGGAGCTGCCCTGCAAAGTTTACCCCGAGCACGGCAGATAAGGGACAATTACACCGCGGTTTGTCGACGGGGCACAGACGTCCTGGTGGATGGGGTAGTAGAGAGGGGGACCATTCTCGTCCCAGAGGGGGCCACACCACCAGACCCACCAAGCATGTTTTGAGCTCCCCACCCAGCTCAGTGCAAGATCTGCGGTCTGCAGAAATGTCCAGCAATACAGGACAAGCATCAATAACCTTCCCCACTCTATCAAGGGTCACTGTATTCTCTCTGCTCCCACACACTCACTGTATATCTGTTATAGCACCAAACCACGAACAAGTCTGTCCCTCTCTTCCTCTCTCTCCCTCTCCCCCTCCCTCCCTCCACCAGCGACTCCCCCCCCCCCCCCCCCCCACACACACACACACACTAATAACACTGCATGGATACAAAACTGTGGACTGACTCCCTCCGGACACGTCACAATGACCCTGTCCCCCACCTACACCAGCATTAACAGCAGGAACACCCACTCCCACCCTCCCTCCTTTTCTCCCATTCAAGGAGAAACAGCCTGGAATAGGACAGAAAGTGCCAAGCCGGGTGGTGGAGTGCCTGATATCCGTTCCCTCAACCCCCTCCACCAGCCATGTGGGGAAGACCCTGTTAGGAGCCGGAGAGGACAGGGACGCCTCGTGTGGAGATTCTGAAACATCCACGTCCCACTGACCGAGTAAGGAGCAATGTTCAGTGAAGGGCAATTCTCACTTTAAACCCACTGGCAGTTCCGTTTCCCCCCGGCACAACTTAGAATTCGTGGCCTGATGCCATCTCCCTTTTGTGTCGAGCTGGTACAAATGGAATCCCCATGGTCTCGGTGGGCACGAGGGTGGGCTCACAACACATCGTCACCTCCACCTCCCAGGAAGGGAGCACGGAGACTCCCTTCTACACCACCTCCTGGAAACAGCTCAGATACTGAAACTAATCTGTGATAGTTACTGCCCTCCCCACTTGTCCTGACATCTTCAATCATCTGTGCTCATATACACCAGCGCCCTCTGCTCCTGCACCCCCTTTATAACGGCACATCCTGTTTTAAACTGTCTTTCATTGACTTTCCAACCAAAGTGCATCACCTCACACAGCTCTGCATTGATCCCCATCTGCCATAAACTTGAACACCACACCAACGTGTGATCGTACTGTTAGATTTCCACACTGTCTTCCACAGACTTCAGAGTTCTTCCAGGTTTGGTGCCATCTACAAACGTTGACATTGTCATTGCATCACAGTCCCCATGAAACAACTGAAATCCTGCCATACTCACGAGTGTGAGCAAGTGAAATACTGATATGTTCCCACGGACAGAGTCGAATGGAGCAATGGAGCAACAGAGTCGAATGGAGCAACAAAAATCCTGACACATACGAGACAGAGTAGATGAAATAAGAGCAAGAGAAATCCGGATAGGTTCCAATTATCTATGTTCATCAGGGTATAATGTGATGAAGTTGAAAGCGTGTACTGTACCTTTACGAGAGGGTGAATGCTGTTATGAACTGAGAGTTTACACGCACCTGTGATATGAGAGGATGGCAGACCCAGAAACAGTATATTGTTATAGAGCTGGAGTCGGGTAATACACAGTTAAGAGAAAGGGGGTCTCAGAGTTGTGAATAGTTGATGTAAAATGTTCACTTTCAGCGTGAATAAATAAATGGATGTTTTTATTTAAACAGTGGAAATTGGCAGATCTATCATTAATATTTTAACAGCTTACGAGGCAAATTCTGCCTTGGTTTATGTTTCATGTAAGTTACCAGATGAGCTTTACGCCGTGTCCTAACCATTCCCGTGTGTGTATCTGTGTGTCTCTGTGTGGGGAAGGTCTGGTTGTCTCTGTGGTGCTTAACGTGATGCAATATCACCCTCTGCTGGCCTTCCCACACCACTGCACAGGCATTGGCAGAGGGTGAAAACCAACAGGGATACATTCAGAGAGGGGGAGGGAGAGGGCAGCTGCGCACAGCACCATCCAAACTGATGTCTTATCCATGTACTGATCTAAATGTCCTTTAAACATTGTGACTGTCCCTGCTTTCACTACTTCCTCTCGAAGTTCATTCCACACACAAGCCAGATTCTGCCTAAAATATTTACCTTTCAAGACTTTTGCAAATCTTTTTCCTTGCACATTAAAATATCCCTCAGTTTTGAATCCCCCAATCTAGGGAAAATACATCAGCCCTTCAGTTTCTCTGTACCCCTCATTATTTTATAAATCTCTGTAAAGTTACCCCTTACTCTCATACTCTCCAGTGAAAAAAGCTCCAGCTTACCCAGCCTCTCCTGATAGCTCAATCCCTCCTTTCCCAGAAACATCCAGGTTAATCTCTTCTCAATCCTCTCCAGTTTAATAATATCAAGTCAATAATATCAAAGTGAATAGTCAAGGTATTTTCTAAGGGTAGGGGGAGACCAAAACTTGAGGACATAGGCTTAAGTTGAGAGGGGAACATTTAAAACTGACCTGAGGGGCAGCTTTTTCACCCAGAGGGTGGTGTGTCTATGGAATGAGCGGGCAGGATGACCAGACTGGACGCAGTATTCCAGAAGAGGTCTCACCAATGTCCTGTACAACCACAACATGACATCGCAATTACGATACTCAAATACAAGTGCGTGAAACACCTTCTCATCCACGCTATCTATATGAGATGAAATTTTTAAAAATTATACCTGACGGCCTTGGTTTCTGTTCTACAACACTGCCAAAGGCCCTACTTTAAATTGTGTAGATCCTGCTCTTGTTTGATCTCCCAAATCCAATAACTCGCATTAATTCAAACTAAATTCCAAACGCAACCCCTCAGCCCAGTGAGTGATATTACCACCTCCTTACCTTACCCGTTTAATTTTAAAATTCTCTCCCCTCTTCAGGAGGCCTGCACACTGCAGCCTTGATTTTCACAAAGACCCTGAGCTTGGGTGGCCTTGTGTGGTTAGGGGAGAAGGGGCAGATTGCAGACACAATCAGTCGGGAGGAGAGGCTGGACAGAAATCAACGGCCTGGTATCATTTCATGGTTTTAGGAAGAGAGCAGTCACACACGTTATTGGTACTTAAAATATGATCCAAAATCTTGGTATGGTAGTGTCCCTGCCTCTGACCCAGAGCTCTCGATTTGATTCAAATTCCTGAACTTTGTCGTAGTGTTCCTAGCTCTGTTCTAGAATGTCTGAATTCAAGTTCTGCCTGTTGCAGAGGTATGTCACAGCATGTCAGAACAGGCTGATGAGCAAATACACAGAAGAATAATGTTACAGCTTTATGCATATTGTCGAGTGGTGCTAATGACCCTACTTTCGGGAACAAAGGTCTAGGTGTAAATACCACAGATGTGTTTCATATTACATCTGAACAAATTGATTAAAATGGATTTAGAATTGTGACCTGAAGGAGAAAGAAGAGGTGTCAGCATTGAATTTCAGAATGTAGGCCCAGGATGACTGAAAGTACAGCTATTCGTGTTGATTGGAGTCACATTTCGCCACAGTAGCGGTTTATAAAATCTGAATGGTCATGGGTAGGGTGAGTAGTCAGAGTTTTTCCCCAGGTTAGGGGCGTCCAAAAGTAGAGGGCGTTGGTTGAAAGTGAGAGGGGAAAGGTTTTGCAGAGGCCAAAGGGGCACCTTTTCACACAAAGGGTGGTGCATGTATGGAATACTATCAGAGGTAGTGGTGGACACTGGTATGAATAGAGCATGTAAAACTCATCAGGATGCGGACAGACCTGCTGAGATTTTCCAGCAATTTCCTTATTTGTTAAAAATGCATTTATTTTAACTCATGTATTCTGAATACATTAAACATTTTATTTCTTAATGACGCAGGGATATGTAACTCATCTTTAAATCGACCGAGACCATTTTCTGCTAAGGGCATGGCTCTGTGTATGACAGCAGCAATGATGCATCCACATGGAACAGAGAATGCAATGGAGACATGATTTGGACAATGTACAAGGAGACCTCACATGGTCCAGTTTGGGAGAGGATGACTTTACTGTGTGATTCAGCTCAGAGATGGAGACAATGTAATCTGCCCGAGAAGGAACGGCCTCTTGCACTCTCTCTCCCTCATTATTGCTTATCACAGCAATGTGTGCGAGCTAAAACAAAACATCTACCGTCATCGTTACCATTCTTATAGAATCCCTGCAGTGTGGAAACAGACCCTTCATATCAATAAGTCCATACCAACCATCCAAAGAGTGACCTTCCCAGGTCCGTTCCCTTACATTTACCACTTACTAATGTTACAAACCAAAAATCCCTGAACACTATGGGCAATGTAGCATAAACAATCATCCCAATCTACACTGCGGGAAGAAACTGGAGCACCAATTAGAAGCTCATTCAGACAGGGGGAGAATATGCAAACTCCACACAGATAGTTGCCCACGGCTGGAATTGAAACCACGTCCCTGCTGCTGTGAGGCAGCAGCGCAAACCACGAAGCCACCGTGCTAATCTTTGGGCAACCCCTGACGAGAATTCATTGGAATTTCCTCACTGCCTAATGCAAAGGTAATTCAGCGAAATCCAATTGTTCCAGGATGAAATCCCATTGCTAGCAGCTTGTGTGAGTAGAATATCTTCAGAAGCAGAATAACATTTTGAACAATCACTCAATTTTTCCTTTTGTCACGAGTTATACTAATATATGGGCAAAGTTATTTTAACTTCAAATTGCAGAGGTTTTGTTTGTGTGTGTGTGTGTGTGTGTGTGTGTGTGTGTGTGTGTGTGTGTGTGTGTGTGTGTGTGTGTGTGTGTGTGTGTGTGTGTGTGTGTGTGTGTGTGTGTGTGTGTGTGTGTGTGTGTGTGTGTGTGTGTGTGTGTGTGTGTACACCAGTGTTTTTAGAAAGGGAAATGTCGATTCTTTATTTGCAATACCCAAACAGTTTGCCATTCATCTTTCCATCATAGTTTGAGTAACATTCCTCTGGATCACAAACTGCTATTTCATCTGATTAAAGACACTAGCCTGACTTGTTCCTAAAACTGACCATGACCCAGTCTGAGACCAATATCATCGGCCATATCACGAACCTGGTTACATTTCGAATTTGTTGTGAGCAGTGGAGGAGTGGGACTAGAAAAGGAAACAATGACCCAAAAAGCCAGGGAACTATAGACCGGTGAGCCTGATGTCAGTGGTGGGTAAATTGAAGGAGGGGATGCTGAGGGACAGGATTTACATACATTTGGGAAGACAAGGGCTGATCGGAGTCGTCAACGTGGCTTTCTGCATGGGAAATCATGTCTCATTAATTTGATTGAGTTTTATGAAGAGGTGACAAAGGATATTGATGAAGGCAGTTTGGTAGACATTGTCTATATGGACCTCAGCAAGGCATTCATAACATTCCGATTGGAAGACAGATTAGCAAGATTAGATCTCATGGGGCACAGTGGAAGCTGGTCACAATTGGCTTGATGATAAATGGGTTTTTTTCAGACTGGAATATTGTGACCAGAACTGTTCTGCATGAATCATTACTGAGTTCACTACATTCATCATTTATATCAAGGATTTGGAGGTGAATATTGGGGACATAGTTCGTACGTTTACAGATGACATCAGAAAGGTGGTATAGTAGATTATCTCAGTGTACAAGACCACAATTAGATGGGACAAAGGGGAAAATTGTAACAGATGAAATTTAATTTCGAAAAATACAAAGTTTTGCATTTTGGGAAGGCAAATCAGGGCAGAATGTCTATACTTAATGGTAAGGTCCTGGGGGATGTTATGGAACAAAGGGACCCAGGGCTACAGGTACATTGTTCCTTGAAAGTGGAGTCGCAGGTAGACAGAGTGGTGCTGAACACATTTGGCACATTTGCCTTAATCTGTCAGAGCATTGAGTACAGGAGTTGTGGTGGCATGTTCCATCAGAACAGAATGTCGGTGATGCCACTTTAAGAATACTGAAAATATTTACACGGATGTTCCAGGACTGAAGGGTTTGAGTTTTAGGGAGAAGTTGATTAGTTTGAGGTGGTTCCCCCGGAGTGTCAGAGGTTGAGGGGTGACATTATAGTGGTTTATAAATTCATCAGGGGCATGGATAATCTGAACAGCCACGTTCTGCTCCCCAGGATAGCTAGAGGGCGAATGCTTTAGAATGGACCTGAAGGTAAATGTTTCACACAGAGAGTGGTGCGTGTACAGAAAGTGCTGTCAGAGGAAGTGGTGAAGTCGGTTACAATCGCACATTTAAAAGGTATCTGAAAGAGGAGGGATTTTGGCCAAATGCTGATAAATGGGATAGGATCGGAGTGAACAGATTGCACTAACGGGTCTGTTTCCGTTCTGCATGACTCTCTGTTTCTTTGAGAGAAGGAAGAAAACGTCTGAAAGGACCTTTCAAGTCAGAAATCTTTGAACTGGAACTTTATCGTGCCTCTCTGTTCACATTGATTCAAAGCTGAGTAAGTTAAATATTTGACAGACAAGTGAATCACGGATAATGGGACAAAGACAGGAAAGTGTGGCTGAGACCACAACCTGATCAGCCACAAACTTAGTGGCTGGTGGATAAGGCTCAAAGTGTCTAATGACCCACTCCTGCTCCTCAGTCCTATGTTTCTGTGTTCCATTCAGCACCTCAAACCTGCTCGACAGGAGCAGTTGGAGGCCACTTACTGTTATGACCTGGTACACAGAAATAGAGGAGACCTTTCAGCCCCTCAAGTCTGTCACACACGATTTGAGATGATTTGGGAAATGCAATTGGATATTAAAAAGGCCCCTCATCTCTCTTTCAGAGCTTCCCCGCTCTGCAACTTGTGCTTCATTTGTTGATCATGTTGTAGACCCAGATTCACTGTGAATACAGTCCACATACCTCACACAGCAATGGCTCACAAAATCCTCTGGTCTCCCTGACTGCAACATTCAATAACAGAACATTAATGAAAATAACACCCACTAACTTTCCAATAACAGAATGTGAGAACATCAGAAACAAGAGCAGGTCATTCACTCCCAAGCCTGCCTTGCCCTCCACTAAGGTCATGACTGATCTTCTCTTGGTCTCAAATCATCTTTCATACCCAATTCTTCATAGCCCTCAACTCTCTGACAGATCAATATCCATAGACCTCCTCTTCAAATACTTTCAGTCATCTGGCTCCCCCAACACTCTTGAGAAGAGAAACCCAGACATTCAATAGCTCCTGTTTGAAGAAAACACTTGCTGCTCCTATATCATGGCCTATTGATGTGAACAAAAGATTTTGAGACAAGGGTTCAGCTAAAAATGACTGGCCCTGATATCAAGGTAATGGTTGACTTCTGTTGACATCAAGGAACTGTTCTTAATGGGAATCAGAGTAAACTGCTCAGTGTTTGGTGTCAAACATGGAAAAAGGAAGATGTTCATCATCTCAGTCTTGGGTCACCACTGTGGGAGATCCTCAGGGTAGCTTCCTCTTCACAAACAGCTTCAGCTGCTTCTTAAGTTCTCCCCGCCCCACCCTCCCCACCATAAGATCAGATTTGGGGATGGTCACCGAAGATTCCACAATGTTCAGAACATTTTGTCCACCGTCAGCTCCTGAACTGGCCTGTGTCCATGTGCAGCAAGACCCAAACTGCATTGATGTATGTGCTGTTAAATGGTCCATATCATTCATGTAAC
The DNA here is from genome assembly GCF_037043375.1 of Chiloscyllium plagiosum. Taxonomy (NCBI): domain Eukaryota; kingdom Metazoa; phylum Chordata; class Chondrichthyes; order Orectolobiformes; family Hemiscylliidae; genus Chiloscyllium; species Chiloscyllium plagiosum. The sequence continues at coordinate 46,328,031 of NW_028270182.1, read as the reverse complement.
AGCACTGCCTGATACTGCACATTGCCAGAGTAAAATAAGAGTTCATTCAGCACCACACACTGGTTTCACAGGAATACGAGGAAGTCATTTAGTCCATAGACATTATTGAAGAAGATCAGGGATAGACCACTCAGTGCCTCCAGCCTATTACTCAGGAAGAGAAGGTGTCTAGTGTGATGGGCCACACCAGAGCCCCTCGAAAATGTATGAAGGCGGTAACTTAGTCTATAATGTTTTTATATTTTAAAGGAAATGCAAAGTGTCTGTTCCAGATGCAATGTGACTGGTCAAACTACTCGGTGTGAAGCAAAACACCATCTACTTAAACACGAAAGATAAAATGAAACCAAAGAAAAATGAATTTAGAATAACGTAATTCTATTGGACAAGTTAACAGAATAATAGATCTCGGAACTATTACTAATGAACTGTCATAATCTAGGGAAATCCCATAAACACAGCCCTTGGCGAAAAGGAATATTCAGACACAGATTGTCACAAATATTTCTCCAATCCAGGAATTAAAAACAGCATCAAGAGAAATATCAGAGAGAGTAGCAGCCAGGAGACATTCACTGACGCTTCCAACTCTGTGGAGACTCCAATTGTTTCTGATGTTGTCGAGAAACCAAAACCCAGAGATCCTAATCTTTGAGAGCTGGCCACACCCATTCAGTCTGCATTAAAATAAACCTAAGTCCTCCCAAGCTGTATACTCAAGTGGACTTAACTAGCCAGCTTGGTAACGGTCGTTCAATCTCTCTCTTAAAATAATCCAGGACAAAATAACTTCTTAAAGCTGCAGCATCATCACAGCAGTCAATACATCGAGCTTTCAAACAGGAACCAGGGGTAACCCAATCAGGCCCTTAGCCCTGTTCAATCGGACGAGGAAGAAGCCAGTCAGTCTTTTCAGTCACTTACCCGGCAACAGGATGAGGCCATTCAGCCCATTGCGTCACTTACATAGGAACAAGGGGAGGCCATTCATCCCCTTGAGCCACTTAGGCATGTGAGAAACAAAGCTCACACACTTCAATAATTGCAGTCCGAGACAAAATCTGAATCAGCTGTGTCCTTTATTTTACACTTGCAAGTGGGTGTGATGTCCAGGGACATACACACCCCAAGTTCAATTAATACACAACATTTATATAATTTGTTATCTTTTGTTTTACATTGCTCCTCCCCTCTTTACATCTTCCACTTCTCTAAGACCGGCACCCATTACTCCTGTTTATCTCTTGCCTTATCAGGCCTTGTCTGTTACAAAATGCGTTTTCTGACCTTACAAGGCCGTTTGACCTCATCCCGCTGTAGGTCATTGTTAGGCATATTCTTTCTTCATCATTATCTACTCCCTCCATCTGTGACTTCCCCTACCATACTGATCCTTATGACCCTTTTAATTGGGGTTTGTTCCTGTGTCTCTGTAAAAGTGGGAAACAGATGTTTATACCAACTGTTTGTACAGGCGTATCTCGCTTAACTTCCTCCCCTCACAACATCTTATCTATTCGCCTGTAATATCTACCATTGTTTTGCAGTCACGTTTCATTCTGGCATACAATTTTAGCTAATACAAAAACAATTATGTATTTCCTCCACATAGTTTTCATTCTTATTGACTCAGCTCTTGGCTAAAACAATTGCACACTGGTGTGAGTTCATTTACCTTGTATAAGTAAATGGAATTGCAGAAGTAACACTATTTTTCCCACATCCCACAATTTCCCCTTTTTCTTTAATTACTTTTTGTTATCTTCTGCAATTTTTCTTTTAAGCATCGCCCCCGAAATTCGCAAGCATCATTCCGGAGATTTCATCCATCTTGGTCTCACTCATCCCTTCATTATTTAGTCAATAATGTTCCTCTGCCTGATTCCCTTTTAGGGGCATCTGTTTCGTCAAGGTTGTTTCAATCAGTCGTTGGGTGAGCCCTCGTATACAGGGTATGATACAACAGCCAATGGCCACCAATACCCCGACTACCACTATCAGGGAAGTAAGGATAGAAACCACCACCCATTCCATCTTCCAAACCATGATTCAAGCCATCCCGTGAGAGATGTCTCTACTCCTGAATTCTCAGCCAGTTACTCTGCTAAGGTAGTCAATCCCCTTAAGGCCGGAGTAATTGAACCATCAGGTGCAGTGTTATTCGGAATAAAGGTACAACAGCTTCCTCCTAACATCACACGCACACATCTTTTTTCTGCTAAAATCATATCAAGGGCCATTCTGTTTTCCCATGCCATCCTATTTGTCGCATCAAGCTGTTCTGATATTCCTTTAACCACATCTCTTGTGTAATTTATAAATCGCTGTTGATTATAGAAAATGCAATTTATCCAATCTACATTTTTATTAATTGTTACCCACCAAAAGAGAGCTGACTCAAAGCCTGCTGCAATCTGGTTACGAGCCTTGAATTCATCAGGCACTCCCCTAGGGACTCCTACCGAATCGAGATAAACCAAATCATCGAAAGAACTGTCTAACGGTAATCTCTTACCCCTTCCTTTCTTCCCTACTATCTTTTCCTTCTCAAAGGTCAGGGTAAATGGAATTGCCAATTATACAATTGCACATTAGATTAGATTACAGTGTGGAAACAGGCCCTTCGGCCCAACAGGTCCACACCCATACCCCTACATTTACCCCTTACCTAACACTACGGGCAATTTAGCATGGTTAATTCACCTGACCTGCACATCTTTGGACTGTGGGCGGAAACCGGAGCACCCGGAGGAAACCCACGCAGACATGGGGAGAACGTGCAAACTCCACACAGTCAGTCGCTTGGGGCGGGAATTGAACCGGGGTCTCTGGCGCTGTGAGGCAACAGTGCTAACCACTGTGCCACCGTGCCGCCCACATATCCCTCTCCAATCCGGAGGTAGCGTGGGTCTCAATATTTTGCCTCCACAGTACCAACACAGATCCACTCGGGGAACCTTTAGTGCTGAGTAGTTCCCTCCTTTGTCCGTTTCGGTAACATTCTTAATCTCTGTACATAATTTCAGCTCCCCAAAATCTCTCGACCGACTTGTACCTCGTCTACACACACACGACGCATGATTTCCAACTGCGGCGGAAAATGTGGGGGGACGTTTGCATCTTTCTTCTCCAAGGGAGGGAACATCAGAGATAAGGAGGGACAATTCCTATCATTCCATGAAGTCTCATCCTGATACAGGGCTATCATACATTTCATGTCCTTCCTATCTTGCTTCCACCCGAGTGGAAAGGGCCTGGGCCATTGGACTACCGGAGGAACATGCATAGCAATTGCTCTTGTTCAGACTTTTTACAGTATACTTTACCATTCAACCCAGGCATTTGCATCCCCGTACCCAGTTTCTATTTCGATACTCTGTTTCAAGTCCTTTACATCTATAATTGTTACTACTTTAGGGTCATCAGAAGAGGTGAAAGGTTGTATCTTATTACCCAGTAGTTCTACCCGTTTTCCCTGTCCTACACTAATTCGAAAACAACAGCCCAAGAAATCCTTCCCATTTGCTTTCATTTCTGTCCCAAATGTTTCATTTAATTGTATCTCATAGATACCCCCCCACCCCCCCCCGAATTGCTTCGTGCCATGTGGTTTTCGTTATTGTTAGGTATATTGGGTTACACTTTTTATCGGGACAATCGCAAACTGGTCGGAAGGGGGCCCGGTATACTGTGACGAGACCATTATACCAAGTAACATCCCCGAGGCCATCCGCTTAGGACTTAAGATGTATCTCAGAGCTGCGGTACTGTCTCTGATTATCTACATACCCACAATTTACTAAACTGCATGCATAGCGTCTATTACTTGTGGATTATCAGACTCAGGAACCGTTAATAATACATATGAAATGATATTTGACAAAATCCCAATGCTAAGAGGGCGAGCATCATAACTCTAAGCATTCCTAGTATTCTAAACATCATGCTGAAGCACAAAAAGACTTAATATACAATCTTACAGAAATAATCCCGCGCTCGCGTCGCCACTGTATAATCAGTTACGCAAAGTCTCTTTAGTCTGAGTTTCAGCGGGTCTTGCGTTGATTCAGCTGTCCAGACTTCTTCCTCAACTGGAGGTTCCACTGGCCCTTTGATCTGAGTGTAATGAGTCAGCTTTTCTCCGCCGTCCTTATTGCCGTTTCAGTGGTCAAAAGAGCCTGGTACGGCCCTTCCCAGTGCGGCTGCAATTTAGTCTTTATCCATGATTTTACTAAGATCCAATCGCCCGGCTGGATGGGATGAACGGTGAATTCAAGAGGTGGAGTCTGTCCCAATAAACCCTGTTTCCTGAGGAAAGACAAAGAGGAGGACAAGCCCAGTAGATATTTCTTTAAAAACAAATCTTTAATTTCGGGAATTGGCAATTCTTCGTTCGTTCCCAGGTAAGGTAATCCAAATATGATTTCATAGGGGGATAGTCCCAAATCTTTACTTGGGGCTGTTTGTACTCGCAAGAGAGCTATAGGTAAACATTTGGTCCAAGGGAGTCTGGTTTCTATTATCAATTTAGAGAGCTGACATTTGAGTGTTTGGTTCATTCTCTCAACCCTTCCCAATGATGGCGGGTGCCATGGAGTATGGAACTCCCAGGAAATTCCCAACACTACATTACCCCCTGTAACACTTTAGAGGTAAAATGAGTAATCGCCCAAATCGGGGAATTATGTGCTCCAATATTGTTTTAGACACCCCACTCGCAGTGGCAGTAGCTTGGGGGTATGCCTCAACCCAACCAGATAGATGATCTACTATAACCAACATATATTTTAGTCTTCCTACTCTGGGTAATTCAGTATAATCTACTTGTACACTCTGGAAGAGTCTCAATCCTGGGTCTATTACTCCCGGGGTCTGTTTTCTCAAGACTTTCTTATTTACCTTTCTGCATTTGATACATCCCTCACATATTTGTTTAGCAATTGTATATATCCCTTTACATCCATGTTCCCTAAGAACTAAATCACACAATGCTTGTACTCCCCAATGGCTGCCTTGGTGTAGGACAGCCATAATCTCTCGCATCATCATTTTGTTTAACATTTCCCTTTCATCAGGTAACCTCCAATGCCAGTCTGCTGTTTTAACAGCCCCTAAATCTCTCAATTCTTTTTCTTCACTTTCAGTAAATATAGGAGCTTCCCTAGGACCAGGGGCAGTAGGTATTAGGGAATGAATCACCACTCCCTGTGGGTTCAGGGCGGCTTCCTCAGCCACTTCATCGGCTATTCTATTCCCCCTAACCTCTCGTTCATTTCCTTTCTGATGACCATGTACATGCACTACCGCTATTTCTTGGGGGAGTAATAAGGATTCCAAGACTATTTTAATCAATTCTTCATGTACTAATTCCTTCCCCCGGCTATTGATCAGTCCTCTTTCCTGACATATCTTTCCGAAAGTGTACACAACACCAAATGCATATTTAGAGTCAGCGTATACTGTTCCCTCTTTATTTTCTAATGCCCTAAGGGCTCTCTCCAATGCATAGAGTTCGCAGGTCTGAGCTGACCACCCATTTGGCAAACTTCCTGCCTCCACCACACTACCGTTTGGCCCGTCTACGACTGCATACCCATTATGTATTTTCCCTTCAGTCACCCGGGATGATCCGTATATAAAAAGTCTAGCCCTTTCATGAAGTGGAACATCTCTCAGGTCCATGCAGACCTTAGTTTGTTATTCTATAATGTCAAGGCAGTCGTGCCCTGGATTCTGAGGACAGTCTCCTTCCCCTTTCCAAAGAAAGGCAGCTGGATTTAAACAAATTGTCCGTGACCAACACTAGATCATCCTTTTCTATTAATATTGCCTCATATTTCAGAATCCGCAAGTCTGTCAGCCATCGCCCAGCTTTTTGTTTTAGGATCGTTCTCACTTGGTGTGGGGTGCTTACTATTAGGGTTCCCCCAAATGCAAGCTTTCTGCTTTACTCCACCAACAGTGCAGTAGCAGCCACAGCCTGCACACACTCATGCCATCCCTGGGATACTGGATCCTATAGCTACGAAAGATATGCGACTGGCTGTCTCATTCCTCCCCACCTCTGGGTTAATACTCCCAAAGCCACTCCCTTATCTACGGTAGCAAAGAGGTGGAAAGGTTTATCCAGAGAAGGTAAGGCTAACACGGGGGCATGGATCAGATCTCTTTTGAGTTCCTCAACTCGTTCTGTTCCCTCATCATCCCAACTTAAACACTTTGGTTCCCCCTCTAATAGTTTGAGATATAATTTCTTAGTCTTCTGAGCATAGGAATCAATCCACAATCTGCAATATCCCATTAGACCCAAAATTGTGCGTAACTCCCGTTTAGTGCTGGGCAGTGGCATCCCCACTATTCCCTCTATCCGTTCTGGGCTTATCTTTCGCTTTCCCTCACTAACTAAATGTCCCAAGTATTTCACTTCTTGCTCCACATATTGTAGTTTGTTTTTAGATACTCGCAGTCCCTGTTGGCCCAGGAAATTCAATAATTTGTTAGTGGCTTCTACTACTCTTTCTCTTCTTTTTCCTGTTACTAAGAGGTCATCTACATACGCAACAGGGTAGTCCCCTTGGGGCAGCAAAATTTCTCGAATATTTGTTCTAACATCTGTCTAAATAAATTCGGGGATTCCGTAAACCCCCTGGGGGAGCACGGTCCACCGGTATTGCTGTTTCCGTCCTGTCTTGGGGTCTTCCCATTCATAGGCGAACAAATTCCTACTTTCCTGCGCCATGGGACAAGCCCAAAAGGCATCCTTTAAATATATCACACTAGACCATTTGTGGTCATGAGGGATCTTACTTAATAACGTATAGGGTTTTGGCACCACTGGGTGCCTGATCTGTACTATTCGATTCAATGTTCTCAAATCCTGCACCAATCGATAAGTTCCATCAGATTTCCGCTGGTAGAATTAGGGTATTATAAGGAGACATACATGGCTCCAACAGTCTATCTCTAATCAGTCCTTCAATTCCTGGCTACAGTCCTCGTTTACCTTCCATGGAAATGGGATATTATCGCTCACAGACAACGTCCCCTTTCCTTTTTAAATTTATTAGAAGGGGAGGGATCTGTAGTTTTCCACGATTCCCTTCTCTAGCCCATACAATAGGGTCTCTCTCTCTCTCTCCACATCCTCTGTCAACATTGCCATTTGTGCAACTAATTCTTTTTCCTGAATTCCTATCTCCAGTCCTAAGAGGATAATTAAGTCTCTCCCTAGTAAGTTACTTCCTATATCAGGGATATACAGCAGTTCCTCTGTGACCCTATCCTTAGGACCTTCTATCATCATAGTTTCAAATTCTGGAACAGTAAATCCCACCCCTTTTACCCCGGAAACAGTAATTGACCGTGTCGACATTTCTACTTTCTTTGGATTAAAATTCAGCGATGATCGTGCTGCCCCCCCGTATCTACCTCTTCCCTATAGGGTCCCACCTTCAAGATTATCAACGGTTCCTGGTGGGCCCCCGAGGGCAGGAACCCCTGACACCCCTATTCTTCATCAAATTTCATAAGCGGAATTGCCCTTTCTTCCCTTTGTCGATCAGGACAGTCCCACTTAAAAAGCCCTATCTTTCCGCAATAATAGCATCCTGCCTGTGGAGACCTCCATCTCTGCCCCTGTCGCTCGAACCCTCTATCAAATGCTCCCCCTTGTCCTCTCCCTCTCCCTCTTCCTCTCTGTCCTACATGCTGCCACCCGCCGCTCCGGTTACTCACTATTGGTTTCATTCTTTTCTTAACTACCTCATCAACCATAGCTACCATCATTTTCACCTTCTGTTTTTGTCTCTCATCCTCTCTCTTTACAAACACTTTCTGTGCCTCTCTTAACAATTCATCTAATGGTTTTTTACTCCACCCTTCTATCTTCTGTATCTTTCTCTGTATGTCTGGCCATGCCTCTGTCACAAAATGGACTTTCAAAAGACTCTGTGCCACAGGGTCCTCAGGGTTCATTCCAGAATATTTCCGCATTGAGTCTCTTAATCTTTGCAAGAATGCTGAGGGAGTCTCATCCTTCTCCTGTCTAACTTTAAAGGCTTTAGTCAAATTCTGTGACTTCGGAACTGCCTCTCTTATTCCTTTTAGAATCAGGTCTTTCAATTCCCTCATGTCTTCTCTATGCTCCGGATTTTGGTTTTCCCACTGGGGGTCTCTGAGGGGAAACTTCACCTCTCCCTGTCCAGCATCCCCATCTCCAATCGGGTGTTCCCTGTCCCATATTTTAATGGCTGCTCCTCGTGTAAGTCCCCTTTCTTCCCCAGTAAATAGTATATTCAAAATAGGCATTAACTCAGCCCAAGTATACAGACTGGGCCCCAAGAATTGATCAATTTGGACAGACAACCCCACCGGATCCTCAACCAGGACCTTCATTTCCTTTTTAAATGTTCTGACCTCCCCACTGGTGAGAGGGGCACTTCCAAACCCCTATTGGTACCTCCCGAAGGTCGTTACGTTCATCCCTTTATTTTGTTTTCCCCCTTTAGGCTTTGATTTAGATCCTCCGGAGGCCTCCTCTATATCTACTGTAGCTTTCCTTTCTTTTGTTGACGATTGAGGGTCAGGAACAACAATATCCCCGTCCACCACGCCTTCGTCCTCCTCTTGTGAGTCATCTGTTCCCTGTCCCTGTCTGTCTGTCTCTCCTCCTCCCCCATGTTCACCTAACCTGATTTTATGGTACGGGGGTGGCAAACAGCCAAGAGGATCCCAGGGACTGGGTGGGGCAGTGGGGGAATCCTTTGTCTTTACTACCATCATTCCCAAACTGCCCTTCCAACAGGACGCATAGTCCGCCTCCTCTTGACTAAAAGGTTGTTTTTTTATTCACATAAAAATCTAAATACTGACAGACCCAATCCTCGTCCGAACCATACTTTGGCCAGAAGACAGCCGGACGAAGGATTGGGTCTTTGGTCCATACTAAACAACAATATTTAATCATTTTCTTTTTATTCTTTGCCCTTGTACACGTATTGCTTGTCCATTCCCGCAAAATCCTCCCCAACGGACTTTCAGGAGGAATGTTACCAGGGACTTTTTCTTCTTCCTTTACTCCGTGATAGCTACTCTGCCTGCCCCCCATTTCGCGGGGCCCTCGCCAGTCCCTCAGCGAGTAAATACCCCTTTTCCCGGCCACCAAGGCAATACTTAAAAGTCAGGTTTCTTACCTTGGTCTGTGCACAGAGTTGCCTGGCCCCTTTTCGCCGTATTTTCTATCGAGCTCCTATCACTGTCTGATTCAGATGTGTCTCTTGTGGGATCCGTATCAGTCGCCCAAGGGAGCAGACCTAACCGGGACACGAGCCCGCTCCTCAATTGGGAACGGGACGCGTCTTCCCAATGTCCAAGGCCAGCCACTCCCCACAGCGATGGAAGAATATCCCGGACAACCCCCAATTGTGAGAAACAAAGCTCACACACTTCAATAATTGCAGTCCGAGACAAAATCTGAATCAGTAGTGTCCTTTATTTTACTCTTGCAAGAGGGTGTGATGTCCAGAGTCATACACACCCCAAATTCAATTAATACACAACATTTATATAATTTGGTTTCTTTTGTTTTACATTGCTCCTCCCCTCTTTACATCTTCCACTTCCCTAAGACCGTCACCCATTACGTCTGTTTATCTCTTGCCTTATCCGGCCTTGTCTGTGACAAAATGCTTATTCTGGCCTCACCAGGCCGTTTGGCTTCATCCCGCTGTAGGTCGGCACGGTGGGCGGCACGGTGGCACAGTGGTTAGCACTGCTGCCTCACAGCGCCTGAGACCCGGGTTCAATTCCTGCCTCAGGCGACTGACTGTGTGGAATTTGCACGTTCTCCCCGTGTCTGCGTGGGTTTCCTCCGGGTGCTCCGGTTTCCTCCCACAGTCCAAAAGATGTGCAGGGTCAGGTGAATTGGCCATGCTAAATTGCCCGTAGTGGTAGGTAAGGGGTAAATGTAGGGGTATGGGTGGGTTTCGCTTCGGCGGGTCGGTGTGGACTTGTTGGGCCGAAGGGCCTGTTTCTACACTGTAATGTAATCTAATCTAATCTATAATCTAGGTCATTGTTAGACATATTCTTTCTTCATCATTATCTATTCCCTCCATCTGTGCCTTCCCCTACCATACTGATTCTTATGACCCTTTTAATTGGGGTTTGTTCCTGTGTCTCTATAAAAGTGGGAAACAGATGTTTATACCAACTGTTTGTACCGGCGTATCTAGCTTAACTTCCTCCCCTCACAGCATCTTATCTATTCGCCTATAATAGCTACCATTGTTTTGTAGTCACGTTTCATTCTGGCATACAATTTTAGCTAATACAAAAACAATTATGTATTTCCTCCACATAGTTTCCATTCTTATTGATTCAGCTCTTGGCTAAATCAATTACACACTGGTGTGAGTTCATTTACTTTGTATAAGTAAATGGAATTGCAGAGGTAACACTATTTTTCCCACATCCCATAGACAGGAACAGTACGAAGTCATTCCCCCATCAACGCACTTACAGAGGGACAGAATGATGTAGTTGATGCTGATTCCTGATGAAATACTTATGCCCGAAACGTCGATTCTCCTGCTTTTTGGATGCTGCCTGATCTGCTGTGCTTTTCCAGCAATCAACTTTCTACTCGTATCTCCAGCATTGGCAGTCCTCACTGTCTCCTAATAGATGCTCTAACATGTTGCACAAGTGGAGCAGAGGCTGCACAGACAGACTGGTCCACGCTGTTCCTCCTGGCTCCGTTGCTTATGATACACACGTGGGACTTTAACGTGGTTTTCTAGTGTTGAGGAGGGAAGTCATATGTCTTGTATGAAGTCTCAAGAAGACATCTTCCATCTCCGAGAAGCCAGCCTGTGTTCTCGATGTAGGGCGGAAGCTGATTGGAATGGCTACCTGTTTTAAATGGAAGGTATTGTGGCTGCTGTTGGGGATTATGAGCAACCTGACGTTCAGTGCCGGGTTCACACGCCGACTGTCCAATAACATGGGGAGAGTTAATTTAGGCATATAATCTATTCGGAAAATCACGTTAGACTGATGAATGGGCTCTCCAAGTTCAAATAATGCTGATCTTGTACATGTTGATCGTGTCTAGTGCACTAGGAGAAAGTGAGGACTGCAGATGCTGAAGATCAGAGCTGAAAAATGTGTTGCTGGAAAAGCACAGCAGGTCAGGCAGCATCCGAAGATCAGGAGAATCGATGTTTCGGGCATGAGCCCTTCTTCAGGATTCATGCCCGAAACGTCGATTCTCTTGTCTCGTGCACGTCCTGTTCAATGTAACCTGCATGACTTACTCTGTCCAAGTCTATTTCCACCCTATTATCTGCCTGGCCATGCTTACTATGATCTGCCTCCACTGCTCATAAATAAAGTGTTTCCCTGTACTGAGTTACACGTGACAATAAATCAAACCAATCAATCCTGGGTAAAGTATGGAATTTCTCACCCAATCAATGTCTCTTTAATAAATAAAAGAGACATTGCTGCCACTCCTCGTGTTTCAGCGTCACTATTTCTTCGTCTCTCATAGTTCTACAGATTAAACACTCAGCTTCTTCACTCTGTCCTCATGTTACCATCACCCGTGTCCGTGGTAAGGAGATCATTCCTTACAAAGTTGATCAAATCTGTACAGAGTGCCCCAAATGCTCTCTCAGCAAAGCTCTACAACAGCAGGAAGATGGCTTTACTTATGTACTCGAATCATCTTACAATGAAGGACAGCATACCATTGACTGCACCCATCACTTATACAGAGTTTGATTCAGAGCAGTCAGCATAGACTTGTGAGTTGGAGACAATGATTCCCAAATTTGTTAGAGTTCTTTGATGAAGTGACCAAGAACGTTGATGAGGGCAGAGCGGCAGGTGTAGTCTCTATGGATTGCAGTAAGGCCTTTGATAAGATTCCACATGGCAGTATGCTCTGGTAGGTTATACCACATGGAATGCTGGGGGAACTGACCAATTGCATACACAGTTGGCTTGATGGTAGGAAGCAAAGGGTTTAGTGGAAGGATGCTTGTCAGTCTGGAGCATAGGTCCATTGCTGGTTGTTAACTATGATTTGGTTGAGAATGAACAAGGCATGATTAGAAAGTTTTCAGATGACACTAAAATAAGTGAGAGCGTGATCAGTGAGGAAGTTTATCAGAAATTGTAGCAGGACCTTAATCAGGTGGGGAATTGGGCCGAAAATAGCAATGGAAGTTCATTAGATGCGTGATGTCTTGCATTTTGTAAACTCAAATCAAGGTAGGAGTTTCATGCTGTTCCAACAACCCACATATCATACATTACAATCTCAAGCCCACACAGTCTCCATCTTCCCCGCTGTGTTCACTCTTCCAGCTGCTGATCTCCCTGGGTCATTTTTTTTAACTACAAGTAGGCTTGACATGAGCATTTATCTTTCATAGAGGGTGTTTGAGATGGTCAGTTCGCACTTCTGCTCTACAGCAGTTACTCTGCTGTTGGATGGCAGTGGCTCTCCCTCTAATGTTCAAAATGCTGGGTTTATATACTTCCCATGATACAATAATTCTCATAATTTGGTTGCTTTCCAGGTGTCCAAACAATAATATTCAAATTCCGTTGGCTTCTGGTATCCTGAGCGTTATTTAAACTCCGTGATTGCATTCGAATTGCTGTCAAAACAGCAACCAAAACTCAGGTACCCATTCCCCAGCTAATCTTTACATTTCGAATAGTCTGGCATCTGTGGCTATACTTTATATTTAGCAAGACCCGTTCTGTCTTAAAGTGACCAGACATGCTTTCGGATTCATAACATTTCCCACATTCATGAAAACAAATTTGAAGCATCAGAATGAAAAGATGGCTTCATTTCTTTTCCACTAATTCTTAATCCCATTTTTATGAAATACAAAAGTATTAATCTCAGTTATACCATTCATGTTAATTCCGCACACAGATATAACACTGGAATAAGTCAAATTTTATCTAAACCTCTTCCCTTAACTTCACGATAACACACCTACTATAACATTTTTACGATCCACAGCATATTCATTTGAAAGTTCAAAGTCGGTTACATAAGATTCCAATGAAGTAGTCTCATGTTTCGGTCTTTAAATATCCAAAAAAAATGCGACAGGATTATTATTGTTGTCCACAACAATCTCCGACAATTTATTTGTAATGGAAACATTAAAATACTGTCAGGCCAGTCCGAAACTCAATCATTCTTTCTCAATAATGGGGATGTTGTATCTATTTCTGGTGGATATTGAGTTTTTTTTCTACAAGTAGCCAATTGGCCATTCAATTCCATCATCATCTTTCTGCATTAATACATTTCTGACCCCTATATCCCCAGCATCAGACAATTTTCAAATGATTTCAAAATATTTGGTGCAGATAAAACTGGTGCAGTGATTAAGCCTGCTTTAAAATTCTCAAATGCCTCCTGGCATTGTTCTGTCCACCACAATTGTGTGTTCTTCTTTAATAAATCCATCAGTGGTGCCAATACGCTGTTAAAAATTGCAACAAAGTTCCGATAGAATCCACTCAGTTCGAAAAACTGAAGTACCTCTTTCTTCGAGGATGGTCGTGGAAATTTCTCAAAGCCCTTCAATTTTGTGTTCCATGGGGTCATCTTTCCATGTCCAATGTAATGTCCCAAGAACATCACCTCTACCTTCGCGAATTCTGTTTTCTTTAAGTTTATTACCAAGTTTGCTGCTTGTAATCGTTCAACATGCTCTGCCAACTGTAAAATGTGAGCTTTCAATCACTTGCTAAAGGTCACTACATCATACAGATAAACAGCACAGTTTATACATCTGACCACAACTCTGTTCCTAAGTCTTAAATGTGGCTGGAGCATTATTCATTCACATGACATACTCGATAAAGTTTTTTGTCATATCTGGTATCTTTACCAGATAGTTTAATTGGCTCAACATTTTTTTAATTTGAAAGGGGCCACTAAACCTGGCTTTGAAGTGATTTCCGACCACTGCTGGCAATACTAATACGTCATCCTCACTTGCTTTACTCTGTGCCGTGCCCACGTCATGTGCTGTTGAGCTAACTCACCTACTCCATTTAATCTCTCCCTCACCTCACATACATATTCCAAGTGTGAGATCTCCGACTTCGGTCCTGTCAATTTACATTTAATAAATTTCAAAGGACCTCTCACTTCATGTACGAATATTAAGATAAAGGAAGTAAACGGAGTAGATTTACTTGGGGAATCTTCGATGATAAGCAATTTAATGGGACACCTTTTTTCCAATCATTTGGCCAATTCTGACAGCTGTTAACATGGTCTTCAGTGTCTGATGCTAACTTTGCAATCCTCCCTGGGATTCAGGATGGGGCACACTTGATTTGAAGTGCTGTGCCTAAGCCATTCATGACTTCCTTAAACAGCTGAGAGGAAAAATGAGGCCCTTGGCCTGACTGAATCTCTCTAGGTAGGCAACAGCGAGTAAAGAAAGCTACCAACCCATCCACCTCCCGTTTTGCCTTAACACTCCGTAATGGAATTGCCTCTGAAAATCTGGGAGACACATGCATTATTAAGAGCAAATATTGGTTTCCACTTTTATTTTGGAAAGGGGAGCTACACAACTAATCATAACCCACGTGAAAGGTTCGTCGAATGCAGGAATTGGCAACAACGGTGCTGGTTTTATCACTGTCTGTGACTTACCTACCTTTTGGCATGCATGAAAAGTACAACAAAAGTTAACCACGTCCTTGTGCATTCCAGGCCACCAGAAATGCTTCTGTACCTTAGCATGATTCTTCCGTACACTTAGGTGACCACCTGCATTTAATTCGTGTGCTATCCGTATCACAGTATGCCACCGGTAACACGATTTAGTGCACTTCGGCCCACTTCCCTTCTGAACTAACCTACCCTTTCTCTCCACGTTCAGGTGTTTTCCTGCACTATTACACCAAATAGGGTGTGAGTGACACGAACATCAACTCCTTTGTCTTTATCTTTTGTTTTTCCATCCTGCTGTCACTTATGACAGTGGTATCCTGTTAGTACACAGTGTGGAAAAATTCCTGGGTATATTTCGTTTAACTCCTCAGGTCCCTCGTTTTCATTTGACTTCTCCACCACAAGGTGTGTCTCTCCCACCTTAAATCCTGCTAAATCGTTTCCAAGAATAAACCGTATTCCTGGGACTGACAGTCTGTCACTCACTCTCACTTTTACTTCCCCAATCTTGATTTGGCACTCCAACCTGATGTTACTGTCCCCTAACCTTAATTTCTGTCCCCGTTCCACAAATTATCATGCTGTTGATTAACATGTGAGAAAGAGTGAAAATACTTCCATCTCTTATATTAGGGGCTGAGAGAAAGTGAGGACTGCAGATGCTGGAGATCCGAGTTGAAAACTGTGGAGCTGGAAAAGCACAGCAGGTCAGGCAGTATCCGGGAGGCAGGAGAGTTGACATTTCAGGAACAAGTCTTTCATCGGGAAAGTTGGGAGTAAGGGGGGGGCGAGGGATCTGAGAAATAAATAGGAGGGTTGGGTGGAGCTGGGTGCAAGGTAGCTTGGAAGTTGATAAGTATATGCAGGTGGGGTGTGGTGGTGATAGGTCGGAGAGAAGGGTGAAGTGGATAGGTGGTAGGAAAGCTGGACCCCATAACTATACAACATCAACATCGACTTCACCGATTTCCAAATCTCCCCTCCCCCAACCTCATCCCAGATCCAACCGTTCAAATTAGCACTGCCATCTTGAACTGTCTTAATTGTCCATGTTCTTTCCCACATGTCGACTCCATGCTCCTCTCCGACATATCACTATTACTTCCACCTACATCTTCTTATATCCTTCCCAGTGACCCTCCAGCCAGCCCAGCTCTTACCGTCCTATTTAACTTTCAGCCCTCTTGTCCCCAAACCACATACCTGACGATGGGTTTCCGCCTGATATGTCGATTGTCGTGCTCTTCAGATGCTGCCTGATCTGTTGTGCTTTTCTGGCGCCTCATTCCTCAACTATTAGAGACTGAGCAGATCTCGTATCTCACAAAATTTTAATTTTTTTGTCCTTCCCCCACCCTCACCCCCCCCCCGCCCTTTCTGATAAAGTTTATCCACAGAGGCAAATTCTTTACAGAAAACCGGTACTAACTCCATAACTAGCCCCTGCCTCGGCTGTACACTCTCCTGCAGCTCCTCGACTCCACTTGTGAAATCCTTTACCAGTTTCAGCAATGCCACTGGCTTAGCCTCTTTTCCAACATCTTTTCACAAAGTGTCTTCCTTCAATGCCCAGCACTGTGTGTCCCAACTTACTGCAGTGAAAACACATTTCTCCCACTGCCCTTCTTAAACCATCAGCACTGTAATTTTATGTGTTCCACTCCGTTATAGTGAGAACACCAGAGGCCTTTCACCTCCTTTCAACCCCTTTGGGCTTCTTTTTTCACCTGTGATAAACTATTTTCAGTGTGCTCTACTGTTAACTTTGTAGTGTAGTATCTCACCTTCTCCCAATTTCTATCCTTCACCGGATGAAAATCCTCTTACATGCTAAATTTCATTTCATGCACCAATAGATTTTACCTGCCATTTCTGCCACGCTTCTCACTTCTTGAACTTTCTGTTCATTCACATTAATTCTTACCATCTCTGCAGGTGAGTTTTTAAACTTCTCCAGCAGAACAATCTCCCTTCGCGCCTCACAGGGCTTATCCATTTTTAAGGCCAGCACCCATCTATCAAAATGACTGTGGTCAATTCTTTCAAACGGACATAAGTCTGACCTGATTTGGTCTCTATATTTCTGAACCTCTGTCTATATTCTTCTAGTAACAATGCATAACCACACAAAATAGCCAGTTTGACATCTGCATGATCTCTTGAGCCTACATCTGACAGCGACGCACATACCTCACTAGGTGTGCCCACCAGCTTAGTTTCAACGAGCATTACCCATAAGTTCATCTGCCGAGTCATTTTTAAAAAATAAAATATTAACAGATTTTGATATTTTTCTCACCGAAGTATGGCAATGTATTAACATAGCTGTATACATCCCGCCGTTCTCCCTTCATCTCTATCCTGTTAACTTAACTTTCTTGTCTAATTCCCAACTTTTGAATTTCAAATTCTCTCTCTCTTTTCCTCTCTTTCCCTTTCTCTTCGTTCTCTCTCTGTTTCCGTCCCTTTTCTCATCTTCTAACTCCAGTTGCCATATTTGCAATTTAAGTTTTTTCTAATTCTACTGCAGTTGCCTGTTTCTCTGACACACAAAAGTGCTTGACCAACCCCATTACAATTTCAGCTTTCCTTTTGTCCCTGGTTAAACCCAATTCAAACCTATTTGCTAATTCTAAAAATATTCCTTCTTCTGTCTTTGTAAACTTCCTTGGCAAATTTGGGAACCTCTTTAGTAAAATTGAAAAATAAATCACTCACTTTTAATTTAACCAACCACAAGTTAAAAAAATTAAATGAATTTTCCCACCGGATTAATTTGAAGATATATGTCACTAATTGCCACGTGTTGGAATCTGCTGGGAACTTTTGTACCGCAAATCTGTTCAACTCTGTCCAAATCCCATACGGCAAGGCCCCAAACTGTTTTGACATCAATGTCGAACCCCTCTGTTAATTAAAACCACACACCCAGAAAATCACATCTCACATCATAATCTTTTAAAACGTGGGTGACAGAGAACTCCTAAATTCCACTAATTAACGAAAAATGGCAATTTGTATATATGCAAATTAGTTCGCTGAGCACTTTATTGCTGGAACAACACAGCAGGTCAGGCAGCATCCAGGGAACAGGAGATTCGACGTTTCGGGCACAGGCCCTTCTTCAGGAATGAGCAGAGAGTGTTCAGCAGGAGAAGATAAAAGGTAGGGAGGAGGGACTTGGAGGAGGGGCGTTGGAAATGTGATAGGTGGAAAGAGGTCAAGGTGAGGGTGATAGGTCGGAGTAGGATGGAGGCGGAGAGGTCAAGAAGAAGACTGCAGGTCAGGAAGGCGGTGCCGGGCTGGAGGGATCCGGCTGAGACAAGGTAGGGGGAGGGGGGATGAAGAAACTGGTGAAGTCCAAGTTCATCCCCTGCGGTTGGAGGGTTCCCAGTCGGAAGATAAGACGCTCCTCCTCCGACCGTCGGGTTGTTGTGGTTTGGCGGTGGATGAGTCCAATGACCTGCGTATCCTCGGTGGAGTGGGAGGGGGAGTTGAAATGATGTGCTACAGGTTGGTTAGGTTGGTTCGTCCGGGTGGCCCAGAGGTGCTCTCTGAATCGCACCGCAAGTAGGCGGCCTGTCTCCCCAAAATAGAGGAGGCCACACCGGCTGCAGCGGATGCAGTAGATGATGTGGGTGGAGGTGCAGGTGAATCTGTGGCGGATATGGAAGTTTCCTTTGGGGCCTTGGAGAGAAGTGAGGGGGGAGGTGTGGGCGCAAGTGTTGCACCTCCTGCGGTTGCAAGGGAAGGTGCCGGGAGTGGAGGTTGGGTCGGTGGGGGGTGTGGATCTGACAAGGGAGTCGCGGAGGGAGTTGTCTCTACGGAAAGCTGATAGGGGAGGGGAGGGAAATATATCCTTGGTGCTGGGGTCTGTTTGGAGGTGGCGGAAGTGACGGCGGATGATGCGCTGTACATGGAGATTGGTGGGGTGGTAGGTGAGGACCAGTGGGGAACCACCACCACCACATCATCTACTGCATCCGCTGCAGCCGGTGTGGCCTCCTCTATATTGGGGAGACAGGCCACCTACTTGCGGAGCGATTCAGAGAGCACCTCTGGGCCACCCGGACGAACCAACCCAACCAACCTGTAGCACATCATTTCAACTCCCCCTCCCACTCCACCGAGGATATGCAGGTCATTGGACTCATCCACCGCCAAACCACAACAACCCGACGGTCGGAGGAGGAGCGTCTTATCTTCCGACTGGGAACCCTCCAACCGCAGGGGATGAACTTGGACTTCACCAGTTTCTTCATCCCCCCTCCCCCTACCTTGTCTCAGCCGGATCCCTCCAGCCCGGCACCGCCTTCCTGACCTGCAGTCTTCTTCTTCACCTCTCCGCCTCCATCCTACTCCGACCTATCACCCTCACCTTGTCCTCTTTCCACCTATCACATTTCCAACGCCCCTCCTCCAAGTCCCTCCTCCCTACCTTTTATCTTCTCCTGCTGAACACTCTCTGCTCATTCCTGAAGAAGGGCCTGTGCCCGAAACGTCGAATCTCCTGTTCCCTGGATGCTGCCTGACCTGCTGTGCTGTTCCAGCAATAAAGTTTCAACTTTGATCTCCAGCATCTGCAGACCTCACTTTCTCCTCCAGTTCGCTGAGCATGAATGTTTGTTTTCAGACGTTTCGTGACCATGACTAGGTGGCATCAGTCGTAAGAGTTTCCGCTGAAGCGCTGGTGGTATGTCCCGCCTCTCTATTTATAGGTTTTGGTTTCTTAAGATGGGTGATGTCATTGCTTTTTTTTATTACAAGAGAAGGTAGATAGGATCCAAATTGATATGTTTATTAATGAACTTCTGGTGAGAATGTCATTCCTCTAAGAACGTCCTTGCGTGTCTTGGTATGCACGTGTGTTGTTCCAGTCAAAGTGGTGCACTTCTTTGACTGTATTATGGAACATAGTGATAGTGGGTCATGTCTTTTGTTGGCCAGTTGGTGTTCATGTATCCTGGTAACAGGACAACAGGACGATTTCAATGGCGGAAAAACGATTTTGTATACATTGTTTAATCAATGAGTGTGCGTGAATATTTTTCATATGTGCACAACACATTCTAAATGAACAACAGAGACACAGTTATCGAATAATGATGCACATGATGTATACAATTTATAAACATTATTTGATGCTCATCTGATGTGATATGTTCCCGTTCTCTCAATGTTCCCTTCTTTTCTGGAATTCTCTACTGTAATCTCCCATTCTTATCAGGATGTATGCTCCAAATTCTTGTTTCTGGTGTCCCAATTTATTTCAGTTAATCCCCTTTAAAACCGGGAATTCAATATATTAGCGTGCTGGGTTATTTCCAAAGTTATTATCTGTCATATTATTGGAGATTAACATTCTGCTATGAGACCCAGCATTTGAACACATTACTCTGTTGTACATTCACTGACCACAGCACACAGGAATTGCCAAAACGCTGAGGGATTTGCATCTACTTCTTTCAATAATCTAGTTTTCTCATTTTTCACCTGTCCTCATCTATATCTTCTCTCTCGTTCTCTATTTGTATCTCGTTAAGAAATTTGCCAATTATTCTTTATGTCCCATCTCTCAAAACTACTTCTTTCGTTTTATATCCATTGTTGTCTTCTTGATGTTACGTGATTATAATTGAGCAATGTAACTAGAAAGACATGCGGAAGGAGCTGGCCAGAGATAATTGGAAGGGGTGCCGAGCAGGGAAGACCATGAAGCAGCAATGGCAGGAATTTATGTTCGATAATTCGGAGGATATCAGAAATTCTCCCAAAAAAAGATGAAACATACTCATAGGAGGACAAGGCAGCCATGAGTGATAAGGCATCAAACTATAAGAGGAAACATA
The DNA here is from genome assembly GCF_037043375.1 of Chiloscyllium plagiosum. Taxonomy (NCBI): domain Eukaryota; kingdom Metazoa; phylum Chordata; class Chondrichthyes; order Orectolobiformes; family Hemiscylliidae; genus Chiloscyllium; species Chiloscyllium plagiosum. Next base: position 46,307,454 of record NW_028270182.1, on the reverse strand, counting down.
CAATGTGGTGAAGATGATTGGGAATTCAGAGAATTAATTGGCTCTGAAACTACAAAAGGCTGGCATCACTGACACTACAGAGGTCTTAATCACGGCCAGTGAGAGAAACAGAGGGAATCACATTCAATTTAAACACAGAAGATGGGATTACTCAAAGAAAAAGATTCAGATGAACTAAACAATTGAAGTAAAATCAGTTAAACATTTTTTATAGAAAGTGTCAGATTGGAAGCATGACCTCAGCAGAATGAGTAAATGAAAATGAAAGTGTTGCCATAACAGAAACCACAGTAGGTCACTGAGTACAGGGTTGATGGGTGAATGGGTCTCGATGTGAACTAGGGGACAGACAGCAGAATTGCATTTCAGATATTGCAGCTCAAAATTGCATATTCATGTAGTGCTGTAGACCACAGCAGCAGAAGAAGCAGCACACCATTCAACCACCACCTGTAACATTTTGCCCAGGGATAATTTCCTTAGTCTGCCATTACCATCAACACGATCTATGTTTCAGTAATGACTGTGGGTGAACATGTCAGGGTCAGAACCATGTGAACCTAAATATGATGCTAGCCTATTAATGTTACCGCACTTGACCAACAGATTTGATCGAAGCTCTGCAGTCCTGCCACATTCAGTCATAAATGGTGATGGATGATTAAACAAATGACTGGAGGAAAGGGATCCACAAACATCCCCATCCTAAATAATCGAACATGCCTACACATCAGAGTAAAAGACAATGATGTAGTATCTGTAAAATCCTGTGCTAGAAGTGTTGAGTTGATGATCCACCTCACTGTCGCCATGATGCCCACAGAACCACAGATGCCAATCGTCAATCAATTCGATTCGCTGCACGTGAGATGAAGAAACATCTGAACACAGTAGATAAGACAAAGGCAATGGGCACTGACCCCATTCCTACAATAGGACTGAAGACTTGTACTGCACAACAAACCGTGTCCTGGGAATGCTGTTTCATTCCAGCTCTAACTCTGATATCTCCCTGGTAATGAGGAAAATTACTCAACTACGTCCCGTTTCCTAAGACGGGAGTAATTACAATCTGAACAATTATTACCCCCTCAGTGCAATCACGATAGTCACATTGGTGGGAGTTCTTTTTGACAGAGCTATCAAGCAGCACAGAAATAAGCTGCTCAATGTGGTTTCTAATCGGTCCCCATGTGGAGATTGTGCTGTTGTGGAAAAGTCACTGGATTACTCATCCAGATCAGGCTAATGCTCTGGCAGCTGGTGGACGTTAAAAACAATTAATAAAATATGAACAAGCAAAATCTGGTAACTGTAATATGACCTTGAAGCCAATGTCGATTGTCAGCAGCAGTTTGCTTCTCCAATATACTTTCAGGAAGTGAATCTCCCGTGCTTTCCGTGTCTGGCCTAAAAGTGACTTCAGACACACAGACGTGTGATAAACTCATCAATGGTCTCTGAATCGGCCAAGCAAGTCACTCAATTGTATCAAACTGTTCCGATGTCTTCAGGATAAAACCAGACCGAACACCCGGCATCAGCCACGGTATCGGAAAAGGGAAAGATGTACACAATCCTGTTGACCCTGCAGAGACCTTCTTCCTAACAACTGAGAGTTTGTGACAACTTTCCCACAGACTACACAGAAACACCGGTAAAGAAGGAGGTCATACAACATATTGAGCCTCCCCCATTCCATGTTCAAACATCTCCTCAATGCACTTATCCCGCACAAGGAATATATCCCGTTAATGTGAGTAACCTTGGAAAGCTATACATAGGAAGTACAGTACTCCCTTTGGTCCATCATCATTGCTACCCAATTCAATATAATGATGGCTGGCCTTTTATTTCCATACCGTTCTCCTGCTCTTCCACCATCCCTTTACTATCTCTAAACCCGTATTTATGTTCAGTGTGTTGGCTTCCAGATTCCACGCATTCCCTAAGTTCACCAGTCTCTGAGTGCAGACAGTTATTGTCATCTCAATGCAGAGTTGCCTGTCTGTACCTAATGCTAACGTCCCCTGTTTTAGACACCACAGCCTGGGGAATTATCATCCCTGCTTCCAATCTGTCTCATCCTGTCAGAGTTTTTTATATCTCACTGAGATCTCCACCCATTTTCCTAAAGTCCATGAAATGCAGGCCCAGTCGCCACAAACTCTGCTGCCACAACAAGCCTGTCATCACAAAGATCGGTATGGTCATCCTTCACTGCTCTCTCTCTTTGTCAGGTTTGTCCTTTGGTAGGTACAGAGACCAAAACTGCACACAATTCTCTACAATGTTCGAGATGGGGTCTCACTAAGGCCCTGTACAGCTGCAGGAAGACACCCTTACTCCTGGATTCAAATACCCCTGAAATGAAGGTCAACACAACATTTATCTTCCTAACTGCTTTCTTTCCTACAATATTGTTTTCAGTGACTGGTGTACAGGGAGATCCAGATCCTTTTCAATGCTGCAGCTCCCCGCTTGGTGGGTCTATATACACTGGGCAGTGTGACAATGCCATTCCCAGTATTGACGTCTGGGTTCAGAACTCACTGTGCTGGAGGGACCTCGGAGGGCTGCACAGAAGGAAACAACAAAAAGGAGCACACGTCCCTTTGTAGATCAACATGTTTCAAACAATCCCTTTTCAAACGATAGGCTTCCAGTCTATTTTTCCCACCAAACGGCACACGGTCACCTCTACCCACATTGCTCTCCACCTGCAACGCCTTTGCCCATTCACTCCACTTGTCTTAGTCACCTTGATGTTTTTTTGCAGCCTCCTCTCCCATTCACAATCCAACATCCTTTAGTTCTGTCAGCAGGCTGGGATATATCGTATTTGGTTCCCGCAACCAAATGTTTAATGGATACTGTGAACAACTGGGGCCTGAGCACCGATCCCTATAATACCTAAGCAACCTTCCTCTGTTATTTTTTAAAAATACTTATTTCCTGAACCAACTAAATGCAGTCAGATGGAATAAATGTATCATTTTCTTCTGGCAAATGTACCTTGTGTGGTGCCACAGATTTCAGTACTCATGCATGCATTAATTATTTTTCCTCAATATTATTACTCGGTTGACAGGATAGAAAATGCTGTAACCAATCTTTCAGATGACACTAACAACGGTGGGAAATTACTTCGGAATGGAGATGTCAGAAGTTTAAAAATGGATATGAATAATTTGGTTTAATGGGCTAACATTTCACAATAAAAATTAAAGTGGATAACTATGAGATTACTCAATTTGGCCAGCGAAATAGAAAGGCAAATTATTATCTAAATGGAGAGACACTTCAAAGTGCGGGGTACAGAGGGGTCTATGTGTTCTGGTTCATATCACAGAAAACCTGCATACAGCTACAGCAAGTAACGGGAAAGGCAAGCGTAGGTTCAGTTTTTATTTGTAAAAGGATAGAGTAGAAAGGTAGGGAGTGTTGGTGTAGCTATGCAAGACATTACTGACGCTGCAACTGGAGTACCGTTTGGGTGGTATGACTTGCGGAAGGATGCATCTGCATTGGAGGTAATTCAGAAGAGGTTCATTAGATTGATTCCAGAGATGAGGGGCTTGTCTAATGAGCAGCAGTTCAGGTCTATAGTCTCATGTTTATAATAATGAAAGGAGATCTCATTGAGGTCTGTAAAATCCTAAAAGTAATCAACAGTATAGATGTGGAATGGATAATTTTTCACGTACAGCAATCTACCACAACAGACCAGAGTTTCAGGATAGAGAGATGGCAGGAAAGTGGAACAGAGGCCGCGATGACATCAGCCATGATTGTATTCAGTGGTGGATCAGGTTGGAGCGGCTGAATTACTGACTGATGTTTCTTATTCTTATTCACCCCTTCGAATGTGTTACACAGGAATGGGGAGGACTGTGTATCAAACAGGAAGCAGGCACTCCGGATAAATCAGTCTCAATCAGTTAACAGAACGTCACCAGTGGAGTCACACAATAAACATGCTGGGTCCTCAACTATTTACAATCTATATCAATGATCAGGAGTATGGAACAGATGTACTACTACTAAGTTTGGTGATGACTCTGTGATATTCAATACATTAAATTATCAAGAGAGGCAGGTGGAATATAACATGATATGACCTGTCATTACATTTACAGGAAGAATGGAGGGGAGTATGTTACTGAAATGGAAAGAGATTACTGTGCTTAGTAATACTGTGTATTGGGGTGTTCACTCAGACCAGTTCAGACATGGGAGGTTTTGCTCCATCTCTCTGATGGTCTGTTCCGTGACATTCCCAGTGGACCAGTTGCTTTCAGTACATAGCCATATTTTAATATTGTTCATTGGTAGTGTGGGCAGTGTTTTGAAACGTGTAGCAAGGGGACGGCCTTTAAGATACATTCATTTCTTTCTACAGGGAGACCGATGATGAAGGAATGGTCTGACTGCTTCTGAAAGAAGAGGCTGTGGCTGCTGCGAGGACATGATGTACTGTGCATGGACGCTCTGTAACATTAATGGAGTGAAATGTCCTTCATTTCCCCTCCATCTCCTCAATGACATGGAGACCTGCAGAGCCATGTACATAATTGGGAAAATTACTGGGAAAACAAGGATACACTCAGCAGCTCACTGCTGAGGGAGAAAACACTGTATTCACCTCATCCGCCATATATATATATATATATATATATATATATATACTCCGTCTCTGAATGGTGACATTGATGTCGACATACTGGGAAATGATGGATATGTCACCAGTCCTGCCTGGGAAGTTCCAGATCATAGAATTCACAACACCCCCTTTGAAAAAAAAGTGAACAATCAATATGCAAAGGTGACTTCATTTTAAACTCCTTATTCTTACTGTTTCAGTAGACTACAATACATATATATTGTATTGACACTAAGCATGCCAACATTCGCAACTTCATTTTATATCAGTCAGTTTACTTCGGCCACAGAACGTCTCTGTCATTCTTCATCCAAGTCTCGACAACTTGGCAGCAAGTACAGTTTCTCATCCTGTCACCTGTATAACTTCATAAGTGGATGGCAACAATACTAACCTCTACCTGAATAGCCCGGAGGTTTTCTCCCTAAATTTCTCCAAAAACGTTTAGGAGTTATGATCATATGTAGATTTGTCTCGGGCACGTTATTTTCAAGTTAAATGATGAAATGTTGTAATGCCAACACCAAGCTCACGGCCCAATTGTGAAATATTTCTGTTGATAGTTTAACCGGACACTCCAACCACACATTACATAATGGAGCAAATCCCATCTCTCCAATAGTCCTTCTCAATGACATGTCTCCTCGTGTCTCAGCTTACAAGATTTACATGCTTCTGTACTGCTCAATGCTGAAACCTATTTACCTATGCCAGTAAACCTTACTCTCACAGGTATATATTTTAAGATCTCGCACATTCATCTCCACCCTTCACAGAAGCCAAACTTTGATTTATGGAACAACTGCTAATCATTAGTCATTTCAGCTTCTAGGCTTGCCATTTTAACTTTCTGCTCTTACATACGAGTTCTCACGACTGCAGAAACTGATTTTTTGAACTCCTCCCAGGTAAAAGTCTCTCTAAGAGTGTCATAGATTGCTTTGTTTTTAATACCCTTATCCACCTTTCAAAATTACTTTATTTGATTCTTTTAAACCCAATGTACACTTAACGAGGAACGCTTTTTTCACCCCCTCATACTGACCAGATACCTCATCCGATAGGGATGCAAATACCTCACTCCTTATACCGACCCGCTTTGTTTGGATCAACTAAATCCACTTGGTCAGTGCATCCGTTCAGCCACTTTCTCAAATGAAATTAAAAAGGCGTCTGCATCCTTCTCATCAGATTTAGATAATGCCTGGATGTATTTAAACAGATCCCCATCTGACCTTTGGCTACTATAGAGTTGCTTATCCTCACTCTCTACCTCATCCAGCCTACCGTCTGCCTTCATCTCCACCGTGCTCAGTCGACTTTCCTCTCTAATTGTTAACTTTTGAAGTTGAAACTCTCTCTCTTTCTGCTTTTCTTCTTTCTTTTTCTGTCTTTCTTCTTCCTCTCCTTTTTAAAAATTCTACTTTGAATAGTATTTCAAACTGTTTCAATTCCTTTTTGTGTTCAATCTGCCTCTTCTGCGATTTAATTCCAGACATTTCCAAAGATTCTGATGGTGTTTCCACGAAAATGTAAATGCCAAGCTACAGCTATAATTATCTCTCCTTCTCTCACTGACAAACACAAACCCAACTACAGCTTGTCTGCCATTTCTAAAACATTTGCCTTGCTCACCTTTTGTAAAATCTCTAACTTCACTTCTTTCACACGAGAACTCTTAGAGACAGAAAGGACCATTATACACAAAGCACTGTTCAAACCATCTGAATTCGACACCCGGAACAAAAGACACCAACAACTATCAAAAGCCGCCTTTGAGCCCAACAATCTCTCTGTGCACATTCTCCACCTCCCCACGTGGGTTTCCTCTGGGTGCTCAGTTTTCCTCCTACAGCCCAAAGATGCGCAGTTTCGGTGAATTGGCCATGTTAAATTGCCCATTCTGTTCTGGGATGTGCAGGTTAGGTGCATTAGTCAGGGGTAAATATGGAATAGTAGGATAGGGGAATGGGTCTTGGTGGGTTACTCTTCGGTGGATTGGTGTGGACTTGTTGGGCCAAATGGCCTGTTTCCACACTGTAGTGATTCTGAACCTGAACCCAATTTGGAAATATCGATTTCGAAACGGACAAGAGTCCGTTTGCTATGGACCAGACCTGACTGCCTTAAAATTCTTTCAGGTGGCAGCCTGGACGCCAACTTTGTTTTAAAGTAAAGGTGGATGTGAAATGGGTGTTCCAGATGTGACGCAGCTGTTCAAACCACTCAACTTAAAGCAAAATACAATTTATTTAAACACACTAATAAAGATACACGCAAAAAGAAGAGGAATGTCGAGGAACTTTACTGGAAATCTCAACAGAACAATAGATATAGTACCTTCTAGTAATGAACTGTTCCAATGTACAATCATCCCATTATCTCATCCCTTGGCAAAAAGACACATCCAAGGCCAGTCAGTCATGCATGCAGTTCTCCACTCCAGGAGGAAACAGCATCAAGACAGATCTCAGAGAGAGTAGCAGCTCGGGATCATTTACTGAAGCATCCAACCCTTCTCCCACCCCAGGCACCTGGTGATTGTTACAGCTCAGAAAAACTGGAAAGCCTGGTCTGTGCGAATTGACCATTGTTCTCACTATTTATAAACAAAACTAAATGCCTCCCAAGTTATTTACTTCAGCCGTTTTCAATAGGCAGTTCGGCCTTTAAGATCTCTCTTTAAAGAAAAGGAGCAAATATCCTTTATTTAAAGTGAAAGCATTGTCAGAGATGTTAGGTATCTGGTCCTTTAAAATAATACTCAAGGGGCTTCCTCGTGTTACTGACCACACGATCAGCTCAAAGCGACAAACACAGAAATCAGACGTTCAGTGGCCAGGCACAGATCAAGTTTATAAGATGTGAGTCAACACTGCTGAAAACCCTATCCAACATGGAACGCAACATGGGATACACCGGGAACTGAAGAACAATCCGACACACCTCCCCCTTTCTAACATGGAGCACCACACGGGATAAACCTGGAAGTGAACAACAGCCCGACACACACACCCCTTTGCAACATGGAGCAGCACATGGGATACACCGGGAAGTGAACAATAGCCCGACACGCACCACCCTCCCACCATCCATGGAGCACTATATGGGATGCCCCTCTAAGTGAACAACAGCCTGACAGGCACCAATTCATTGTTTGTGAGCTTCACAATGCCAGCACTCGATACACGAGAGAGGTAAAAACCAAGGTCAAGGAAACTTACAGAGGGACAGAACGATTCACGTTAAAGACAGAAACAGACAGTTACTTAACTGAGATCGTGTTGTGGAAATACATAGAATAAGACTGGGTAGTGGGATGAACTGTTGGATTGAACCCTTAGAGAGCAAAATTACACGAATGTGAACATGAAACAAAGGTTTATTCAGATCAGCTGAAATGGTTTGTTTCATCAAATTTTGAATCGGCTTCACAGAATACTTCCATCAACGCAAACTGGAACAAGGTAATGGACTAACAGGGTGGGCTCTGCAGGCCATGCTAGTGTATTGCTCAGTAATCTGGATTATCTGGCCAGCATGACGATTATTGGTAACATTACTATCATATGCGAACGATGCACGTATCAAATACCCACATCAGGAGAAGATTTCTATCTGCATTGGACCTGTATAAGGTGTGTGTGTGGTGGGGGCGTGCATTTGGGGTGGTTGAATATTAAAGTCATGCTTTAGAGGAAATGCACGTGAAGGAAACCAGGTTAAATATGAACAACTGGCAGGGATTTGGATAATCGAAACAGAGAGATTGAGAGAAGTTTCATGGACAGATGAGTTATATTGCTTAAGAATATTAAAATAAAGGCATTGCCAGACACAATAGAGATATAGATCAGCGTGCACAGGATTTTCAGATGGATGTGATTTTGGGATGAGTTCGAATCAGATTTGTTTCTGCAGGCTTCAACCCGAGAGTATCAGCAGCAGTTGTTGCCATCGTTAAGTCTGTATTTCACAGCTCAATGTTCAAACAGCAGATGCGTTAAGCCAATGAAGTATATTCTGGAGCACCGAGTAGTTAAAGATAATAATGGTCAGGGCATGGTGTCAGTAATCAGCTCATGGCCAAAGGGATCACCAAAGTTGTGATTCGTCTGTGTCAAACAGCACATGCAAGTTTCATCTCCCCCCCCCCACCCCCCACCCCAATCCCGCCCCAAGCCACTCATCGCGCTGATTTGGAAATATACTGCTGTTCCTTCACAGTCGTTGGGTCAAATTCCCATCCTACTGGCATTGTGGGTCAACCAACAGCAAATGGACTGCAGCGATTCAAGAAGGCAGCTCACCCTCACCTTCTCAGGAGCAAATAGAAATGGGCTATCAATGCTGGCTCGCCAGCAACACTGAAGTCTCACAAATGAATAAGTAAAAATATATTGGCCAGGGTTGGGATGGAATCCCTTTGATGAAATGGAGTTTGTAAACATAATAGAGGACAATGACCTCCACAATCCCAAAATTTAAATAACACGGGCAGAGAGATGATGGTTCACATCTGAAAGTGAGTAGGTCAACATAGAGACCCACGAGTAATACAGCCAGATGCAAGGAGGAATACAGGAATTGAACTGGATTCAAAGTATCACCAGGTACACTATCGGTGGCAAGAGGTATAGACTATATGAAGGAACAGTAATGCAGTCGTAACTAGCTTATAGAAAAAAAAATCTGGACAGTGAGACTTACCAGGGACACCAACGATAGACAGGAGAGGATAATAAATGTATTGAATAATGCAAAGAGCATAGTAGATCCGCCATGATAACGACAACCGATCATAATATGTAGAAAGATACCAAACAGAATTGGATAAACCCCTGTCCATTTTTGGAACATTCCAGTCTAATGTTCTCAGATTCTGATCCATTGTTGGAATATTCCAGGCTAATGTTCTCAAATTCTGATCTCTCTTGCCTGGAGCCACTAATCCCTGTTAGTGCTGTCGGTGATGTTCCCACTCATACTGTGGAATAACATGTTGATGGAGCCTATTTATCAGTAAAAGATGGTAACCCTCCACTGGAATAATTACAATCCATGGAGACTTATATTAATCACAGTCATTGAACAAACAGGTTCAGTTAAACCCTTCTTTATATCATATTTCATATCATAATAAAACGGAACATTTACTCAGTCTGGATGGAATGGATGAGGGTTACTGATGGACCGACTATAAATCTTTCAATCTTTCTTTTTACCATTTACTTGTATCTGGGAGAAATTCCAGAGCTGTGCAAGGCTGTATAAGCTCCACTCTGTTCAGAATAGGAGACTGGGATAAAATAACTGACCAGCTGCATAAAATGTCGGGTGGGGAAATTTCTGGATACACCAACTCAAGGGAGAAATTGAGGATGGCAGATGCTGGAGGTCTGAGTGAAGAATGTGGTGCTGGGAAATGCACAGCCCTTCAGGCAGCACCGGAAGAGCAGAAGAATCCACATTTCATGTGTCAGCCCTTCATCAGAAATGAGGCTTGTCACCCAGAGGTGCTGAGAGATAAATGGGAAGGGGATGGGAATGGGAGAAGGTAGCTGAGGATGTGATAGGTAGATGAAGTTGGGGTGGAGGTGATATATCGGAGAGGATGGTGGAACAGAAAGGTGGGAAGGAAGATGGGCAGGAGGCAGGTCATGGGGGCTATGCTGAGTTGGAAGGTTAACCTCTGGTAAACGAAAATGAGGAAACTAATGAAATCCACATTGATCCCGTGTGGTTGCAGGCATCAGGTGGTTAGGGGGTGGTGGTGGTGGAGGCCCAGGACCTTGGCGGAGTGGGAGGGTATGCTGAAATGTTCGGCCATGGGGCAGTGGGGTTGGTTGGTGCGGGTGTCATGGAGATGTTCTCTAAAGTGTGCCGCATGTTCGCGTCCGGTATCCATAATGTGGAGGAGACAAGATCGGGAGCAACGGATACAGTAGGTGCCGTGTCTGGAAGTGCAGGTAAAACCCAGATGGATGTGGAAGGATCCTATGGGGCCTTGGACGGAGATGAGGGCGGAGGTGAGGACGCAGGTTTTGCAATTCCTGTGGTGGCAGATGAAGGAGCTGCGATGGGAGATTGTTTTGGTGGGCGGTGTGACCTGATGAGGTAGTCACGGAGGGAACGGTCATTCTGGAATGCAGATAGGGGTGGGGAGGGAAATATATCACTGGTGGTTGGGTCTGTTTATAGGTGGCGCAAATGGGAGAGGAAAATACATTGTATCTGGAGGATTGATGGGGTGGTATGTGAGGAACAGGGATGTTATTTTCCTATTGCATTAGGAGGGGTGGAATTCGAAGGCAGAGGTGTGGGAAGTGGATAAGATGCGCTGCAGGATATCGTCGACCATGTGAGAGGGGAAATTGCGATTTTTGAAGAAGAAGGCCATCTGAGATATTCACGGGGGTTCAGAGTGTGGTGCTGGAAAAGGAGGCTAGATCAGACAACATCCGAGGAGCAGGAAATCGATGTTTTGACCAAAAGTCCTTTAACAGGAATCGGAATTTTGCCCGAAACATTGATTTTCCTGCTCATCGGATGCTGCCTGTTATGCTGTGTTTTTTCAGACCACACTCTCGACTCTAATCTCCAGAATCTGCAGTACTCATTTTCGTCTACTCACTAGGTTCAGCCACTTCTGTAATACTGCCTTGAAGTCAGTTCTCCCTGCTATAGAAAAGATATTGTTAAACCTGAAAGCGTGCAGTAAAGATTTACAACTATGTTGCTGATGTTGGGGGAGCGGCTGATGTTGACCTACACAGAGATTATGATTAGGTTGGAGCTATATTCCCTGTAGCGTTGAGTCTGAGGATTGACCTTACTGTGGTTTATAGCGTTGAATCCTAATGCTCCAGGGTGAGCAAGGTCAAAGACCAGGGAAATAGACAGGACAGTTATTCACATTATAACTGGACAATTACTCATTGGGCAAGTTGCCTAAACATACAAGTAGACTGAAAAATGGGACTGGCCGGAGGATTCGGAATTTGGAGGGTCCAATCACAAGAATGAGAACCAAAATGAAGGCATTGCCATATCGACTGAAATGATTAGTTATATCAGATTCTGAATCCACCTCAAAGAACCAGCCCTGACACGATAAGTTCGGAGGAGATATCTGTTCAGCATGTAGCACTGTGCAGACTAGGTTCGAGTTCTGCTGTGTACAACCCTGCAATCGTTCCAGCGTGGAACACTGTGCGGACCATAGCAGTGCATTGATCTATAAACCCAGATCAGAAAAGATTTCAACATGGAGCACTGTGCAGACCGGGCTGATGTACTATACAATAAAAGCCACTATCTACCCAGCGTGGAAAGGTATGCAGACCACAGCAATGCATTGATCTATAAACCCAGGTAAGACATGTGACCAGGGTGTGGAATTGTGTCCTGAAAATGTGTTGCTGGAAAAGCGCAGCAGGTCAGACAGCATCCAGGGAACAGGAGAATCGACGTTTCGGGCATAAGTCCTTCTTCAGGAATTGTGGAATTGTATCCACCAACCCAGTACATTGCTCAGTAACACTGTTTTAGATCACTGGCCAGGGTGGGGAAACTTGTAGCCCTTGCTGGGAGTAACAGAATGTGCAGCTAACATCCATTTACAGCTCCATATCTACACTGTGCCATGGAAGGAATGCTGTGGGTGTGAACATGACTGCCACAGTGCGATCGCCTGGGAATCAGCTTAAATACCAACAAATGAGAGGAGTTTGGGGTATAGACAGAGAGGACGAAATTGAGAAAAAATGCCATGGATGGATGTGTTCCCATGTTCCAGAATGCTGAAATGTAAACTTTTCAACAGTATCCTTCAACATAAGCCAGTGTTTCCAGGACTGATGGGTGAAAGGGATATTGGTGTCAGATCAGATGATGGAGAGTATTGGATGAGCATTTGTTTTGCAGCTTTGTAACTTGGAGAAATGTCAGCACAGACTTCGATTCATTTGGCTGAATCTAACAATAACTTGTCACAGTGACATTTTCATGAAGTGTGACAGAGGGATTGTCTGTACTAGGTCGTGTTAGTTTCCTGGTGCTATCTTATTGAACTCACCTCATTAACTACCCACCTACCCAATGGTGTCCCTCTCATTCAATGCCAGCCTGTTTTCCCACCCATCATGTCTGGAGGTACTCACCATCGTCCGGATATCCCTGGATGTTCGGTGATCCCTGGCATTGGTGCAATCTTTAAAAGGCCAATGGGCACACGGTTGAGCTTTCTCAGTTCAGAGCTGTCCCGAGCATGGCAGATAAGGGGTAATTACACCAGGGTTTATCAACAGGGGCAAGGAGGTCCTGGTGGATAGGCTGGTACAGAGGAAGACCACTTTCTTCCCAGAGGGGGCCACACCACCAGACCCACCCAAGCATGTTCTGAGCTCTCTCTCTCTCTCTCTCTCTCTCTCTCCCATCTCTCACTCACTCTCTCTCTCTCCACTACACCCCTTACACTAACAAGATTGCATGGACACATCACCGTGGACTGACTCTCTCAATACACCTCACCATGTCCCCCTCCCTACCTGCACCAGCAATAACAGCAAGGCCATCCAGTCCCACTCTCCCTCCCTCCCTTTCTCCCAGTCCAGGAGAAACAGCCTAGAATAGAACAGAAAGGACCAAGCTGGTGGGTGGAGTGCCCGATATCCATTCCTTACACCTCCCTCACTCCTGCCATGTGGAGAGGACCACGGCACGAGCCGGAGAGGACCGGGACACCTCGTGTGGAGATTCTGAAATATCCACGTTCCAGCGACCGAGTAAGGAGCAATGTTCAATGAAGGACAATTCTCACTTTAAACCCACTGGCAGCTCCGTTTCCCGCCGGCACGATTTAGAAGCCGTGGCCCGGATGCCATATCTCTTTTGTGTCGAGCTGGTACAAATGGAATTCCCACGGTCTCGGTGGGCAGGAGGGTGGGCTCACAACACATCGTCACCATCATCTCCCAGGAAGGGAGCACGGAAGCTCCCTCCTACACCTCCTTCTCTAAACAACTCAGATACTGAAACTAATCTGTGATAGTTACTGCTCTCCCCACTTGTCCTGATATCTTCAATAATCTGTGCTCATATTCATCCAGGGACTTCTGTTCCTGCACCCCTTTTATAACCGTACAGTCTGTTTATATTGTATTTCAATGTTCCTCCTACCGAAGTGCATCACCTCACACTGCCGTGCATTAATCACCATTTGCCATAAAACTGAAAACTACACCAGTGTGTCACTAAAATGTTGGAGTTCCACACTGTCCATTCCATCTTTTAATTCTTCCAGGTTTGGTATCTGCAAACATTGAAATTGTCCTACAGTCACACGCCACACAGAAATACTGATTCACTCATTATTGTGATCAAGTGCAATACTAACACCCTCCCTGAGGACAGAATTAAATACTGATACACACCAGACAATGTAAGTGAAATATTGACAAGAAAAACATGGAGCAAGAGAATTACTGACAGACACTCCATGTCTGTATGAGTTTCCGAGTATTAGTGAGTGTCTCGATTACTCTGTATTAGTGTTTGTGTATATCTGTGTGTATCAGTGTGGGGCGAGACTGACAGTCTCTGTGGTGCTTGAAGTGACGTAATATCCCCCTGACATGAGTTCTGAGGAAGCGTCACTCTACCTGTAACGTTAACTTTCATTTCTGTGCACAGATGCTGCCAGACCGGCTGAGCTTTCTGTTGTTGTCACTCTCTGCTGGCCTTCCCACACCACTGTACAGGTGCGAGTGGAGGGTGAAAATCATCAGTGATTCTATTTACGTGGGACAGAGTGAGGGCAGCAGCTCACAGCACCATCAACACACACAGACACACACATAGACACGCACACACACACACACACACACACACAGACACATAACATGCACAGGCAAATAGATGCACACAAGAGGCCCACAGAGACACATATAGACACATAAACATAGACAAGCGCGAAAAGAAATATGCAGATACATGCTTGGACATACAAACACACACGGAGTCATAGAGTTACACTGGGTGTTTGGAAACAGACCTATCCGCTCATACAGTCCATGCTGATTATAATCTCAAACTAAACCAGTCCCAACTGTCTGCGCTTGGACCATATTTTCCCAAACCTTCTCTAATACTTGTACTTTATCAAATGTCTTTTAAACATTGTAACCCTACACACATCCATCACTTCTCAGGACATTCCTTCCATACACGAACCAAATGATGTGTAATCAAAATGCCCTTCATGGGTCCTGATCAGGTATTCATGAGAACTCTGTGGGAAGCTCGGGAAGTGAGTGCTGGGAGTCTTGATGACGTTCTTATCATCAATAGCCAAAGGTAAGGTTCTGGGAGACATGAGGCTGACTAACGTAGTGCCATAATTAAACAAACTGGGAAGAAAAAGCCAGAGAACTATAGACCAATGATCCTGACATCGGTGGTGGGCAAGTTATTGGAGAGAAACCTGAGGGACAGGACGTTCATGTATTTGGAAAGGCAAGGACCAATTAGGGATAGTCAACATGGCTTTGTGCAAGGGAAATCATGTCTCACAAACACGGTCATTTTTGCTTGAAGGAAAGGGAATGATGAGGGCAGAGTAGTTCACCTGATCTATATGGACTTCTGTGAGGCGTTCGACAAAGATCCTCATGGTAGACTGGTTAGCAAGGTTAGAGCTCATGGAATACAGGGAGAACTAGCCACTTGGATACAGAACTGGCTCAAAAGTATAAGACAGAAGGTGGTGGTGGTGGGTTGCATTTCATACTGGAGGCCTGTGACCAGTAGAGTGCCATAAAGATCGGTACTTGTTCCACTGCTATTTGTCATTTATATAAATGATTTGGATATGAACATTTTTGGTATGATTCGTACGTTTATAGATGACACCAAAATTTGGAGGCGCAGTGGACAGGGAAAAAAGTTACCTCAAAGCATAACAGGATCTTAATCAGATGGACCAATGGGCTGAGGAGTGGCAGATGGAGTTTAATTTCGAGAAATGTGAAGTTCTGCATTTTGGAAAATCAAGGCCTGGCTTATACATTTAAATTTAAGTTACTAGGGAGTGTTGCTCAACAAAGAGACCTTGGGTTGCAGGTTCATAGTATTTGGAAACTGGAATCGCAGCTATAGCGGATAGTGAAGAAGGTGGTTGATATGCTTGCTGCTGTTGGTCAGTGCATTAGATGTAAGATTTGGGAGGTCTTATTGCGGCTGTACAAAATATTGGCTCGGACACTTTTGAGTACTTCGTGTAATTACGGTTTCAATAATAGAAGAAGGATGGTGAAACCTGAAAGGATTCAGAAAAGATTTACGAAGGTACTGTCAGGGTTACGGTTCTGAGATTTATGGAGAGGCTGAGTAGGTCGGGGTTATTTTCCCTGGAGCATCAGTGGTTGAGAGGTGATCTTAGAGGTTCCAAAGTCATAAGTGGAATGGATAGTGTGAATAACCAAGATCTTTTCCCCAAGGGAGCACGTTCCAAAGCTAGACGGCATAGGTTGAAGTTGAGAGAGGAAAGACTTAAAACGTATCTAAGGAGCAACGGTTTCAATTAGAGGGTGCTGTGTATGTAAGAGCTGCTAGAGGAAGTTGTGGAGGCTGGTCATTTAAAAAGCAACTGCATGGGCACATGAATAGGAAGGGTTTAGGCGATATGGGCCAAATGCTAGCAAATGGACCTACATTAATTAAGGACATCTGGTCAGTAGGGACGAGTTGGATAGAAAGGTCTGTTTCCATGCTGGACAGCTCTGTGACAATATGTCGTCCGTTAAACATTCTCCTGTCATCTTAAAATTACCACCAGTCTTGAAATCCACCACCCTAAGGAAAGGACACCAGCCATTCAACACTATCTATACCCCTCATTGTTTTATAAACCTCCATAAGGTTGATAAGGTCTCAACCTTCTATGCTGCAATGGAAAAGGTCCCAGTCCATCGAGTCTGTCCTTATAACTTAAAGACTCCATTCCCAGCAACATCCTGGTAAATCTTTTCTGAACCGTCTCCAGTTTTATCATATCCTCAATGTGACTGACTGACCAGAACTGCACACAGTACTTCAGGAGAGACCTCACGAATGTCCAGCACAACCTGAAGATAATGTCCCACCTCCTGTACTCAAAGGTCTGAGAAATGAAGGCCAGCAAGTCAAACGCCTTCATACTTAGCCTGCCCACACATGATGCAAACTTCAAATAAATATACCAGATCCCCGAGATCTCTCTGTTCTACAACACCACCAATGGCCTGACATTGAATTATATATGTCCTCTCGTTGTTTGTTTTACCAAATTTTGATACCTTGTATTTATCGAAACGATACTCCATCTGCCACTCCTCAGCCCGGTGAGAGTGATAGTACTGGGGAAGAAAGGCTGGAAAGTAGCTCACTGCCTTGGATTATTTCGTGGTTTTAAGAAGAGGGCAGTCACACGTTAGAGGCGGGAAAGAGTGAGTGGTGTTTTTGATCCAGAAAGTATGCTCTTTCTTCATCTCTGGTGTTCGGTGAGAAATATCTGTTCCAGATCCTATATCGTGCAGAGTGTGTCTGCAGGATGCCTTTCCCTCATATTGCAGATGTTAGATAACAGCCACTTAAGGTGGAAATCATAGCCAAACAATTAAAGATATTCATAGTTTATCTCGAAGGCAGAGCACATAAACTCACCATCCTATCGTTGAGGTGAGTAACTTTCATCTGTTAAACAATGTAATTCTTTTAACTGTGTAAGTCAGTAAAAGTGAACCAAATTTTAATGAATCCACAACGAGCTGAAAGCTGACATTTGAAATCTTGACCCAAAATCTGGGCATGTTTTAAGTCTTGTGTCGTGGGCAACGCCCATGCATCTGAGCCAGAGCTCTGGGTTAGATTCCAATACCTGAACGTGCGTGGTAGCGCCGCTCACTCTGTACCAGAAGGTCTAGATTCAAGTCCTGCCTGTCAAGGAGGTATGTCACTGTATTTAAAACAGTCTGATGAACAAACACACAGGAGAATAATGTTGCAGCTTTAGGGATTGTTGCAAAGTGGTTGTGGTTTCCCTGCCTCTGAACCCAAAAGTCTAGATTCAAATCCCACAGAAGTGTTTCAAAATGTGACTAAACAAGTTGATTAAAATGGTTTTAGAACAGTGACTTGATGCAGAAGGAAGAAGTGTCAGTATTGAATTTCAAAATTTAGGCCCGGGATGACTGAAAACATAGCCATTCGTGTTGATTCGAGTCACATTTACACATTCTAGTGGTCTATAAAATCATGTAGACCATGGATAGTGTGAACAGTCAGGGTCTTTATCCCAGGGTAGCGAACTCCACAACTAGAGGACGTAGATTTAAGGTGAGGTGGACAGAAGGTAGTGCATGTGTGCAATGAGATGCCAGAAGAAGTGGTGGAGGCTGGTGCAATTACAACATTTAAAAGGCATCTGGATAGGGACATGAATTAGAAGGGTTTAGAGGGATATGGAACAACTGCTCGAAAATGAAACAAAGTTAATTTACGACATCTGGTTGGCACGAATGAGTTGGACCAAACGGTGTTCTGTATAACTTCATGATTCATTGCTGCAATTAATTATGATCGCTTTATAATCTTATGTGACCTTCTACACCTTCCACGAAATAACTAATCTTGGTGTCATCCGTAAACGTGCTCACAATACCTTCTATTATTTACATCTAAATTACTGATATAAATGACAACCAAAAGTGGATCCAGCACCAATCCCTGTGGAGCGCCGCTGGTCACAAGCCTCCAGTCCAAATGACAACCCTCTTCCACTACCCACTCTCTCCCGCCAATAAGCAGAAACTCACACACACATACAGACATACAGAGACACAGACACAGTTCTGTCTTTAAGGCAGATATAGATACGATTTGATTAATATGTGGATCAAGCATTACAGTGAGAAGGTGGGAGAATTTTGTGGCGAAACATGTCGGCCATGATCGAACAGCTGATCAGACTCGATGGACCAAACACTCTCGTTCTGCACCACTTTTGTACTCTCTATGGTTTACACTATCGGAAATGTCGACCCAACAGAGCAGTGGAGGCTGAGTTTGATAAACACTTTACTGAACAGAGTCAATGAGAATGTGGGATAGGTTTGAGGAGCTGAATGGTCCATTTCTTTCCTGTTCGTTGTGCCCTCATGTCTAAAAAAGAGAACCTGACTTGCTGTGAAGTTCATACACTTTTAAATTTAGAGGTTCACCCATTTAAGATTGAGATTATGATGTTTCTATCTCCTTAGGATTGTGCTGTCTGTGGTATTCTCATCCCCAGGGTGTAGTGAAGACTGAGCCATTGAAGATATTCCAGGCTGATCTTGACTGACCTTTGTTGGACAGGGGAGTCAGTGTTTATTGGCAATAGACAGGAAAAGAGTTTTTAGCCGCAAACAGACTAGCCATAATCATTATAAACTGATAGGCCGGCTGGAGTTCCTTTCTCATATGTTGTTCTCTCACTGCACCCCTTGGGCTTGTTACAGAGAGAGAGGAAGACCTCATTCAGCCAGTCAGTATCGCTGCAATGTGGCAGGAGGAGCCCATTCTGCCCCTCTAAGGAGATATACAGGAATAGAATGAATGATTCAGTCATAGTGTAATATAGATATACATCAGGGAAACAGACTCTTAGGTTCAACTTATCTGTGCTAACCAGATGTCCTACAGTAATTTAGTCTCATTTGCCAGCATTTTGCCCACATCCCTCTGAATCATTCCTTTCCCTATAGCCATCTGGATGATGTTAAATATTGTAATCACGCCAGCATCCAGCAATTCCTCTGGCAGCTCATTCCATACACACACCATTGACTTTGTGAACAAGTTGCCCCTTAGGTCCCTTTGATATCTTTCCCATCTCACATTAAACCTCTACCCCTAGATATGGACTCCCTTACCCAAGGAAAAAGACCTTGCCTATTTACCCTATCCATGCCACTGATGATTTTCTAAACATCGATAAGGTCGCCTCTCAAAGACAATAGTTTTTTTTTAATCTGCAGTGACTGCAACAATTTTCCAACACAGCACCAACAGCCAAAAATGCAATTAATGATTAAGATTATTGGTTGAGTTGTTAAGGGGACGCATGTTAATCAGACTAATAGGAAATCTCTCCTCTTCCTCAGTCTCAGTCTGGTGAAAATTAAGTACATGACTGATATTGCAGAATGGTTCTATTGCTGCATCTGAAAGACCACATTTTTGACAGGGGAGCAATCCCTCCATATCTTAGTTTATATTTTGTGCTCATCTTTTAAACTCTCAGTGATCAGGATCATTGACGGTATGAACTATACCTAATCATCTTACAACAAATGGCCGGAAGGAGGATCACTGAGATTAGAAACAAATCGACAATCAGCTACACAGCATTGCAGGAGGCCATGAAAGCATTCTGGGCAGGTACACAGGAACAGGGAAGCTCTGGTTAGCTACCAGGAAATATAGAATAGAGATTATTATTTATTTTCAGGTTGGAAAGCTGTCACTAGTGGATCTCCTCAGGGATCAGTGTTGGGTCATCAACAGATTGCAATCCAGATTATTGGTTTGGATGAAGGGGCTGAATGTACTGGAGCTCAATTTGCTCAGACAACAGAATAGTCATTAAATAAGATGTTCCTGGGCGGCACGGTGGCACAGTGGTTAGCACTGCTGCCTCACAGCGCCAGAGACCCGGGTTCAATTCCCGACTCAGGCGACTGACTGTGTGGAGTTTGCACATTCTCCCCGTGTCTGCGTGGGTTTCCTCCGGGTGCTCCGGTTTCCTCCCACAGTCCAAAGATGTGCGGGTCAGGTGAATTGGCCATGCTAAATTGCCCGTAGTGTTAGGTTAAAGGGGTAAATGTAGGGGTATGGGTGGGTTGCGCTTCGGCGGGTCAGTGTGGACTTGTTGGGCCGAAGGGCCTGTTTCCACACTGTAAGTAATCTAATCTAATCTAATCTAATCTGTAAGTAATCTAATCTAAGATGTCAAGTGGTGACACGGTGTCTGCAATAGGATAAAGACATGGGAGGGTCGTGAGCAAACCTTCAGCACAAAATAAAATGCGCAAAGTCGGTAACGGGAAGTTTGTGTTTTGAAGGAAGCATAAACCCACCAACACTCTCAAATAAAAACTAGCAAACGTAAGAGACCCTGTACATCTCATGTACAAAACCAACGTCGTCTACAAACTTCCATGCAAGGACTGCCACAAACACTTTGCAGGACAAATAGGAAGAAAGTTAGCCACCAGGATACACGAAGATCAGCTAGCCACAAAAAGACACGACCCTCTGTCCCTCGTAGCCCGACACACAGAGAAAAATAAACACCATTTCGACTGGGACAACACATCTATCCTGGGACAGGCTAAGCAAAGACATGCCAGAGAACACCTCGAGGCCTGGCACTCCAACCACAACGCCATAAACAAACACATAGATCGAGACGCCATCTATCAACCCCTCAGAAAACGAACAGGAAATGACATTACCACAAACCCCAGGAACCCTATCCAGGAGAAAGATATAAATAGAAAGCAGGAGACAAAAGCTTCGCTTCACTTGGAGGTCGCCATTGATGATGATACCTAGCCAGGTAATGAAACGTCTGGAAATCAAACCTACAGCTCAGCGAGCAAACCTACACCCTAGCGATAGGATTTGCATGCAATTGTAGCTGCACCAACTGATTAGGGATAGTCAACATGGTGTTTTGCACGGGAAATCATTTCTAACAAAATTGATTGCGTTTTTTGAAGAGATGTACAACAAGTTTAATGAAGGCAGTGTGGTAGACGCTGTCCATACAGCCTTCAGCAAGGCATTCGACAGGATTCCACATGACAGACAAGTTAGTAAGTTTGGATCATAAATGGATCCAAGATAAGCTCGCCACTCCACTACAAAATTACAGTGAATGTAGCAGGCACAGGGTGGTAGATGACTGATTTTCAGACTGGAATCCTGTGGCCCATGGTGTAACACAACGTGCTGAGTCCACTGCTTTTGTCATTTAGAAAAAGTGAATTGGATGTGAATATTTACCTGTTTATTATGTTTACAGATGACATCAAAATTGGAGGTGCAGTGGTCAGCAAGATTTTACTTGGAGTACAATGGGACCCTGATCAGATGGAGCAATGGGCCAAGGAGTGACAGATGGAATTAAATTTAGATAAATGTGAAGTGCTGCATTTTGGAAAGGTAAAATACGGCAGGACATATACAATTAATGGTGAGGTCCTGGGTAGTGTTGTTGAACAAAAGGCTGCAGGATAATTGTTCCTTAAAAGTGGAGTTGCAGGTAGACCGCGTGGTGAAGAAAGGGTTTGGTATGCGTGCCTTTATTGGTCAGTACATTGAGTATGCGAGTTGGTAGATCATATTGCAACTGGGCAGGATGTTGATGAGGTGACGTTTAGAATATTATGTCTAATTTGGTTCTCACTGGTATAGGAAATATGTTATTAAACCTGAGAGGGTGCAGAAAAGATTTACAAGGATATTGCCGGGCATTGGAGGGATTGTGCTGCAGGGAAAGGCAGGACAGACTGGGTATTGTTTACTCTGGAGCATCAGAGGCTGAGGTGTAATATTATAGCGGTTTATAAAATCATGAGGAACATGGATAAGCTGAATACCCAAGGTCTTTTCCCCAGGATCGGTGAGTTCAAAACTATCGGACAAAAGCTAAAGGTGAGAGGGAAATACATTAAAGGGACAAAAGTTTTATGCAGACTGTGGTCTGTGTATGGAATAAGCTGTCAGAGAAAATGAGGCAAGCTGCTAAAGTTACATTTGAAAGGCATCTGGATGTGCATATTAATAGGAAGAATTTAAAAAGCTATGGGTCGAATGTTGGCAAATGACTTGAGATCAGATTGGGATGTCTGGTTTATGTGGACAGGATTCCCTTCTGTACGACACTGTAAGACAGATGAGGAGTAATTCTCAAAGGGCCACTTGAGTGGGAATCCTTTTCCACAGAGGTATGTGTTGCCGCTTTGTTCACATTTATTCAAACTGAATTCATTAAATATTTGACAGAGATTGAGTCACGATAATGGGATACAGACAGGAAAGTGGGGCTGAAACCACAACCTGATCATCCACAAACTTAATGACTGATGGAGAAATTTCATTGTGTCGAGTGACCTAATCTTGCTCCAGAGTGTGATGTTCCTTTGTTCCATTCAGCCTCTCCAAACTGCTAGACAGGAGCAGTTGGAGACCAGTTACTGCTATAACCTGGTGCACAGAAACTGGGAAGACCATTCAGAGACCTTTCAGTGATCTAGCTCCCCTGACTCTCCTGAATAGAGAATTCCCGACATTCACTCCTCTCTGTTTGAAGAAACCATTGCCTGCTCATACACCATGACCTATTGATATGAGAGATAGAGGTGAATACAAGGGCTGAGCTAAGAGCCACTGGCTCTGATATCAAGGCAGTTTTTAACTGAGAATGACATCAAGGATCCTGAGCAAAGTCGCACTTCATGAGAATCCATTGTAAACTCTCCAGTGTTTGGAGTCATTCACACCACAAGGGAAGATATTTATCATCATTGGGCATCAATCATCTCAGCTGTGGAACATCACTGCCGGAGATCCTCAGTGTAGCTTCCTTAACCCAGGCATCTCCAGTTTGTCAGCGGGGAATCCATGCAGTGTGGAAGCAGACCATTCAGTCCATTGAGTTCACACCGATCAGAAGTGAGGATATTCACTCTAGGTTGCACAATGTTCAGAACACTTAGCTATCCCTCAGGTCCTAAAGGAGTCTGTGCTCATGCGCAACAAGACCTGGACAACATTCAAGTTAATGTGTCGGCAACATTCATGGAACATCGCTGCCAGACACTGCACATTCGACAGTAAACGAAGGAGTTCATTTACACCTCAATCTGACTTCACAAGATGTGGGAAAGTCATTCAGCCTTTCAAAACTATTGTGCAAAAATCGGGAAATCCCATTCAGTCCCTCCCACCTGTTACACAGGAAGAAAAGGAGTCTGCTCACTCCCACACGTCACTTACTAAGGTTCAGAAAGAGACCATTCCATCCCCGGAGTCATTAAAAAGGAACAGGAAGAGGTCATCCAGCTTCTCAAGTCACTAACCAGGCACAGAAATATGTCAGAGATGCTCCAGTATCACAAACAAATGGAGCAGGGGCTTCACAGATAGACTGCTCCACCTTATTCTACGTGGCTTCATTATTCATAGCACATAGGTTTTGCTTTAACATGCTAACCTGGGAGTAGGAATGAAGCCATTTTTTAACTAATTTCAAAGGCATCTTCCATCGTTGAGAGAGCAGACCCATGTTCTCTCTGGAATTAAGTAGCTGATGGGGAATGGCTAACTGTTTCAGAATGAAGGTATTATGGCTTCTGAAAGGATTGGGTACAATCTAACATTGAGTGCAGGGCCACACAGTAAGTGTGCATGAAACTGTTCAGAGTTCATTCAGAGCCTGTACCTCTCTGTCAATCGAAATGAGTTCTATGCACAGGAATCGAGCATCCTATGGAAAATATGGAATTTCTCACCTTATCAATGGCTGCTTGAGACGTAATGAGGGTCCATCCATAACCATCAAGTTTCAACTTCTTATTCTCTCACAGCACGGCAGACTAAAAACATAGTTACTGCAATCTCACCTTATGGTAACATCATGCTAGGGTTCAATCTGGTGAAAATACTTTGCACTGTCTCGGTGACATGGAGAACATTATTTATAAAGCAGACTCAGTCTGTACACCATACTGGCTAAATACTGACTCAACAAAACATTACCATTAAGTAAGATATATTTACTCTGGTACTTCAATATTTTTCCATGGTGGACCACATATCCTTTACAGTTAGAATTACATACTGCCCCATACGAATTCTGTTAGTGACTTATAACAAAGGAAATCCAGGTCCTTTTCAACAACAGCCCTTCCTAACCTCTCACCATTTAATAAACTTAAATGTGAATGATGGTATTTGTTCACATCTGAATCATTTTAATGCCTTGTACACAGCTATTGCACAAGAGCTGATCCTTCTGAGACCCCACAAGCATTCAGTCCAGACAAAAAAAAACTCTACTCTTAATGTTGCCCATTATTCAATATTTAATCCATTCGGGGTATTCCACCCTCACCTACCCATGGACTCTAACATTCTCCACCCACCTGCAATCAACAATGTCAAACTTCTTCTGAAAATTCAATTACTCCACTCCCACTATTTCTCAATTGTCAATGACACAACGGAAAGTATCCACAAACTCCAGCCGGTTTATCAAAGATCATTTCCCTTTCCTGAATCTAGGTCAAATCTATCAAATTATATCATTATTCTCCAAGTGTCTAGTTGTCACATTTATTATAAAAGGCTACAATGATTTTTCTCACAGCTGACATCAAACTATTTAGTTTTCTGTTTTCCCTCTCTGTCCTGTTTTAAATATTTATGTTTACAATAGGGCGGCATGGTGGCACAGTGGTTAGCACTGCTGCCTCACAGCGCCTGAGACCCGGGTTCAATTCCCGCTTCAGGCAACTGACTGTGTGGAGTTTGCACGTTCTCCCCGTGTCTGCGTGGGTTTCCTCCGGGTGCTCCGGTTTCCTCCCACAGTCCAAAGATGTGCAGGTCAGGTGAAGTGGCCATGTTAAATTGCCCGTAGTGTTAGGTAAGGGGTAAATGTGGGGGTATGGGTGGTTTGCGCTTCGGCGGGTCAGTGTGGACTTGTTGGGCCGAAGGGCCTGTTTCCACACTGTAATGTAATCTAATCTAATGTAATCTAATCTGTAATGTAATCTAATCTAGATGTTTTCCAGACTGCAGGATCCTTTCTAGAATCAAACCAGCTCTGAGGAATAATTAGTAATTCTTTCACTGGCTCTGTTGCCACCTCCTCAATACTCTGGGATTGAACTCAGAGTAAGAGAGCTCAGAAGAACCAGGAGGAGACATGAGAAGTTGTTGGCGGATAGGATCAGGGTTAACCCTAAGGCTTTCCATAGGTATGTCAGGAATAAAAGAATGACGAGAGTTAAATTATGGCCAATCAAGGATAATAGTGGGAAGTTGTGTGTGGAGTCAGAGGAGATAGGGGAAGCACTAAATAAATATATTTCGACAGTGTTCACTATCGTAAATGAAAATGTTGGTGAGGAAGATACAGAGATACTAGACTAGAAGAGATTGGGGTTCACAAGGAAGAGTTCTTAGAAATACTGCAGAGTGTGAAAATAGACAAGTCCCCGGGGCCAGATGGGATCTATCCTAGGATCCTCTGTGAAGCAAGGGAAGAGCTCGCCGAGCTTTTGGCATTGATCTTCAAATCATCATTGTCTACAGGAACAGTGCCTGAGGGCAAGGGTAGCAAATGTGATTCCCTTGTTCAAAAAGGGTAGTAGAGACAACCCTGGTAATTACAGACCAGTGAGTCTCACTTTAGTGGTTGGTAAAATGTTGGAAAAGGTTATAAGAGATAGGATTGAAAACCATCTAGAAAAGAATAATCTGATCAGGGACAGTCAGCACGATTTTGTGAAGGGTCGGTCGTGCCTGACGAATCTTATTGAGTTTATTGACAAAGTGACCAAACAGGTAGATGAGAGTAAACAGGTTGATGTGGTGTATATGGATTTCACCAAGGCGTTCGATAAAGTTCCCCACAGTAGGCTATTATACAAAATGCGGAGGAATGGGATTGTGGGAGACATAGCAGTTTGGATCAGTATTTGGTTTGCTGAAAGAAAACAGAGGGTTGTAGTTGATGAAACATGTTCATCTTGTTGTCCAGTTACTAGCGGCGTACCGCAAGGGTCAGTGTTGGGTCCACTGCTGTTTGTCATTTTTATAAATGACCCGGATGAGGGCTGAGAAGAGTGGGTTAGTAAATTTGCTGACGACACGAAGGTCGGTGGAGTTGTGGATAGTGATGAAGGATGTAGTTGATTGCAGAGAGACATAGATAGGATGCATAGCTGGACTGAGAGGTGGCAAATGAAGTTTAATCTGGACAAGTGTGAGGTGATTCACTTTGGATGGAGTAATCGGAATGCAAAGTACTGGGCTAATGGTAAGATTCTTGGGAGTGCAGATGAGCAGAGAGATATCGGTGTCCATGTACACAGATCCCGGAAAGTTGCCACCCAGATTGACAGGATTGTTAAGAAGGCATACAGTGTTTTGGCCGTTATTAATAGAGGGATTGAGTTCCAGAACCAGGAGGTTATGCTGCAGCTGTACAAAGCTCTGGTACGGCCACACTTGGAGTATTGTGTACAGTTGTGGTCCCCGCATTATAAGAAGGATGTGGAAGCTTTGGAAAGGGTGCAGAGGAGATTTACGAGGATGTTGCCTGGTATGGAAGGAAGGTCTTACGAGGAAAGGCTGCGGGCCTTGAGCCTGTTCTCGTTAGAGAGAAGAAGGTTGAGAGGTGACTTAATAGAGACATACAAGATAATCAGAGGGTTAGATGGGGTGGACAGGGAGAGTCTTTTTTTCCAAGTATGGGGACGGCAAACACGAAGGGACACAACTTTAAAGTGAATGGAGATAGGTATAAGACAAATGTCAGAGGTAGTTTCTTTACTCAGAGAGTAGTAAGGGTATGAAATGCTTTGCCTGCAACGGTAGTAGATTGGCCAAGTTTAAGTGCATTTAATTCGTCATTGGACAGGCATATGGACGTACATCGAATAGTGTAGGTTCGATGGGCTTCAGATTAGTATGACAGAGCGGCGCAACATCGAGGGCCGAAGGGCCTGTACTGCGCTGTAATGTTCTATGTTCTGGATGCAGCACCTTCCCTACCTTTAATTCGAATGGATTTTCAAAAAACATTCTCTTCATTAATTCTAGTTTTGTGCAGTTCCGCTTATTCACCAGACCCCCTGTTCCCTAGTATGTCTGGAAGTTTGCTTCTGTACCTTCCTCACGGAGATGGACTCAATGTCTTCCTCTTCGCTGGCAGATGGTTTCTGATAGCCAGTGAATATTTCGGGGGACTGCACTTCGGAGATGATGAAAATGTTAACAACTCCTGCCTGTAATGTTCCCGAATTAACCCAGTTCACTTCATGGTGAGTGTCAGCACAGTCCAGTCTCTGGTGAGTTCATAGATTATACTGACGGAGGAGACGCAGCTCAGTGAACACATCATTTTTGAAAGGTTCACAATTTACGTTTGAAATTGGTTCAGCTCAGAAAAATATTCCTGGAAATCCCAGGGAGGATCGTACAATGCCCGGCCCTTCCCCCTGTACAGAGCTTACCATCTGTATAGGTTCAGCGCTAGTTGTTTCCCATGGACCCAAACACGCTCTAAATGCAGTGTCCAGAATGGGGTCACCAGACCCTCGCGTCTCTCTGAATGGATGCAGCAGCTGATAATACACAAACGCGAGGAAAGCATCAATGGAACCTTCCCTTACTGTCTAATGACAGGCGCAAGTCAAAACCTCACACACACACACAGTGCACCCATTTCATGTTGAAAATGTTTCTCTTCCTGGCTGAAAAAGCCGTTACATCTCTGCACAATCCCACAGTAACAGTCCCTTTCTCTGAAGAAGCAGTTGATAATATAACATTACTTTTCTCAGTACATCAGTAACTATAAGGACAACATCTGTATTAACAATGGAGTTAATCATCACACTCCGAGAAGAGAGATAGAGGGAATATAATTCACTTTTTAACAGGGGCGTATCAAGATTGACGTGATATTCAGGAATAAGGGAGAAAGGGGTTATGTTAGAAGAAGCTCCCTTTTTATTTTCCTTCTACTTCGTTATCAGCTGTCCCTTTGTTTTCTTTTCAGTTCTTTCCCTGTATCTCTCTCTCTCTTTCTCTCTCTTGTTGGGACAGTTCTCCATTCATTCAAATTACATTCCCTTCACTCATCCAGCCGTCCCTGGTAGAAATAATATTATATCTCGGTTGCTTTCAGTGTTGATATAGAGTCACTAAACTTGCAACTTTATCTGTTTTTCTCCTGACAGAAAGGATGTTCTGTAATTTGAAATGGCTCAGAAAAAAAATACATGATTAAACGGGATCGAAGTGACAGCTTTTTCAGACACACAGTGATGTGTGTATGGAACGAGCTGAGAGAGAAAGTAATGGAGACCGATACTATGACAACATTTAAAAAGTATCTAGATGGGTATCTGGACAGTAAGGGCTTAGAGATACATGGGCCAAATGCTTGTAAATGGGATGGATTTATTTAGATCTTCTGGTCAGCATGGATGAGTTGGACTGAAAGGTCTGTTTCCATGCTGTTCATCTGTATGACTTGAAAACTGTGCATTTTATAGAAGAGATGGTGCTGGAGGTTTTAAAACACAAAGCTATGTTAAGTCCCAGAACCTGATTAAGTGTATCACAGGACATTGTGGGATGCTAGGGAAGAAATTGTGGATCCCCGAGCAAATGTACTTGGACCATTGACAGCCATGTGTGATGGGCTGGAAGGCTGGAGGGTGGAATAGTGGACAGTGAAGGAAGGTTGCTAAGATTACAAAGGGATTTTGATGACATGGGTGAATGGGCTTAAAAACTGTGGATCGAATTCAATCTGAATAAATGCATTTTGTAAAACGAACAAGGCAGACCTTATACAATTAATGCTGGGGCTTTGGTTATTGTTTTAGAGCAGAGGGACTTCTGGGTTCAGGTACATAATTCTTGAAGCTTGCATCACAGGTCCTTGTTCTTTCAAGAAGGACATCTGCCCATCCTCAAGTGGTTTGCCCGACATACCCACAGCAAAGTGTTTGTCTCTCAATTACCCTCTGAAATGGCTGAGCAAGCTGTTCAGTTCCTGGGCAGCGAGTGCTGAAAAAGAAAGGCTGGTCAGCCAGAGACACCCACATCCCATACCTGATTTTAAAAAAAAAATCATTAGGATGGTCCCACTTGAACCGTGCTGGGACCAGGGTCCTGGCCAATCATGTCTGTAGGTTTATGGACAGGGCTTTAAACTGACAGAGAGGATGCAGGTATAGGGTTCAGGTCAAAGGAGTTTTCCAAAGAGAAAAGGTGAAGCATCGGAAACACAATGGGAATGTGGCTGAAGACTAGCGGAAAGGAACAGGAAGGGATAGAGTCTTACTAAAACTGCATATCAACGAATAAGGTTGTGAAAGGAAATTGTGGGAAAGAGTAAAGTATGTTTCTTTTGGAATGGACAAGGTCTCATCAATAATACAGATGGATTTGTGACACAGAGATAAAAGCGATTTAGACACCAGGGAGACATGGTTACAGAGCGAACAAATGGTTCACAGCCTTGCGGATACTCAGGCAAAATGGACAACGCTAACAATAATGGATCACAAAGACACTGCAGAGGAAGCATTTGGCCTCAGATCATGAAGTAGAGTCAGTCTGAATATACGTTCTGACTACTACTTGCCAAGGTCACAAGCAGCAGAACAGTTTTAGCCACTGAACAGCATTTCGTTGCTCATCACTGCATTAAACAGGAACTCATTGGAATTTTTTAAAAAGGCACTATGATCATTTTGAAAACCTTCAGGATTTTCATAATCTAGGACAGTCACACTGACAACTGTGATATTGGAAGAGGAGTTCGGAGAATATTTTGCAGTGTCTCTTTGAATAACACATTGTGGAACTGGCTAGTGATGTAACTATCTCAGATCGACAGCTGTCATGAAACTTAGTAAATGAGAAATATCACCTGGAGAGATCCTCTGGGAAATTCTGATAAAGTGCAGTTTAAAGGAATATAAAGTTTTAAAGTGAATGACAGAAAGGACAAGCTGCAACTAGAAACAAAAATAGCCAAGTACATGAGCTTGAGGGAAGAACTGACCAAGGTAAAGAGGCAAAGCAGACTGAAACGTGTCTATAAATGAACAGTGGAAAACATTAGAAAGAACAGTGTAAAACACTCATTGAAACAGACAAAGACAAGAAATTCACATCCGTCCCTCACTCAGTACAAAATGGATCGTATTAGATTATGAGGCTGAGAAAAACACCAAAACGTACTCAAAATCCTGAAGAGACAGAGTGTTTTCAGAGTATGTTTTAACGAGATTGCAAAGGATCTGCTAGCAGGAGGATGGCAGTGGGAATGGGAATCATTGTCAGGGTTTATTGACACGACACGAACAGGGAGAGGTGAAGGTGCTGGAGGTGGTGAGACTGTTACAGAGAGTGCTCAGGGCCTGAACAGTGTTACAAAGCCAGTACGGATTGCAGCAGCTGGAGGGAGTTGCAGAAGTAGGGAGGGACACATGTATTTTTATGTATTCATTCATGGGATGGATCAGCAATCTTTCCCCCGCTGCGAAGTGTCCAGAGGGTAGCTCAGAGTCATCCATATTGCTGTGGGTGTGGAATCACATTTTAGCCAGACCAGGTTAGAATATTTGATGTCCTTCCCTAAAGGAGGTAAGTGAACCAGATTTGTTCTTCCGACAGATCAACAATGTTTTTATGGTGACCCCACCAGTGTCTTGTACAGCCACAACATGAACTTCCCAACTCCTACACTCAATGCTCTGCCCAATGAAGATAAACACCCCAAGTGCCTGCTTCACCAGCCTGTCTACCTGTGAGACCACTTTCAAAGAACTGTGCACCTGCATCCCTGGGTCACTAACTGACAACACTACCCAGGACCCGAACATTAACTGTACAAGCCACACCCTGGTTTGTTTCACCAAAATGGAACACTTCACATTTATCTAATTAAACTCCATCTGCTGTTCTTCAGCCCACTGTCCCAGCAGTACTGTCCATCCTGTTAATCTTCTTCATTGTCCACTTTACCACCAATTTCAGTGTCACCCAAAAAACTTACTTACCAGGAAACCAACATTCCCATCCAAACCATTTATCCAAATGACAGACCACAGTGGACCCACTACACCGCTGGTAACATGCTTCCAGTCAGAAAAACAACATGTTTCCCATCACCCTCTGTCTCCTACCATCAAGCCATTTTTGTATCCAGTTCACTAGCTCCTCCTGAATGCCATATCCTTTTTACACTATTCTGAGTTTATTAGCCAGTTTACCATACGGAACTTAGAACACACAACAGTACAGCACAAGACCCTTCGGCGGTGATGCCATGCTAACCTTTTACCCGAGTGTAAGATCAAACTAACCTACATTCCCTTTATTTTACTATCATCCATATGCCTATCCAAGAGTCTATTAAATATCCCTAATGTATCTAATTTTACTACCACTATTGTCAGTGCATTCCAACCACCTACCATTCTCTATCCTCTTATCCATCCTCAATTCACCTTAAAATTACACCCCCTTGTAATAGCCATTTTTGCCACAGAAGGGAAAGTCTCTGACTATTCACTCTCTCTGTGCCTCTCATCATCTTGTTCACCTCTATAAAGTCGCCCCGTTCCCTTCTTCACCCCAGTAGAAAAGCCTGAGCTCCCTCAACCCTTCTTCATAAGAAATGCTCTCCATTCCAAGCAGCATCCTGGTAAATCTCCTGTGTACGCTCTCTAAAACTTGCACATACTTCTTGTAAAGAGGGGACCAGAACTGAACACAATATTCCAAGTGTGGTTTCACCAGGATGCTATAAAGATGCAGTAAAACCTCACGGCTCTTAAAATCGATCCCCTTGCTAAGGGAAGCCAACGCAACATATGCCTTTTTAACAACCCTATCAACATGTGTGGCAACCTGAGGGATCTATGGCTATGGACTCAATGATCTTTCTGTTCCTCCACACTGCCAAGCATTCTGCCTTTCACCCTGTATTCTGTATTCAAATTCGACCTTCCAGAATGAGTCACTTCACACTTTTCCAGATTGAAATCCATCTGCCACTTCCAGCCCAGCTCTGCGTTCTGTCAATGTCCCAATGCAATCTACAACAGCCCTCCACATTATCCACCACTCCACCAACCTTCGTGTGATTGGCAAACTTACTAACCCACTCTGCAACATCCACATCCAAGTCATTTATAAAAATCACAAACATCAAAGTCCCAGAGCAGAT
The DNA here is from genome assembly GCF_037043375.1 of Chiloscyllium plagiosum. Lineage (NCBI taxonomy): Eukaryota > Metazoa > Chordata > Chondrichthyes > Orectolobiformes > Hemiscylliidae > Chiloscyllium > Chiloscyllium plagiosum. Next base: position 46,274,722 of record NW_028270182.1, on the reverse strand, counting down.
TGCTACAGAACACTACTGGTCACTGAGCTCCAGGCTCAAATTGTCCATCTGCTGCCATACTCTGTCTTCTCTGGGCCATCCAATCCTGTATCCGAACAGACAGATTTCCCTGTTTCCCATGTCTCCTCATTTTCTGAATGAGCCACCAACGTATTCTGTCATATCCTCAAATAATTCAATAAGGTTTGTGAGGCATGGACTGTTACTCATAAACTCATGCTGACTGTCTCTAATTTAACTATGGTTTACCAAGGAGTCATAAATCCTGTCTCTGAGAGTCCTCTCCAATAATCTGCACACCACAGACATAAGACTGACAGGGGTTCATGGGATTGGGAATGTTGGGAGGGATGGAGAAGTTTACAGAGATAAGGATGTTTGTAGGACAGCGCTGGATTACACAGACAGGGAGTGTTTTAGTGAGCTAAGCAGATTACAGAGATAAAGATGTTTGTATCGGCTGGAGGAAAAAACAGAGATATGGAGGGAAGTCGTGATTTAAGATGTTTATAGATATAGGAAGTCTGCGGTTCTTGGGGTTATTTAGACATGGAGGCTATGGAATATGTATGCTTTCTTCAGAGATTGGAGTAGCAAGTTTGGTTGGACACAGTTTCACAGATAAGGGAGCATTGCATAAACCGGAGGAAGTTCCTGCTGTAGGGAGGGTTCTAGTGGAGAGTGGTGTTTACACAGATAGGAGTGTAAGAGCTAGCGAAGGTTAAGCAGATGAGTAAATGTTTGGAGATATAAGGGGAGCTTACATTGACAGGGTGGGTGATAGTGACGGGAGGATGTTGCACAGTTAATGAGTCTTGTAGGAACAGGACCGGGAGAGGCACAGGCATTGGAGTGGGTTCTACAGGTCGGGAGTGTTGCAGGGACCTGAGAGGATAACACAGATAGGGATGGAGGTAGGATCTCCACAGACTGATGGTGTTTTAGGGACTGGAACAGGTTATCTAGATAGGGAGGGCTGTAAGAGCTACAGGGGCTTTTGGAGAGTTGAAGAGATCGAGCAGTTTACGGAGGGATTTTTCTCAGTCAGGAGTAGGTTATAGACAGTGAGAGTTGTGTGGCTTGAGTAAGTTAAAGAGAGGGAGAGTTTTTGGATCTGGAAAAATATGCCACTGATATGGACGGTTGAAGCGACTAAAGCAAAAATGCATCGAGAAGGTTACACAGATACTGAGGGATGTAGGGACTGAAGGTAAATACACAGATGTGGAAGGTTGTATTGTTAGACAGAGCTTAGCGCGATAGGGACCGGTGTAGAGATTTACACAGATAGGGAAGGTTATGTTTTTGCAGAAGGTTACACTGATACAGACAGTGTTAGGGAGTGTTTAATGGACGACAGAGGAGCTTAGTGAGAATATATTATGGAGAGTGGAGGAGATTACAGACACAGAGAGCTTCTACAGATCCTCCATGCTGTAAGGCTGGGGGGAGGTGATAATAGTGAGTGTTACCAAGACTTAATTACTTCACTGATTTACAGCAGGTCTCAGCATGTAACTGTCAAAGGGAGGTTGGGACAGTCCGGATGAGTTTTCAGCGATACAAATGTTTATGGGAGTTTCAAGAGGGAACAGTGATTGGGAGTGCTGTACCATATAGCAATAGTTATAGGGAGGGTTCTAAAAGCAGGAAGAGGTAACAGACATATCGATCTTTTCAGGGACTGGAGAAGCTTACATAGGTAAGGAGTATTCTAGAGTCTGAAGGAGATTACATTGTTAAGGAGATTATTGTGGATGAGGCAAGGTTTAAGAGACGGGGATGGTTGACAGGACTGGTCAAAGATCTGAATAGAATCGCCACAGTGTGGAACCAGGCCATTCGGCCCAACTAGTCCATTCCAACCCTCTGAAGAGCATCCTACCCAGACCAACCCCTTGACCTATCCATTAAAGCCTTCACTTCTCATGGTGAACTTACTTAAACCACACATTCCTGAATACTACAGTCAATTGATGATGGTCAATCCACTGATCGTGCAAAATTTGGACGGTAGGAGGAAACAGAGCACCCGGAAGAAACCCACAGAGTCGGGGTGGGGAGGGGGAAACATGCAAAAACCACGCAGACAATTGTCCAAGTCTGGAATTGAAGCCAGGTCCCGGAAGCTGTGAGGCTGCAGTGATAACCACTGAGCCACCCCTGCATCTGATTATACAGAGCACTACAGACATTTGACCAGGACCCAAAGTTTACAAGGGTTTATTGGAACAGGAGGAGAATGTAGTCAGGAACAGAAAAAAGATTTCTTAGATAGTGACCATGAGAGGGACTGGAGGAGGTTAACGCAATAGGGAGGGATATGGATTCTCTAGGCAATTAGAGTTAGGGACGGTTGGGGAGACTGGATGAAGTTAGTCTTACTCAGAGTTGTATACACTGGGTGAGGTTACCGAGTTAGCAAGGATTCTCTGGGCTGGCTGAGGTTATAGACAGAGGCAGATTTGGGATGAAAGTTGTTACAACAATTGAGAGGATATTTCAGACACATGGATGGTTTTAGTGGCTGCAGGATGTTCGAGAGCTAGGAAGGCTAATACTGACTGAAGGTAAGGAACAGTGTCGTGATGGGAGTTAGTCACAGAGACAGAGAAGATTGAAGGGAGAGCGAGAGGGCAAGGTTACAGATCTCGGGAGCGTTCAGGTGGCTTTAGAACGTTACACAAAGGGAGGGTTGGCAGGAAATGCCGTAGCAACTGGAGGACTCAGTACAGACAGTGAGATGAAATGGATGGTGGAAATTTAGAGGTAATGAGGTGCTGTGGAACAGAATGGAAGAGTGCTGCGGTGACTGGAGAAGGCTACAATGACATCATGTGCTAGAGAGGCTGGAGGAAGGAACACGGATTGGGAGGTCAGTAAGGGCTGGATGTTACAGACAGAGTGGGCAGTAAGTGCTGGACAAGATGACCGACATAAGGATTTTTCTAGAGTTTTGGCGATAGTGGTCATAACACTAGGTTTCAAAGTCATTTTGGAAAAAAAGGATACTGCAGATGTGAAGAGGCCAAACCCCCTAATCATTAGAATATCACTGTCACTGGGCATTATCACTATCATGATACAGGATCTGGCAACCACAGACTGGAGGAACTATTTGCAGTTGGGTTCATATTCGGAATAAGGAAGAATGTTAAAGTGATACAGTGATAATTCCGGGCCAGTGTGCTCCCTGCAGAGTGAATGACAAAGGCAGTAACCACAGCGAATACTGGTCAAGCGATACTGTGAGTTGGACAAAGGAAGTACAGTGCGATGGAAACAGGCGAAGCCCTTCAAAAGTATCAAGAGTGCAATGGGGTCCTTAAAATGAGGTTCAAAGAATGGGCATGCAATATCCTCGTTAAATTATTGTTAAGGAAATGTCACAAGGTATGTTATGAGTATAGTTAGAGGAAGAGGATTCCCAGCTAAAGCGTGGGGCCTGTTAGAAACCAAAAGGGACAATCTGTGCATGGAGCCAGAGAAAGTAGGTGAGGTCATCAATGAATACTTTCCATCTGTATTCATACAGAAGAAAAACATTGTAGCCAGCGATTTCAGTTGGGATGGTAAGACTCTAGAGCAAGCCAAGATTCATCAGGAAGAGGTATTAAATTGCTTTCACAGGCATAAAGGTTGAGAAATCCCCAGTGTCCAATGAAATGCATCCCAGGCTGCTATCGGAGGTAAGGGAGGAGACTGATGGGGCCCTGGCGGATATATTTAATACTTTGCTGGCCACAGGTGAAGTGTTGAATGACTGGAGGATAGCTCATTTGGTTCCTTTGTTCAAGGAGGGCAACAGGGATAGGCCAGGTAATTACACAGCAGATAGTCTGACAGCAGGGAGAGGGACATTGGGAACAATTCTGAGGTTGAATCAACATTTGCAAAGGCAGGGATCAACTCGGCTGAGTCTTCACGGATTTGGCAGAGGTAGAAATTGTCTGAGGTATTCAGTGGAGTTTTTTGAAGTGGTGTAGGGCAGTACAGATGATTTGGGCTCCATGGCCCTGAATAAGGCCTTTGACAAGGTTCCACGTGGAAGGCTGTTCCAAAAGGAAACAGCCCCAGGGAGTCAATGCAATTTGGCAAATTGGAAACAAAATTGGTGGATAGACTTCTTCGTGTTTGAAATTCTTTCACCAGCGGGTGTACCGCAGGGATCTGTGCAGGAACCATCGCTGGTTATTCTGTGGCATAATAACTCCGAAGTGAAAGCAGAAGATATCATTAATCGGTTTGCAGATGACATGAAAGGTCAGGATGTTGTTTACAATGAGGGGGATGGTCTCCAGCTACAGTCTAATATCGATCAGATGATAATCTGATCAGAGATTATTGGTGATCGAAGTGAGGTCCTACCCTGTGGGAGGTATGATAAGCAAAGGACAGACATAATGAATGGTCGTTCCTTGCGGAGTACCAAGGAACACAGGGACCTTGGTGGATAAGTGCATAGATCCTTACAGGTGTCAGCACACGTTGACAGGGTGGGAAGGACAACTGAACAGGGAGCCGGGGGGTTGGGGGGGGGGGGCATATCCTGGTGGGGGGAATTGCAAGAGCTGCTTGAGAGAATACATACTAGTCTGGCAGGGTGTTGGACATTAAACAGTCGTAAGGCGGAAAGAAGATCAAGGCTGGTACACAAGTTAAAGAGAGGAATTACAACAGACAAGGCAGGCAAGAACATAGCAAGGAATGGGGAAAAACTGATGATTAAACTGCATTTATTTCAATGAAAGGAGCCTGACAGCTAAGGAAGGTGAACACAGGGTATGGATTGGAACATGGGAATGGGAGATTATAGTTATTACAGAAACACAGCTGAGGGAGGGGCAGGGCTGGCAGCTGATTGCTTCAAGGTGGAGATGCTACAGGATATTCCTGTGGGATCACCCAGTGAAGCTATGTTAGCAGAACTGAGAAATAAGTATGGGTCATCACTTTGATACGATTGTCCTACTGACCCAGAATAACCAGTGTCAGACTGAGGAACAAATATATCATGAGATCTCAAATATCAATCATAATAATAGGGCTGTTAAATCGGGGTTCTCAAAATTTCAAAACTGAGTCTGGGACTGCTAATGTTCAGCATTTGCAAGGGAGGAATTTGGTAATTGCATTCCGGAAACTTCCAATTAATATGTAAATGGACTGAAAAGAGAAAGGGCAAAACCTGACCTTCCCTTGGGAAACAAGGTCGGGAACGGGACTGGGGTGATAGTGGGAAATCATTTTGCCAACGTGATTACCGTTCTATTAGTTAGAAAACAGCTATGGAAAAGGACAGGTCTGATCCACAAGTTCATGTTATAAAATGAGGTCAGGCCAATCTTGATCCTATCAGCCAGGAACATTCAACAGGTGACTGGGGAGTCTATTTGCAGGGAAAGGGAAGTCTGGCAAATGAGAATATTTTGGAAGTGGGTCAAGTTAAGTGTTCAGCGCCAGCATATTCATGTTTGTGTGCAGCTCAATGCTGACAGCATTCGGAAACACTGGCTGTCTATTGAGGGTCTGGTCAGGGAAAAGGGGGCGCATGTCAGGTATAGCCAGCTGGATCAAGGGAATCCCTGAGGAGTTGAAACTTTATTGCTGGAACAGCACAGCAGGTCAGGCAGCATCCAGGGAACAGGAGATTCGACGTTTCGGGCACAGGCCCTTCTTCAGGAATGAGCAGAGAGTGTTCAGCAGGAGAAGATAAAAGGTAGGGAGGAGGGACTTGGAGGAGGGGAGTTGGAAATGTGATAGGTGGAAAGAGGTCAAGGTGAGGGTGATAGGTCGGAGTAGGATGGAGGCGGAGAGGTCAAGAAGAAGACTGCAGGTCAGGAAGGCGGTGCCGGGCTGGAGGGATCCGGCTGAGACAAGGTGGGGGGAGGGGGGATGAAGAAACTGGTGAAGTCCAAGTTCATCCCCTGCGGTTGGAGGGTTCCCAGTCGGAAGATAAGACGCTCCTCCTCCGACCGTCGGGTTGTTGTGGTTTGGCGGTGGATGAGTCCAATGACCTGCATATCCTCGGTGGAGTGGGAGGGGGAGTTGAAATGCTGTGCCACAGGTTGGTTGGGTTGGTTCGTCCGGGTGGCCCAGAGGTGCTCTCTGAATCGCTCCGCAAGTAGGCGGCCTGTCTCCCCAATATAGAGGAGGCCACACCGGCTGCAGCGGATGCAGTAGATGATGTGGGTGGAGGTGCAGGTGAATCTGTGGCGGATATGGAAGTTTCCCTTGGGGCCTTGGAGAGAAGTGAGGGGGGAGGTGTGGGCGCAAGTGTTGCACCTCCTGCGGTTGCAAGGTAAGGTGCCGGGAGTGGTGGTTGGGTCGGTGGGGGGTGTGGATCTGACAAGGGAGTCGCGGAGGGAGTGGTCTCTACGGAAAGTTGATAGGGGAGGGGAGGGAAATATATCCTTGGTGCTGGGGTCTGTTTGGAGGTGGCGGAAGTGGCGGCGGATGATGCGCTGTACATGGAGATTGGTGGGGTGGTAGGTGAGGACCAGTGGGGTTCTGTCCTGGTGGCGGTTGGAGGGGCGGGGCTCAAGGGCGGAGGAGCGGGAAGTGGAGGAGATGCGGTGGAGGGCACCGTCGACCACGTCGGGGGGGAAATTGCAGTCCTTGAAGAAGGAGGCCATCTGTGTTGTACGTATTTTGAACTGGTCCTCCTGGGAGCAGATGCGGCGGAGACGAAGGAATTGGGAGAATGGGATGGCGTTTTTACAGGGGGCAGGATGGGAGGAGGTGTAGTCCAGGTAGCTGTGGGAGTCGGTAGGTTTGTAGTAGATGTCCGTGTTGATTCGGTCGCCTGAGATAGAAACAGAAAGGTCTAGGAAGGGGAGGGAGGAGTCCGAGACTGTCCAGGTGAATTTGAGGTCGGGGTGGAAGGTGTTCGTGAAGTGGATGAACTGTTCAACCTCCTCGTGGGAGCACGAGGTAGCGCCGATACAGTCATCAATGTAGCGAAGAAAAAGATGGGGGGTGGGGCCAGTGTAGTTGCGGAAGATGGATTGTTCCACATACCCTACGAAGAGGCAGGCATAGCTGGGGCCCATGCGGGTGCCCATGGCTACTCCTTTTGTTTGGAGAAAGTGGGAGGATTGGAAAGAAAAGTTGTTCAGGGTGAGGACCAGTTCGGTCAGTCGAAGGAGGGTGTCGGTGGAAGGGTACTGGGTGGTACGGCGGGAAAGGAAGAAACGGAGTGCTTTGAGTCCTTCGTGATGGGGAATGGAGGTGTACAGGGACTGGATGTCCATGGTGAAGATGAGGCGTTGGTGACCGGGAAAGCGGAAATCCTGGAGGAGGTGGAGGGCGTGGGTGGTGTCACGAACGTAGGTGGTGAGTTCTTGGACTAATGGGGACAGGACCGTGTCGAGGTATGCCGAGATGAGTTCGGTTGGACAGGAGCAGGCTGAGACGATGGGTCGTCCGGGGCAGTCAGGTTTGTGGATTTTGGGCAGGAGGTAGAAACGGGCGGTGCGGGGTTGTGGGACTATGAGGTTGGAGGCGGTGGATGGGAGGTCCCCTGAGTTGATGAGGTTATGGACGGTCTGGGAGATGATGGTTTGGTGGTGGGGAGCACAGGGGCTGTTGGAATACACTTTGATGTAAATCAGGAATGCGCAATGAGTACTAACATGGCATTTGCGGAGAAGGATCAGGAGAATCCAAAACTGATTGTATAAATATATAAGGAGTAAACGAATATCTCGAGACAAAACAGGGGCCGTTAAAGATCACTGAGGCCATCGATGTGTGGAACTAGCAGATATGGCTAAGACCCTAAACAATGTTTTCACTCCAGGCCTTACTATGGACAAAGACTGGGGAACTCAGGGAACAAGAGTTATACGTTAGGCCACAATTGGCGTACTCTGCAATTCCAGTCTCCCTGCTATAGGCAGGAAGTTGTGAAACTTGAAAGTGCTCAGAAAAGGTTCACAACATGTTGCCAGGGTTGTTGCTGAATACGCTGGGGTTATTTTCCCTGGAGCATCGGAAACTGAGGGGTGACCTTACAGAGGTTTATATAAACATGAGGGGCATGGATTGTGTAACATTCAAGGTCGTTCCCAGGGATTGGGAAGTCCAAAACTAGACGGCATAGGATTAAGGTTGGAGGGACTGAAGGGACAGCTTTTTCACGCACATGGTGATGTGTGTATGGAATGAGCTAAGAGAGAGAAAGTAACAGAGATTGATACTATGAGAACAAATAAAAGGTATCTGGATGGGTATATGAATAGTAAGGGTTTAGAGGTACATGGGCCAAATGATGGTAAGTGGGATGGATTTATTTTGATCTTCGGGTAAGCATGGATTAGTTGGACTGAAGGGTCTGTTTCTAAGCTGTACATCTCTATGACTTGAAAAAAAGTGCATATTGCAGAAGCGATGGTGCTGGAGGTTTTAAAACACAAAGGTGTGGAGAGCTCCAGGACCCTGATTAAGCGCCAGGACACTATGGGATGCTAAGGAAGAAATTGTGGAGCCCCGAGCAAGCAACGATGTTCGTACCATTGACAGTCATGGAGGGTGGCATCGTGGACAGTGAAGGAGGTTTGCTAAGATTACAAAGGGATCTTGATAATATGTGGGAATGGACTGAAAAATTGTAGGTAGAACTCAATCTGAATAAATGAGAGGTAATGCATTTGGCAAAATGAACAATGGGGTGGAGGTTATACAATTAATGTTAGGGCTTCGGTTCGTGTTTTACAGCAGAGGGACCTCCGGGTTCAGGTACATAACTCCGGGTTCAGGTACATAAGTTTGCATCACAGGACGGATAAGACAGTGCTTGGCACGCCTGACTATTGCTCAGTCCATTGAGTGCAGGATTTGGGACGTCATGTTGAGATTGTACAGACATTTGTGAGACCTCTTCTGCAATACTCCATCCAGTTCTGGTCGCCCAGTTGTAGGAAGGATATTTTTAATCTGCAGGGAGTTCAGAAGAGATTTACCAGGACGTTGCTAGATATGGAGTGCCTGAGTTATTAAAAATGGCTGGATAGACTGATTCATTTTTCACTGGAGCCTTGAGGTTAAGAGATGGCCTTAAGGAAGCTTAAGAAAAAAAATAGGGATATAGATAGAGTTAATGGCAGTTACCTTTTCCTCAGGATGGGGAAGTCTCAAGAGAATGGGCAACATTTTTTAGGTTAGAGGAGAGAGATTTTTTAAAAATGACATGAGGGGCAAATTGTTACGCAGAGGGTGGTTTGAGTGTGGAATGAACGTCGTGAGGAAGGGGTGGATGTGGGTACAATTCCAACATTTAAACAACATTTGGATAAGTACGTGAATACGAAAGGTTTGGAGGGATATGGGCCAGGAACGGTGCAGCTAGGATGAGTTTAGTTTGAGATTATGTTTGGTACCAACTGAAGGGTCTGTTTCCATGCTGTACGACTCTAACAAGAATATGTTTTTTTCCCATTATTTGAGAAAGGCTGCGATGGAAAGCCAGGGAACTAAAGACCAATTAGTCTGTCATCAGTGGTGGATAAGCTGGCTGTAATTCTGTGGGACAGGAGTTACATGAATTTGGAAAGTCCAGGATTGATGGAAAATAGTCAGCACAGCTTTGTGCGTACAAAGTCAGACCTCACAAACTTGATTGCTTTTGCTGAAGTGGTGACCATACATTGTCGATACAAACGTCAGCAGGACCTTTGACAGGGTTTAGCATGATATACTGGTTCATTAGGTTAGATCACATGGGATTGGAGTAACTCGCCAACTGGATACAAAATTGGTTTGACAGTAGGAGACAGAGGGTGGTGGGAGAGAGTTGTTGTTAAGACTGGAGTCATGTGACCAGCGGTGTGCTGTAAGGATGGGTCCACTGATGTGCATCATCGACTTAAACGATTTGGTTGAGAATACAGGAGTCATTGTTCGTAGGTTTGTGGATGATCACGTTAATAGTGTAGTGGCAGTGAATATAATAATCAAAGGGGCTCTTGATCAACTGGGCCAGGGGACCAATGAATGAAAAATTGAGTTTAATTAAGGTGTTGTGTTTTGTTAAGACAAACCAAGGAGAACTAACACGGTTAATGGTAGGACCCTGGGCGGTGTTGTCGAACAGAGACAGACCAAGGTGGACAGTTACATTGACCCTTGGAAGTGGTATTACAGGGGGACAGGGCGGGGAATGAGGCATTTGGCACTCTTGCCCTCATTGGTCAGAGCATTGAGGACATGAATTGGAGGTATTTGTAACGTTGTCTTCCATATTTCCCCTTAGCACGGGAGGCTAAGGGGTGACCTTACAAAGGTTTACAAAAACATGTGGGGCCTTAGTAAGGTGAATAGGCAAGGGTAGGTGAGTCCAAAGCTCGAGGGTATAAATGAGAGGTGAGAGAATATAATTTAAAGAGGGAGCTGAGGGGAAACATTATCCACAGAGGATGGTGCATAAACGGAACGGACTGCCAGGGGCACATGGGGGTAACACGAACAATGAAAAAATGTAAAAGACATTTGAGCAGTTACATGGACAGTTACGTGGAAAGGAAAACGTTTGAAAAGATAAGCGCCAAATGCAGGCAAAAGCGACTTGTTCGGTTTGGGATATCTGGTCCATGGATTGGTTGGATCGAAGGAACCGTTTTCGTGCTGCATATCTCTGTCTCCAGTTATTGGTGGAGACTACTGAGATAAGGCATCTTGAAGACACTGAAGCATGTTACAGGGATAGGGATGGTAGTCTGGAATGCAGTACATTTCAAATATGTGGAGGGACTGCAGGGAAGGGAGGAAGTTACAGTGACGGGAACTGATATAGGAATAACAAATTTTTGAAGACACTGGTCTATGAGACATGCCATAGGTAGTATTGGAGAGGGAACACAGAATGGAAAGATCGCAGGCAGCGTTCCCACCCTCTCGTGGGAGGCCTGCTTTACCCCCGTTGTCCTGATGCTCACTAAGACGGCACAGGCCTGGATTGATAACTGTGACACTCCTGATGCAGTTTTAGTACAACAAAGCTTACAATACGGGTGGTGATTGAGCCTAAGGTGTGGCTGTACTGTGCTCCCCCTCCAGTACTGTATCTAGGTCATGTCTTATTAGCTGATATTTGGAGCCCTCTCACTACTCTCTGCTCTGTGCACTGTGAGTGATCTTACCTCACTGCAGGATTCATTGAAGACTCCAGATCACCCTGCCATTTTTCTCTCTGGCCGACAAACCGTCTTCAATATGGTGATGGACGAGACACCCAGCAGCTGGGAAGTCTATTGAGTCAGGCCCTTCATGAGTACCTGCAGGAGACAGAGAAATAGACAGAATGGGAAATTAGACCGATGCAGTGAGGTTACACATATAGAATAGCACGGAGTACCACAGAGATCTGGAAAATCACAGTCTCCATCCCTGGCCTGTGCGGCCTCGTCTCTCTGGAATGGAGAATTCTGTTGGCTCAGGATCTGGAGTAGCTGCAAGAGCGAGAGACACTGACAGAGGCAGCAATTAGACCCACACAGTGAGGGATACCACATGGAGAGAGATGGAGTGATATCACCAGATTGCTGGAAGATTTCATGATCAAGCAATTGTGTGGGAAGAACAGGTTTAGCTTCATGATGCACTGGTGTCAGTGCTCAGGGATGAGCAACGAGTGAGCAGACGAAGTGATCAGCTAGTGATATTATTGCTAGAGCATGTATCCAAAAGCTCAGCTAATTTTCAAGGGAGGCAGGTTTGAATCCCATCATCAGAAATGGTGGAATTTGAAATCAATATTTTTTTTAAAAAAAAATAATTATTATCAATCCATAAATATGCGTGACACCCAAACACTTGTCATTTCGAGAAGGATATCTGCCCATCCTCACGTGGTCTGCACGACAAACCCACAGCAAGGTTTTTGCCTCTCAATTACCCTCTGAAATGGCAGAGCAAGCTACTCAGCTGAAGGGTAGCTAGGGCTGGGCAGGAAATGCTGATCAGCCAGTGACACCCACATCCCATACCTGATGTAATAAATAATCTATTCGGATGGTCCCACTGGAACGGTGCTGGGACCAGTGTACTGGCCAACCAAGTCGACAGGGCTTCAAAATTAGAGAGGATGCAGGGATAGGGTTCAGGTGTAAGGTGGTTTCCAAATCCAATGAGAAAAGGTGACACATTGGAATAGCATGGGGATGTGGCTGAAGACAAGCAGAAAGGAACAGGAAGGGACAGAATTTATCTAAAACTGTAAACCAGCGAATTGGTTTGTGGCAGGAAATTGATGGGAAGAGGAAATCATGTTTTTTTTGGAATGGACCAAGTCTCTGCAATAAGGTAGTTGGATTTGTGACACAGAGATCAAAGAGATTTATACACCAGGGATACGTGGTTGCAGGTCGAACAAAAGATGAGACATAAATATTCAATGGTTCACAACCTTGTGCAAACTCAGGCAAAATGGGTAACGCTAACAATAATGGATAACAAAGGCATTACAGAGAAAGCATTTGGCCTCAGATCATGAGATAGTCAGTCTGGATGCAAATTCTAGCTATTACTTTCCAAGGACATAAGCAGCAGAACATTTTTAGCCACCGAACGGTATTCCATTGCTCATTACTGCATTAAACAGGAACTCATTGGAATTTCTTAACAAAGACACTGTGATAATTTTGGAAAACTTCAATATTCGTATAATCTGGGACAATCACACGGTCAACATTGATATTGGAAGGAGTTCGGTTATTCTTTTTTCAGTGTTTCTTTGAATACAAGATTGTGCAACTGGCTAGGGACATAACTATCTCAGAGCGATCATGTGATGCAACTTAGTGAATGAGTAATGTCACCTTCAGAGATCCTCCGGGAAATTGCGATAAAGTGCAGTTTAAATAAATATAAAGTTGTAAAGTGAATTACAGAAAGGACAAGCTACAACTAGAAACAAAAATTGCCGATTACATGAGTTTGAGAGAAGAACTGACCAAGGTTAACAGGCTAAACAAACTGAAATATGTGTCTGTAAATGGACTGGGGAAATCATTTGAAGGGATAGTGCAAAATACTCAACAAAATGACATTCCATTGAAATAGAAAATCCTCAACAAGCAATTCCCATTCGTGCGTCAATCAGGACAAAATCGATCATATGAGATTATGTGGCTTAGAAGATCACCACAAAGTACTTAAAATCTTGAAGTGATAGTGTGTTTTAGGAGTAACTTTTAAAGGGATTTCAAAGGGTCTGCTAGCAGGAAGAGAGCAGTGGGAAGGTGAATCATTGACGGGGTTTAATGTCACAATAGGAACAGGGAGAGGTGAAGGTGCTGGCGGTGGGGAGAGTGTCAGAAAGTGGTCAGGACCTGAACGGTGTTAAAAAGCCAGTACGGATTGCTGAAGCTGGAAGGGTTTGCAGAGGTAGGGAGGGACATATGTATTTTTCTTTATTCATTTGTTTAATGTGACTGTCACTGCCTGGCCAGTAAACTTTGCACCCCACAACTAATTGCCCAGAGGGCAGAGCAGAGTGAGCCATATTGATGTGGGTCTGGATTCACATGTAGGCCAGACCAGATTAGAATGTCAGTTGTCCTTCCGTAAAGAGTTCGTCCAACTGATCAACAACGCATTTATGTTGGCCTCACCAATGTCTTGTACAGCCACAGCATGACATCCCAACTCCTACTCTCAATGCAGTGACCAATGAAGGTAACCATCCCAAAGGCCTGCTTCCCCAGCCTGTCTACCTGTGACACCACTCTCAAATAACGGTGTACCTGCAGCCCTGGGTCACTGATTGACAACTACACCAAGGGCCCGAACATTAACTGTATAAGTCCCACCCTAGTTTGTTTCACTAAAATGGAACACTTCACATATATCTAATTAAACTCCATCTGCTATTCTTTAACCCACTATCCCAGTAGTACTGTTCATCTTGTTGTATCATGGAAAACCTTCTTCACTGTCCACTTTACCACCAATTTCAGTATCACCCAAAAACTTACTTACCAGGAAACCAATGTTTCCATCCAAACATTTATCCAATGACAAACAACAGTGGGCCCACTACACCGGTGGCCACATGCCTCCACTCAGAAAAACTAATGTCTCCAATCACCCTCTGTCTCCTACTATCAAGCTAATTTTGAAACCAATTCATTAGCTCCTGTTGAATGCCATTTTCTTTTTACTCTGGCCTGAGCGTATTACCCAGTTTACCATACGGAACGTAGAACGTAGAACAGGACAGTACAAGACCCTTCGGCCATGATACCATGCCAACCTTTCATCCGACTGTAAGATCAAACTAACCTACATACCCATAATTTTACTGCCATCCATGTGTCTATCCAAGAGTCTATGTTATGTCGCTAATGTATCAGACTCTCCTACTACCGCTGCTAGTGCATTCCACCTATCCACCACTCTGTGTGTAAAGAACCTATCCCTGAAATCTCTCCTTAACCATCCGCCAATCACCCTGAAATTATGCCGGCTCAGAATAGCGGTGTTTGCCATGGGATAAAGAGGTTTCTCACTATTCACTCTTTCTATGCCTCACATCATCTAGTTCACCTCTACCAAGTCGCCCCTCACCTTTCTTCACTCCAATGAGAAAAGCCTTAGCTCCCTCAACCTTTCTTCATAATACATACCCTCCAATACAGGCAGCATCCTGGTAAATCTCCTCTTTACTCTCTCTAAAGCTTCCACATGCTTCCTGGAATGAGGGGACCAGAACTGAACACAAAATTCCAAGTGTGGTCTAACCAGGGTTCTAGAGGGCTGCAGCATAACCTCACGGCTTTAAAACTCAATCCTCCAGCTAATGAAAGCCAACATAACATATTCCTTCGTAACAACCCAATTAGCTTGAATGGCAACTTTTTGGGATCAATGGACGTGGAACCCAAGTTCTCACTGTTCCAGAACATTACCAAGTATTCTGCCTTAAACGCTGTATTCTGCATTCAAGTTCGACCTTCAAAAATGAATCATTTCATACTTTTCCAGATTGAACTTCGTCTGCCACTTCTCAGCCCAGCTCCGCATCCTGTACTATCCTGCTGCAACCAGCAACAGACCTCCACACTGTCCACCACTCCAGCAAACTCCACGTCATCGACAAAATTACTAACCTATTCTTCCACACGCACATCCAAGTCGTTTATAAAAAAAAAATCACGAAGAGCAGAGTTCCTCGAACCGATCCCTGCAGATCACCATTGGTCACCGAGCTCCATGCTGAATGCTTCCCATCGAACATCACCCTCTGTCTTCAATGGGCCAGGAATTCTGTATCCAGACAGACAGGTTTCCCTGTATCCCATGCTTCTGTACTTTCTGAATGAGCCATAAACCTGATTTATCATTTTCTCAACGTATTCAATAAAGTTTGTGAGGCACGACCTGCCCCTAACAAAGCCATGCTGACTATCTCTAATCAACCTATGGTTTTCCAAGGAATCATAAATCCTGTCTCTCAGAGTCATCTCCAATAATCTGCAATGTGAGGTCTGTAATTCCCAGGATTATCCCTATTCCCATTCTTGAACAAGGGAATAACATTTTTCACTCTCCAATCATCTGGTATGACTGCAATGGGCAGTGAGGGTGCAAAGGTCATCACCAAAGGCGCAGCAATCCACCATCTTGCTTCATGCAATAACTTTGGGCACATCCCGTCTGGTCCAATAAATTTATCTATCCTTATATTTCACAAAATACTCAGCACACCCTCCTTCTTAACATCAATCTGTTCACATATATCAGTCCTTTTCACGCTGTCTTAACAAATGACAAGGTCTCCCTCAGTAGTAAATATTGAAGCATAGTAGGCATTAAGAACCTATCCTACATTCTGTGCCTTCAGGCACAATCGGCCTCTACTATCCCTGACCGGCCCTACCCTCACGTTGACCATCCTCTTGTTTCTCACATAAGTGGAGTATGCCTAACAGTTTTCCTTAATTCATCCCAATAAAGCTTTTTCATGCCTTCTTCTAGCTATTCTAAGTCCATTCCTCAGTTCCTTTCTGACCACCTTCATAGAGTCCCCAGAGTGCGGAAACAGGCCGTTTGGCTTAACAACTCTATGCTGACCCTCTGAAGGGTATCCAATCCAACATCATTCCCCAGCCTATTACTCTCCATAATGTGTCAATCGTGCACATCCCTGAACTCTATGGGTAATTTAGCATGGCTGATTAACCTAACCAGCACATCTTCAGATGGTGGGTGGAAACTGGAGCACCTGGAGCAACCCCACACATTAATGGGTTGAATGTGCAAGCTCCACACAGACTTTCGTTCGGCACTGGAATTGAAATCGGGTCCCTGGTGCTATATGGCAGCCGTGCTAACTGCTAAATCACCGTGTTGTCCCCATATAACCCTATAGAGATCTCACGATGCTTGCATCCTCAAACTGATGTACGTGTTCTTCTTCCTCTTGACTAGATTTTCTACGTCCCTTGGAAACTTGTCAAATGTTTTGCTGAAGTCCATGTAGACAACGTTGACTGCTCTGTCTTCATCTATCTCTTGGTCACTTCCTCAAAGAATCAATCCAATTTGTGAAACACGGTTTTCCACTGACAAACCCATGCTGACCAATCTGAATAAATGCGAGATAATGTGCTTTGCAAAACAAACAAGGTAGAGCTTCTACAATATCTCTATCTCTAATCTCCTCCAGCCTCACAAATCTCTTTGTTATGTGCCTTTCTCTAATTCCAGCCTCGAGGATAGTCCATTTTTATTTCAGATTCCTGCAACCTGAGTTGCAAACGTTCCTGCAAAATATCTCTGGCTCATTTTCCTCCCATAAACATTAATCAATCATGAACCATCTAATCTAATATCACCTTCTCTGACCTTGTTTCAAATATGGCTTGTCATATTCGGATATTAGGTGGCTCAGATGCCTCGAGGACACAAAATGGCTCTGTGGTCCATCAGGCCTGTGCTGTAAAGAAATCTATCAGCTAACTATTCTAATCCTATTTTCCAGCACTTAGCTCATAGCCCTGTCAGCCTTGGCATTGCAATTGTATTCCTAAATACATTTTAAATATTATTGGGATTTCTGTGTCTCCCACCCTTCCAGACAGTGAGGTTTCGTGCAACTGTTGTTCTACGATGACATCACCCACAGGAACACAGAACAGCTGGGTCTCTGCAAACCAGAAATTCCCCACACATTGGGAAGGATGGCAGGGTCCCTGAGAGGGGGCACAGGGGATTTACCACGATGGTTCAAGGAATGGGGGATTTTAGTTGCATGATTAGGATTTCAGCACATTAGATTTTCATGTGTTGCTAATACACATCAAAAATAGCCATCTACAAGAGAATGGATACTCCTTCTCAACCTCTCCCCTTGCCTGGGCTGGGGAAACCATCAGGTTTAACCACTATCAGCCATCTTTCCCTAATGAGAGAGCAGCCCTATGGTCTGGTAGGACAATGCTGACTTTTCCTTTTACACAGTGATACCACTGTGCCTCGGGGGTGGTGAGAGGGAATGCTGAAATTCGTGGATGGAACTCCACTCAGGCACAGTGCTTTGTCCCGGAGGATGCTCACTTTCTTTAATATTGTTGTGGGCTGCACTGATGCGGGCAATTGGAGAATGTTCCAACACAATCCTGATGTGTGCCTTATGGAGAACAAACAGACATTGGGGAATCAGGGGTTTGGGGAGATTGCTCTCCTTGTAGTAAAGAAAACTGAGTGGAGCTGTGATAGATGGATTAGGATGATAAACCTTACACTCATCAGCTCATCATAAAAGGAATACAGGGCACATACCGAAGATTTGGGGGAGATGTATTGAGAGAATGGGGTGATGTAAAGGTGAACTTTTATGCAGCAAATGTGAATGAGCTGGAAGTTAATACTCACACACAATGCGATAACCCAAATCCAGATGAATTCAGTAATTCTGTCTGAGTTTGTGTTACAATTACTAAGATTCCCATCTGAGTGTCCACCTGTAATATCCTGTGATACAAGTTTATCAAATCCGTCACTGTCAGTTCAAGTTAGAAACTCACACCATCCCCTTCTCCTGGCCCAGGATGACTGGACACATTCTCCATTGTGGAGGTCAGCAGTCAATTCGGGGGAAATCTATGTGGATTTCTATGAGTTTCCACTTTGCATCTTCATGTGACTTAACAGGGCAGATCTTTGACACATGGGACAAAATGTTCCAAGAGTCAGTGAGATGCAGAGAGCAGCATTTGCTTCCTTTTCTTTTCTTCAGTGCTGCTGTTGTGCCTCATCAATACGACATGGTGTGTGAAAGGCTCATGCAGCTTGATGGGCAAGTTGTCTCAGTTCTGACCAATGGGCAGCAAGCTCTTACCAGTCATTCCAATGAGTATCCCTAAAAAGACAGCAGCTCGGCATGATTCCCACTGCCCAGTGCTCCCAGTAAATGTTTAGAAGAATGGGGTGTGTGAACTGGGAGGTGGGGGAGTGGTTCTCCGAGAGAAGGCATACAGTAATGTTCTCAGAGAATTATAAAGAGAGATATTGATAGGAGAAATGGGCAACCTGTTGGCAGATGGCGTATAATGTGGGGAATTGTGCAGTTGTTCATTTTGGAGGAGATAATAAAAGAACAAAGGACTATTTACACTGTAGAAAGATGCACCACAAAGGGACCTGGGGGCATTTGTACAGGAAACACAGAAAACTAGCACACAGTTACAGCAGGTCATCAGTAAGGGGAATGGAAAGTTGTTCCTTATTTCATGGGATTTGCAATATAGGAGTTTGGATTATCTACCATTGGGCAACTGTACAATGTGCTGGTGATACCACATCTGGAGAAATGAGAGCAGTTTTGGTCACTTTATTTAAGGAAATATATTACGTTATTGGAGGCATTTCAGAGAAGATTCACTGGGATGATCCCTGGTTTGAAGGGATTATGTTTTAAGCAAAGGCTGAAGAAGTTGGCAATCTACTCACTGGATTTGGGAATAATGAGAGGTGATCCCATTGAAACATATAGAAATCTTAAGGAGTTTGACAGGGTAAATACGGAGAGGATGTTTCCCATTATGTGGAAGTCTGGAACCAGATTTTGGGTCAGTTGCGGAATCAAGGGTTATGTTTCAGATTTGGCAAGTTTAATGCAACACATAGGGGTTTCAGTACCAATGGAGCTGGGGTGCGTGGAGACAAGCAACATTTTAGAGATTGGAATTCCTGGTGTTTGAGATGGTGTAGATGTCTGATCAGAAGGTCACCTTGGGGTCAGATATGACAGCAGTATTGTGAAGGGTGTAGTTCTGCCTCAGACAGTTCCCAGTGAGAGGGAGGGGCTCAGCAGTAAGGGAAATGAATTTGTAATAGCAACTGAAGGCAATGGGTTTAACCATTACAATGTTTCATTTGAGGAAGTTGCAGCTAATCGAGTAGTGAAGTGATAAGCAGTTTGATAACTGAGTAACAGTGCAGCAATGGAGAGGGATAATGGGGAGGGAGAGCTGGTCATTGTTAGTGTACATGTGAAACCTGACACGGCGCTTTTGGACGTTGTCACCTCCTGGAAGTATGTACGTGAGAAACAAGAGGGACCAAAAATAGATCCTGGAAGGACACTAAATGCAAGGGATTCAGAAAGGAAACGGAGAGGGGAGATGGAGCAGGATTCTCCAACTGCGATGTGGTCAAATATTACTTTTTAGCAGAATGGGTGAGAAGAACATAACCAGAAAAGACAGACAGACAGAACAAGGAATAGTATCTGTGAATTGATTGGGGGGGGGGGGGTGACACGCAGGAGGAGGAGACACAGATTTGGACTGTGTATTATTTAGCTAGACTAGGGTAAAGGGGAAAAATGAGCTCTAATAAGGCTTGACAAGAGACTGGAGAAAGCTGTTAGTTTAGGACTAAAATGAGGAGAACTATGTGAGGCAGTTTGGCTCAGTTGAGCTAGTGAAAGGGAGGGAAGCAGCAGCGACACCTGATTGAATTGTCTCAATCGATGTACTCCTCGCTCTTGTTGTTGGAGGGGAGGATTGAAATCCCACCTCGGTAGACGGTGGATCCGAAGTCACAAAAAAAGTAACTGGAATGAAGAATCTACGTAACCACGTAACCATTGGGGATTTTTCTTTCCGTCAATGAAAATGTCCTTGAGGGAAAAAAAAACTGCCAACCTGACAGTTGTGGCAGCAGGTTCACCATAAAGTCTGCAGCTGTACAAGAAAGTCAAACATCACCCTCTCCACAGGCAACAGAGCTTTCGCGTTGATCACTGGTATCTGTGGAAGGAGAAACACATTTAATGTATCAGGGAGTGCAATATAAATTATAGGGAATAAAAATGGTGCAGAATTTGACTGTCAGAAATGGAAGGAAAATCCAGTCGCTTATTGGAAAAAAGAGTTATTGACTGTCAAAGATATTGTCGAAAAAATAACCTGATAATGGAGCCGCATACGGTCAGGAGCCGGGCAGCAGTGGACAATTCATTTACAAAAAGGTCTGTGAACGTAATAGTAAAATACTAAACAGAGCAAAATACACTCATGAGAGACTGAGGAAGCCAGATAACAAACAATCGGACCTCAAGGAGCCCAGAGGTTAATCAGAGCACTGTTCACTTTTATGATCCAGCACCAAAACAGGCTCTTTGGACCAACCGTCTATGCCACACAGATATTCTAACCTGATCTATTCCCGTTTACCAGCACTTGGCCGACATCCCTCCGAACCCATTCTATTCAAATACCTTTTAAATATTATTATTTTATTTGCCCTTCAGGCCCCTTTTGAATTTTCTCCTCTCATCCTCAACCTATATCCTCTAGTTCTGGGCTCCAACAGCCCAGAGTAAACACCTTGTCTATTTATGCTATCCATGCCCCTTACAACTTTATAAACATCTATAATATCTCACCTCAGCCTATGACACTCCAGGGAAAATGCCTCCCCCTGCAACTCAATTCCTCCAACCCTGGCAACATCCTTGAAAATCTATTCTCAAACCTTTCATGTTTCAGTGCCTCCTTCTGATAGGAGGGAGATCAGAATTGCACACAATATTCCAAAAGGGAGTGAACCAATGTCCTGTCCAGCTCCTGAACATTATCTCAGGAAGTCCGCACCGACGGCGAGGATGATCACGTGGTATAGTCTAGTCCCGCCCCTCATTCACCCCAATTGCCCACCAGGTCCTCCAGTTCCACCCCTGTCGTTCCGTTGGTCCGCCGCTGACATCAATCAACGGGGCCCATTGTTGGCTGGAGCTTGCACAGTGCTTCGTGGCTTTTGCCACTGTTTATCAGTTGCAAGAGTTAGGGACAAAGTTAAAAATCACATAACCACCTGATGAAGCAGCAGCAAAGCTGTTGGAGTATACCCTGGTGTTCTGTGAATTTTAATTTTGTCCATCCTAATCCAATCCCAGCACCTCCAAGTCACAAGTGAGGGAGGAATACAGAACATAAGAACAAAAGAACTAGGAACAGGAGAAGGCCTTCCTGCCATTTGATCATACTCTGCCACTCAATAAGATCATGGCTGATCATTTTGTGGACACAGAATCATTTACCCACGTTCTCACCGTATTCCTTAATTAATTATTTCTTTGAAAAAAATCTATCCTAGCTTTAAAAACGGTTGTTGAACTAGCATCAACTACTTCCCTGGGCAATGAATTCCACCGAGACCAAGAAGTTCCTTCTCAATTGTGTCGGAAATTTACTTCCTCTAATCTTGAGCTGATGCCCTCTTGTCCTAAAAACTTCTGCCTGTGGAAACATCCTCTGAACTTGTATTTTATCCATTCCATTCATCATTTTACATGTTTCCATTATTCTTAATTCCAATCAATATAATCTCAATCTACTCAGTTTCTGTTAAGCCAACACCCTCAACTCCTGAATCAACCTAGTTAACCTCCTCTGCATCCCTTCTCATGCAAGTACATCCTTTCTCAAGTAAGGAGATAACAACTACATGCAGTACTCCAGGTGTGGCCTCACCAGCACCCAATACAGCTGGAACATAACCTCTGCTTTTAAACACAATCCCTTCAGCAATGAAGGACAAAATTCCATTTGCCTTCTGAATTGATTGTTGTACCTGGTGGCCAACTTTCATGCAGAAGGTTACTCAGCTGCCTCTGCATAGCAAATGATGCAACTTTTTAAAATTCAAGTAATAATCTCTTTTTTTAATCTTACTCCAACCAAAATGTATGACTTTACATTTATGAACATTCTATTCCATTTGCCAGACCATTACCCAATCAGTTAATGCATCTGTGTTCCTTTCACAGTCCTCCGCACACTTTGCCCTGCTACTCATCTCAGTGTCATATGCAAATTTGGCACCCTCCATGTGGTCCCCAACTCCAAATCATCTGCATCAATTCTAAATAATGGCAGTACCAACACTGATCCCTGAGGCACACTTCTAGTCGCCGATTACCAGCCAGATTAATACTCATTTATCCCACAGTTTGCTTGCTGTTAGTCAACCAATCTTCTATCCATGCTAATACTCTACCCCGAACGCTATGCACCCTTATATTATGCAACACCCTCTTGCACAACACCTTGTTGAAGGCTTTGTGGAAATCCAGGTACACCACATCCATTGGTCACCATTGTCCACCTTGCTCGAAATATCTTCATAGAATTCCAAAAGATTTGTCAAGCATGATCTGCCTTACATGAACCCATACTGTGCCTGTCCAATGGGACAATTTCTATCGAGATTCCCTGCTATTTCTTCGTTGATAATAGACCCAAGCATCTCTCCCACTACAGAGAACAAGCTAACTAGTATATAATTCCCCACTTTTTGTCCACCTCCTTTTTAAAACAGTGGCATCACTTTTGCTGCTTTCCAATCTTCTGGGACTGCCGCATAGTCCAGTGAATTTTGGAAAATTACTGCCAGTGCATTTGCACTCTATTCTGGGATGCATTCCATCAAGCTTCGGAAACTTTTCTACCATTAGCTCAATTACCTCCAACAGTCCAACATTAGCTGTTCTGTAATAATAATAGTTTCCAAATTCTCACCTACCTTTGTATCTTTGCTAACTATTGGCAAGATATTAGTATCCACCACTGTTATCTCCCATAACTAAATGCTCCTTCTCTTTTTCCAAAGGACCAACATTTACTTTAGCCACTCTTTTCTTGTTCAATATAAAATTTTGCTGTCTGTCTTTATAGTCTGTGCTAGTTTATTTTTCTCATGTTCTATCTTACTTTTCTTTATCGATCTTCTGTGGCTTTCTGTTGACCTTTAAAGTTTTCCCAGTTCTAGTTACATGCTGTTTTTGTCCACTTTGTATGCCTTCCCTTTCAATTTGATTGCTTTCCTTAGATAGCTATCGCAGAGTATGCCTTTTGTTACAGTCCTTCCTTTTCACTTGAATATACCTTTGCTGAGCACTTTGTAAAATGTCTTTGAAAATATTCCACTGCTCATCAACTGTCCCACCATAAAATCTTTGTTTCCTGTCAACTTTATCCAGGTTCTCCCTCATTCTATTGTAGATCCCTGTGTTCAAGCACAGGGCCCAGGTATTAGATTTTATCTTCACACTCTCCATATGTATTCTAAATTCAATCATACAGTGATCACTTCTTCCAAGAGGATCCCTAACTCTGAGGTCATAAATTATCCCTGTCTCATTGCACAGGGGCCAGACCTTGGATAGCTTGCTCCCTTGTCAGTTCCATTTCACACTGGTAAAAAAACAACTATCATGGATACGTGTAACAAACCCCTCAAGGCTACCCTGACTGAGCTGGTTTGGCCAATCTACATGAGATTAAAATCACCCATGAGAATAACCGTACCATTTTTACAGGCATTAGGTATTTCTTTGTTTATTGCCCATCCCAATGTGATGTTATATTTGGTGGCCTATACACTGCGCCTATCAATGACTTTCTTGTTAGATTTTGAATGCATCATTCCTGTTTCTCCTAATGCACGGCAATAACAACAACTACTTGCTTTGTATGGAATCTTTCACAATGGCAAATCTCCTAAGGTGCTTCATGGATGATCAAAACATTGATTAAAGAGAATGATTTAAAAAAAAAACACATCTTAAAGGAGGATAGAGAAGGTTAGGGAGGCTATTCCACAGACTTCTACCCTTGACAGCTCCAACTGTGGAGTGATGCAGGTGAGGTGGGTTGGAAAGGGAACATGCAAAGGTGAAACGGAGGAGCGCAGGCAGTGTATAAGGTCTTAAGGACAGAGGAGGTTCCAGACTGAGTCTGTCTGTCATAGACAGTATGGCTGCCTCATGGAGTTTGAAGCACCGCAATGGGCCCATGCATGTCATGTTAGTCAAGGATAGTATAATGGGGCTGAGAGAACATTTGATGAGGACTCGTCTACTGAGGTAGTGTGGGCTGAGGTTAGAATCAGGGGAGGAGAGGTCACACGGCTTGGAGTTTTTTATATGCCTCAACAGAGTTCCAGGGAAGTGGTAGAGCGGATTAGCAAAATTATTCTGGGTCGGTCTGAAAGTAACAGAGTGGTCATTTTGGGGGACTTCAACTTCCCCAACATTGACTGGAAATGCTATGACTCTAGTACGTCGGATGGATCAGTTTTCGTCCAGTGTGTACAGGAGGGTTTCCTGATACAGTATGTCGAAGGGCCGACAAGAGGGAAGGCCACGTTGGATCTGGTGCTTGGTAATGAACCAGACCAGGTGTTTGATTTAGTTTTAGGTGAGCACTTTGGAGAGAGTGACCATAATTCAGATACGTTTAGTTTAGCGATAGAAAGGGATAGGTACATGCACAGGGCAAGAGTTTTCGATGGAGCAAGTGCAATTATAATGCGATTATGCAGGAATTAGAATGCAGAGAATGAGGTAGCAAAATGCAGGGGTTGCGGACAATGGAAAAGTGGAGTTGGTTTATGGAACAGATATTGCATGTCCTTGATAGGTATGTCCCTGTCAGACAGGGAGGAAGTGATAAGGTGAGGGAACCTTGATTTACTAAAGAAATTGGATCTCTTGTCACAAAGAAGAAGGAGGCTTATGTGTTGCGCAGTGGCTCAGTGGTTAGCACTGCTGCCTGACAGCAATTGGAATCAGGCTTCTATTCCAGCCTCGGGTGATTGGCAGTGTGGAGATCTCCCTGTGTCTGTGTGGGTTTCCTCCAGGTATTCCTGTTTCCTCCCACAGTCCAAAGATGTGCAGGTTAGCAGAGGTGGCCATGGAACATTGTCCACACTGTCGGGTTTCTGTGATCAGATATAGAAGGAGGCCACTTGGACCATCGAGTCAATTCCACTATTCGATGATGGTCGAATTGTTTCTCTCATTTAGTCCCTGTAACCCTTCATCCCCTTATTCATTAAGAACCTATTTTTCAGGCGAAAGTGTGGGCTGCAGATGCTGGAGATAAGAGTTCAGAGTGTGGTGCTCGAAACGTACAGCAGGTCAAGTCGTATCCGAGGAGAAGGAGAATCAACGTTTCGGGCAAAAGGCCTTCAACTGTCCTTTCCTGATGAAGGGCTTTTGCCAGAAATGTCGATTCTCCTGCCCCTCGGATGCTGCCTGACATGTTGTTCCTTTCCGGCACGACACTCCTGACAAGAGCCTATCAATCTCTGAGTTAATATACTGAATTACTTCTGATCCATAGCCCCCCGTAGGCAGTGAGTTCCCCAGATTGTCGCCCTCTGGCTGATTAAATTGCTCCACATCTCCATTCTAAAGGGGCGTTCGTTCACTCTGAAGCTCTCTCTTTGGGCCCGAGTCTCTCCTAATCATGGAAACATCTTCCCCAAGTCCACTCTATCCAGGTCTCTCAGTATTCTGTACTTTTGAATCAGATTCTGCCACCGCTGCCTTAACGTCATCGAGTGCAGACACAGAATCTCCAACTGCTCCTCATATAGCAAGCATTTCATCCCTGGAATGTTTCAGAGAAAGCTGTTTCCCGTACCCCCTCACATCCTTTGTCCAGACTGTTAATGTGTAGCGTGTACAGTGTGGTCCTAACGCTGCCCCCTGTGGAATTCCACTTGTCACTGGCTCACTCCTTTATGTCTGCTCTCTGAATTCTGGCAGGGCCAAGCATATTGCTCTGAAACCAAGATGCCATTTCAGCAACACTGCTGGCTTTGTTTTTCTGTCTGGCTTTAGAAGAATGGTTTATTGGGATTTTCAGGAACCTTTTAAAAAGGTCCTACTGAAGAGGTGGATGAGCAAAATTGGCACATGTCGGATTGGAGGGAATGTACTGGCATGGATTGAGAATTCTTTAACAGACAGAAATCTAAGTGGAAGAAAATGGATTAGTGCTTGACATACAGCTAATTTCAAATGGATTTGATGTATTTGATGGTCGGACAAAATCCAATCTTCCATATTTGTCGGTGACACAATATTAGCTATGAATGTGTGTTGTATGGACGAAACAAAGAGAACATGATCAATCTGTGAATTTCCCTTTTTTAAAATTCAATGATGGGATGTGGTCATCACTCGCTCAGCCATCATTACCTTCCCATTCGTAATTCCCTGGAGAAGGTGGTGGGGAGCTGCCTTCCTGACCCATTGCAGTCCTTTAGGTGTAGGGACTGACACATTGCTAAGAACGTGGCTTGGATCGCACCTTGGAAATGCTGGTGTTCTCGTGCACCTGGAATTCCTGTCCTTCCAGGAAATAGTGGTTCCGTGTTTATGAAGGGCTGCTGAAAGAGCCTTCCTGAGTGGTCTCGGTGCTGCTTGTTGATTTTTCTACAAATTTCTTCCTTCATTCATTCATTCAGAGACATGTGCATTGTTGGCTGAGTCAGCATTTTTAAAATTGATTTTGAGTTGTCCCTGAGAAGTTGTCCCTGAGTGAGCTGTCTTCTTGAGTGACTGCACCAGCCGTTGCAACTGTTGTTGTCTGTATACCCTCCAACAGGTGTTCTAACACTCCTCATGTCTGTAACATATCCCATATGTGCCACTGTAACTGCATACAGACAATGCAGCTCTCCCTTTATAGGTGACATACTCCTCTACGTACAACTCTTATAGTTCCTCACACTGTCTCCCCTCCTCCATTCCCGTCTGCGCTGTTGATCTTGCCAATTGTTTTTATTCCTGTTTAAACTTCTGATCAGCATTCAACTCTTCCTTTTTAAATTTGTAACCTCTCAGTATCTGTATCCCTCCATATCACTGTTACAAATTACAACACAGGTTCCCCTCCTTAAATCTCTATGAATTACAGTGGCTGGGTGTGTTTAATTCACACTTTTAACCCTCCTTATCCATCTCACCTCGTCCAGCTCCTACAATCCCACCATTTTGGAATTCACCAATTCTCTGCACCTCCTCATATCCTTAAGGTCCTTGAAGACCGCCAGTGCTCCAATGATCTATATCTCCCCCCCAGTTATTGCAAGTCTTCTAACGCTGTCACATCCAACAGTGTCCAGTACCTTACCACACTTCCTGGCTATCAATTTGCATTCGTTGAAGTCTTTCTATCTCTGTAAGCAGTTCACAAATGTCCTTTAGACTCGACAAAGCTCAGTCAAAAACAAACCAACAGCTATCTATTCCCTTTGCCTTATTCAGTTCCTGCAATTCTCCCTTTATCTTCCAGTAACCTGCTTTAGGCACTGGAGGTCTGCCTACCTCTCCAGATAACTTGTTCCATCCCCTACAGCTCGGTCAATCACTGTAACACCCTCTGGCCCCTCTAATCCTGCTCTTTTTCATTGTCTTCCAGGCACAACGGCGATCCTGTGAGGGAGCAGTGCGGCATGGGATATTATAACTCTCATCTCAGGCTTGAGGAATACAAATACCTGGGAGTCAAAAAGGGAGAAAACCTGAGAGAGAGCAGCACAGAGCGGTAGAATATAATCAGTAGCGAGGAACAAGGCTGACTGGGACTTGGATTTGGAGAAACAGCAGAGAAGGAGGCACGAAATCAGCACCGAAATATAGAGAGAGGGACCATGTGAGGGAGCAACTTGGAGCAGGAGCTTGAGGCGAACTCACACCTGGCAGTTACAGAGGCACCAATGTGAGAGGATATAAATCAGCACTGGGATCGAGGCCTCGTCATACCTGGGAATCACAGATATGGTGACCCTGTGAGGGAGCGGAGTGGAGTGGGAACTGGAGGATTACACTTACCTGGGAATCACAGAGACAGTGATCCTGTGAGAGAGCGGAGTGTAGTGGGAGCTGGAGGATTACATGTACCTGCGAATCACAAAGACGGTGACCCTGTGATGGACCAGATTGGAGTGGGAGCTGGAGGATTGCATGTACCTAGGAGTCACAGAGACGGTGACATTGTGACGGAGCAGTGTAGAGTGGGAGCTGGAGGATCACACTTACCTGGCAGTCAGAGAGACGGTGACCCTGTGAGGGAACGGAGTGGAGTGGGAGCTGGAGGATTACACGTACCTGGGAGTTACAGAGACGGTGACCCTGTGAGGGAGCAGAGTCGAGTGTGAGCTGGAGGATTACAGGCACCTGGGAGTCAGAGAGGCGGTGACCCTGTGAGGGAGCAGAGTGGTGTGGGAGCTGGAGGATTACACGTACCTGGGAGTTACAGAGACGGTGAACCTGTGAGGGAGCAGAGTGAGTGGGAGCTGGAGGTTTACACGGTCCTGGGAGTCACAGAGACGGTGACCCTGTGAGGGAGCAGACTGCAGCGGGAGCTGGAGGATTACACGTACCTGCGTGTCACAGAGACACACCTTTTTGCTGCTGTGACCCCCTGCATTGATTTTGACAGAAACACAAGCGTCTTCAGAGAAGAAACTGTAAGTTCATTTACTGATAACAAACTGTTACTTGCTGTAAATTGCTGCAAATTCGCAAATTGTGTTTTTTCCCGGAAGTAGGGCTGAAGGCAGAAATATCAGGAATAAGTGAAAGTCTGAATCAGTATAATAAAGAATCTCAAAAAGCTACAGGTCGACAAGGCAATGTATGTTAAGTGTATGTCCCTGCTGCTAACTTTATACAACATAATTCATTGAGTAAGACGAAACACGTTTCAGCTTAAGTTGTGGTAGTGCAGGTTGGTCAGATGGAAAACGTTTTCTGTTACATTAGGAAGTCATAGCCCCTGCTGGTGTTCGAGACGAACACCGGGTCATGCAGCTCAGATAATGACTGGAGATTCTGTGAGACATCTATGACGCTGAGAGTTAGGTGGATAAGACATACAGGGAGGGGATCACACTGCTATCATAACGGCCCGTAAGAAGGAGGGAATGGGTGATCAGTCCAGAGATACACTCAGGGAATACAGGATTACCAGGGAGCGGGGGAGGGGAGGCGAGGCTCCCTCCCAATTCAGTTTCCCAGTTCGGAAGCTGATGAAGGTGCTGGCAGTTCAGGGGAGTGCAGTCAGAGCTATGTTTGTGGCCCACAAGCAGCCTGTCTGTACAGGACGGGAGGGAGAAGGAAGGAGGAGTAATAACCACAGGGGAGTCAGGAAACTGAAGAAGGTGTCAGCGTTTCTGTGACTGTCAATGTAATTCCAGGATAGTGGAGTCAAGAATGTCACTGTGTCCATCGAGTTTGCTCCACCATTCCGATTTTGACTGATAGGTTTTTCAAGACCATTTTCCTTCTTGTCCCCTTTGATCCCCTGGCAATCAAGAACTTTTCTCTCTTTGTTTTAAATCTACTCAATAACGTTGCATCCACAGCCTTCTGTGACAATGCTTTCCACAGATTCCTCACACTCTGGCTGAAGAACTTTCTCCTTATCTCCGATCGAAAAGGTTTTCCCTTTACCCTTGGTTACTCGTCTCTCCTGTCAATGGAAACATTTCTCCAACATCCACTCTGTCCAAGCCATTCAGTATTCTCTAAGTTTCAATCAGATCTCGCGTTGTCCTTCTAAACTCCATATGTGTAGACCAAGAGTCCACAAACATTCCTCATCTGTTAAGCCTTTCATTCCTGGGATGTTTCTTGTGAACTTCCTCTGGACCTGCTCCAGGGCCAATGAATCCTTCCCGATGTATGGAGCCCAAAGTATAACGTATTCAGAAATGATATAAAGGAAAGAAAAGGATGAAGTGCAGAAGTAGTATTAGCTCTGGATAGTGTTAGTTAATAAGTTTAAGAGAAAGTAGTTGCCTCCAAGGTCAGAATGAATTTGGCTGGAGTTATAGAACAAAAAGTGTAAAGTTACGCGGTGAGAGTCTGTCTGTCGGCCACCAACTAGTGAAAAGGGAATAGAGATTGCAACGTGATAGTGTTGAGAAACTTGCACTATCCAGATACAGACTGGGATACTGACCGTGTCTGGGTAGTGACGGATTGCATGGAGGAGACCTTACAGCAGGAGTATGTGCCCGCCCCAAGAGACCATGTACTGTTGAACCTTGGAAAAGAGGTGGTAAAATTGAATCCAGTATCAGGCGGGAACATTTTCAGGCACAATGACCATTTTATTGTAACGCTCAAGATGATGGTAGAGAATGCTGTGCATTGACTGAGTTTGAGAAAAATCAATCGAGTGGGGGCTGCCTTCAGCGGGGCAAGAATGAATCTGGGAAGGTATGGCCGGAACACCAAATTGGTCAGAAAAAGAAAAAATGAACAATGGGCTCCCTTCAATGACTTGGGTCCCTTCGAAGAATAGTTCATCACACAGGAAAGGCAGGGAAAACAAACCCAATGCTCCCTCGATGACAATGGAGCAAAAGGTTAAGATGAAGAAGAACAATTGAATAGGTGTCAGATAGAGAACAAATTGTGAACCAGGAGTAATGCTGAAGGTTTAGAGTAGAGATGGTAGAGCGGAGGGATTTATGAGGAAACGGAGAGCCAACATAAAGTTGTCACACCTCTAAAGAAGCGTGCGAAAAGGTGGAATAAGGCTGATTCAACACTTGAACGAGGATTTGTAGTGAAAAAAGTGGAATGGCTGAGTGTGAGATGAATACTTCATCTCTGTCTTTACCAAAGTGGCCGAACCCACCCAGGCCATGGTGACAGAGGAGGAAACACTGCCACTCGAAAGGTTTAAATTTGATGAGGAAAATCTTTGTGGCACAAGCAATAAACGTGTTTCACGGTTTTTTTCCCTCGATATATGTGACATTAAATCATTCATTCATTCATGGAGTAAAAGGGACTGTATCAAGTTGGAAACAAAATTGACTGATGTGTAGGAAATCGAGAGGAATGGTCACTAGTTTTTTTAATTCAGGCTGGAGAAAGATTTTCAGTGAAGTTCCCCAGGATTCAGTTTTGGAGACCTCATTCATTTTGATATGTATGAACTATTTACATCTGGTGTGCAGAGACCCATTCAAAGTTTACAGTTGATGCAGCACCTAAAGAAATTGTAAACTGTGAGGAAAACATTATAGAACTCTAAACTTACATCGCCAACTTCTTAGAAAGAGTAGAGAGGTGATTGATGAAGTTTGGCGATTGAAATATGAGACAATGCAAACTTCCAACAAAAATATTAAAAGACAATATAAAATAGGCAGGAATACAAGAGCAGAGGATGTGCAAAGATCAATTAAAGTTGTAGGACACTAAACATAGGCAAAGCATACGGTTTTCCTGTCTTAATAAATATTGATAGTGCAAGAGTAAGGAGGTGATGTTGAATTTGCATCAAACACATTCGACCTCAACTGGAGTATCATATACATTCCTGGGTGTCACATGATAGGACTGATATGAACACGTTGGAAAGGATGAAGAACTGATCTAAAAGATTATTTCCAGGAATAAGTAAGATCAGTTATGAAGTCAGACTGAAAATGTTGCAACTGTTCTCACTGAAGTGAAGGTGGCTAAGAGGAGATCGGATTCAGTCTTTCAAACTCATAGGCAGACTTAATAGATTAGATTGGATAAAACTGTGCCCATTCACAAAAGGAGGGGAAAACGAGAGGGCACATATTTCACGTTATGTACAACAGGTGAAATCTGACTGAAGTAAGAACCTTTTCATTTGGTGAATAGTCAGGATACACTTGGATGTGTTGTAAATGGATGTTCAATGGACATGTTCAAGAGGGGTTTGGATGATTATTGCGACTATAAGAAATGTGTAACGGTATGAGGGAATGTAGGAAATCACTGCTCTGCAACGAACTCAGATGAAGAGCTGGTGCAAACATCATGGGTCAAATGACCTTATGGGCCTTACGAATTCTGTGTGGTTTGGTGCGATGTCTCAAGAGTTCTCCAACTCTAATAATACTGTGTCTCCATAACCTCACTGATCCAGTGCGATCTATTCTAACCTCTGAAACATCCACCAGTTAAAGCACCCCTCCTTATCTCTGTAACTCATACAGGCCATTTTATAAACCTCCTTTCTCTGGAATTTCCTCTAAATACTCCCTCTCTATGTAATAATTCTCAAAGCCTTACAGCTCTCCCTTTGTCTGTAATTACTCCGATACATAGAAAGCTCCCAATCTTTACAATCTCCTCCAGCTCACACAATCATCAGTCGATCAATGTCACTAACTCCCTCCCGCCCTGACAAATCTCATGATCTCCATAACCTCCTCCAGCCATTATTCAGTGCACATTTCTCCGTCCCTTACAAATCTGCCCATCTCTTCAACTTCCTCAGGTCCCTACAATTTTCCCTGTTGTCTAACGTGGTCCAATGTGTGATCTTCTGTGTAAAATCTTCTTGACTCTACAGCACTGCCGCTTCTGTAGCCACCTTCTGTCCCTACACAGTTCCCTATCTCTGCAGCCTCCACATCCTAATCCCACCCTATCTCTGGAAACACCTCCAGCTCTCCTTATTTCTGTAATCGCCAACAGATCAAAAGAACATTCTATGTATCTTGAATCTTCATTAGCCCCTTCAAATCTCACTGTCTCTGAAATTCCTCCCGCTACTGCAATACTCTATGAAATCTTCCAAGAAAAGTCACATTCTTTTCAGGAGAAACTCATCTTATTAATCTCCTGCAGTGCCGATACAAGGTTTTCTTTTGTCTTCTGCGAGCTCTCTATCTCAAACCCCTTCACCTATGAGGTCCTTATTATCTCTAATCTCATTCGCAAACTTGATCTGTCTGTATGTCTGTGACCTTCTCCAGGAAGAGGATTGGCTTTTTGGAGTAGGGGTTGATTTTGTGTTGGAAGGATTTCATAAATGCACGACTGTTTGTAGAAAGTAGAGCATTTACAGAGATGGGAATGGTAACAGAACATGAGGGATGTCACAGAGACTGATATTTGTAGGCACAGAGAAAATTATCTGTGGTTTGCTTGTTTAGCTATAGTTTGAAGAGGAAAACATGCTATTAAACTTCAAATGGAAGGGCCTATTATTGAGTTTGGGGTCTGCCTGTTCTAACTGTGGAACTCCATCCTAGATTAGGTGCGAGCACCTGACCCTGGAAAGGCTGGGCAGAGTCTGTAATCTTACGAATCGTATTTGCAAGATCAGTTCCAGGATAGGTGAGAGCAGCTGGCAATATTCAGGCAAGACAGGAAGCATGGGATTTTCCTGATTCTGATTGTGGGACTCATTTCCAGAACGGATGCGAGTAGCTATAAATACCTAATGCGCTGTTCTGAATGTGCTGACCTATCTGTATCCATATCTGCTTGTGATTCCGAATCGACATTGTTACAACAGAAGTGACTGTTGTAATTCAGAGGAAGGAATTCTTGACCAGGGTCAACTCAACAGAGCCTCAGATAAGATTAAATTCTCACTTCCTGAAACGTTACGATTGAAAATTATTTTATGAGAACAAAACTTGTTTCATCTGGTGTGAATTCAGTCTGAATCATTGACCCGAATCTCTATGGTAGGACAGTTCAGTTCACCTGTTACAGTGTGAGCTCTATCTGTAGGCCTTGTGTGCCTTAACCACTTCTCACAACACCACCCAGCCCTCCCACCATCTCCCACATCCGTTGTCTTCTTTTTCTGATACAGGCAGATGCGGATATCATTTTCATCAGGTTTTGTGGAGAGTTTTTCTTTGCAAGTTTACTGTAGAAAAAATATTGATCTGGCTGATTCAGCTCAATTATCACTTCAATCAAAACCTAAAACTATCTTTGTCCTTGCAATGTGCTTCAGTCCCCAGAACAATCCATATCTCTGTAATATCCCACTGTCTTTGCACACCTTTCTATCTCTGTAAACTATCCCATCGTGGTTTCAGGTACTTGCTGTCATCCCCAAAACCCTTCCTGTTTTTTCAACAAGGCCAATGAAACACTAGAACAAATAGAATGAAACAAGACAGATATGGCTGCACTGGAACCAAGACTGAGAACCGAATAAACAAATGCTTTCAGCATATATACAAGAAGGATTAAAAAGTCCACCACAGTGAAGCAGCATTGTATGTATAGGTTGGGGTCAGTATTTTTGTGATGCTTATCAATTTACACACTATTCCTCACTGTCCTCGCCCTGATTCCTTTGCATTGATTCTCTAGATATTGTTTAAATATCAGAAATTTCTACAATACAGAGGAGATTACTCTCGAAATTGTGTGCACTGATTAAAAAGAAGGTGCCACCCCGCTTCATCCTTTCAAAAAAACACAATCATTGTTATGATTCCACAGAGACTGTAGGACTTCAGGTTCAGATCTAGGCACATGTTTAATATTTTCCAGAGTTTCTGCCTCGACTCCGCTTCCATGCATGACTCCCAGATCCCTTCCTTACTCTGGGTGAAATAACAAATTTTCTCACCACTTCTCTAATATTTCAAACAATTACATTAAATATTTGCTGCTGGTAACTGAGCTCTCCAATAAGAAAAATACAGACTCTCCCTCTCTATTCAGGCCCTTGACAACTCGTGCAGGCTAATCAAATCTCCTCTCAGCATCCTCCACTTTCCTAATAACTGAATTTTCACTTTCCCACGATAACAAACCTCTTCTGTACCACCTGCAAGAGTGAAACATGCTCGATTCGTCAATTCTCCTGGAACTCTGATGCTACTTGACTTGCTGTGCTTTTAACACACCACACTCTTTGACTCTAATTTCCAGCATCTGCAATCCTCACATTCTTCCTGTACACTCTCCATTATAATTCTATCCTTCCATGTGATATAGTGACCAGAACTACATGCAGCACACAGAATGTGACTGAATTAATTATTTATACAGTTCTTGTATAAGCTTCCTGCTCTTATATTCTGCACTTCAACTGAGAGAGGAAATAACGCCATGTGTTGCCTTATCTAGATTATTGACAAGCCCAGCTACCTTCAGGGTAAAAGCAAATTACTTCAGATGCTAGAATCTGAAATCAAAAGAGAAAATGCTGGAAAATCTCTGCAGGTCTGGCAGCATCTGTATGGAGAGAAAAGGCTGACATTTCGAACCTAACTGACCCTGTGTCAAAGCAAAAAAAGGAGAAATAGAGAGATATTTATACCACGATCTGTCCACACTGACAGTATGATCATTACTTCTGTATTCTTTCTATTGATTGCTGTCCCTAAATGACTAGACTTGCACTTCTCCAGATCGCTTGTACATTCAACTAGACCTCCTAGCTTCCATTCTTAAGCAGACGGCTGTGTGTTCGCTCATCAAATCGAGTAAGTCACATCAACTGTACAAATCTTTGCATGAAAACCAAACAGCCAGATTAATTACACACAGCTTTCCCTGCAGAAATTCAGGCTGACAGTCCTGGATTCCTCTGGGATTTTTTAAGGGACTATTCTTCCTGCCTTGCAGAATTCCGATCTGTAAGTATTCAGTCAGCCCCTTGCTTCATACTAAACTAAGCTACAATATCAACAGGTCTCTGACACTTTGCCTCTATTCAGTGAGGAACCGAAAATGATGGGCAATGAGAAAACACGGCAGGGGAGTTTTCTCCCCAGCTTCTTTTAAGGATGTGAATCTTCTTTATAGGTCCTCTCTCTCTTTAAGTTTATAACTTACAATAGTTTGCACGACAAAATCTGCACAAGACAAGGGCCTGAATCTTTTGACTTGGCCAATCTCATTTCTTTGAGGAGAAAGTGAGGTCTGCAGATGCTGGAGATCAGAGCTGGAAGTGTGTTGCTGGAAAAGCGCAGCAGGTCAGGCAGCATCCAGGGAACAATGTGTTGCTGGAAAAGCGCAGCACGTCAGGCAGCATCCAGGGAACAGGAGAATCGACGTTTCGGGCATAAGCCCTTCTTCTCATTTCTGTCAGGTTCATGGAGGGTTTGTCTCCACAAGTCTAAGTGAATGTTCTCATAATAACAACATCCTGAATCTGCCTCATTAACTGCCTTCCCTACCTCTATGTCCCTTCTTTCACCTGATACGAACCCATTGATTATTTTCCGCTTTGTTATAGGTATAAAAACTGCCCACTGCCCAGATATCCCAGAATGCACCGGATTCCCTTCTACAGATGCCATTTTTAAAAATTCATTACACTCTTGGATTATCCATCCGAAACTGCCCTGGACAGGACGGCGGGGTGGGATTGGGAAAGGTAGTAAACTGAGAGCCCCACTTTGTGACTGAACCATTGATGTTCGGGTGGATGGCATGGTGCAGGACAGCGACATTATCTTCCTCCAGGATAAATAGGCAAAGTCTTTTCCTTGGGGTCGGGGAGTCCAGAGCGAGAGGGCATAGGTTAAGGGTGAGAGGGGAAAGATAAAAAAGAGACCTAAGGGGCAACTTTTTCACGCAGAGGGTGGTGCGAGTATGGAATGAGCTGCCAGAGGATGTGGTGGAGGCTGGTACAATTGCAACATTAAAGAGGCATTTGGATGGGTATATGAATAGGATGCGTTTGGAGGGATATTTGCCGGGTACTGCCAGGTGGAACTGGATTGGGTTGGGATAACTGGTCAGCACGGACGGGTTGGACCAAAGGGTCTGTTTCCATGCTGTACATCTCTATGACTCGATGACTGGCGGGTGAAGCCATGACACCAGACCTGCTAGCTTGTCTGACATTGACCCGTGGGCCAGTGGGGTGCCAGCCTTCTGGGTGAATGCCCAACAGTGTAGTAAGAACGTCAGTGATCAGGGTAAGTGCCACCATCTGCACTTTGTGACCTTGCCCCCCTCACTATCTTTCTCTCTCATCTCTCTCTCTCTGTTACTGCACCCACCTCCCACCAAGACTCATGTTCTCTCACACTCACTGAATGCAGCACCTCTTCGCGGTCTCTCTCTAAACTCTTCTCTGTCCCGCTCGCCAACTCTGCCTGGTGTCTGTGCTGCCCACTCACTCACTCAGGACACCTCCCCACCTTTCCCTTAGATGTCCCATCATTAACAGCTGTACCAACCACTTCCATCTCCCTAATACCTCTTGATAATTCTCTCATTTCAGAAGGAACTATCCCACAATAGGGCAGAAAGAGCCAAGGGGGGTATGTGACAGCCCAGCATTCAGCTCCTCACCCCCTCACAGAGGAAGGATCCTGACCCGAACAACCATGAGAGACCGACTGACCGTGTCCAAGCTCCCGTGCTGGCATCTGAGACTCCCCTTGACTCACTGTGCTGGGCACTGTGACTGACTGTGGTCAATGATATTCAGCTTCCTGAATGTGGCTGTTGATCAACAGTAATCATTCAGTGAGCATCTCGCCACTCCCGTGCTCAAAACTTGACTTAAAGAACAGTCCAGCACAGGAACAGGCTCTTCAGCCCAGCAAGCCCACACTGACACATGATGCCCTTCCAAAGTTAAAACAAAAGTTTTTGCTCCAATACCCTCTATGTCACTCTATTCTCTACTTACTCATACTTGTGCCAAGAGCCCTCTTAAACCTTACTATATTAGTTCCTTCTCCTCTTTCAGTGTATTCCAGGCACTTTCACATTCTGTCTGGAACAGCAAAAAAAATTACCTATCACATCTCCTGAACATTCTCCCTTTTACCTAAAACATACGGTCCTGAGTAATTGATTTTTCTACTTTGGAGGAAAGAAAGCCTCTAACTGTCCTTCTATCTATGCCTCTGACAGTTTTGCGAATCTCTATCAGGTAGCCCCACAGCCAATGATGCCCAGGTGCAAACAAACCATGTGTGTTCAATTTCTCCTTCTGGCTAATACCCTCCAAACCAGACAACATGCTGGTCAAACTTTTCCATACCCTCTCCAACACTTCAACATCGTGTTACCACTTTCAGGGAACTGTGGAGCTGTACACCAAGATCCCTTCGGATGTTGATGCAATCAGTATTTTTCCATCCACGTTATACTTTTCGCCTGCATTAGTCCTTCCAAAGTTCATCACGTCACAATTGTCCAAATAAAGTTACATCTGTGTTTTCTCTGTCCAAGTCTGCAGCTGACCTATATCCTGCTGTATTCTCTGGCAATCATCCTCACAATCTGCAACTCCGCCAATCTATTTACAGATCTCCCGTCACAAAAACACTGTTCCACCACTACTCTGCCTTCTATGGCTAAGCAGTTCTCTATCCATCTTACCAACTGGCCGCTGATCCCATTTCGCTTCACCTTCTGTATGAGCCGGCCATAAGGAACCTTATCAAAGGTCTTGCTAAAGTCCAAACGGCCAACATCCAGCCTCATTAATCAATTTTTTCTCTTCCTCAAAACATTCAATCAAGTTTGTGAGACATTTTCCTCCCCACGCAACTGTGTTGCATCTTGCTAGTAAATCCATACAAGAGTACTGTTGGAGTTGCACTCATTCAGACAAGTGATTAATCCATCATATTCCTGACATGAACCTTAGAGAGTAGATTAGATTCCTTACAGTGTGGAAACAGGCCCTTCGGCCTAAGCAGTCTACATCAACCCTCCGAAGAGTAACCCACCCACACCCATTTCCCTCTGACTAAAACAATTTCGTATGGTGAATTCACCTGCACATCTTTGGAATGTGGGAGGAAATCCATGCAGGAACGGGAGGATTGTCTCAACTCTACACAGAGAGCCGCCCAAGGCCAGATTCAAACATAGGACATTGGCAATGTGAGACACTGACCCAACGTGCTACACTTGATGACTCCCGTAGAGTGGGAGGTATGTCGGGCCGTGATGGTTACTGTCCAATGGGAGGTATGTCGGGCCGAGATGGTTACTGTACTGTGGGAGGTATGTCGGGCAGTGATGGTTACAGTACAGTGGGAGGTTTCTCGGGCCATGACGGTTACTGTACAGTGGGAGGTATGTCGGGCCTTGATGGTTACTGGACAATGTGAGGCATGTCGGGCCGTGACGATTACTGTACAGTGGGAGGTATGTCGGGCCGTGATGGTTACTGTACAGTGGGAGGTACGTCGGGCCGTGACGGTTACTGTACAGAGGGAGGTATATCAGGCTCTGATAGTTACTGTACAGTGGGAGGTATGTCGGGCCGTGATCGGTACTGTACAGTGGGAGGTATGTTGGGCCGTGATGGTTACTGTGCAGTGTGGGGGGGTGGGGTGTCGGGCCGTGATGGTTACTGTACACTTGGCGGTGTTTCGGGGTGTGATGGTTAGTCTACAATGGGAGGTATGTCGGGCCGTGATGGTTACTGTCCACTTGGCGGTGTTTCGGGGTGTGATGGTTAGTCTACAGTGGTAGGTATGTCGGGCGATGATGATTACTAAACAGTGGAAGGTATGTCGGGCCATGATGGTTACTGAACAGTGGGAGGTATGTTGGGCCGTGATGGTTACTGTACAGTGGGAGGTATGTTGGGTCGTGATGGTTACTGTACAGTGGGAGGTATATGGAGCTGTGATGGCTACTAAACAGTGGGAGGTATGACGGGCCGTGATGGTTGCTGTACAGTGGAAAATATGTCGGGCCGTGATGGTTACTGTACAGTGGGAGTTATTTCTGGCTGTGATTGTTACTGTAAAGTGGGGGATATGTCTGGCCGTGATGGTTACTGTACAGTGGGGAGTATGTCGATCCGTGATGGTTACTGTACAGTGGGAGGTGTGTCGTGGTGTGATGGTTACTGTACAGTGGGAAGTATGTTGGGCCGTGCTGGTTACTGTGCAGTGGTGGGGGGAGGGGGGGGGATGTCGGGCCGTGATGGTTACTGTACACTTGGCGGTGTTTCGGGGTGTGATGGTTAGTGTACAGTGGGGGGGGGGGGGGGGTCGGGCCGTGATGGTTACTGTACAGTGGGAGGTTTGTCGGGCTGTGATGGTTACAGTACAGTGGTAGGATTGTTGGGCCGTGACGGTTACTGTACAGTGGGAAGTATGTCGGGACGTAACGGTTATTGTATAGAGGGAGGTATGTCTGGCCGTGATGGTTACTGTACAGTGGGGAGTATGTTGGGCCATGCTGGTTATTGTGCAGTGGTGCGGGGGGGATGTCGGGCCGTGATGGTTACTGTACACTTGGCGGTGTTTCGGGGTGTGATGGTTAGTGTACAGTGGGGGGGGGGGGGGGGGGTCGGGCCGTGATGGTTACTGTACAGTGGGAGGTATGTCGGGCCGTGATGGTTACTGTACAGTGGGTGGTATATCGGGCCATCATGGTTACTGTAGAGTGGGAGGTATGTCGGGCCGTGATGGTTACTGTACAGTGGGAGATATGTCGGGCCGTGATGGTTGCTGTACAGTGGGGGGTATGTCGGGCCGTGATGGTTACTGTACAGTGGGAGGTATGTCGGGCCATGATGGTTACTGTACAGTGGGTGGTATATCGGGCCATCATGGTTACTGTAGAATGGGAGGTATGTCGGGCCGTGATGGTTACTGTACAGTGGGAGGTATGTCGGACCATCATGGTTACGGTACAGTGGGAGGTATATCGGGCCGTGATGGTTACTGTACAGTGGGTGGTATGTCGGGCCAAGATGGCTACTGTACAGTTGGAGTGAATTCTGTCTGTGATGGTTACTGTACAGTCGGAGTTATATCTGGCCGTGATGGTTACTGTACAGTGGGAGGTATGTCCGGCCGTGATGGTTACTGTGCAGTGGGATGTGTGTCGGGCCATGATGGTTACATTACAATGGGAAA
Source organism: Chiloscyllium plagiosum (assembly GCF_037043375.1). Taxonomy (NCBI): domain Eukaryota; kingdom Metazoa; phylum Chordata; class Chondrichthyes; order Orectolobiformes; family Hemiscylliidae; genus Chiloscyllium; species Chiloscyllium plagiosum. The sequence goes on along the minus strand of NW_028270182.1, from coordinate 46,233,805 downwards.
TGTGTCGGGCCGTGATGATTGCATTACAATGGGACGTGTGCCTGGCTGTGATGGTTACTGTACAGTTGGAGGTGTGTCGAGCCGTGACGGTTACTGTACACTTGGCAGTGTGTCGGGCCGTGATGGTGACTGTAAAGTGGGAGGTATGTCGGGTCGTGATGGTTACTTTGCAGTGGGAGGTGTGACGGGCCGCTATGGTTACTTTACAGTGATAGGTATGTTGGGCCGTGATGGTTACTGTGCAGCGGGTGGGGAGGGGGGGGGGGTCTGGCCGTGATGGTTACTGTACACTTGGCGGTGTTTCGGTGTGTGATGGTTACTGTACAATGGGAGATATGTCGGGCATTGATGGTTACAGTGCAGTGGGAGGTTTGTTAGGCCGTGACGGTTACTGTGCAATGGGAGGTATGTCGGGCCGTGATGGTTACTGTACAGTGGGAGGTACGTCGGGCCGTGACGGTTACTGTACAGAGGGAGGTATATCAGGCTCTGATGGTTACTGTACAGAGGGAGGTATGTCGGGCCGTGACGGTTACTGTACAGAGGGAGGTATATCAGGCTCTGATGGTTACTGTACAGTGGGAGGTATGTCGGGCCGTGATGGTTACTGGACAATGTGAGGCATGTCGGGCCGTGACGATTACTGTACAGTGGGAGGTATGTCGGGCCGTGATGGTTACTGTACAGTGGGAGGTACGTCGGGCCGTGACGGTTACTGTACAGAGGGAGGTATATCAGGCTCTGATGGTTACTGTACAGTGGGAGGTATGTCGGGCCGTGATCGGTACTGTACAGTGGGAGGTATGTTGGTCCGTGATGGTGACTGTGCAGTGTGGGGGGGGTGGGGTGTCGGGCCGTGATGGTTACTGTACACTTGGCGGTGTTTCGGGGTGTGATGGTTAGTCTACAATGGGAGGTATGTCGGGCCGTGATGGTTACTGTCCACTTGGCAGTGTTTCGGGGTGTGATGGTTAGTCTACAGTGGTAGGTATGTCGGGCGATGATGATTACTAAACAGTGGGAGGTATGTCGGGTCGTGATGGTTACTGTACAGTGGGAGGTATATGGAGCTGTGATGGCTACTAAACAGTGGGAGGTATGACGGTCCGTGATGATTACTGTACAGTGGAAAATATGTCGGGCCGTGATGGTTACTGTACAGTGGGAGTTATTTCTGGCCGTGATTGTTACTGTAAAGTGGGGGATATGTCTGGCCGTGATGGTTACTGTACAGTGGGGAGTATGTCGATCCGTGATGGTTACTGTACAGTGGGAGGTGTGTCGTGGTGTGATGGTTACTGTACAGTGGGAAGTATGTTGGGCCGTGCTGGTTACTGTGCAGTGGTGGGGGGGGTGGATGTCGGGCCGTGATGGTTACTGTACACTTGGCGGTGTTTCGGGGTGTGATGGTTAGTGTACAGTGCGGGGGGGGGGGGGGGTCGGGCGGTGATGGTTACTGTACAGTGGGAGGTTTTTCGGGCTGTGATGGTTACAGTATAGTGGTAGGATTGTTGGGCCGTGACGGTTACTGTACAGTGGGAAGTATGTCGGGACGTAACGGTTATTGTATAGAGGGAGGTATGTCTGGCCGTGATGGTTACTGTACAGTGGGGAGTATGTTGGGCCGTGATGGTTACTGTACAGTGGAAGGTATGTCGGGCCGTGATGGTTACTGTACAGTGGGAGGTATGTCGGGCCGTGATGGTTACTGTACAGTGGGAGGTATGTCGGCCCATGATGGTTACTGTACAGTGGGTGGTATATCGGGCCGTGACGGTTACTGTACAGTGGGAGGTATGTCGGGCCGTGATGGTTACTGTACAGTGGGTGGTATATCGGGCCATCATGGTTACTGTAGAATGGGAGGTATGTCGGGCCGTGATGGTTACTGTACAGTGGGAGATATGTCGGGCCGTGATGGTTGCTGTACAGTGGGAGTTATGTCGGGCCGTGATGGTTACTGTACAGCGGGTGGTATATCGGGCCGTGATGGTTACTGTACAGTGGGAGGTATGTCGGACCATCATGGTTACGGTACAGTGGGAGGTATATCGGGCCGTGATGGTTACTGTACAGTGGGTGGTATGTCGGGCCAAGATGGCTACTGTACAGTTGGAGTGAATTCTGTCTGTGATGGTTACTGTACAGTCGGAGTTATATCTGGCCGTGATGGTTACTGTACAGTGGGAGGTATGTCCGGCCGTGATGGTTACTGTGCAGTGGGATGTGTGTCGGGCCATGATGGTTACATTACAATGGGAGATGTGTCGGGCCGTGATGGTTGCATTACAATGGGACGTGTGCCTGGCTGTGATGGTTACTGTACAGTTGGAGGTGTGTCGAGCCGTGACGGTTACTGTACACTTGGCAGTGTTTCGGGCCGTGATGGTGACTGTAAAGTGGGAGGTATGTCGGGTCGTGATGGTTACTCTGCAGTGGGAGGTGTGACGGGCCGCTATGGTTACTTTACAGTGATAGGTATGTTGGGCCGTGATGGTTACTGTGCAGCGGGTGGGGAGGGGTGGGGGGGGTCTGGCCGTGATGGTTACTGTACACTTGGCGGTGTTTCGGTGTGTGATGGTTACTGTACAATGGGAGATATGTCGGGCATTGATGGTTACAGTGCAGTGGGAGGTTTGTTAGGCCGTGACGGTTACTGTGCAATGGGAGGTATTTCGGGCTGTGACGGTTACTCTGCAGTCGGAGGTATGTCGGGCCGTGACGGTTACTGTACAGTGTCAGCTTTGTCGGACTGTGATGGTTACTGTGCAGTGGGATTTATGTCTGGCCGTGATGGTTGCTGTACAGTAGGAGGCATGTCTGGCTGTGATGGTTACTGTACAGTGGGATGTGTGTCTGACCGTGACGGTTATTGTACAGTGGGAGGTATGTCGGGCCGTGATGGTTACTGTACAGTGGGAGGTATGTATGGCTGTGAGGTTGCAGACTGTATAAGCTTTACAGAGTATGAATCTGCTGGTGCCGATGGCCCTCTGCTCCTCATGTCTGCATCATCATTAATTATTCAATCTGTTTAAAATCTGTCCCATTCAGTTCTCAAGGGGCTACATATGATCGTGAGGAAGGTCTGCAAAATGTGAAGGTAGCCCTTTCTCCCCATTGTGCATTGACCATTCTGACGGATATTTGAAATGATGAGGTGCATCTGCAGCAGGCAGATCGGTGACGATGTGGCCAATTATGGTTCCCTTTTATTGATTCCACCATAACCTGCCGCAGAGCAGTCTAACAGCCACAGGATCCTGCATCAATGCTGAGCACTATCATTAGATTCGGTTCCCTACAGGATGGGATCAGGCGCTTCGGCCTAACCAGTCCACATCCACCCTCCGAAGAGCAACATACATCTCTCTGACGAATGCACTGAACACTCTGGGTCGTTTACCATGGCCAATTCACCTCAGCTGCACATCTTTGGACTGTGGGAGGAAACCCACGCAGACATAGAGAGAATATGCAAACTCCACACAGGCAGTTGCCCGAGGCTGGAATCAAACCTGGGACCATGGTGCTATGAGGCAGCAGTGCTAACAACTGAGCTCCATGCCACCCTATATTGACTGTATACCAAGGAGCTGTCCCTCATGCCTGGCTGTGTCCTGACATTGGGACAGAACCTACCAGAGAGGGTGATGATGTTGCCTGGGACATAGTCCTGTTCACAGAATCCTGCTTTACAGACATTATCTGACTGTTGCTTGATTAGTCCAAAGGTCACTTTCACATTTTCTGCAATGAAGTGTTAATATCATTTTATTTCTTACATATTTTAAAATAAACCAAACATCATTGTTTTTCAGTTAAAAACAATTGAAGCGCACAATAATTGAATTACCAGAGCGCACAACTAACTATTACACAATTCAGTGACTGTAGTAAACAGCCGATTCATGTTCAGATCAGTGAACACACCGTCTTGCAGGCAGCAAAGCTGTTAAAATGACTTTGAGGAAAAGCCTGAATTCAGACACAGTGTTAATGGGCCTCACCACGATCTCCAAAATACTGGCCATCTCCAAACTCTGTCCAGAGAGCTACCAAACTGGAGCTGAGCAGTTACTCTCACAATCCCTTACAATAGATTGGTAAGAGACATACCTGAACAACGGGGAGATGTGTGTGGGGCAGACTGGTCAATGGACTAGCACATAGCAGTTCAACATTTACAACAATGACCTGTAAACAGCCATGTCCTGCAAGTATATCTCTTCTTATGTGCCACCTAAACTCTGTAATTCTGAACCTTGGACCTGATCCTGAATGAAGGTGTTATAAAGTTGATGGACTCCTGCAGTACATCACATCTAACATTGAATCCCTCATAAACCATATCCAGTGTATGTTAGCCCCACAATGTCAGTATCCAAACAGAATTGTGCAGCTCCATTGATGGCCAGCATAATCGCAGCCCAGCAACCTTGTGTGTGACTTGAGCTGGAAATCTCTGTGTAAATGTTTGCAGTATTGTTCTAACCGTTACCAGCCATTAAGTACTGTCTCTTTACTGAATGTCCGATATCCTTTCGTAATACCAACTTTTAGATTGTCCAATAAGCACAAAACCCACCCATTTATTCAGTACACTGTTATAACAACAATGTGATGAAATCTCACAGTAAGTAGCATTGAAATGATGAGTCTCATTGCCACACCCAAGACCAAATTATTATTAAGTATACAAGGAATTTGAAAATATACTATTATTTTCCCTTGTATTAATATTGTTAACTAACAGTCGATTCTCCTGCTCCTCAGATGCTACCTGAACGTCTGAGTTTTTTTCAGAACCACACTTTTTGACTCTGATCTCCAGCATCTGCCGTCCTCGCTTTCTCCCTGCTAATATTCACTCATAATCATTTTCGTGGCATCAATGTCACCGTGTGTTTAAACATGCCCCAGTCAGATATGAGTACGTTTTCAGTTGCTTCAATCTATCTCAGAGCTCAGTAATGTGGGATGAGAATGCCAGTGTCTGTGATGCTCGGTATGCAGGCCATACCTCTGAGAGACTGACAAATTGTTTCAAACAGCATATCCCTTCAGCTGTTCACAACAAGCAAGGTATTGCCTGGACCAACCAGCCTAAGCTCACAAAACTCAAAACAGGGTCCAGCATTGAACAGGTCTAGACAATATTTTTCATGTTAATTTATTCATGAAATTTGATTGGGACAGCATTTATTGATAAATAGGGAACTTGAAAGAGTGACACTGAAGGAACGGCAATATACTTTCAAATCCGGACGGTAGATGGCTTGGAACAGAACGCGAACATGGTGGGCGTCCCGTGTATCTGCTTCCCTCGTCCTTCTTAATTGTCGGGGTTTCATAGGTACGTTGTAAGGAGCCTTGGTAAAGTTCTGCAGAGCACCGAGTAGAAGGCAGGTATTGCTGCTACTGAGGTTCAGTGGATGAGGGGTGAAGCTGCACTCACACAGGCAAATGGAAGTATTTAATCACACATATATTCAACATGTGTCTTAGCAATAGGGGACAGGCTTTTGGAAATTTTGATGTGAGTTATTCCTGCAGACTTTCTAGCCCCTTACATTTTCTTGTAGCCAATAAATTTATATGCGTCAAAAAGTGGCGTTGGAAAAGCAAACCAGGTCAGGCAGCATCTGAGGTACAGGAGAAGGCAATGTTTTAGCATAAGCCCTTCACAGGAATGAGTAATGAAATCATATGGTCATTCCAGTTCAGGTTAACAGTAATCCCCGCGATCTTGCTTGGTGTGTGTTCAGTTATGGTGGTGGCATTGAACGTTAGAGGAGGTGATTCAATTTTCCATTGTTAGAAGTAATCGTTGTCTGGCACATGTGTAATGGAAATGGTATTGTCATTGTGAAGCACACACTTACATATTTCCAGGTCCTGGTACATTTGGACAAGGACTGCTTCAGTATCTGAGTAAATCACGAATGGTGTTGAACACTGTCCTGTCATTGGCAAACAGTCCCAGTTGTGATTTTACAGTCATTTATGAAGCAGCTGAAAATTATTGGGCCTAGGGCAGAGTGCACTCTTACAGCTCACTAATGCTGCCCCTCTCTCTGAGTTAGGAAGCTTGCTTTTAGTTCCACCTGCTCCAGAGGTGTCAAAGAACATATCTGAATGGAATAATATCATAATATCTACCACAAGGAGCTGAGTGAGGACTTGGTTACCTCAATCAGTTGGGCGGCTAATTTGTAATGCAGATTAATGCTAACAGTGTGGTTTCAATTCTTCACTGACTGAGGTGACTGAAAAGTGCTGTCCTATTCAACCTCTCCCTTGCTTGAGCCATGATGACTGTCCACTTAAACTGCCACCAGTCGTCTCTGTCTAACGAGAGAGCAGCCCTATCATCCTGTAGGAGTATGGTACCTTACCTTTCCATTTCTGATCTACAGGCTAACCAGAAACCACTTCCATGGGGGAACTGCTGCAGAGCTGTCCTGGATCTGAGATGGCTACTCCCCACGAACCCCAGCCACCTTCCTTTGTGCCAGGTATAACTTCAACTAGTGCAAACAATTCTTATTTGCTACAGTTTTGCCGTTAATCCTGGATACGACACTTGGTCAAATGCAGTTATGATGATGTTAAGTCCAGTAACTGTCACCTCACCTCTAGAATTCAGCTGCGTGGTCTCTTGTTGTACATCCTTAAACCAAGGCTTCAATGAGCCCAAGGGATGAGAGCCCAAACTGAGCTTCAGTGAGCAGGTTGTTGCTGAGGAAGTGCTGCTTGATCCCACTGTGGGTGACATCTTCCATCCAGGCAAAAGTAGACATTGGGCCACTTCAAACTGATGCAGGAAGCCTAGTGATGGGAGATAAGGAAATAGGAGGAGAACTTAACAAGTACTTTGCGTCAGTTTTCACAGTGGAAGACATGAGTAATATCCCAGAAATTAAAGGGTGTCACGGGGCTGAGTTGAGTATGGTTGCCATTACGAAAGAGATAGTGCTAGAAAAGTTAAAAAGTCTTAATTGATAAATCTCCTGGCCCCGATGGGATACACCCTAGAGTTCTGAGAGAGGTGGCTGAGGAAATAGCAGATGCATTGGTTGAGATCTTTCAAGAGTTACTGGAGTCAGGAAAGGTCCTGGATGATTGGAACATGGCTGTTGTAACCTACGTGTTCAAGAAAGGATCAAGGCAAAAGATGGAAAATTATAGGCCAATCAGCTTAACCTCGGTTGTTGGTAAAATTCTAGAATCCATCATTAAGGATGAGGTTTCTAAATTCTTGGAAGAGCAGAGTCTGATTAGAACAAGTCAACATGGATTTAGTAAAGGGAGGTCATGCCTGACAAACCTGTTGGAATTTTTTGAAGAGGTAACAAGTAGGTTAGACCAGGGAAACCCAGTGGATGTGGTCTATGTAGACTTTCAAAAGGCCTTTGATAAGGTGCCACACGGGAGGCTGCTGAGCAAGGTGAGGGCCCATGGTGTTCGAGGTGAGCTACTGGGATGGATTGAGGATTGGCTGTCTAACAGAAGGCAGAGAGTTGGGATAAAAGATTCTTTTTCAGAATGGCAGCCGGTGACGAGCGGTGTCCCGCAGGGTTCGGTGCTGGGGCCACAGCTGTTCGCATTATATATTAATGATTTGGATGAAGGGAAGTTTGCCGATGATACGAAGTTAGGTGGACAGGCAGGTAGTACTGAGGAAGTGGGGGGGCTACAGAAGGATCTAGACAGGTTGGGAGAGTGGTCCAGGAAATGGCTGATGGAATTTAACGTGAGCAAGTGCGAGGTCTTGCACTTTGGCAAAAAGAATAAAAGCATACACTACTTTCTAAATGGTGAGAAAATTAATAAAGCCAAAGCACAAAGGGATCTGGGAGTGCTAGTCGAGGATTCTCTAAAGGTAAACATGCAGGTTGAGTCCGTGATTAAGAAAGCGAATGCAATGTTGTCTCTTATCTCAAGAGGGTTGGAATATAAAAGCAGAGATGTACTACTAAGACTTAATAAAGCTCTGGTTAGGCCCCATTTCGAGTACTGTGTCCAGTTTTGGTGCCCACACCTCAGGAAGGACATACTGGCACAGGAACGTGTCCAGCGGAGATTCACACGGATGATCCCTGGAATGACAGGTCTAACATATGAGGAACGGCTGAGGATACTGGGATTGTATTCGTTGGAGTTTAGAAGATTAAGGAGAGACTTAATAGAGACGTACAAAATAATACATGGCTTGGAAAAGGTGGATGCTAGGAAATTGTTTCCGTTAGACGAGGAGACTAGGACCGGTGGACACAGCCTTAGAATTAGAGGGGGTCATTTCAGAACAGACATGCGGATACATTTCTTCAGCCAAAGAGTGGTGGGCCTGTGGAATTCATTGCCACGGAGTGCAGTGGAAGCCGGGACGTCAAATGTCTTCAAGGCCGAGATTGATAGATTCTTGTTGTCTAGAGGAATTAAGGGCTACGGGGAGAACGCTGGGAAGTGGAGCTGAAATGCGCATCAGCCATGATTGAATGGCGGAGTGGACTCGATGGGCCGAATGGCCTTACTTCCACTCCTATGTCTTATGGTCTTATGGTCTTTTTAATGATAGAGATGAGAGCAATGGGACAGTCATTGATTGTCTGATGGTTTGTCTGTGTGTGTGGAGGACACACCTGGATAGTTTCCCACATTGACAGGTCGATGCCAGTGCTGTATCACAGCAGGAACAGCTTGAATGGAATGTTATCAGTTTCTCCAGCCTTTGCATTCCCCATCCCTCCAGCCGTTTGCAATTTCCACTCACAGTGAATCGAATTACCTGAAGACTGCCGTCTGGAGGAGACTAACATAGATCATCCCATCGATACTTCTGTCTGAACATTGTTGTGGTCGTTTCAGCCTTCGCTTTTCTTGTGTTGGGCTCTTCCATCATTGAGGAAGGTGATATGTGGGGATTCTCCTCCTCCAGTGAGTTGTTTGATTGACACCACCATTCAACCTGGCTGCATGTGACAGGATTGTGGAGATTAGGTCTGATTTGTTGGTTAGATCTGTCTGTCACGAGCTGTTTATGCTATTTATAAGTAAGTGGTCCTGTTTTGTAACGTCAACTAATTTTGAGGTGTAACTGGGCTGCTCTTAGCCAGCCCTCCTGTATTCTCAATTGAACAAGGGTTTATCCCCTGGCCTGATGATCAGGGTAAAGTGGACCATATGCCAGGCAGTGACAGTGTATATTGTGCTGGAGTACTATTCTTCTGCTGTTGGTAATGACCCAAATCACCTCATACAGGCCAGTGCTGAGTTCTAGATCTCTTCGAAATCTGTCCCGTTTAGCATGGTGATAGCATCTCTCACATGTGCGCTCACGTGTGTACACACACACAATATTCACGATGAGTCTTTGTCTCCAGAAGTACTGTGTGCGGTCGTCACTGTTCCCAATCCGGTCATCGATCAATGTCTCCACAGCCGTGTTGAAGATGAGGTCAAGTATGTTTCTCCCTGTCAGTCGTTCCCTCCGCACCCGGTGCAGACCCAGTCTTGTGGTTATGTTCTTTTGGACACGACCATCTCGATCAGGAATGCTGCTGCTGAGCACCTCTTGGTGGTGATTTTGGAATAGCCCACCCAGTGTACATTCTCCAGCTCATTCACTCTATCATTGCGTTCTCCAAGTGTTAAATGTAGAGGGACACTGATCCATGAGCTGAGGGAAGGGAGTCAGCAGGAGGTTTCCGTGTCTGTGTTTGATCTGACACGTGAGGCTTCGTTATGTCACATTGTTGTTTGAGGAGTCTGTAGGACGCCTCTCCCACATTTAGCCCTAGCCCAAAGACGTTAGGAAGGAGGGGTTTCCAGTGTCTGCAGGGCTTTTACTTTTCTGTCACTATCAATCGAAGGACCTCTTCTGTGCTGTATGACACTCACTCTATAACTCTTGTGATTGGACAGTCCAAGGTCTCACTCCTTCAGTTCCTCTAAGTGCCTTGTCTATTCCACAGATTTCTACAATATTTTCACTATTAAGACATTGCACAATTCCATTTTTAAACTATCTACCTATATCTCCATATTCAAACTTTGTGCGAAGATTTGTAGCTCGGGTGCTCGTTGTCGTGGTTCTGTTCGCCGAGCTGGAAGTTTTTGTTGCAAACGTTTCGTCCCCTGGCTAGGCGACATCATCAGTGCTTGGGAGCCTCCTGCGAAGCGCTTCTTTGATGTTTCCTCCGGTGTTTATAGTGGTCTGTCCCTGCCGCTTCCGGTTGTCAGTTTCAGCTGTCCGTTGTAGTGGTTGGTATATTGGGTCCAGGTCGATGTGTTTGTTGATGGAGTTTGTGGATGAATGCCATGCCTCTAGGAATTCCCTGGCTGTTCTCTGTCTGGCTTGCCCTATGATAGTAGTGTTGTCCCAGTCGAATTCATGTTGCTTGTTGTCTGCGTGTGTGGCTACTAAGGATAGCTGGTCGTGTCGTTTCGTGGCAAGTTGATGTTCATGTATGCGGATTGTTAGCTGTCTTCCTGTTTGTCCTATATCGTGTTTAGTGCAGTCCTTGCATGGTATTTTGCACACTACATTCGTCTTGCTCATGTTGGGTATCGGGTCCTTCGTTCTGGTGAGGTGTTGTCTGAGCGTGGCTGTTGGTTTGTGTGCCGTTATGAGTCCTAGGGGTCGCAGTAGTCTGGCAGTCAGTTCCGAGATGCTCCTGATGTATGGTAGTGTGGCCAGTCCTTTTGGTTGTGGTATGTCCTCGTTCCATGGTCTTTCTCTTAGGCATCTGTTGATGAAGTTGCGGGGGTATCCGTTTTTGGCGAATACCTTGTATAGGTGTTCCTCTTCTTTTTGCAGTTCTGGTGTACTGCAGTGTGTTGTGGCCCTTTTGAATAGTGTCCTTATGCAGCTTTGTTTGTGTGTGTTGGGGTGGTTACTTTCATAGTTTAGGAATTGGTCTGTGTGTGTGGCTTTCCTGTATACCCTTGTAGCGAATTCTCCGTTCGGTGTTCTCTGTACCATCACGTCCAGGAATGGGAGTTGGTTATCCTTTTCTTCTTCTCTCGTGAATCGGATTCCTGTGAGTGTGGCGTTGATGATCCGGTGTGTTTTTCTATTTCCGTATTTTTAATGATTACAAACGTGTCATCGACATATCTGACCCAGAGTTTGGCTTGAATTTGTGGTAGGACTGTTTGTTCTAACCTTTGCATAACTGCCTCTGCTATGAGTCCCGAGATTCGTGATCCCATGGGTGTTCCGTTAATTTGTTCGTATATCTGGTTGTTGAATGTGAAGTGTGTTGTGAGGCACAAGTCCAGTAGTTTAAGTATGCCGTCTTTGTTGATAGGTTCAGCGTCTTGTTTTCTGTTCTGTATGTCCAGTAGGTTGGCTATTGTTTCTCTGGCTAGGGTTTTGTCAATCGAAGTGAACAGTGCCGTCACGTCGAATGATATCATGGTTTCTTCTTTGTCTATGTGTATATTTCTGATGATGTCCAAGAATTCCTGTGTTGATTGTATAGAGTGTTTGGATCCGCTGACCAGGTGTTTCAGTTTCTGTTGTAGTTCTTTGGCCAGTTTGTATGATGGTGTCCCTGGCAGTGATACTGTGGGTCTGAGTGGGATGTCTGGTTTGTGTACTTTAGGTAATCCATAGAATCTGGGGGTTTTGTTGCTTTCCGGTTTCATTCTTTGTAAGTCAGCTCTGGTTATCTATATCTCTGTATCTTTCCCTGTTGTCTCCTCCGGCCGCTGCATCCATCTGTACCTCAGTAACCCTCCGTATCAGTCCAACATTTACATCATACTACAGCCCCATCTGTCACTGTAAACTTCGCCAGGCACTACGCCCCTCCCTATCTCTCTAAAATCCAGTTGCCTCACCTTTCCCTATATCCTGTGAATGAGTTCAAAATTATCTCACTAACCTATTCTAGCATGTACAGGCCACACTATTTCTGTAATACCTCCAGTCTTGCTTTCCTATCTCTATAACATCTCGCACCTGGCTTTCCTATCTCTGTTACATTTCCAGCCTTGCTTTCGAATCAGTGTAACATCTCCAGCCTTATTTTCCTCTCTCTCTGTAACATTTTCATCCTTTCTATCCTGTCTCTGTAACATGTCCAGCCTTTCTTTCCTACCTTTGTTGCATCTCTAGCCTTGTTTTCCTCTCACTGTAATATCTCCAGCCTTGCTTTCTTCTCTCTCCGTAACATCTCCAGCATTGCTTCCTATCTCTCTAACATCTCCTGCCTTGCTTTCCTATCCCTGTAACATTTAGAGCCTGTTTCCTATCTGTGTAATATCACTAGCTTGCTTTCCCTTCTCTCTCACTTCTCCAGCCTTGCTTTCCTATCTCTGTAACATCTCCAGCCTTGCTTTCCTATGTCTGTAACATCTCCTGCCTTGCTTTCCTATCTCTGTAACATCCCTGATCTTGCTTTCCTGTTTCTTTAACATCTCCAGCCTTGCTTTCCTATCTGTAACATCTTAGGACTTGCTTTCCTTTACACCTCAGTGACTTGGTTTTTACACACCTCAGTGAATTGGTTATATATTTGCTCCTGCATTTTCATCTTTCTGGGGCTCTATATAATATCCCCAGCAGTGTGTCTGTCATCGTTTGGACCCTAACCTCGACCCATAAAGCCTCATTTGAAGACACGTCCAAGATATCGTCCCTCCTCACTGCAGTAACTGTTCCTTAATTAATAATGCAACGCCATACCCTTTTTAACACCCTCTCCTGTCCTGCGTATAGTTCCAGTACAAAAGAATATTGAGTTGTTAGCCCTGACCTCTCTCAAACACGCCTCCGTGATGGCAAAAATATTCCACCTCCACATGTCAACTCATGCCATTATCATTTCAGTCTGTCTGATGATACTGCCAGTATTAAAATAAGCTGGAATATAACACCTGGAATAGTCTATGCCTCGGAGTTCCTCAATCATTCACTATTTGTTATCAGGCTGCCCAAACCACGAACCAGAATTGTAACTCGGGGACTGAATGAATATTTGTTGAATTGTAATATCTTTTTTCAAAACATGTATTCATCAAGTGCAACTTTCCAGAACTGAGCAGTCAGCTCCACATACAATGAGTTTCTGATGGTTAATACCCCCCCCCCCCCCCCCCCCCCCCCCCCCAGTGTGTAGAGGAGACAGCCCTCTGTAATGGAGAAACTGAGAACTGCAGTTGATGGGGATCAGAGTCGAAAAGTATGGTGCTGGAAAAGCACAGCAGGTCAGGCAGCATCCGAGGAGCAAGAGAGTCGATGGTTCGAGCATGAGCTTTTTATCAGGGAGGGATTAGTGCGTTCCTTTTTCTTTGATTCCGTGATTCGCAGGATGTTGGGAACCGTACCTGCTCTGGAGGGCAGCACTTTATTTAGCACTTAAATGGAAAGCATTCAATCAATTGGTTGGACAGGGTGTAGACAAGTTGAGGGGAAGTACAGACTGATTGAAGTACAAACATAAGGATAGATAAATCCCCTGGGTCAGATGGGATATACTCTATGGTTGAAACCCGGAAACGATGGAAGATAATATTGTTTGTTGATAATATTTGCATCCTCGCTGTCCACCGGAGTAATGCCAGATGATGGAAGAGTGGCAAATGTTATTCTCTTGTTCAGGGAAGGGAATTGGAATAACCCTGAGAATGATAGAACAGTCAGTCTTATATCAGTGGTGGGCTAAATATTGGAGACAATTCTGCGAGACAGGATTTACAATTACTTAGAAAATTATAGCTTGATTAGAAATAGTCAGCATGGTTTATTTGAGAAGCAGGTCATGCCTCACAAACCTTTTTGAATTCTTTGAAGGTATGAAAAAAAACACATTGATGATGGTAGACCAGTTGATGTGGTGAACAAGAATGTCAGAAAGGCATTTGATAAGATTCCCCATTGTAGGCTCATTCAGAAGGTAAAGAGTCATGGGAAGCAGGGAAATGTGGCAGTCTGGATACAGGCGTGGCTGGCCCATAGAAGGCAGAGGATGGTAGCAAATGGAAAGAATTCAGCCTGGAGCTCAGTGACCAATGATGTTTCATAGGGATCGGCTCTGGGACCTGTGCTCTTTGTGAGTTTTATAAATGACTTTGCTGAGGAAGTGGAATGGTGGGTTAGTAAGTTTGCCGATGACATGAAGGTTGATGGAGTTGTGAATAGTGTGGAGGGCTGCTGTAGGTTGCAACAGGACTTTGTCAGGATGCAGAGCAGGGCTGATAATTGGCAGATAGAGCTCAAACTTAAAAAGTGTGAAGTAATGTATTTTGGAAGTCTGCATTTGCGTACAGAATATAGGGGCAAAGGCAGAATTCTTGAAATTGTGGAGGAACAGAGGTATCTTGGGGTCCATGTCAATAGATCTCACAAAGTTGCCACCCAGGTTGATTGGGTTGTTAAGAAGGTGATGGTCTGTTGGCTTGCATTATGAGGGGGATTGAGTTTAAGAGCGGCGAGGTTAATGCTTAGCTCTATATAGCTTTGGTTCAGCCACACTTGGAATATTGTGTTCAGTTCTGGTTGCTTCATTATAGGAAAAATGTGGAAGCCTCAGAGAGTGTGCAGAGGAGATTTACCAGGATGTTGCCAGGACTGGAGGACATGTCTTAGGAAGAATGGTTGAGGGAGCTAGGACTTTTCTCCCTGGAGCGAAGAAGAATGACACCTGATTTGATAGAGGTGTACAAGATGTTGAGAGACAAAGATTGGATAGCCAGAGTCTTTTCGACAAGAGGCGTAATTTTAAGGTGATTGGAGGAAGGTTTCGGGGGGATGTCAGAGGTATGTTCTTTACACAGAGAGTGGTGGGGACAGAGTGCACCGCCAGTGATGGTAGTAGAGTCAGATACATTAGAGATAATTAAGAAGACCCTTGGATAGGCACATGGAAGTTAGTACATTGAAGATTATGTAGGAGAGTCTGATCTTGGAGTAGGATAAAAGGCGGACAAAACATTGAGGGCTGAAGGGCTCTTACTGTGCTGTACTGTTCTGTGTTCTAAGTTCACTCAGTTTGTGGATTCTTATTAGTTGGTGCAATTGTGAGGGAGTGAGGTGTGTGAGGTCAGGAAGCTCGGGAGGGACGTTAGACCAAGACTTCCATTTATGGTGTGCATGGTTACGTTCTCCTGAGTGTCAGCACAATATGTGCGGTTACCTAGACCAGGCAAAATCCACAAAGTTCAATTATTAAACTGATTTTGACTTGCCGTTAGCTCCTACTTTCTTCAGATACATTCTGTTGGGTGAGCAATGTATCAATACCTGACCATCCACTGGCATGTACAAATTTATTTTGATACTGGTGAATGTGAAGGTACATTTATTGGATACAATTTCAGAGGATTCACTGTGCGACACAAGATGCTGCAATAGACTGTCAATTATGAATATTTTCACCAAGTGTCTGGTCCAGGGATTAGATGTATGGAGTATGGGGGACAGGCCAGGGGTCAGCACCATAAACAATACCATGTGATTCTGACACTCCATGTCCATACAACTCCTCTCTTGGTCTGGATTTGACTGGGGATGACATTGTAAGACCTAGATCCTGGTCAATCATTGGTATCTAAATTAGACAGTATTTATAGCTACACTGAGAACAGTGTTAGTCTGTTGGCTATTTTCCTCATGCCCAAGGTGGAATCCAAATGGTTTACTTTGAAGGAATGTTTGAATGATTGCCCTGACGCAGGTTGGAAATTATCTGGATAGATTCAGGAGCAGGTCCCTGTCTCACTGAGTGCTGCAGATAGCTATGAGGTCAGTAGCACTGTGCCTGAATTGAAACCTTTTGGAATCCATTTTTAATGACGGTCATGATTGTGACGTAGTGGATTTACAGACCTGAACAATAATCAGGTGTTTGCCATGTTTGTGAATTGGGCAATGATGAAATATTAACTACAATTATTCAACTGAACAATAATTGCATTATCTCTGAATACAATTAAGCTGATTCAAATTGATGGAACTAAAATATAAACCCCTAACAACATTTTATGATACAGAAATAAAGAGTGCACATTTTGTTTTGTACAGCAGAAGAACATTGTGGGCGGCACGGCGGCACGGTGGCACAATGGTTAGCACTGCTGTCTCACAGCGCCAGAGACCTGGGTTGAGTTCCCGCCTCAGGCGACACTGTTTGTTGAGTTTGCACATTCTCGCCGTGTCTGCGTGGGATTCCTCCGGGTGCACTGGTTTCCTCCCACAATCCAAAAATATGCAGGATGCAATGTGCAAAAATGCTAAATTGCCTGTAGTGTTAGATAAGACCATAAGACATAGGAGTGGAAGGAAGGCCATTCGGCCCATCTAGTCCACTCCGCCATTCAATCATGGCTGATGCGCATTTCAGCTCCACTTCCCAGCGTTCTCCCCGTAGCCCTTAATTCCTCTAGACAACAAGAATCTATCAATCTCGGCCTTGAAGACATTTAGCGTCCCGGCTTCCAATGCACTCCGTGGCAATGAATTCCACAGGCCCACCACTCTCTGGCTGAAGAAATGTATCCGCATTTCTGTTCTGAAATGACCCCCTCTAATTCTAAGGCTGTGTCCACCGGTCCTAGTCTCCTCGTCTAACGGAAACAATTTCCTAGCATCCACCTTTTCCAAGCCATGTATTATTTTGTACGTCTCTATTAAGTCTCCCCTTAATCTTCTAAACTCCAAAGAATACAATCCCAGTATCCTCAGCCGTTCCTCATATGTTAGACCTGTCATTCCAGGGATCATCCGTGTGAATCTCCGCTGGACACGTTCCTGTGCCAGTATGTCCTTCCTGAGGTGTGGGCACCAAAACTGGACACAGTACCCCAAATGGGGCCTAACCAGAGCTTTATTAAGTCTTAGTAGTACATCTCTGCTTTTATATTCCAACCCTCTTGAGATAAGAGACAACATTGCATTCGCTTTCTTAATCACGGAATCAACCTGCATGTTTACCTTTAGAGAATCCTCGACTAGCACTCCCAGATCCCTTTGTGCTTTGGCTTTATTAATTTTCTCACCATTTAGAAAGTAGTCTATGTTTTTATTCTTTCTGCCAAAGTGCAAGACCTCGCACTTGCTCACGTTAAATTCCATCAGCCTGATCAGATGAAGGGGTAAATGTAGGAGAATGTGTCTGGGTGTGTTACGCTTCGGCGGGTTGGTCTGGACTTGTTGGGCCAAAGAGCCTGTTTCCATACTGTAAGTAATCTAATCTAAATCTAATCTATACATGTTGTCTGACGAGATCGAGTGAATCCTTAGAAGAGTATAAAGGCAGTATGAGTATACTTAAGAGGGAAATCAGGAGGGCAAAAAGGGACATGAGATAACATTGCCAAATAGAACTAAGGAGAATCCAAAAGGATTTTACAAAGACATTAACTAAAATAGAGTAAATAGGGAGAGAATAGGGCCCCCTCAAAGATCAGCTAGGAGGCCTTTGTGTGCTGCCACAGGTGATAGGAGACATAATAAATGTGCATTTTGCATCAATGTTTACTGTGGAAAATGACATGGAAGATATAGAATGTAGTGAAATAAATTGTGACATCTTCAAAATGTTTATATCACAGAAGAGGATGTGCTGGATGTCTTGAAATGCATAAAATTGGTTACATCCCCAGGACCTGATCAGGTGTACACGAGAACTCTGTGGGAAGCCAGGGAAATGATTCCGGTGCCTGCTACTGAGATATTTGTATCATCGATAGTCACAGGTGAGGTGCCAGAGGACTGGAGGTTGGCGAATGTGGTTCCACTGTTTAAGAAGGGCGGTAAGGACAAGCCAGGGAACGAAATGCCAGTGAGCCTGACAGCGGTGGTAGGCAAGTTCTTGGAGGGAACCCTGAGGGATAGGATGTACATGTATTTGGAAAGGCAAAGAGTGATTAGGGATAGTCAACATTGCTTTGTGAGTGGAAAATCATGTCTCACAAACTTGATTGAGATTTTAGCAGAAGTAACAAAGTGGAATGATGAAGGCAGAGCGGTGGAGGTGATTTATTTCAAGTTCAGTAAGATGATCGACAAGGTTTCCCATGGGAGATTGGTTATCCAGCGTAGATGTCATGGAATACAGGGAAAACTAGCCATTTGGATACAGAACTGACTCAAAGGTAGAAGACAGAGGGTTGTGGTGGACGGTTGTTGTTCAGACTGGAGGCCTGTGACCAGTGGAGTGCCATAAGAATCAGTGCTGAATCCACCACCTTTCGTTATTTATATAAATGATTTGAATGGGAGCATAAGAGGTACAGTCAGTAAGTTTGCAGATGACACCAAAATTGGAGGTGTAGTGGGCAGCGAAGAAGGTTACCTCGGATTGCAACAGGATCTTGATCAGATGGGCCAATGGGCTTAGGAGTGGCAGATGGAGTTTAATTTACATAAATGCGAGGTGCTGCATTTTGGGAAAGCAAGTCTGAGCAGGAGTTATACTCTTAATGGCGAGATCTTAGGGAGTGTTGCTGAACAAAGAGACCTTGGAGTGCAATTTCATTGTTCCTTGAAAGTAGAGTCGGAGATAGATAAGTTAATGAAGTAGACGATTGGTGTCCTTTCCTATATTGGTCAGAGTATTGAGTACAAGCGTTGGAACGTCATGTTGTGGGTCTACAGAAAGTTAGTTAGGCCACTTTTGGAATATTGCGTGCAATTCTGGTCTCCTTCCTATCAGAAGGAAGTTGTGAAACTTGAAAGGGTTCAGAAAAGATTTACAAGGATGTTGCTAGTGTTGGAGCATTTGAGCTGTATGGAGAGCCTGAATATGCTAGGGCTGTTTTCAGTGGTACGTCGGAGGCTGAGGGGTGACCTTATAGACGTTTATAAAATCATGAAGGGCATGGATAGGGTAAATGGACAAGATGTTTTCCTTGGTGTGGGGGCGTCCAGAAGTAGAGGGCATATGTTTGGGGTGAGAGGGGAATGATATAAAGGAGACCAAAGGGGCAGCTTTTTCATGCAGAGGGTGGTATGTGTATGGAATGAGCTGCCAGAGCAAGTGGTGGAGGCTGGTACAATTGCAACATTTAAAAGGCATCTGGATGGATATATGATAGGAATGGTTTGGAGGGATATGGCCCGGGTCCGGGCAGGTGGGACTAGTTTGAGTTGCGATATCTGATCGGCATGGATGGGTTGGACCAAAGAGTCTGTTTCCATGCTGTACATCTCTATGACTAATTTAGAAATGACAATAATTGAACATGTACTGTCAAATAAATAAATGTTTTATGTTATTAAATTGTAGCAGACTGTAAGTTGAGAATTTGCAATTTTTAGAATGAATAATAAAGAACGAAAAACAAAGAAAATTCCAGTACAGGAGCAGGCCCTTCAGGCCTCCAAGTCTGCACCGGTCCAGATCCTCTGTCTAAACCTGCTGCCTATTTTCTAAGGATCTGTATCCCTCTGCTTCCTGCCCATTCATGTATCTGTCTAGTTATATGTTAAATGGTGCTCCCACCAAATATTCCAAATATGCTCTGACCAGAGCCTTGTAAAGACTCAGAAATCTATCCCTGCTTTAATATTCAAGTCCTCTCAAAATAAATGTCATAATTGTATTTGTCTTTCTGACCGGATAAGCTACCTGAATCAATGAACGTATGATGAACATTAATAAACTTATCATGGAGTTACAAAAATGAACAGTGATTAAAGTTTGCTGGGTAATGGATCCCAACTTTGTCTAAACTCTCTGTGCTAATCCATATGCTGCAGAATCGAGACAGGCTGAGCTCCCTACAGACGGTTTGCAAACAATCCTGACAGCTACAGTACATACCCTGCAATACCCTCCTGAAGATGGACTTTATTGGGACATTGGAATGTCGCCCTTGGGCCATCAATATGCCAACCCCTGGTTAGTCTGATTTATCAGGGTAAATGAACCTGATCATTCCATTGGCAGATCCTCCGTACCCTCCCAAGGACTTGAAGACTTGGAAGGATAAGAATCACCTCAAAACCCCACGGAGTGTGGTAACTGGAGAATAACCACTGAGAAAGAAAACAACTCCAAGACAATCGGAAGAATAAGAAGGCATCACCATGTGTAGCCTGGCCATGTTCTAGTGTGGTAGTACATGATCAGCCAATGTTAAGTAAAAGCATAAGATAATTTGCAATACTTTTCATTACTTTATACTAAATTTTATTGTACTAACATTGACTGTGCTTAATAAACAAATATTATTGTTTGTAAGAGTTGCCTCACAGTTCTTTTGTTGAATAGGAGACTTTAAACTGACTGTGCGGCAGATACAACAACTTGCTAACTATTCACTCAACCTGCAAGTTTACCTTGAGACATTCCTATGCAAGAACTCGCAACTCTGTTTGCACTTCAGATTCTGAATTTTCTCCCCATTTGTAAAATAGTCCATGCCTCTCTTTCTCCTCACAAAGTGCATCACCTCACGCTTTCCCAAGATGTACTCCATCTGCCACTTCTTTTCCCACTCTCCTACTCTATCTAAATCCTTCTGCTGCCTCCCTGCCTCCTAAATGCTACCTGTCCCTCTATGTACCATTATTTCGTCTAAAGGCCTACCCAGAATGCCCTCAGTTCCTTCATATACTTCGTTAATGTACAAAGTAAAAGGTTGTGGTCCCAACACTGAGCCTTGTGGAACACCAGTTGTCATCAGCTGCTATCCTGAGAAGGACCCTTTTATCCCCACTCTCTACTTTCAGCCAGACAGCCAAGCATTTGCACACACTAGTACTTTGTCTCTAACGAAATGGGGCCTTATTTTACTCAGCAGCCTCCTGTGTGGCAACTTGTCAAAGTCCTTCTTGAAGTCCAGGTGGATAACATCCATTGGCTTTCCTTCACCTCACTTGCTTGTTACATCCTCAAATAACTCGTACAGATTTATGAGGTATGACGTCTCCTTGATGAAACCATACCGACTTTACCCAATTTTACAATTCACTTGCAAGTATTCAGAAATCTCATCCTTCACAATGGATTCCAGGATCTTACACATGACTGAGGTTGTGCTAATCGGTCTGTCACTTTCTGCCTTTTGCCTTATTCCCTTTTTAAAGAGGGTGTCACGTTATCAACTTTCTAGTCTTCTGAGCCTCTCCCTGATTATAGAAGTTCATGAAAGATCACCACAAATGTCTCCATTACTTCTTCAGCTATCTCCCTTGGCAGTCTGCGATATCGTCCATCTGGTCCAGTTTATTTACCCATTTAGTTTTTCAAGCAACTTCTCCTAATCAGCTCTGCCCCCATGCTGTCATGAATTTGTCATATACTATTCGTGTCTTTCACTGTGAAAACTGACATGAAATAATTGTTCAGTTTCTCAGTCATTATTTGTTCCTCATTACTATATCTCCAGCGTCGTTTTCCGCGCCCCAATGTCCAATTCTGCCTTTCTTCTGCCCTCTATATATCTAAAGAATCTCCTACAGTCTTTTATATTACTGGCTAGCTTACCCTAATATTTAATATTCTTCCTCCTATTTCTTATTTTGTTGCCCTGTATTGGTATTTGAAAGCTTCCAATTCCTCTGGTTTTCCACTGGCATTTACCATGTTACCTGATTTCTCTTTTGCTTTTTCGCTAACTCTGATTTTCCCTGTCATCCATTGTTGACTCATCCTCCCCAGATCATGACTCTTTTAGCTTGGGATGAATTTCTGCTGTGTCTCCTGACTTACTCCCAGAAACTCCCCACATTACTGTCCCACTGTCTTTACTGCTAGCCTACTCTCCCAGTCAATTCAAACCAGTTCCTCCCTCATGCTCTTGTAGTTGCTTTTATTCAGTGGTAATATTGTGAACTCTGATTCTATCTTCACCTATTAAATTGAAGAGTAGGTTAAATAATATTATGCTCACTGCATCATAAAGCTTTCTTTACCTTTAGCTCCCTTATCAAGTCTGCCTCATTGCACAACTCTAAATCCGGTATTGCCCGATCCCTCATTGCCTGCACCATAAGCTGCTCCAAAAAGCCACCTCGTAGACATTCCATAAATTCTATTTCATGCAAACCACGACCAACTTTATTTTCCCAGTCCACCTGCATATTGAAATCTCCGCAATCACTGTAACTTTGCCTTTCCTATACATCTTTTCTATCTCCTGATATGTCACCCGCCCCAGCTCCTGACTGTGATTTGTAGGCCTGTACATAACTCCAACTGTGGTTATTCACCTTTTCCTCAGTTGTAACCACACGGATTCTACACCATCTGTCCCTACTTTGAGTTTTGGGAACTGAATGATGGGAATATAAAACATTTTAGCGTTGTCACAAGTTCATAGTTTAGACATTGATTAGAAATATAAATTGTCAACTCCATTGGCCACAATCTATCTATTTGGCCAAATATTCTGTCTGTATTAGGGGAGAATGCAGACATTTGAAACTGTTCGAAAAGCAAGGTATGAAGAGGACATGAGTCTATAAATAGATTAAGATGGGTCAAGTGAGCAGACAAATATTGTTGTACGCAGCATCGTAAGAAAAACTGTGCACTCAAAGTTGTTGGCGGGTAGAATTTAAAGGCAGTGTATTATTTCAATGGAGAGATTGGGTTGAAGCGCAGAGCAACCGGGCACTTGGGTTACCAAATGGAGAGAGTGATGGCCATAATGACATGCAAATAAGTGCAGAGAAGATTCACTCAACTAACCCCTGTGAGGAACGTTTATTTCAGTAGGAAATCTTGAACTGACTGATTCTGGATCTGCTGGAATTTAGGCGAACAACATGTGATCTTGGTAACCCCAAAATATTCCCAGTAGTCTTTTCAATTTGAACTCTGAAACAATATTTCAGCTTGTGAGAGACATTACCAGGAGTGGATGGACAATAAAACAAAAGAATATCT
The DNA here is from genome assembly GCF_037043375.1 of Chiloscyllium plagiosum. Lineage (NCBI taxonomy): Eukaryota > Metazoa > Chordata > Chondrichthyes > Orectolobiformes > Hemiscylliidae > Chiloscyllium > Chiloscyllium plagiosum. Next base: position 46,210,958 of record NW_028270182.1, on the reverse strand, counting down.
CAATAAAGAAGATAGATCATAGAACATAGAACAGTACAGCAGAGAACAGGCCCTTCAGCCCACGATGTTGTGCCGACCATTGATCCTCACGTATGCACCCTCACATTTCTGAACCATATACATGTCCAGCAGACTCTTAAATGTCTCCAATGATCTTGCTTCCACAAATGCTGCTGGCAACGCATTCCATGCTCTCACAACTCTCTGTGTAAAGAACCCGCCTCTGACATCTCCACTACACTTTCCTCCAAACAGCTTAAAACTATGTTAGCCATTTCTGCACTGGGAAATAATCTCTGGCTGTCAACTCTATCTATGCCACTCATTATCTTATATACCTCAATTAGGTCCCTTCTCCTCCTTTTCTCCAATGAAAGAAGTCCGAACTCAGTCAAACTTTCTTCGTTAGATAAGCCCTCCATTCCAGGCAGCATCCTGGTAGACCTCCTCTTAACCCTCTCCAAAGCATCCACATCCTTCCTATAATAGGGCAACCAGAACTAGACGCAGTATTCCATGTGTAGTCGAACCAAAGTTTTATAGAGCTTCAACAAGATCTCACGATTCTTAAATTCAATCGCCCTGTTAATGAAAGCCAAAACGCCATATGCTTTCTTTCCATCCCTGTCCCCTTCGATGGCCATTTTAAGGGATTTATGTATCTGCACACCAAGATCCCTCTGTTCCTCCACACTGCCAAGAATCCTATCCTTAATCCTGTACTCAGCTTTCAAAGTCGACCTTCCAAAATACATCACCTCGCATTTATCCAGATTTAATTCCATCTGCCACCTCTCAGCCCATGTCTGCATCCTGTCAATGTCCCGCTGCAGACTACAACAGTCCTCTATACTGTCAACGACACCTCCAACTTTTGTGTCGTCTGCAAACTTGCTGACCCATCCTTCAATCCCCTCATCCAAGTCATTAATAAAAATTAAAAACAGTAGAGGCCCAAGGACAGAGCCCTGTGGTACACTACTCACCACTGACTTCCAGGCAGAATATATTCCTTCTACTACCACTCGCTGTCTTCTGTTGGCCAGCCAATTCTGTCCCCAGACAGCTCAGTTCATCTGTATCCCATTCCTCCTGACCTTCTGAATGAGCCTACCATGGGAAACCTTATCAAATGGTTTGCTGAAGTCCATATACACCACATCCGCAGCTCGACCGTCATCAACTTTTCCAGTCACATCCTCAAAGAACTCGATAAGGTTTGTGAGGCAAGACCTGTCCCTCACAAAGCCGTGATGACTGCATTTAATCAAACAATTCTCTTCAAGATGGTCATAAATCCTCTCCCTCAGAATCCTTTCTAACAGCTTGCAGATGACAGACGTGAGACGTACTGGTCTGTAACTGCCGCGGATTTCCCTATTTCCTTTCTTGAAGAGAGGAATTACATTTGCCTCTCTCCAGTCCTCAGGTACGACTCCAGTGGACAGCGAGGATGCAAAGAACTTCGCAAGTGGCGAAGCAATTGCATTTCTCGTTTCCCAAAGCAGCCGAGAACAAATCTGGTCCTGGGCTGGCGACTTGTCAATCTTAATGTTTGACAAAAATTTCAGCACATCAGCTTCCTCGACCTCTATCCATTCCAGCATGCACACCTGCTCTTCAAAGGTTTCATTCTCTACGAAGTTCGTTTCTTTCGTACAGTTAGAAGAAAGGAAAACTCATTTACTGCTTCCCCTACTTCCTCAGACTCCACACACAAGTTCCCTATGCTACCCCTGATCGGCCCTGCACTTTCTTTGACTATTTTCTTATTCCTCACATAAGTGTAAAATGCCTTTGTGTTCTCCCTAATCCGTTCTGTCAAGCCTTTCTCGTGCCCCCTCCTGGCTCTCCTCAGACCATTTTTGAGCTCCTTCCTCGCCTGCCTGTAATCGTCTAGAGCTAAGCGTTACCCTAGCTTCACCTTATGTAAGCTACCTTCTTCCTTTTGACGAGAAGAACCATCACTGTTGTCATCCAAGGTTCCTTTATCTTACCGCTTCTTGCCTGTCTCAGAGGGACATATTTATTCATTACTTGCAATAACTGTTCCTTAAACAATCTCCACATGTCTATAGTGCCTTTACCATGGAACAATTGCTCCCAGTCAATGCTTCCTATCTCATGTCTAATCGCATCATAGCTTCCTCTTCCCAAATTAAATATCCTCCCATTTTGCTATCCTCTCCTTTTCCATAGCTATGTATAACGTGAGGCAGTTATGGTCACTATCACCAAAATGCTCTCCTACCACAAGATCTGATAACTGCCCCGGCTCGTTTTCGAGCACTAAGTCTATAATGGCCTCTCCCCTCGTCGGTCTAACAACGTACTGAGTTAGGAAAACCTCCTGAACACACCTTACAAAAACAGCTCCAATCAAATCTTTTGCTCGAAGGAAGTTCCAATCAATATTGGGAAAATTAAAGTCAGCCATTACAACAACACTACGACGTCCACACTTTTCCAAAATCTGCTGACCTATGCTTTCTACAATCTCCCTGCTACTATTGGGGGGCCTGTGGTAAACCCCGAACGAGTGACTACTCCCTTGCTGTTCCTAATTTCCACCCATACTGACTCGGTAGGCAGATCTTCCTCGACAATGGAAGCTTCTGTAGCTGTAATACCCTCTCTGATTAGTAGTGTAACACCTCCTCCTCTTTCCCCCCCTCCCAATTCTTTTTAAATGCTCTAAACACCGGAACATCCAGCAACCATTCCTGCCCTTGAGAAGCCCATGTCTCTGTTATGACCACAACATCATAGCACCAGGTACTGATCCATGCTCTAAGTTAATCACTTTTATTCCTGATACTCCTTGCGTTAAAGCAAACACACTTTAACTAATCCCTTGGTATCTTCCCAGGAAAATCCTTCCCACGAGCTGTCTACCTCTTGCTATTGCCTCACCTGCATCAACTCTCACCTCCGGTATACAGCTCAGGTTCCCAGATGTTGCTTGTTTTAACCACTAAAAGTGACGTGTATTTGTGAACTCTCTTCCCAGATAGCAATTGAGGATGAGACATTGAATATTCCTAAGGCAGAGGCAGGCAGATACTTGACTAAGTGTGACGCACTAATGTTGTAAGGGAAAAGGAGGAATGTGTGATTAAGGTCACAATAAGATCATCCACGATCTTATCGCATGACGGAGCTGTATTGGTGACTTACCCCTGATGTTTTTTTAGATACTGAAAAATTATGAGACGATTCTCATGCACAAGGCAGACTTCTCCTTTCGGTTATTAGGCACAACTTTCCACATGTGACTTTTAAACAGCCCTGGAAAAAGCACTCAGGAAAGTTTCATGGTTTTGGAGAACGATCAGGAGCATAGGGCAAAGTCAAAGCCTCCCTTGAAACTGCTTTAGAAGTCAGGCATTTTAACGGAGCTCGACCAGCATTAATTGCCCTTGAGACGTTCCAGTCCAGTTGGTGTTGGTCCATCCAAGGGAGTGCCAGCTGTGCATCTCATGTGCTGGTTTAGCTGGGAGTAAATATTACTAGTGGTGGATGGAGTGTTAAACAAGCTGCCATGCTGTGGTGAACAGCTCGCAGGAAAACACAGGAAAACTGACTCACTGTCAAAGCGAACGTATGGAATGGAATTTATTGTTTTTTCAGAGAAATATTAACCTTACAGATACAGGTCTGTAATAATGGAGGGAAGTCTGTTATTGGTTTCCTTAAAATAATGGTTCAAACAGCTGGAATAACGTTTGTGCTTTTGATTGACGATGTTTGCACTGGGCATGTGAATTATTTTGGATGTTTTCAGAGATGGCTGGGCTGTCTTAGGTTGAGTAAGTGCTGATACGCCATAGGATGATACTGCTTTGTAATCTCGCCACTTACTAAGCACAGTTCGCCAGAACAAACCAAAAGTCCCATTGGCTCTTGCTTCACAATATATCAAAGCTTTCATGGCTTCCACCACATGGAATCATGCAATAAAGACAAGACCCATCAAGTCTGCATCATCCAGTGCTGATGCAAGTGTTTTATAAAGATTGTGAGGTTGCATTCCTAAACCATCCTCCCAGGCAGTGCATTCTTGACACATATCATACTCTGGGTTCAAAGCAGATTCCTCAAATCCTCGCTTTGTATCTTCTCTTCCATTTCAAACGTATGTACCCTTGTTTTTGACCCTTTGACTAAGGGGAAAAGCTGTTGTCTGTTCACTCTGCCCATATCTCTCATGGACTTATACACCTCTATTAGGTTCACCCCTCACCCTTCTCTGCTTCAAAAGCAAATCTAGCCTATCTTCATGGTTTGAGTTCTCTCTTGTCTCATTACATCTTCCAAAGTGCAGCATCTCCCATATTTCAGTGTTACCTTTTATCAGCTATTGATCTTGCCATCTGAACAATCCGTTTGTACCCTCCTGTACCCTAACACTGCTCAGTGTGATCCACCCGGTTAATCATTGTGTGATCCATAACATTGTTTATCATCCTCCAATATCTCCCACATTCTTATCATCAACATTGATGAATTTCAGAAACAAACCTTGATTTTCTTCCTGTTTACAGATGTTGTAGAATTGGGAATTCCAGTCTCGTTTTTTCCCTATTTTGGTGAATTTACAGCGTGAATCAGTTGTGGTCTTCTCTGAGGGAGCCACAAATATTATTTTAGACATGGAGCTGAATTCTGCTTTCATACTCCGCCCCTCTGCATGTATTATTAATAAGGCTTGGACATCATTAACCTTGAACTAACTTTTGGCACCTTGTCCTGCAACATTTCCATTTTACGTGGGCCTGCAGCTTAATCTTTACAATATTCGCTGCAGTAGTCAGAGCTGAAAGATCTTTATCATCTGTAGGATGGACACAGGCTCATTCATTAATTTTGTTTGAAAGAACTAATTCAACGATGATTGAGATTGATTTAAATTCTGGATTATAAACACATTACAGAAGACCAATTCACGTTTTACGTTGAATTGGAAGGGAATTAAAAGAACAAACACCCACCGATTTGAACATTGTTTAAAAAGTGATGTCATGTTGAAGTAATGTATTAAGGAAGACCAAGCATCAATTTCCGGTTGAATATTGTGAGGACATTGTTCAAACAAATAGTGTTCTTGTCTTTTGCTCCTCATTCTTACAACTGAACGTCCAATGTAATCTGAGGTGAGATCAGCGTGAATTCCCCTTCAATTGAAGCAGGACTCGAATGAGGGTGGAATCAAGGACCCTGAGCAAAACAGTGATTAATGGGAATTAGAAAACATTTTGCACTGGTAATGGGTACAATGGGAAATGCAGTCTCTTCAAGGTATCTTCCAAGTTGCAAGTCATCCTGGCTCGGGAATAATTTGCTGTTCCTTCACAAGTAATGTTAAAAATCTTGGAATGCTCCTACAAACAGCTCTGTGTGGATCTGCATCACTTTGGTCTGAAGATGTAAAACAGGGCAACTCTGTGTCGCTTAGTTCAGAGCCATTGGGGATGACAAATAAACTCTGATCTTGCCCGTGCCTTCGCATACCATGGATGAATATGTCCTATGACATCAGGAGCATGATATGACATTGATAACAATTGGGATCAGTACTTCAATCAGTTACTTTCAGAGAATTGATCGTACGAGTTCAACATTTTCAAAATTCATTATGACAGTGGCAATAAATTATCGGTATTTAGAGAGCTGTCACGCACAGAGTTTTTAATTTTTCGTTCAAAAACCATAACGAAATACTTGAGAGACAACAGAAATGGCAGTTTCACTGTTCCTTTTCAGATCAGACATCTATCCACAGTGCAAAAGAGTAACTCAGTTGAAACTGCTGGAAAACCATAACAGATTCTGAGCAGAGAGAAACACAATTAACCTTTTGAGTTCAATATGAGTTTCTCAGAAGAGGATCATATCAGACTCAATACGCTCCTTATGCTTCTCCCTCCACACCCTGAAACATTTGTGTGGTTTTGTCACTGTTTACTGTTTGCATTTCAGGTTTACATTTTCCACAGTATTCCCAAGCACAGTGACTTCGTTTGGGGGATGGGGAAGTGGGAGGGAGAGGGGGCGTGTTTTCTCAGGCGTTAGCACGGCTGTCTCACAGTACAAGGGACCCCGTTTGGGAGGAATGGGGCATGTTGTCTCAGTGGTTATCACGGCTGTCTCACGATACCAGGGACCCGGTTTGGGGGAGGGGTGGGGCATGGTGTCTCAGTGGTTAGCACGGTTGTCTCACAGTGCCAGGGATCCCGTTTGGGGGAAGGGGGAATGGTGTCTCAGTGGTTAGCACGGCTGTCTACAGTACCAGGGACCCGGTTTGGGAGGGAGGGGGAGGGGGCATGGTGACTCAGTAGTTAGCACGGCTGTCGCACAGTACCAGGGACACGGTTTGGGGGAGTATGGGGGAGGGGGGGGGAATAGTGTCTCAGTGGTTCGCATGGCTGTCTCACAGTACCAGATACCCAGTATGGAGGAGGCAGGCATGTTGCCTTAGTGGTTAACACGGCTGTCTCACCGTACCAGGGTCCCGGTATGCAGGAGGGTAGGGGGAGTGGTGTTTCAGTGGTTAGCATGGCTGTCTCACACTATCAGGTACCCTGTTTGGGGGGAGGGGGAAGGGGCATGGTGTCTCTGTGGTTTGCACGGCTGTCTCACAGTACCAGGGACCCTGTTTTGTGAGGAGTGGGAGGTGGAGGGGGACATGGTGTCTCAGTGGTTAGCACGGCTGTTCATAGTACCAGGGACCCGGTTTGGGGGAGAGAGGGAAGGGGCATAGTGTCTCAGTAGTTAGCACGGCTATCTCGCAGTATCAGGGACCCGTTTTGAGGTGAGGTGGAGAGGGACATGGTTTCTTAGTGGTTAGCAAGGCTGTCTCACAGTATCAGAGACCTGGTTTGGGAGGGGGCAGGGGAGGGGGACATGGTGTCTTAGTGGTTAGCATGACAGTCTCACAGTACCACCGACCAGGTTTGGGCGGGAGGGGGAGGGGACATGGTGTCTCAGTGGTTATCACGGCTGTCTCACAGTACCTGGGACCATGTTCTGGGGGATTGGGAGGGGAAGGAGAACATTTTGTCTCAGTGGTTAACACGGCTGTCTCATAGTACCATGGACCCGGTTTGGGGGGAGGGGAGGGGAGAATGGTGTCTCAGTGGTTAGCACGCCTGTCTCACAGTACCAGGGACCCGGTTTGTGGGCGAGCAGGAGGGGAACACGGTGTCTCAATGTTTAGCAAGGCTGTCTCACAGTACAAGGGTTCCGGTTAGCTTCCAGCTTCAGGTCTGTTTGTCTTTAGTTTTCACATTCTCCCTATGCTTGCAAGTGTTTCCTCCAGGGGCTCCAAGTTCTTCCCACAGTACAAATAGATTTAGTGAATAGACGATGCTACATTACCCATCGTGTGCAGCTAGGTGTGTTTGCTATGGGAAATGCAGGGATATGGGAGGAGGCGGGCTAGCCAAAGGAAGTGCAGGAATAATGAATGAGGTGGTTCTGTGTTAAATGCTCTGCAGAAGGTCAATGTGGGCTCAATGGGCCAATGTCCTCTCAAATAAGAAAAATAGAAGTCAAATCAAGCAAAGAAAGATACTGTAGATCTGAATCAAAAAGAAATAGAGTGCCAGGGAAACGGAGCAGGTTTGCCAGTCTCTGTCGAGTGAAAAACATTTAGCATTTGAGTCCCCTGACCGTACAGCAGATCTGAAAGAAGCTGGGAAATAGTGTAATGTATGTTGCTGAAGTGAGATGAATGTACGGAGAAATAGAGAGATAGAAAGAAATAAAAAAAACAAACAACGGGATTGTTGATAATCAGCTGGGATGAAAATAAAATGTGAAAGTATTTTAATTTATTTTTCACCTCTTCCCATATTCCCGAGTATCGTGCCTTTGTAGGTACATGTCCAAGTACCTGTTTGAAGCGAGATCTGTCCCCTCTATCTCTCTTGCCTGAGTGTGATTTTCTTCTTTACCTCATTAATGGGACATGGGTGGTGTTGGCTGGGCCAGTATTTAATTTTCTTTCTGAGTTGCTCTTGAGAAGGTGCTGGGGAACTGCCTTTCTGAACTATTGTGCTTCGTCGTGCTGTCGGCTGCCAGTGCTTAGGTCTGTCTGGTTTCACTTCTTTTAGACCTCGTAGTGTTATAACTGAATGACTGGCCTACCCATTTCAAAGGGCATTTGAGAGACTAACATTGCTGAGGGTCTGGAGTAATATGTAGGCCAGACCAGTGAAGACAGCACGTTTCCTTCCTTGAAAGACACAAGTGAGTCAGGTGTTCTTAGTTTTAATAACCATCAATATTTCATTAGATTGTTAAATCCAAATATGTCATTTAATTCAAAGTCCGCCATCTGTTGTGGTGGGATTGAAGTCCGGGTTTAGGTATCACCTGGGTCCCTGGATTTATAGACTGGAGAAAATACCGCTAGACCATCACGTCCCCAACATCTCCACCAGCAGTCGTGGTGTTGCTATTATCATGACTGAGGTACAGAAAACTGTGCAGTCACATTGTCAACTACTTCCATGGAGAGCAGAACTATTCATATTTCAGGTCATGGGACTACACAGAAATGTACAGTTTATCAGCCAAGAATAAAAGCGGAAGAGAGATAGACATTTTCAACACTGAGTGGTTGTGACATGTATGAAGGGATTGAATTGCTCCTGTCATTGGAAAGTCAGTGGAGGTTCTCTGGTTGGTTTTCTCAGATTTGTGTGTCTGCTGCTGCATTCATTCAGGGAGACCTGAGGTTCTGTTGTCCCCACCCTGGACAAGTTATGGGGCATCTGGGTCTGCAGAGACTGCATAGTGGGAAGCAGGATACTGCACTTTCCTTGCTGGGATTTCTACAAATATTTCCCAATGTTGAACCTTTTCCAAGTGCAAAGTGTGAAGCCAATTTATTTCAACAATGAGGAGGTCACTGAGCTGTGCAACCTCCTTCAGCATAACCTGCAGTCTCACACCAGGAAGAGGACTGTACTCAAAATGCCCATCAACAATTTTGATTCTGGAACTTTCCAGACAGAAGTGGGTGACATGTCAATTATGACAGAGTTCCACCCTCTCTCCTATTCATGAAGTGACAGAGGCCATCTCTGTCTGGTGAGGTGAATCTGTTGGTTCGGTCAAAACAGAGAATGCAACAGAAAATCTTTTGGAAATTTTAGACAACACGTAGACTGGCGAAAGTGAGGATCTTCATGAAATTTAGAATGAGAAAAGTTCAAGAACTGGGAAAATTCATTGTAGTGAAGGTTGGTAAGCTGCTGGACAAGGTTGGTGATTAATTTAGAGGGTTATAGAGATAGGGTTGGAGAAATGAGCTTGCTGGATGACTATTTTCGGAACTGGTTTGGACACGATGGATCAATGGCCTCATTCCGCACTGTCGTTTCCTTAATTACATGAGGTAGGTCAAAGTTCATCAAAGCCCTTTATATTATGGAAATGATCCTGCAGACTGGAAAGTAGCTCTTGTGCCCACAAATATTTTAAACAGGACGGAGAGTGAAATCAGAAAACCAACTGGTGGATAACTTGATGACAGTTGTGAGGAAATTATGAGCATTTTTTTTTGTAATTAACGATAACTAGAGACTTGGAGAATAATTATATGATTGAGCAGCGTCAACCGAGATTCAGGACAGGGAAACTACCATTGAAAAACTTACTGGAGTTTGTGGGGGATCCTGGTTGTGACAACGTTGAATGAGAACCAGTGGAAACGGTGCATTTGAATTTTCAGAAATTTGACATGATTGCTCACAGGTGAGTGACAAAAGTTAAAGTCCTTGGGTAAGGGGGAATATCCTATATTGATTCAGAATTGGATGATGAAGAGAATACAGAGACTAGGGTCCTCCTTTGGACAGAACGCCACGACGCATTGTGTATGACACGTATCAGTGCTTGGAGCACTACTATTTGTAACGCAAAGAAGTGATTTGAATGTGAACAACACGTACCGTGCTTTTCATTTTGCATTTATTCGATGTTGAAAGGGTGGGAAGTGCTTTTGGCAAAAAGGACCTGGATGTCCATGGTCAGAAGTCACTAACAGACTTTACGCATAGTATCTATTAATCAGGAGAGGAAAAGGAAATGTCAGCCTTCATTACAAAGTGAATCGTGTGTAGGAGTAAAAACACCTTCCTGCAGTTATGGAGTGTTGTTGAGGCGAAATTTGGGCTATTGCGGACAGACTTTCTCTCCTTTATAAACAATGATTTCCTTGTCACCGAGACAGTACATAGGTATTCCATCAGAATAATCTCTGGGAAAGCGCGAAGGAAATGGATGTTCAATTTGCAGCACAGTGTGACAATAAGAGCTGACTGCATTGAATCTTGAAGATGATGTACTAACATACATTATTTCCTTTAAAAAACATTGGTAGCATGAGAAATTTCATTTTCCCCATTATATGTGCTTCTTGGTCGTTTACGTAGCTCTGTGAATCTCCCATGTTGGTTGAGAGAGAGCTCTAGGTTCTGAATGAACTCTCACCGCCTCAATGTGCAGTTGGTGTGTGAACCTGTTCTGAATGTCACATTGTTCACAAATCGGTCAGCAGCTGCAATTTCTTACTTCTGAAAGAGTTAGCCATTCCCAATAGCTTCTGAACTCTAAATGGAATACCGGTCTTACTTCTTGGAGATGTCTCCCCAAACATTTGTCTTTCTTATGCACTGTCAACAAACCACATTAATATATCAATTGTGTACCATTGGCAATGGAGCCAGGAGGAACAATATGGTGCAGTCCATGTGCAGTCTCTGCTTCATTGGTTTGTCATGTTGGGGTGTCGATAACATCCTCCTATTCCTGTGCACGGGCCTGAGGGGCTGAACGGCCGCCTCCTGGTCTCATGGGAGAAACTCAAGAACCTGACTGCGCAACCCGGCTTCCTGTTTAAAGGCTCAATATGTTTGACTAGGTTTTTCTCTTCCTGTGCAATAGACAGGACGGAGTGAATGAACTATCCATATTCTTATCCAAAGTGTTGATGGGGTGAATGACCTTCTCACATTCCTGTTAAGTTAGGTTGAGGTGCTGAATAAGCTCTTCCCTTTACTGTCGGAATGCACAGTGTCCAGCAGGATTGTTACAAGAATGTTTCCGACACTTTAACAACACAAGCCGAAATTCTATCCGGTCTTTTGCTGCACATGGGCACAGACTGCTTCAGGAACTGAGTGGGACACATTGTTCGGAATGTTGTGTGATCTCCGGTGACCATCTTCACTTCTAAGCTTATGATGGGGGAAATGACATGGCGGCATAACTGAAGATGTAGGCACTGTGGATCTTCTGAAGAGATGTCCCAGGACTGAGATGATAGTTGGCCAAGAACCAGGAACATCTTCGTTGTGCTTAATCACTCCAACCAGTGGAGAGGTTATACCTGATTTCCTTAAAGATCAATTTTCTACGGGTTCCTTGATACCAGCATGAGTTAATCCTGTCCTGTTAGCAACGCCACTCTTATCTTGCGTTCATATACTTTTTAATTTCAATAGGTCACGGTGTATGTGTGGGGAGTGTTTCCTTCTCACAGAGGGAAGTGACTGTCGGAACGTCTGTATTCCATGGAGTTAGGGGAAGTAGATCACTGAGATAGTTGAAAAACAGGAATGGATGAATATTTGAAACGTCAGGCAGTCCAGGGGTTGGGGCCTAGAGCAGATCAGCCATGAGCCTATTGATGGTAAAGACTGGCTGTAGGGACCGAATGACCTACACCTGCTTCTAATGTTCTTGCAATATGTTATTGTAAGGTTCATCGTTGCTATTTTCCTAGAAATCCTGTGAAGGAATGTTGTAGTCAGAGAGACCAGAGGATTTTGTGAGTAATATCTGGGTACAGTATTTGGGCATTATTCACTGTGAATCTGGGTCTACAATATGACAAATAAATGGAGATGGCGGAACGTCTGTAAAGAGAGAGGAGTAGGCTGTTTCACAGTAACACCCACTCTTTTCACAAGAAAGTGTTCCAATCTACACCAAACCATACTTGACTGTCTTCAGGAGCTGAATGGTCTCCTCTGTTTCGGTGCACCAGGTACCAGGAGCAAGTAATCTCCAACTGCTCCTGAGTAGCAGATTGAGGGGCTGAATGGAATGTGGCGAATTAGGACTGAGGAACAGTTGTGGTACCCTGCTCCACCAGGCACTATGGTTGTAGCTGATCAGATTATGGTCTTAGCGCAACGTCCATATCTGTAATTCATTATCTTTGAGTCACTTTCCCGTGAAATACTTAAGTAACACACCTTTGAATAAATGTAAACACACAGGTACCACAGACTTGCAGGGAAGAGATTTCTTGCTCAAACTGTTCTTCGGGAATTTCCCCTTATCCTTGTTCCTCCCGAGGTTAGTCATTGTTTCTTTGTCTATTCCCACTCCTCCATGGCTCACGACAAATTATCAATGTAACCAAGTGTGTGATACAACTAATGATATCCGTCTGAGATTGGGTCAGGCTCAGAGTTAGGAACAAGTAAGGAAGACTTCTTAAATTTATAAAAATAACTAATTTAAAACCAAAGCGAAGGCACTTGAATTAGGATGGAAAGAGAAATGACAAACAGTTTCGATATTGACAAATGTACATCAACATTTATTTTCCTATAACTCTGACACGCATGCCTGAAGGCAAAATGAATAAAGAATTCCGCAGAATATTCGTTCGGAAGATCTTCGTGCAAATAATAGTTAATTTCTTGCCAAAACGAAATTGAGATCGTTTCGATTGTTTTTTCTGCCTCACAGAAGCTGCTAAAAATTGTGTTTCTTCTTGGAACAGTTGGATTTTTCTGAAATCCCGTTCTGCACGGAGTGGATAGATTCCAATAAATCCTCAAAAGAAACCCTCCATGTGTGGTAAAGTTGACTGGTGGTTTTCAGCCCTCATACGTTGCTGTCGAGAAGAATACGTAAAGCGATGGAGCAATGGCTGTTGCTTTTCAGACAAGTTACATTTTCTCGTTCTCTGAACTGAAACATGCAATAACGTTATCCGAGAACCAACCAGAACCATGTAAGGTCTGGGTGAACATTCCCCTGATTGCATGACTCCATCCCTGTAATCTGCTCCATTTAGGAATGATTTGTAATTTATAATTTGAATGTAGGTTTATACGAGTCTGCATAGTTTTTGTACAATAAATTCATGTCTTCTAGTACCTGTGTTTAATGAGTATATTCTTTTCTAAAATAGAATCATTAGTTTTATTCTCTCATCCATCAACTACGGCCCAATACACTCTTCTCACGGTCTTACCCAGGTCAATATGAACATCTCTCATTCTCAGGCCTGAAATGCTCTATCCATGCCTCTCATTATCTTATATACCTCAATTAGGTCCCCTCTCCTCCTCTTTTTCTCCAATTTAAAAAGTCCGAGCTCAGTCAACCTGTCTTCACAAGATAAGCCCTCCAGTCCAGGCAGCATCCTGGTAAACCTCCTCTGAACCCTCTCCAATGCATTCACATCTTTCCTATTATAGGGCGACCAGAACTGGACGCAGTATTCCAAGTGCGGTCTAACCAAAGTTTTATGGATCTGCAACAAGATCTCACGCTTCTTAAACTCAATCCCCCTGTTAATGAAAGCCAAAACACCATATGCTTTCTTAACAACCCTGTCCACTTTCGCAATCATTTGCTGAATCTGCTGACTAAGTGTGTGTGATTTATGCACCAAGACATACAAATCCTTCTGCACCAAAGAGTTCTAAGATTTTCTCTTTATTTAGAAGTTTACTGTTATTTTATCCATTCGTCACATCACTGACTTCCGTTAACACTCGTTACACTGTTTTCTGCCAAAGTTTTGCTCACTGTCCTCCCCTGTCTGTATCCCACTGCAGAGTCAGAATATCCAGTTAAATGACTATCTTGGTGAATGAACCAATTGAGCTCCAATCTATCAGCCTAATCCAAGTAATTCGATTAGATTGTAAATAGCTGATAATGTGACACTGATCCCCGAAGCAGACTATCCAGTTACAGCCTGAAAATAAACATTTATCCGGAATGTTTATTCCTGTTAGTTAACCAGGTCTCCCCTGTTGCTGGGCAGTAGGCGAGGAAAGTTGGATGGCCTCATTCTCTGTTGTGTAATGTACTTAGTGGGCTGAATGAATTCAATCTATTCCTGTATAAATGCTTATAGGGCAGAATTATCTCCTCTTGTCTCGTTATAATGATCCTGACTGGCTGAATGTGATCTTTCTTTACATCTGTAACATTACTGAGTGGTTGCGAGAACAACACATGGGTGAGGAGCAGCAGTGGGCCATTTAGATCCTCGAACCTCCTGCACCATTCCGAATGTGCATTGTTGATGTGAATGTAACTAAACATCCCTTTACCACCTGTTTCTAATAAACATAGACTCTATCTTGTTCATCAAAGATCTATGGAACTCAGCCTTGATTGTTTTCAGTAACCCAGTCTTCTCTGCGCTCTGGGGATGAGAACACCACAGATCACACAACCCTCAAAGAGAAAGGAATATCCCTGTCTCAGTCTGTAATGGGAAGATTCTCAAAATGTGTTACCCTCAAACCAATCACCATACTTTTGAGATACAAGGAGATGACAATTAGGAACAGGTATAGATCTTTCAGCCGCTCAAACCTATCCACATTCTCATTAACTCTGTACAATCAAATACTTATCAATTTGAGTCTCCACTGCACTTGCAGGAAGACATATCCACGCGCCACAAGATCTTATGAACATGAGACAATGGAGCAGAATTCGGCCATTCAGCCCATCTAGACTAGAGTGGTGCTGGAAAAGCACAGCAAGTCGGGCAGCATCTAAGTAGCAGGAAAATAGACGTTTCAGGCAAATGCCCTTCATAATTCATTCCTGATGAAGAGCTTTTGCCCGAAACCTCGATTTTCCTGTTCCTCGGGATGCTGTCTGACTTGCTGTGCCTTTCCAGCACCACTGTAATCTCGACTCTGATATCCTACATCTACAGTCCTCACTTTCGCCATTCAGCCCATCTAGTCTGCCATGGCATTAGATCACGGTTGAAATATTTCTTAACTCCATTCTCCTGCCGTTTCCGACTGACCACTGATCGCTTATTAATAAAAAAGTCCTTATATAGCTCTGTGTTAAAGACATTATGTGCGCCTGCATGTGGGGGTATGTTTGTGTGTAAACGTCCATATCTGTGCATATCTCTGTCTGTATGTGTTATGTGTATTAGTGCCAGTAATTACGTTTGTGTATACATCTGTCTGCAATTCTGTACAATACCGTTCTTGAAGTAAATACATTGAAATTGGAATCAAAGACTCTCTCCTCCTCTCTCTCTCTGTTGGTCCCTATTGTTCATAGAGTTCATAGAATCCGTACAGTGTGGAAACAGACTCTTCGGCCCAACACATCCACACTGATCCTTCGAAGGGCAACTTGCACAGACTCATTTCCCTACTATCCTACGTTTACACCTGACTAATGCCCCTAATCTACACATCCCTGGGCACTATGGGCAATTTACCTTGGCCACTTCACCAATCACGCACACCTTTTAACAGTGGGTCGAAACCGGACCATTTGGAGGAAACCCACGCAGACACGAGGAGAATGCGAAAACTCTACAAAGTCAGTTCCCGAGGATGAAATTGGACCCAGGTGCCTGCCATTGTGAGTCAGCAGAGCTAGCCATGTGATTTATGATTAGATTCATACAATATTAACATCTGCTGGTCTCCTCACAGCACTGTTCTGGGAAGACAACCAATCATTTACTGTGAATCTCTCAAGTTACACAGCTGTTTGGTTTTTCAAACAATATCTTTGGAAGCACAGAACAATTTCACCCGATATTAAGCAGTTCACTCAGAGATGAGCATTTCAATTCTGACAGGCCCAACTATATTTTCAACTCTCCATATACCAGCATTATGTGTGTGTGTGTGTGTGTGCGTGCGCGCGTTGGTATGTGGGTATGTCTCTGCATGAGTGTGTTTGTGTGAGATTGTGTGGATGTGTGTGGGTATGTGTGGATGTGTGGGTGGCTGCATGGGTGTATGTCTGTGTATATCTCCCTATGTGTGTGTCTGTGTATGTATGTGTCTTTGTGTATGTGAGTGTGGGCGTGTGTGTTTGTGTGTGTGGAGGGAATGTGTGTGGGGGGTAAGTGTGTGTGTGTGTGTGTGCGTGTGTGTGTGTGTGTCTTGACTATTTTGTCAGTGTGGATGATGCTGTGAGCTGCTGCCCTCCCTCTTACCATCCCAGACTGAATCCTCGAGGGTTATCACCCTCTACCATTGTCACTGCAGTTGGGTGCAGAGGCCAGCTGAGGGAGAGATTGTGTCATTTTAAGCACCACAGAGACTGGCAGACCTGCGCCCACATATATACAATCACAGAGTTGAGAGCGTGTTGTTGGTAAAGCACGGCAGGTCAGGCAGCATCTAAAGTGCAGGAGAATCGACGTTTCGGGCTGGTGCCCTTCACCAGGAAGTGTAAATACTGGAAATGTGGTCTGGCCAGCGCCTTAGAAAGCCTCAGAATCCCCACCTTTACATTATGGTCCTCTCGTGATGAATGACAGTGTTCCATTTAACTTCTTAACTCATGACTCAACCTGCAAGTTTATCTTCGGCAAATCCTGGACTTGAAATCCAAAGTCCCTTTGCACTTCAGATTTCTGAGTTTTCTTCCCACTTAATAAATAATCCATAACTGTATTTTTCATGCCAAAGTGCATGACCGCACACTCTGCCACATGGTATTCCATCTGCCAATTCTTTTCCACTCTCTTAACCTGTAAAAATCTTTCTGCAGGCTCCTTGTCTCCTGAATAATACATGCCCTTCCACCTAACTTTGCTTCATCTGCCACCCAGACCATTAACCTATAAAGTGAAACGTTGTGGTCCCAGCACTGACCCTTGTGGACGACTACTATTCACTGGTTGCCATCCTGAGAATGACCATTTTATACCCAATCTGGCTCGTGCGAGACAGCAGCATTTTATACATGTTGATACGTGGCCGATAACACCATGGGCCATTGTCTTAATCTGCACCTTCCTTGGCGGCACCTTATCAGAGGCATTCTGGAAGTCCACATACATAACTCCCATTGGCTCTCCTTCATCTAACCTGCTTGTTACCTCTTCAAATAATTCTCATTAGCTTGAGAGCAAGTTAATTGATTGAAATGGGGAGCAATCAGAAGGCCAGAGTCATTCCTACAGACAGAGTGGGCGTGTTTCTAAAACTAGTTTTTGTTTGGCTCACTAATTTAAAGGAGGCTGCTTTGTGAGCAGCAATGACAGGAGACTGGATTGAAAGCGTACAAGTGAAATGTTGCTTCCTTGTGATTGAGGCGTGAGGAGGGAAGATGTGAATGGACAAGTGTTGCGACTTCTGTAATTACATGGGAAGGTGCCATAGGGGAATGGGGAAGGGTTCGGGGTAATGGATGCTATCACAGACGGAATGGTCCCTGTGAAACGCTGACAGTGGACGGGAGGGGAAGATGTGTTTGATGGTGCTGTCCTGCTAGAGATGGTGGAAGTGGCGGGGGATGATCCTGTGAATGTGGATTCTAGTGCAGTAGGAAGTGAGGACACGGGGAGATATATCATTGTTCTCGGAGGGAGGGGACGGAGTGGGATAAATGGGACAGTCACAGTTGAAGGCCCTGTCCACTGGATTTAGAGGATTTCTCGTTTGAGAGAAAAGGTGGTCATGTAGGAAGCTTCCTCCAGGAATGTGGCCTCATCGAACAGAAATGACAGAGCCAGAGAAATTGGGAGAATGGAGTCACCGTCAGCTGAACACCCTCAGTTTTCAGCCACATACGGAAGTCCCCCTGAATAATTGAAAAAAGGCCAGCCATTTCAATTGCACGTTTATATTATATATCTGGTCAAAATTGAATGGGAAAATAGACCCAGGTGAAGGTCAATTGATGAGGGGGAGACATTCAAGCAGATACTTCATAACGCTCAACAATGATAGACTCTGGTCAAAAAGATGAATCCCCATGGTGTCCAAAGGCTGTCAAGGATACTAATCAATCACAAACTAAATAATTCAAATTGGCAAGTGCTAGTGTCGACCAGATTTGGGGTGTTTATTTCCGGAACTAGACGCAGATTTGATAAAGAAAAAAAAAAGTCAAGAAATATTTTTAAAAATCTAAACGTAAAAACTCTTCCATATAGACCACAAAAATTTCATCACGTGTGTGTGAACATTGGAAGAAAGCAGGAAATTATATATGGGACACCTGAAACATTTGACAGGGGAATTGGTTTGAGGGAACAGGCAGAGAATTTAAAAGAGTATTTTACATCGTTCCTCACAGGGAAAGTTACAAAGTGTTTCAATAATATAAACAAAATTGTTGTCGGAATAAAATTCTTGAAATCTCTCTAACAAAATTAGCAAAGCTTTTCTCAAACAGGTAAGACCAAGATTAAACAGGTCATCAGCATTAATTCATTGCCTGTTTTTTTTAAAAAAGTAGTTACAGATTAACTGGCAGCACTGTGTGAATTATTCCATAACGCCCTGGATTAGAGGAGTCTTCTAGCGAAACTGCTGAACCTCCAATGTGGCGCTTGTCCTCAAGAAAGGGGGTGAGTCTGCAACTGTTTAGGTGCTCCCTTTGTCTGAATTGTGGAGCATATTTGGGACGCTTAATGACCTCATGATGCCCTTTCATCCTGAGTGATGTAAAAGAAAACTCTGCTCCTTCCCCTGATGGGTTACACAGTGGGGGACAAATATCTTCTTGAAGTTCGGAATTATTTTGAAAATTTCCTGGAACGTTGTACAAACTACATCATGCAGAGAATTGGAGGAACAGCACTCACCAGAACATTTTATAACCATGTGGGGATATTGCAAGATAGATTGAGAGAGTGTGTGTGTGAGAGAGAGAGAGAGAGAGAGAGAGAGAGAAGGTGCTGCATTCAGTAGTGAGAGTGATGGAGCCTTATTCGCCGGAAGGTGATGTACCAGATATACAGTGAGTGTGAGGAAGCAGAGAGAGTACGGTGATCCATATCCTGATAGAGCGGGGAACGTTATTGATGCTTTTCCTGTATTTCTGGGCATTTCTGCAGACCGCAGATACTGCAATGAGCTGGGTGGTGAGCTCAGACCATGCTCGGTGGGTCTCGTAGTGTGGCCATTTATGGGAAGAGAATTGTTCTCCTCTATATGAGCCCATCCACTTGGCCCACCGTGTCCCTGTCAACAAACCGGGGTGTAATTGCCCTTTACCTCACGTGGTCGGAGTAAACTGTACATGGCAGCTCCGAACTGAGAAAGCTCAACCTGTGCCCATTGGCCTTTTAAAGATGACCCCAGTGCCAGGAATCTTGGAATATCTCGGCGCATACGAGCGATGGTGAGTACTTCCAGTCATAATGAGTGGGAGAATCGGGCTGGCATTGATTGAGAGGGAAATCGCTGGGTGGGTGGGAAGATAATAAGGTGAATTTGACAAGGTATCTCCAGGAAAACAGCTCGGCCGCGTGAAGATAATCCCTCTGTCGCACTCAAAGAAAATGACACTGAGACAAATTACTGTTAGATTTAGCCCAATAAGTCAAATACCATGCTGACTTTGCTCCCAGTTACAAAGTTGCAGAACAAATAATCATCCAAAACTCTCCATCATTTTAACTCACACCAATATCCTGATCACCATAATTCCTGGAAATAGAGGCCCATATTGCAAGATGTTAACGAAATGTTTTCATTTCGCATTTTTAAGCCTACTATCAGATCCTTCTGAGAAATTCTCTATCAATCTCCCCCTCTCTTTGAAACAATGGCCTCCCATTTGGTGGTATTTCAACTGATTCATGGCCTCTCTCTGGCAGTGAGTTTCACACCCACAGCACCCCCTTGTCATGGCACAATGGAGATATCGAACTGTAAATTGATGGGAGCTGCGCATCCTGTCAGTTTTAGCATGAGCTGCAAATTCCCCACGCGGCCACGATCAAACACAGTGTTTCTCAACAATTCAGTGGTTGATGTACACAGCTGTACATGCTGGGAAGGTAACTGCTCCATATTAACAGATAACTTCACTGTTATTCACTGTACAGCTCCCCATGCTGGTCAGATACCCAGTACATGTTAATAGAAAAGTGCACTTGTGTTTCCTGCACAGCGCACTGTGCTGAATAGCTTATCTAGTCCACGTTGATAGATCAATGCACTGTTGGACAGATAAGAAGTGGAGCGGTGAGCTCCGAACAGTGTTCAATCCAGGACTCATTGCAAAACAGTACACTAGGCTGGTCTACGCAGTGGTTCATGATGAACAGATATCTCATCTCGGCTTATCCGGGCTGGATCTGTGAGGTGGATCGAGTATCTGATACAACTCCTGACATAACTATCACTCCTCCAGCTCGGTCCATTCCTCTGTCAAGCTCCATATTGCTGCAACATGTTGTCCATTAAGTAATAACCCAAGTAAAACGCGAATATATGTCGCTCTGTTGTGGATCACAGCAGAGCCCTCAAAATTCATGGAGAACATAATCTTGAACTGAACATTTTCTTATTTTAAAGGTAAATCCGAGGTGCTGTTTTTCAGATACAATTCACTTGACATTATTTGACAAAATTTGATATTTAACATTAAGCAAAACACAATTTATACTAACACTACCGACAAAATACAACAACAGGAAATGGAACTTGGAATAACTTAATTCTGTTGGAAAATTTTACACAATAATAGGTTATTTAACTACTAAACAGTAACCGTTTCAATAGGGTAACATCCAATAAACACACGTCCAAATAAAAACAAATTCATGAAACAGATTATCTGACATACAGTTCTCCAATCTGGGCGAAAGAACATCGAACGAAAATTCAGAGGGAAATCTCACAGAGAGAGAGAGTGTAACAGCTGGGAGCGATTTACTGCCGTCCAATCCCATTTGGACCCCAGCAATAACTGGCGAAATCAAAACTAAGAATCCTGTGTCTGTGAGAGTTTGACCATCTCTCCACAGGGCCAGGCCGCGGCTGCAAGGATCACAAGGAATTGACTGTACCTACACCATCTATGGCACTGACGGAGCCTGTCAAAAATGCCTAACCCCACCGAAACCATGAAATGCTGATCAGATAAATGTCAAAGTGAAACATAAATAAATAAAATGAAAAGGTGTATCAGGCCTGGTGATCAGACACAGACGGCCTCGGGAGCCCAGTAATTCTTACCCTGCCGAAACATAGTGGAATGATCGAGCTTGTGAAGAGAAAGCACCTCTCTCCCTCAATACTGCCTTTACAATTGGAGGTGTACCATACTCCCAATAGTCAGCGATGTAAACATCCCATGAATACAAAGTATTATTGTGACATATGAATGTTGTAGTGAATGGGGTTAACTGGAGCTATTTGTTCATTGATGTGATTGATGTCTGTCTCCATCTGTCACTGTATCTCCATGTCTAACTGTGTCACTAGAGGGTTTTATCTTCTATTAATAAGGGGCTTCCTTCAACCTGTTATCCCATTGTATCAGCGGCAGCAGCATCCTCAAGACAATTGGGCTCAACAGCTACAGCCAGAGGAAGAGGAAGAGAATCTTAGAACAACAAACTGAAGTGATTGAACAATGAATCAGAATCTGAGAACATTAGACTGGAAAGTTCCAACAATGGACCAGAATCTAAGAGCATTAATCGGGAATTTTCCAACAATGGATCAGAATCTGAGAACATTAGACTGGAATGTTATAACAATGGATCAGAATCTGAGAACATTAGACAGGAATGTTATAACAATGGATAGGTCTTTATCATTGGGTCTTTACTGTCTTTCACGGGATTGGGCATGGTTAGAGTTGCGGATACGAGCCGGACTGATGTTTATTCAAGCTGGATAGTATCCCATCCTCGCTATTATTGGTGTTCCACGGAAGCTTATCTCAATCAATTCTATAAACAATGGTGAAGGTCATTGCTATTTCAGTTGTTTATATTTAACAAATGAATAAACTATTGTCTTCAGTTTCAGTCACAATCTCGACTTCATTTCCATCAATTTCAGACTCCTCACTCATAAACATCTAAGAAGGAACAAAACTGTTTAGATCCCCGAATCTTCCTTATGCCCTGAACTGTTTTATGTCTTTGTATTCTCTCTGTTATCCCAACTGCCGACACCCACACCTATAATACCTCCAGTCTCCAGCTCTGCCTCAGTGCTGTTGCAGAATTAACCGTAATTTACCCCTTTGTAAACGACGGATTTTATAGTTCCAGTTCTCTTTTTACCAATATTCCAGTTACAAATATTTTGACCACTAACTTGTTGTTGTCTCGATAGTTGTTTCATAATAGGGATCCGATATCAGAGTAATAATGTCACTGGATGGGTAATTCAGAGGCGCAGGTTATGACTTTAACGGAAGTGTTTCAAATCCTACCGCAGTCAATGAAAGAATTTAAATTCGAATGACAAAAATGGGAACGAAAGCTCATTTTACTAACTACAAACTTAAACCATCAGGATTTCTTTTTTTTCACTGATAGCCTTTGGTAAAGAAACTAAGTGTGACTACAGACCCACACCCACATGGCTGGCTCCATATTGTCTTAACAAATGACCTCACAGTCTAGGGCAGTTAGTCAAGACAACAAATGTTGCCCTTGCCAGTGATGCTGACATCCCGGGAAACAACATTAAAGGTGAAATAAACCAAAGAACTGTGGATGCTTGACATCTGAAAAACAAAAATCTCCAGCATCTGAAAATGTTAGAGAATCTTAGCCTGTATGGCAGCCTCTGTCAGGAGAAAAAAAGATAAAGTTTAGCGTTTCGTGACCCAATATCAATACTGAAAGCAACTGGGAAATAATATTATTTACAACATGGATGGCTAGATAAGTGAAGTGGAGGTTATTTGAATGGAGAAATATGCAGCGAGAGAGAGTCACAGAAAGACAGAGAGGGAGAGAAATGAAAAGCAAACAAAGGGACAGGTGATGATGAACGGGAAGTGAAATAAAATGAGGGCTCACTCTAACATTTCCCTTTTCCCCATATTCCTGAGTATCTCATAAATTTAGACGTGTCCCTGTTTAAGTTGAGTTGTATTCCCTCTATCTCTCTTCTCTGAGTGTGGTGATCAACTCTATTGGCAATACTCGTGATGCCATTATAGTTGCTGAGATACAGAGAAACATAATGTTACATTGTCCACTGCTTCTTAGGAGAAATAAACTGTAACTGTGGGACTGTGCAGAGATGTAACAGCTTTTTTCCATTCGGAATAGAAACGTTTTCAACACTGAATGGGTGCACCGTGAGCGTGGGGACTTGACTTGTTCCTGTCATTGGAAAGTCAGTGGAGGTTCTGTGGATCTTTTCCTTGCGTTTGTATTGTCAGCTGCTGGGTCCATTCAGGGAGACACGAGGGTCTGGTGACCCCACTCTGGACACTGTCTTTACGGTGTGTCTGTGTCCATAGTAAACAGATGGAGCTGGGAAGACACAGACGGGAAGCTCTGTACACGTGGAGGGTCAGAGCACTGTAATATCTTCTCTGGGATTTCCGGGAACATTTCCTAAGTTGGACCAATTCCCAGTGTAAAACTTGAAACCAGTATCTTTCAAAAATGATTTGGTCACTAGACTGTGTCCCTTCCAACACGAGGGACAGGACTGGACTAACTCTCACCATAAAGTCAACTGGATTGATTCTGAAACTTGCCAGGCTGGAGTGGGTGACATATCCGATGTATCAGTAGCTGAGAGGAATGCATTGGTTCTGTCTCCCCTGTGGAAGGTATAGAAACTAACTCCCAGAAATACGAGGGAACAGGGGGACTAGTGAAAATGAGGAACTGCAGGAAATTAGAATTAATGAAGAGTATGTTTTTGAAAATTTAATCGAATTAAAGCTTGGTGAGTTGCTGTTTCTAATGACCTACATCCCAGAGCATTGAGAAGGTGGCAACAGAGCTACTGAAATAATTACTGATTATTCTTCAAAACTGGTTAGATTCGGGAAACGATCCTGCAGACTAGAAAGCAGCTTTATGAAACATAATATATAAAATAGTACAGAGAGGGAAAACAGTAAACTAAATAGTTTGACGTTAGCTGTGGGAAAAATATTAGAACATTTTATAAGGAATTTGACAACGAGACACTTTGAGAATAACGATATGATTTGGAGAGTCGGCCTAGATTCAGGAAAGTGAAATGATCTTTGATAAATCTGCTGCGATTTTTGGATGTTGTCCTTTGTGCCATTGACAACTGAGATCCAGTGGGAATGAAGTATTTGAATTTTGAGAATAAGTTTGACATGGTTGAGTACTGGTGAGTTGAGAATGTTAGAGACCACGGTTAGGCAGGGGAGTAATACACCGAATGTAATAAAAATTGGATAATGGACAAATGAAAAGAGGAGTGTTTTTTTTTTATTTGGATGAAAGGCTTATGGTGTATCAGAAGGGTCAATGTTAGAGAAATAACTGTTCACAAAGCATAAAAAATATTCAGGTATGAACAACAAATATAAAGATTCTCATATATATCTATTCAATTGTGAGAAGTTGGGCAATGCTGTAATAGGATCATAGAGTCATAGTGATATAATGTACAGAAACATACCTTTCTGTCCCACTCGTCCATGCCGACCAGATAACCTAACTCAATCTAATCCCATCTGACAGCACCCGACTCATATCTCTCCAAACCCTTCCTATTCATATAACCATCTAAATGCCTTAGAAACGTTGCTTTCGTACCAGCTTCCACCACTTCCTCTGGCAGCTCATTCCATACACGTACTACCCTCTGTGTGAAAAAGTTGGCCTTCAGTTCTTTTTTATATCTTTCCTCTCTCACAGTAAACCTATGCCCTCTAGTACTGGACTCCCCCACCCCAGCAATGAGGCTTTTTCTATTTATCCTATCCATGCCCGCATGGTTTTATGAACCTGTATAAGTTCACCCCTCAGCCTCCGACGCTCCAGGAATGAGAGCCTCAGCCTATGCACCTTCTCCCTATAGCTCAAATCCTCCAATTCTGGCAAAATCCTGGTAAGTCTTTTCTGAACCCTTTCAAGTTGTTGAAAAGAACCTGGGTTTTCTTGATTATAAGTCACTAATAGAATTCATACGGGCAATAATTAATTATAACTACAAATGTTATGTGGTCCTCCATGCAAAATGATTAAAGTGACAGAGTAAATCTATCTGACTCATGGTAGTATTTTGTTGAGACACTATTTGGGGTATTGTGCACAGACTGAGCCTGCCTTATAAATAATGATCTCCATGTAACCGAGACAGTGCAAAGGAGTTTCACTAGACTGAACCCTGGCATCGTGGTACTGTCAGGAGAGATTGCAGTAACTAAGTGATTTTCTGTAGCACTGTGAGTGAATAAGAAGTAGAAACTTGATGGTTATGGATGGACACTCATTATGTCTCATTCAGCCATATGATGAGAAATTGTAAACTTTCCACAGGATGCTCGATTCCTGGTAGTTTACATGCCTGTGCAGAGACCTCATTTCAATTGACACAGAGGTAGTCTCCCAATGAACTCTGAGCACTTTAATGCACAGTTACTGTGTGACCCTGCACTCAACGTTACATCGTTCACAATCCTGTCAGCAGCCACAGTGCCTTCATTCTGAAACAGTTAGCCATTCTCCACTAAATTCTGACTTCCGTGTAAACCATCGGTCTGCCTTCTTGGAGATGGTAGACTTCTTGAAGAGTGTTTTAAAAATGTTGACTTCATTCCTACTGCCAGGAAACCATGTTTAAGTAACAGGTATGTACTTTGGGTAATGAAGGCACGAGGAACAAAGTGGAGCAGTCTATCTGTGCAGCCCTTGCTACTTCTGTTTGTGATATTGGAGCATCTCTGAAGCCTTCCTGTTCCTAGGTTAGTGACGTGACAGGTTGAATGACTTCTTCCTGTTCCTCAGTAAGTGACCCCAGGTGTGAAATGATGTCTTTCTGATCCCGTGTAAGTGACGTGTGGGAGTGAGCAGATCTGCGTCTTCCTGTGTAACAGGCAGGAGGGACTGAATGGGCTGTCCTTCTTCTTTCCCAATAGTTTTGACGGGCTGAATGGTTTCCCCACATTCTTGAGAAAGCCAGATTGAGATGCTGAATGAACTCCTTCGGTTACTGTGGAAATGTGCATTGTCTGGCAGCGCTTTAATATCAATGTTGCCAACACTTTAACAGCACAGGCTTGAATGCTGTCCAGGTCTTGTTGTGTATGAACAGAGACTGCTTCAGGAGCTGAGGGATGGCGAATTTATCTGAACACTGTGTAACCAAGAGTGAAGACCCCCACGTCCGATCGGTGAGGACTCAATTGGCTGAATAGCCTTTTTCCACACTGCGGGGAATCCCTGCTGATAAACTGGAGATGCCTGGTTTGAGGGAGCTACCCTGAGGATCACCTGCGGTCTTCATTGTGTACCCATTCGCTGGTTTGAATTTCCCCATTGGCTGTTCACTCTACTATGACAGAAAAGAATGACAGTTTGTTGTTGTTTTCCTCTGCTTTCGTGAGTTATATGCCAGTAAGGGTATTGTTGAATTCTTGAAGGTTTCCTCTAACTTGTTTCGTTTAGTGATATTCGAGCATCTACAAACCAGCGTCTACAGAAAAACAACACATGCAGACCAAATATTGAACTACAGAAGCAATCGTCCCAACACCCAAAAACGAAGCTGCATCAGAACATTATTTCAACGAGCCAACACATACTTCATCACAAAGGAACAACGGAGAGCAGAGGAAAATCACCTATACAGTGTGTTCATAAAGAATGGGTACCCAATGAACACAGTCTGTCTATTTCTCAGCAACAAATCCAAACAAGCAAAAAAAGAACCGTCCCGAAACCCTAGTCATTCTCCTCTACATCAAAGACATCTCGGAAATGATGGCCAGACTACGCATACCTCTTGGCATCATGGTCGCCCACAAACCCACCAATACACTAAAACAGCAGCTAATGAACTTAAAAGACCCAATACAGACAATGAGCAAAACTAACGTCATTTATAAAATACCGTGCAAGGACTGTAACAAACATTACATTGGACAAACAAGCAGATACTAACCACCGGGTTACATGAACATCAACTAGCCATAAGAAGACATGACCCTCTCTCACTAGTATTCTCACATACGGATGAGGAAGGACACCAAATCGACTGGGACAATACATCCAACCTAGGACAAACCAAAGACATGCACCAGAATTCCCAGAAGCATGGCATTCCAACCAGAACTCTATCAACAAACACATCGAGTTAGACCCCATATCCCATTCCCTGAGAAAAGGCACAGGAAGTTACTTCACCACAGGAAATAACATCACCAAAGAAATGACATCATCAACCCAAAGAATCCCAATTATATAAATAGAAAGCAGGACGTTTAAGCATTGTTTATAATGTGGTCCACTGAAGATGCTACCTCGTAAGGTAATGAAACATCTGGAAATGAACCTTTCAGCTCAGCGAGCAAACCTACATCCAAAACCTCAACTTGAACTACATATCTTCTCAAAACTCGCTAAAACGTCGATAATGTCACACCTCAGCCTCCGATGTTCCAGAGTAAACCAGCCCCAGTCAGTCCAATCTCGCCCTGTTCCTCAAGGCCTTCATTCCCGGCAACATGCTTGAAAATTTTTCTGCACCCTCTCCATTTTAACAAGATTCTTCCTGTAGCATACAGAACTGAATTGAACACAGTATTCTAAATCTGGCCTCACGAACATACTGCCCAGTCGTAACATGATCTCCCAACGCGCGTATTCAAAGCACTGATCAATAAAGACAAACATACCAAACTCCTTCACCACCATGTCTACCTGCGACTCCACTTTAAAGGATCTATGAGCCTGCATACTTTTGTTCAACATCATTCCTTCGGGACCCACTATTAATTGTGTAAGTTCTGCCCTGATTTACCTTACCAGAATTCCACACTTCATATTTATCTAAATGTAACTCCATATTTGGGATATTGGCCCATCTGATCAAGGTCCGATTATACTCTGAGATAAAGCTTGCTGGCCACTACACCTTCAATTTTGATGCCATCTGCAAACATAATAAGCAGGAACATAATCACATCCAACTCATTTATATTAATGTTGAAAAGTAGTGGATCCAGCTCTGCTCCTTGTTGCATATCACTGATCACAGGGCTCCAGTCTGAAATGCAGTCCTTTACCACACTGTCTCCTATCTTCAATCTAATTTTGTAGTCAATTGCTGAGCTTTCCTTGGATCAATTTATGATCTGATCGTTATAACTTGTCTGTCATGCGGAATCCTGTCAAACGCCTTGGTGAAGTTGACATGGACAGCGTCTTCTACACTGCCTTCATTAATCATTTTTTTGTCAACTGTTCAAAAAATTCAATCAACTTTTGTTACACATGATTTCCCACATACAAAGCCATGTTGACTATCCTGAGCATTCGTTGCATCTGCAAATGCATGTAAACTCTACTGCTCAAAATCCTCTGCAACAATGTGCCCACCAGTGATATCAGATTCAATGATCTATCGTTCAGGTCACTATTCGCTTTCCTCATCCCACGCTTTCATTGCTCACTGCAAATGTTAATAGAACCAGGTTGATGATACGATCAATAATATAGGTCTCAGACTAGGTCAAGGTGAGGAACAAGTCGTGCAATATTCTTTCATCTGCTGAAATTCACAAGATTATGATCCATACAATGTTACCCAAACAACGATGTAAAGATGAATGATAGTTTGGATATTGCAAATCTCTACACCGATGTTTCTTTCTCTAAAAATACTGACACAAGCACACGTTCTATGACAAACTAAAAAATAACATCCCTGCAGAACGTTAACTTGAAAGAACTTTGCCTAGGTATTAATTGAACTCATTACAAGAGAAAACATTAAAGATTGCCCCAAATATCATTCAGCTTATGGAGTTATTCTGCTCTTACAAGCTACTGGTAATAGGATTACATTCTGGTACAGGTGGATTTAACTGAATTCCCTTTACTTCAGGCAGTCGGGCAATTCCATCTCAATCCTCGACAAGAATCTTCCATGACTGGTAAAGATGACTGAGGAGTTTTATGCTCAAACACATTGCTGGGCAGAGGAACACGGTGAGACATGGCGCAACCGGCCGTTCCTTCTTAGTAAGACCACGTTTTCTCCCTCTCTGAGTTGAATCACATATTAACGTTATCCAGATGCAAACTGGACACAATGATGTCTCTTTGAACAGTTCCCGATCTGTATGACTCCATCACAGTGCCTTCTCCGTGTAGGAACATCATTGTTACTGCTGAATGCACAGCCTTTCTTTCATGCAAATAGCCCAATTAGATTTGAAGATGTGTTTCTATGTTCCCATATACTTTTATAATAAAACTTGTAATATCTTCACAATATTTGTATTTAAATGAATGCAACTTATTCCTACATTACTTTCCCCAGTCTTATTCTCTATTAGAAGTAAAAATATTCATCAGGAATTCACAAGCTCAAAATCTTATATGGTCAATAAGAGTTTTTCTCATTCTCAGGCCTAAACTTTCAATATATCACAACATAATGCTTTCAGTCCAAGAACGAGCAAAGAGAAATATTTTTGAAAAGTTTCAAAAGCAATTTGTTTTTCACTTCAGGGAATTACAACCCACATACATTACATCAGATGCGGTTTCTGCAATGGCCTACACAAATGCAGCAAAACATTCTTAAGATCGGTCACCAAATCATTTGCAAGAAAAAGTATCATTCCATTTATTTTCCAAATCACGTGCTGCATTACAGACTAGCTTGACGTGATTTATGTACCAGGACAGACGAATCCCTTTGTACCCCCGAGTTCTGCATTCTTCCTCCAGTTATATAATTTCCGGTTGTTTTATGCTTCCTCCAAAACACAATTTTCCCATCACCCAAATTGTACTTTTGTTGCCGAAGGTTTGCTCACGACTCTGCCCTATCTACAAATTATTGCAGACACTCTGTGTCCACTTGAGATCTTGTTGAATGACTATCCTGGTGTATGAGCAAAGTGAGCTCCAATCCATTCAGCCCCTTATTTCAAATTATTAATCTAGATTCTAAACTATTGATGATCTCACATTGATCCTTGAAGAATTTCAATACTTCCACCTTTCCAACCTGAAAATAAGTAATTAACTCTACTCTGATTTTCCTGATAGCTAACGAGGGCTCCCCTGTTCCTGTTTAGCAGCCTAGAAGCATGGCCTCATGTGATGCTGTGCAGATGGTTGTTGATTTGTTTCTGATCTCAGTGATCCTCCATTCGGGCAATTTGTTGTCAGATGATCAGGTGGAGTTCGTACTGATCCCGGTTATAAACTAATATTTGGAAGGAATCGCTAACAGGTCAAAAATGCTGTCTTTCAGCTGCCACATTAGAACCGGTCTGCAATATCAGTCATGTGCTCAACGTTCACTACACAGACACTGAGGAAGAGGGAGATTTCCTATTAGCCTGATTAACATGCGTTCCCTTAACAACACAACCAATAATCTTAATCATTAATTTCATTTTTGTCTGTTTGATCTGTGTTTTAAAAAATTGCTGTAGTCACTACATTTTAAAGTAAACTATTGTCTTTGAGAGATGACCTGACAGAGGTTTGTAAAATCAGGAGTGCAATGGAGAGGGTCAATGGACCAGGTCTTTGAGGTAAGAGTGTTCAGAAGTAGAGGATATAGGTTTTAAGATGACATGGGAAAGATGTAAATCGATTTAAGGGGCAACTTTTTCACACGGAGTATGGTGTGTGTATGGAATGAGCTACCAGAGGAACAGATGGAGGCTGGTATGATTACAATACTTAGAAGATGTGCAGATGGGATGGAATGATTTAGAGGAATATGGGTTAAATGCTTGCAAATGGGTGTAAATTAATTTAGAACATCTGGTTGTCACGGATGAGTTGAAGCAAAGAGTCTGTTTCCCTGATGCATAACTGCGTTACACTATGACTAAAGCTTTCATTCTATTCCTTTGTAACTCCTGAGAGTGGTGGTGATGGTGACTGGCTGAATGGGGTCTTCCTCTCCCTCCATAGCAGCCTCAAGGGGCGCAATGAGACAACAATATATGAGATAGGAGCTCCAACTGGCTGCTCAGTTCGTAAAGATCTTGGCTGGTCTACTAGCGGGTGAAAGCCCATTTTCTGTCTATTCCTAATAAACACTGACTCCCCTGCCCAACAAATGTCTGTCAAGGTCAGCCTTCACTACCTTCAATGACTCAGTCTTCACTGTTCCTTGGAACTGTGGATACCCCAGACAACACAACCCTAAGGAGATACGAACATCCTTATCTAAATCTTAAATGGGCGAGCTTCAAAATTTAAAAGTGGATGAACCTCATATTTTTGTAAATGAGGGCACAACCAATAGGAAGGACATAGACCATTCAGCCCCCCAACGTATCCCCCATTCACATTGACTCTGTTCAGTTAATTATTTATGAAACTCAGCTCACTGCTCTCTTTGGTAGAAATTTGCGATGCAGTAAACCACACAGTGTACGCAATTGGTGCAGAACTACACTGTTTGGTTCATCTGATCTGCTGTTCGATCAATGTTGACATATTTCTCAACAAACTTCTCCCACTTTCTCAATGTCACCCTTGATCACCTTATCATTCAAAATGTTCGTATCTCTGTCTTAAAGACAGAACTGCATATGTGTCTTTGTAAGTCTGTATGTGTGCGTGTGTTTCTTCTTATTGGTAAGAGACAGAATGTGGTGGACGAGGGTTGTCTTTTGGACTGGAGCTGTGTGACCAGGGACGTTCAACAGCGATTAGTCCTGGATCCATTTTTGGTTATCATTTATCTCAATGAGTTAGAAGAGAATTATAGAAGACACGGTGAGCATGTTTATGGATGACATCAAAGTTAGTTGTACAGCAGAGGGTGAAAACGGTTGCATAAGATTATAAAGAGATCATGACTAATTCGATCAATGAATGATAGAGTTGTACAGCACAGAAACAGATCATTCGGTCCAACTCATTCGTGCCAACCAGATGTCGTAAGTTTACATAGTCACATTTTCCAGCATTTTTTCTATAGCCCTCTATATTCTCCCAACTCTTGATCCAACCAAAGTGCCTTTTAAAAGTTGTAATTTTACACCCCTCCACCACTTAGTCTCGCAGCTCTTTGCATACACACACCAACCTTTGAGTGAAATGGCCCCTTATGTCCACTTTCAATCTTGTCCATCTTACCTGAAATCTATGTCCTCTAGTTTTGGACTTCCCTACACTGGGGTAAAGACCCTGAGTATTCATCTTATCCATGGTCTTCATGATTTTATAAACCTCTAAAATGTGCAAATGTGACTTCAATTCCCACGAATGGCTGTGTTTTCAGTAAACCTGGGTCTAAATTCTGAAATTCAATATTGACTTCTCTTCCTTCTCCATAATATCACAATTCTAAAATCATTTTAACAACTTGTTCAGCCACATTATGAAACACCTCTGTGGGATTTCAATCTAGACTTTTGGGCTCTGAGGTAGGGACACTACAACCACTTGCCAACAGTCCCTAAAGCTGCAACATAATGTTTGTTATTCAGCCTGTTTCGAAATACAGTGATATATCTCCGTGGCAGGCAGAACCTGAATCCAGGCCTTCTGGTCCAGAGTGAGAGAAATTAGCACACACGGACAGGTATTGGAATCTAACCCAGAGTTGTGGCTCAGAGGCATGGGCGTTATCCACTGCACATGACTTAAACCATGCCCAGATTGTGGGTCACATTTTAAATGTCAGCTTTCAGCTCTGGGTGGATTCATAACATTTGGTTTCCTGAATTACACAACCAAAAGAATGTCATTATTTAAATAATAAATGTAGTCACCTCAAATATAGGATGTTGGGTTTATGTGCTTTGCCTTGGAGATAAACTATAAAGATCGTTAATTGCTTGGCTATGATTTCCATCTTAACTGGCGATTATCTGTCGTCTGTAACATGAGGGATACAAATACTGCACACTCTGCACTATAATGACCTTTGAATAGATATATTACTGATCACCCGAAACGAAGGAAGAACAATCTTTCTGTGTACAAAACACGAATCACTATTTCCTTCCTCTAACCTGTGACAGCATTCCTCCTAAAACCATTAAATGAACAAAGTCAGCTGACCACTTTCCAGACTTTCTTCCCCAGTACTATCACTCACTGGGCTGAGGAGTGGCAGATGGAGTTTAATTTCAATGAATAAAAGTTACCACAATTAGATAAAACAATCAAGGAGAGGACATATGCAATTAAATGTCGGGCCATTGGTAGCGTTGTAGAACAGAGATATCTGGGTGTTCTGGTATATTTCTTTGAAATTGTACCATGCATAGGCAGGGTGGTTATGAAGGCGATTGGCTTGCTGGCCTTCATTGCTCAGATATTTGAGTACGGGAGCTGGAACATTGTCCTCAGGTTGTGCAGGACTTTCGTGAGTTCTCTCTTGAAGTACTGTGTGCAGTTCAGTTCACCCAGTCACATTGTGGATAGTATTAAACTGGAGACGGTTCAGAAAAGATTTACTGGGTTGTTGCTGGGAATGGAGTCTTTACGTTATAAGGACAGACTCGAAGCACTGGGACCTATTCCACTGCAGCACAGAAGTTTGAGACCTTATCAACTTTATACAGGTTTGTAAAACAATGAGAGGTATAAATAATGTTGAATGGCTGGTGACCTTTCCTTAGCGTTGTGGATTTCAAGACCACGGCGCAATTTTAAGATGAGAGGAGCAAGTTTTATAGAAACCATAGTGTCATCGAGATGTCCAACAGAGGAACAGACCCTTCTAGCCAGCTCGTCCCAACTGACCAGATGTCCTACATTAATGTAGTTCCATGTGCCAGCATTTGGCCATATCCGCTTCGACACGTCTTATTCATGTGACCATGCAGATGCCTTTTAAAGGTTGGAATTGTACCAGCCTCCAAAACTTTCTCTGGCATCTCGTTACATACACAGCACCCTCTATACGAAAACGTTGTCCGTTAGATCCCTTTTAAGTAAGTCCCCTCTCACCTTCAACCTATGCCTTCGAGTTTTGGAACGTGCTAACCTGGGAAAAAAAACCCTTAGCTATTCACACTATCCATTCCAATTATGACCTTATAATCCTCTAAGATCACCTCTCCACTGCTGATGTTCCGGGAAAATAACCCCGGCCTATTCAGTCTCTCCATAAATCTCAAAACCTGCAACCCTTGCAACATCTTTGCAAATCTTTTCTGAATCCTGTCATTTTTCACACATCCTACCTTTATGACCGTGACCAAAATTGAATGAAGTATTCAAAAGTGGCCTGACCAATGTTCTGTACAGCCGCAATATGTCCTCCCAACTCCTATATTCAATGCACTGACCAACAACCGCAAGCATATCAAACACCTTCTTCACTATCTTATGTACCTGTGACTCCACGTTCAAAGTACTATGAACCTACACTCTGAAGTCGCTTTGTTTCGCAACACTTCCTAGGGACCTATCATTGAATGTATAAGTCAAGCCTTGATTTTCCTTTCCAAAATGCAGCATCTCACATTTATATAAAATAAAGTCCATCTGTCACTCGTCAGATCATTGGCCCATGTGATCAAGATCTTGTTCTAACCAGAGGTGACTGTTTTCTCTGTCCACTGCACCTCCAGTTTTGGTGTCATCTATGAACGAACTAACCACACCACTCATTTTCACATCCAATTTATTTACATAAATGACGAGCAGCAGTGGACCCAGCACAAATCTTTGCGGCACTCTACTGGTCTCTGGTCTCCAGTCTGAAAAGCAACCCTCCACCACCACCACCACCTTCGAGCAAGTTCTATCCAAATGGCTAGTTCTCCCTTTATTCCGTGCGAACTCACCTTGCTATCCAATTTCCCACGTGGAACCTTGTCGAATGCGTTACTAAAGTCCATATAGATCACGTCTACCGTTCTGTCCTCTTCAATACTTTTTGTTATTTCTTCAATAACAAAAAAATTCATATTTGTGAGACATGATTTCCCACGCACAACACCATGTTCAATATCCCTAATCAGTCCTTGCCTTTCCAAACACATGTACATCTTGTCTCTCAGGATTCCCTCGAACAACCTGCCCACCTCTGATGTCAGGCTCACTGTTCAATTTTTCCGTGGGGTTTCCTTCCACTTTGTTTAATAATGGCACCACGTTAGTCATCTCATATCTTCCAGCACCTCACCTGTGGCTATTGATGCTGAGAACATCTCATCAAGATTCATCATCATCACTTCCCGAGCTTCCCACAATGTTCTTGTGTATACCTGATCAGGACCCATGAAGAGCATTTTATTACACATCATTTGGTTCGTAAATGCAATGGACGTTCTGAGAAATGATATACGTGGGTGAATTTACAACATTTAGAAGATTTCTATAAGTAAAAGAATAAGAAAGGTTTTGGAAAAATATGGTCCAAGCACAGGAACGTGGGCTAGTTGAGTTTCAGATTATCGTTAGCGTTTAGTTTATGGGCTGATAGGTCTATTTCCAACCCCCCTGTATAACACTATGACTCCATGTGGGTTTGTATGTCCACGTATCTATCTGCACATTTCTCTCCGCGCTTGTCAATTTGTGTATGTCTGTATGTGTCTCAGTGTATATCTGTTTCTCTGTGCATGCCATGTGTAATCCAGTTTTGGTATGTGTATGTATGTTTGTAACTTTGTCTGTGCACTTCTGTGCAATGATAACTCTTTTATTTTGCGCATGCATCACGGAAATGAAGTTCAAAGCCTCTCTTCCAACCAGCCTCTCCTTCGGTTTGTCCTACGTTTGTTTAAAGTGATTCAATGCCACACTCTGCTAGTCTGTTTTAGGACTTTTCAATCCTTTATCACACGTAAGGTTATATGGAATTGTAAGTAACTATACATTGCATTTTATAGGAAGTGTATGTGTGTGTGTATGTGTGCGTCAATGTGTGTCTGCCTCTGTGTATTTCTGTGTGTTTGTGTGCGTCTGTGTGTACACTTCTCGAGGTATTTCTGTGTGTCTGTGTGTGTTAATGTGTGTCTTTGTTTTGTGTGTGTGTGCCTGTGTGTCTGTGTGTATCTGTGATTCTGCGTGTGTGTGAGGAGTGTGGGTGTGTCTGTGTGTGTTAATGTGTGTCTTTGTTTTGTGTGTGTGTGCCTGTGTGTCTGTGTGTATCTGTGATTCTGCGTGTGTGTGAGGAGTGTGGGTGTCTGTGTGTAGGAGGATTGTTCATATCTGTGTGTTTGTGTGTGAGTGCCTATCTGTCGGTTCGTAAGCGTATGTTTTCTGTCTGGGTTGTGTCAATGTGTGTGTGCCTCTGTGTGCCTGTGTATGTGCATATCAGTATGTATCTGTGTGCCTGTGTGTCTCTGCGTGTGTCAATGTACATGTGTTTTTTTGCGTGTGTCTGCGAGCGCGTTAGTTTTGCGTCTGGCTGAGTGTGCTTGCCTGTATATGAGCATACGTGTGCTTGTGTATAGTGTGGGTATCTGTGTGCGTGTCTGTTTGAGTGTGTATATATGTCTGCCTGTGTGTGTCTGTGTGTGACCCTCTGTGTGCACGAGTGGGAGTGTAGTTGTCTGTGTGTTTGAGTGTGTGCATGTTTGAGTGCGTATGCCTGTCTCTCTGTGTCTGTCTGTGTCTATGTGTGAGCGGGTGCTTGTGTGGGCAGTGTGGGCGTCTGTGTATGTGGGGAGTGTGGATGTCTTCGCATGTGGGAAGCGTGAGTGTCTGTGTATGTATTACTGTGTGTCTGTTTGAGCGTGCCTGGCTGTCTGGTTCTCTGTGTTTGTGTGTGAGCGTATGTGTCCGTGTGTAGGCAGTGTGGGTGTCTGTGAGTGTGCGTAGGGTGGATGGCTTCGTGTGTGGGAAGCGTGGCTTTCATTGTGTCTGTGTCTGTCTCTGTGTGTGTTTCTGTGTCTGTATGCGCGCGTGTGTGTCTGTGTGGTGCTGGAAAAGCATAGAATTTCAGGTCGTATCCAAGGAGCAGGAGAATTGAAATTTCGAGCATAGTCCCTTCATTAGTAGTGAGGCTTGTGACCAAGTGGGCTGAAGGATAAATGGGAAGAGGTGGTGCTTGGGGAAAGGTTGCTGAGAAGGCGACAGTTAAATGAAAGTGGGGTGAATGTGATAGGACGGTGCGGAGAGTAGAGTAAATATGTCGGGAGGAAGGTGGACAGGGAGTACAGTTGAAGAAGAAGGTGAGTTGGAAGGTTAGAACTGAGTTAATTTGGGGTTGGGGAAAATTAGGAAACTGGTGCTATGTCTGGCTATGTGTGTTATGCGGGTATCCGTGTGTGTGTGTGTGTGTGCGCGCGCGCGTGTGTGTGTCTGCGTGACTGCATACATTTGTTTATATATGTCTGCATGTGTGCTTGCATGCGTGTGTGTGTGTGCACGCGCGTATGTGTGTGTCATTGGCGTGTGTATGTCTGTGTCTATGTGTGTCTCTGTGTCTGTCAGCATCTGTGTTTTCGTCTGTGTTTCTGGTGTAGTGTGTGTGCGTGTGTTTGTGCGTGTGCGTCTAAGTGTATGTGGGAGTGGATATGAGCATATGTATCTGTGTGTGAATGTCTGTGCAGCTGTATGTGTGTGTGTCTGTGTGTACGTGTCTATATGTGTCTATCTGTGTATGTGTGTGTCAGGGTGTGTGTCGTCATCTGTGTATCTGTTTCTTTGATTGTGTGTGCGCGCATGTGTGTCTGTGTCTGATTGTGTGTGTTTCTGTTTCTGAGTATGCGTGTCTGTATATATGTTGTGAGATTTTGTGTGTATATATATGTCTGCATTAGTGTATGCGTATGTGTGTGTCATGGGCGTGTGTATCGTTTTTCGTGTGTTCTTGTGTGTCTGTGTGTCTGTCTGCGTCTGGGTGAGTGTGTCTGTGTGTCTGGTGTGGGTGCATGTGTGAGTTTTGTGTGTGTATAGGATTGCGTGTGGGATGGCTGTGAGTATGTGTATCTTTATGTGAGTATGTGCAGCTATATTTGTGCGTGTGCATGTGTGTGTTGGTATGTGCAGGTGTTTGTGTGTGTTTGCGTGTTTGTGTGTGTATGTGTGTTGATGGTGCTCCCAGTTTGGGTGGTGCTGTGAGCTGATACCCTCCCTTTGTCCTTCCTAACCAGGATCCCTGATGATTTTCCCCCTCCGTTCCCAACTCTACAGTGGTATGGGGAGACAAGAAGAGACTGACAGCAACAGAAATCTCGGCATGTCTGTTAGCATCTGTGAACACAAATACAAGTCAACGTTTTGGGTCGAGTAAGCCTTCCTCAGAACTCATGGCAGGGGGATATTGCATCACGTTAAACACCACACAGACTGCCAGACTCGCCCCACACTGATACACACAGATAAACACACACTAATGCAGAGACAGAGACATTCACTGATACACTGAAAATAAAGTGTGTAGAGGTCAGTGTGGAACTCCAAAAGGGCACTGAGAAATTGGTGTAGTGTTCTATTTTGTGGCAGATGAGCATCAACGCAAAGCAATGTGAGATATGGCACTTTGGTAGGAATAACATTGACATACAATATAAAACATCTGTAACGTTATAAAAGGGGTGCAGGAGCACAAGCTGCTGGATGTATATGAGGACCAATTATTGAACATGGTAGGGCAAGTGGGGAGAGCTGTAAATATCACAGTTTACTTTCAATATCTGAGCTACTTACAGGAGGACTTATAGGATGGAGCCTGCGTGTTCTCTTGAGGTGGTGGAGACTTTATGTTGTGAGTTCACCCTCCTGCCCACCAAAACCGTGGGCCTTACTTCCACTCCGATGTATTATGGTCTTATGGTCTTATGATTCCATTTTCCCCAACTCGACATAAAAGTGAAATGGCATCAGGGCCACGGATTCTAAGTTGTGCCGGGGGAAACAGTAGTACCAGTGGGTCTAAAGTGAGAATTACCCTTCACTGAACATTTCTCCTTACTCGATTGGTGGTACTTGGATCGTTCAGAACCTCCACACGAGGCGTACCGGTCCTCTCTTGCTCATACTAGGGTCCTGTCCACATTACTGGAGGGGAGGGGGCTGATGAGGGAACGGATATTGGGAAACTCCACCACTTGGCATGGCCTTTTCTGTCCTATTCCAGGCTTTTCCTCCTGGAATGGGAGAAAGGGAGGAAGGGAGTGTGGGACTGGTTGGCCCTGCTTTTAATGCTGGTGCAGAGGGAGTATGGGAAATGGTGATGTGTCCGCAGGGAGTCAGTACATAGTGTTATATCCATGCAATATTATTATTGTGGGTGGTATGGTGGAGGGGAAACTGGGAGGGAGAGAGGAAGAGAAAGTGCAGCAGTGAGACCGGTGGAGCATGAGCCTTGTTCGGGGGTCGGTACTATAACAGATATACAGTGAGTGTAAGGGAGCAGAGAGAATAGAGTGACCCTTACACTGACAGAGCGGGGTAGGCTATTGATGCTTGTCCTGCATTGCTGGACATTTAATCAGACCGCCGATACTGCACTGAGCTGCATGGTGAGCTCAGACCATACTCACTGGCAAACTGAGAAAGCTCAACCATGTGCTGATTGGCATTTTAAAGATGGCACAGGGCCAGGGATCACGGAATATCCCGGGGCATCAGTGCGATGGTGAATACCTCCAGCCATGATGCGTGGGAGAATCGGGCTGGCATCGAATGAGAGGGAAAACATTGGGTGGGGCGGATTGTTAATGAGGTGAGTTCGATAAGATAGCACCAGGAAACTAGTATGGCCTCGTACAGACAATCCCTCTCTCACACTCAATAAAAATGACGCTGAGACAAATTATAAGTAGACTCAGCCCAGTGACTCATAGATTCTGTTGGAAATACATACAGTAATAAAGCTTCAGTTGCTTGCCCAATGCTGCCCATCACAGAGAAGAACGTAAACTTGACCTACCCTTGGGAAATAAGGCAGGGCAGGAGACTGAGGTTTTCATGGGGAAGCACTTTGGAACAAGTAATCATAATTTCATTAGTTTTAGAACAGAGATGGAAAAGGATGAACGAGGTCTAAAAGATAATGTTGTAAATTGGAGGAAGGCCAATATTAAGGATATTAGGCAAGAACTTCCAAACTGGATTGGAAAAGACATTCACAGGTGTGGGGCAAGCTGGGAAGAGGGAAGCCTTCAAAAATGAAATGTCATGGGCCCAGAGGCAGTATGTCGCTGTTAGGGTGAAGGGTAAGTCTGATAGGTGTAAGGAATTTTGGAGGACTGGAGAAATTGAGGGTCTGGTTACGGATAAGAGGGAAGCATATGTCAGGTAGAGATAACAGGAGTTGAGGTTTTTACAGTATTCGTTCATGGGACGAGGGTATCACTAGTTGGGCCTGCATTTTGTACCCATCACTAATTGCCCAGACGGCAGTTAAGAGTCAACCACATTGTTGAGGGTCTGGTGTCACATGTAACCCAGACCAGGTAAGGATGGCTGTTTGCTTCCTTCAAGGGCATCAGCGAACTAGATGGGATTTTCCAACAATCGAAGATAGATTCATCATTGTCATCAGCCTCTTAATTCCAGATTTAAAGTGACTGTCTAGAAGAGTCTAAAGCCAGTATGAGTATACCTACGATGGATAACCGGCGGACATGAGAAACCTCAAGGGGAAATGAGACAGCTTTGACAAATAGGGTTAAGGAGAATCCAAAGGGCCTGTACAAATACATTAAGGACAAAAAATAACTCGGGAGAGTTTTGGGCCACTAAAAGATCAGCAAGGCTGCCAATGTTCAGAACCACAGGAGAAAGAGGCGACACTAAACAAGCACCTTGCATCAGAATGAATTGTACAGAAGGATATGGAAGCTAAAGAACTTCGGGAATAAGCAGTGACATCTTGAAAAGTGCCTGTATTACAGAGCAGGAGATGATGGAGTTCGTAAAGCCTGTAAAGGTGGAAAAATCCCCAGGACCTGATCAGGTGTATCCGGGAAATCGGTGTGTAGCTAGGAAGGGATTGCTGGGCCCTTTGCTGAGATATTTGTATCATTGATTATCACAGGTGAGGTGTCGGCAGATAGGAGGTTTGCAAATTTGTTGTCATTAATTCAGAAATTTAAGAAGGAAGGTAAGGAAAAGTCGGTGAGCCTGACGACAGTGATGAGCAAGTTGTTGATGAGGATTATAAGGCACAAGGTTTACGTTGTTAGATAAATCATTTGGATGACAACATAGCAGCGGTATTTGCTAAGTTTTCTTTTGACACTAAAATTGATGGTGTAATGGATAGCAAAAAAGGTTTA
The DNA here is from genome assembly GCF_037043375.1 of Chiloscyllium plagiosum. Lineage (NCBI taxonomy): Eukaryota > Metazoa > Chordata > Chondrichthyes > Orectolobiformes > Hemiscylliidae > Chiloscyllium > Chiloscyllium plagiosum. The sequence continues at coordinate 46,169,585 of NW_028270182.1, read as the reverse complement.
CCGCAGAGAACAATGGAATCTTGATCAGGTTGGGCTGATGGGCTGAGGAGCAGCAAATGATGTTGAGTCGAGATATATCTGAGGCGCTGCATTTTGGAAATGCAAATCAGGGCAGGACGTATACACTTAATTGTAAGGTCCTGGGGGGTATTGCTGAACAAAGGGACCTTAGAGTGTAATTTCAAAATTCCTTGTAATCGAGTTACAGTTAGACAGAATTGTGCAGAAGACATTTGGTATGCTTGCCTTTGACTTTTTAATTGGGAGGCCAAGTTGCTGCTGTACAGCACATTAGTTCTACCACTTTTAGAGTACTGTATTCAATTCTGGTCTTCCTCCGAACATAAAGATATTCTGAAACTTGAAGGGAGTCAGGAAAAATTGCAAGATGTTGCCAGGATTTGAGCTATATGGAGAGGGTGAGTAGTTTGGGGTGATTTTTCGTGGTGTATGAGGGACATATATAGTGTGAATAGCCAGGATATTTTTTCCCAAAACTAGAGGGCGTGTATTGAAGGTGAGACGGGAACGATTTAAAAATTACCTAAGGATAGAACATAGAACAATACAGCACAGAACAGGCCCTTCGGCCCACGATGTTGTGCCGAACATTTGTCCTAGCTTAAGCACCCATCCATGTACCTATCCAATTGCTGCTTAAAGGTCACCAAAGATTCTGACTCTACCACTCCCACAGGCAGCGCATTCCATGCCCCCACCACTCTTTGGGTAAAGAACCCACCCCTGACATCTCCCCTATACCTTCCATCCTTCACCTTAAATTTATGTCCCCTTGTAACACTCTGTTGTACCCGGGGAAAAAGTTTCTGACTGTCTACTCTCTCTATTCCTCTGATCATCTTATAAACCTCTATCAAGTCACCCCTCATCCTTCGCCGTTCCAATGAGAAAAGACCTAGCACTCTCAACCTATCCTCGTACGACCTATTCTCCATTCCAGGCAACATCCTGGTAAATCTTCTCTGCACCCTCTCCAAAGCTTCCACATCTTTCCTAAAGTGAGGCGACCAGAACTGCACACAGTACTCCAAATGTGGCCTAACCAAAGTCCTGTACAGTTGCAACATCACTTCACGACTCTTGAATTCAATCCCTCTGCAAATGAACGCTAATTCACCATAGGCCTTCTTACAAGCCTGAGTGGCAACTTTCAAAGACCTATGAACATAGACCCCAAGATCCCTCTGTTCTTCCACATCACTAAGAATTCTACCGTTAACCCTGTATTCCGCATTCTTATTTGTCTTTCCAAAATGGACAACCTCACACTTGGCAGGGTTCAACTCCATCTGCCACTCCTCAGCCCAGCTCTGCATCATATCCAAGTCCCTTTGCAGCCGACAAGAGCCCTCCTCAACGTTTTCATACAGAGAGTGGAGCATGTGTGGAATGAGGTCGTGGTGTCTGTTACACTTACAACATTTAAAAGGCATTTGGATGGGTGAATGAAAAGGCAAGGGTTTACATCAATATAGGACAAATGCTGGCAAATCGGACTAATTTAATTTGGGATATCTCATCAGCATGGATGAGTTAGACTGAAGGCTCTGTTTCTGTGGTGGACATCTCCGAGACTCTATGTTCTGTCTGACCTCACACCAATATCCCATTAATTCATCATTCCCGGAAAAAAAAACAGCTTATGTTACGAAATGCTATCGAAATGTCTTCACTTCAGCATTCTGCAAACTGTGAACACATCCTTCCACAACACTGACTCTGAGTCTCTCTCCGTCTGTCTTTTTCCTAAATACCTCCCATTTGTTGGTATTTAAACTGATCATCAGCTTCCAAAATTAAGAAGCTTAGAAACAATGTTCAAAAAGCATAGCTTGCATTTTCTTTGACTTCCCAGTATCCTGCCCTGTGCTCCACGTTGGACTGTGGGGTTTCAGCAGTTTTGACCCCCATCTTTGAAACTTCTTCTGTGCCTATCCACAGAACGCCTGTGTTCATCACTCCCTTCTGATGATGTGCCCAGTAACTCAAGGAATCTTCTCCACTTTTACTGACCCAGACCAGGCTTCTCACATGCATTTGAGTGACATTTGACTTAATTCTAGTTTTGGAACGTTAGTGGAAATGCTGGGGACGGGTACCTGGGGGCTACGCTTTAAGCTGCTGTGGAAGTTCAGGAAGACCAGATGCTTTAGTGACCAACTCTGGATGAGTCATGGTGACTGTAGTTACAGCATCTGCAGCATGACCAACAAATGGAGCAGAGGCTGCAGAGAGGGGAATGTCTGTAAAATGGAATGAAGGAATCACAATCAGATCAGCCATCGTCTTAGAGAATTTTGGAGCAGGATTGAACGGCTCGCTCATGCAACTTGTTCAGATACTTCTTTTTTAACAAGCCAATTCCCTTTCTCTTCCAGTGTCTCATACTGGTGGGGAGTGAGTCACCTCCTCGTGTTCCTGGAGAGAAGGATCCTGAGGCCTCACTCGCCCCCGGATTTCCCCGTGTCGCAGTCTCGAGCAATGGAACGACTGCTTCCTGTTCCTTTGTCCCAGTCTCCAGCAGCTGAGTGACTTCATACTGTTTCTGTGTCCCAGTCTAGAGCAGTTGAGTAACTGTCTCCTGTTCATGTGTTCCAGTATAGAGCAGTTGAACGACTGCCTCACATTCCTGTATCCCTGTCTCCAGCAGATGAATGACTGCCTCCTGTTCCTGTGTCTCCGTCTCAAGCAGTAGAATGACTGTCTTCTGTTCCTGTGTCCAAGTCTCGAGCAGTTGAGTGGCTGCCTACTGACCCTGTGTCCCATTCTCGAGCCATGGAGTGACTCCCTGATGTTCCTGTGCCCCAGTCTCGAGCAGTTGAGCAACTCCCTCCTGTTCCTGTGTCCAAGTCTCTAGCAGCGAAGTGACTGCCTCCTGTCCCTGTTTCCCAGTCTCAAGAAGTTGAATGACTCCCTCCTGTTCCTGTTTTCAGGTCTTGATCAGTTGATTGACTGCCTCCTGTTATTGTGTCCGAGTCTCGAGCAGTTGAGTGACTGCCTTCTGTCCCTGCATCCCAGTTTCGTGCAGATGTTTGACACCCTCCAGTTCGTCTATCCCAGTCTCGAGTAGTTGAGTTACTGCCTCCTATTCCTGTGTTCCAGTCTCCAGCAGTTTTCTGACTGCCTCCTGTCCCTGTATCCCAGTCTCAAGCAGTTTCCTGACTGCCCCCTGTCCCTGTACCCAAGTCTCGAGCAGTAGAGTGATTGCCTTCTATCCCGTTGTCCCAGTCTCGAGCAGTTTCCTGACTGCCTCCTGTCCCTGTGTCCCAGTCTCGAACAGTTGAATACTCCCTCCTGTTTCTGTGTCCAAGCCTCGAGCAGTGGAGTGACACCCTCCTGTTCCACTATTCCAGTCTCGAGCATTTGAGTGACTGCCCTCTGTCCCTGTATCCCAATCTCGTGCAGTTGGGTGATTCCCTCCTGTTTCTCTATACCAGTTTCGAGGGGTTGAGTGATTGCCTCCTGTTCCGTTGTCCCAGTCTCAAGAAGTTGAATGACTCCCTCCTGTTCCTGTTTTCAGGTCTTGAACAGTTGACTGACTGCCTCCTGTTATTGTGTCCGAGTCTCGAGCAATGGAATGACTGTCTGATATTCCTGTGTTCCAGTCTCGAGCAGTTTCTTGACTGCCGACTATTCCTGTGCCCCAGTCTCGAGCAGTTTCCTGACTGCCTCCTAATCCTGTGTCCCAGTCTCTAACAGTTGAATTACTCCCTCCTGTTCCTGTGTCCAAGTGTCGAGCAGTGGAGTGACTACCTCCTGTTCCTGTGTCCAATTCGCGAGCAGTGGAGTGACTGCCTCCTGTCCCTGTCTCCCAGTCTCAAGAAGTTGAATGACTCCCTCCTGTTCCTGTTTTCAGGTCTCGAACAGATGATTGACAGCGTCCTGTTATTGTGTCCGAGTCTCGAGGCGTTGAGTGACTGCATTCTGTCCCTGAATCCAATTTTCGTGCAGATCTGTGACACCCTCCTGTTCCTCTATCCCCGTCTCGAGCAGTTGAGTGACTGCCCCCTGTACCAGTATCCCAATCTCGTGCAGTTGAGTGACTCCCTCCTGTTCTTCTATCCCAGATTCGAGCGATTGAGTGACTGCCTCATATTCCTGTGTCCCAGTCTCGAGCAGTTTCCTGACTGCCTCCTGTTCCTGTGTCCCAGCCTCGAGCAGTTTCCTGACTGCCTCCTGTTCCTGTGGCCCAGTCTCGAACAGTTGAGTGACTGCCTCCTGTTCCTGTATCTCATTCTCGAGCAGTTGAATGACTGCCTCCTGTTCATGTATCCCAGTCTCTGTAACTGCGTCCTGTGCCTCCCTGTTCCTGAGCAGCAGTTTCAATACTTTGATGGATGTCTCAATATTATGAAAGGACTTCATAAGTCGGCATTTCAAACTAGGAGCAGCATTGCAGAAAGTTATCTCGAAACTTCCACACCAGGCATTTTACGCAGCTGGTCTACTATTTTATACCTATCCCCTATAGAAACAAGGCGAATCATATACAACCCAGCAGTGCTCTGGCAATACTCCCACATACGGGGAAGAAAGATATATAGTTTATCCCTAAGCAACCCCCATCCATTCTATTCAAACTGAGGAAATGTTCCCTCTTATTGTGATATGTAAAATGATTGCGGAAGTAGTTAACTGAATCTGTTTGTTTGGTTGACTGTGATTAATGTCAATCTCCGTGGATTCTAATTATCCCAGTGGAGGGTTTCCATCTTTTAATAATAAATGTGCTCTGTTCAATGCATTATCCCATAATATGGGCAGGAGCAACACCGACGGCAATAACAAGCATCGCTAACTCCAGAGAGAGGGGGAGGAGAGATCAGAATCTGAGAGCATTAGACTAGAATGTTCCAATAATAGATCAGAATCTGAGAACATTAGACTGGAATGTTCCAATAATGGATAGGAGTTTATCCGATTATGTTTGGATTATTTCTACATATTATTGGTGGCCATTACCATCGCGGATCCGAGATAGACTCTACATTATTCAATATTTTTATTATCCTATCCTGGCTATTGTTGGTGTCCCTGGTAAGTTTCACTGTCGATATATTATTTGCATTATTCATGTGCAACTGTATTACTGTTCTTTTCATTTACTCGACTCTCGAAAGATTCAGTCTCCAAACCACTAAGAACAACAACAGTGAACTTATTCATTCTTTCTCTCCTTCTTTAGTTCTGACACTATGCCTTGTCAGTTTCAGGTATGAAACAGGATTAATTGTATCACTGCCCTTGCTATTTAAATATTGAAATCCTGGAGGTCACTGTCTTCTGTTCTGGATACAAACTCCATTCTCTTCCTCTGATTCCATCCTATACCTGGCCAATAACTGAGGCCAAAAGAGACGAGACATCGCTAAGGTGATCCCTTTGGCCAAAAGCTGATTACTGATACCATATCCTGACCATTCCTACTTTTTACTATTGACGCCTGCAAAATATTCTTCACTGGTTCATCCCATCTGCTATTTGAATCTTGATGTATGAAACACAGTCTTAATGAAGCCTATAATCTGCTGCTGACCCTCCCAGCTTCAAACCTACCGCACCAAATCTGAGTCGATATTCCATGGCTTGTATCTGAATGCAGACCAAAATCCCTTCATTCCTGTATGGATTGATGTATATTGTTTTTGGGTCTGGCAATGCTTTTACTTTAATATTCTCACGGACGTCGTCTCCTCAGTCTCTGATACGTTGCTTAGTCTACCTCTGTTAATTACTCAAGCCCCTGTCAGTTCACACTTACACTGATACCCTCCATGTGTGTTCTTTCTCAAACAATGATTTACATATCTACTGCCACCAACACACACACACGCACACAAATACAAAATCTCTTGCTTTATACTGGTGCAGTGGAGATACAGAAGCATACATTTGTGGGAGGCCATTTAATATCACTCACTGCAGGGGTTGCAAATCTTCCCGTGCAAGCCATTTCTGTGGTGCAAATACAATAGCAATATACAGGCAAATATTTGGAATGGTACCCATGCTGGCAGATGGTGCAGTTTATAGAGTAGTCCACTAGCATGGTCTGCATAGCTCTCCATTCTGGCTGTTACCTTGTCCCAGTTTATGGTGCCTGGCAGGTTTCCGTGAGGCAGATTCAGAATTTGATGTAAATAATCATTTAAACTGATCTGGCAATAATTTTATTGAATGTTGTCATTCTTGTGATTGTACCCACCATTGTCTCACTTCTTCAGTTACTCCCACTCCATAGTCTCCTTATCCATGTTTTCACAACATGTTATCAGTTAATTAATTGATTGTTTTTCTGTACCCTTCCTTTGTGTTGTTTGTTGGCTCCAGAGTGCATCGCGTTCTGACCTGATGTAGCTCAGAAACAATGAAATGTTGTGTGGCCGGCTGTTGCTCCATGTTGAAAAGGGGGTTCCAACAGCTTTGAGACACGTCTTTGATATTTGATCTGTGCCTGTCCACTGAAAGCGTCTGTCAGCCCCTCTCAGATGTTCGTGCGGTCCATAACATGAAGACGCCCCTCGAGTATTATTGTAAAGGACCAGGTCTCTAACTTGTATCTGACGGGTTTCTGACTGACTCATGTTATTGGAAAGTTTGTGACGGAGCGAGGGATGGTTCGCTGGAGGTTGTGCTTGGAGAAGCTTCCGACATTCAGGGAGACGTGAGGATTTAATCATCCAACTCTGGATGGAGCATGGGGATTGTAGTTACAGAACCTGGGTCTGTAAAATGACGATCAAATGGCGTAGAGACTGCAGAGAGGGGAATCTCTAAAACCATGTTGTGAGTGTGTGTGGGGAAATGGATCTGTCAAATCTGTCTGTGTCTTAACATCCGATTATGGCACGACAGGCATGGATACGATTCAGATGAATATGTTAAATGCTTGAGTAATGTAACAAATTGGAGGCATGACAACATGGAGAGATCCTCAGCAGAATGAGAATATCAAAATGGAAGATTTACCACATCAGAAATCAGGTTAGATCACTGAGTACAGAGCTGATGGGTCAATGCGCCTTGGTGTGACACATCCACTCACTCTCTCCCTTAAATGCACCCATGCACTCTCTCCCTCTCCTCCCCGCACACAAGCACACACCCCTCTCTCACATGCGCACACAAACTCTCCTCTCCCAGACGAAGCACCACCTGTATCCTTCTCCCTCACGCAGACATTCTACATCGTTCTCAAACACATGCACACATACATATATAAATCCGTGGAGTGAATTTGCATTTGCCGATTTGTATTTGCAGACACATTATATTTTGTCAAAAATATACAATTTGCCTCCAGTCAGTCAATGTACTACTACTTTGGAAATAAACACAGACTGACTCCAGGTGAGGACACAGACAGACTCCAAACAAGACCTTACGCGTAAAATACATTGCCTGACCGGAGGGGTCACCTCCTTTCCATCGATAATGCCTGCAAGTATCTCCAGGCAGTGACTTGAAATAAAGTCTCCGATTTGCATATTAAGCAATCAGAGCCTGCAGTTCCATTCGAACCAGGGAGATGTCAGAGTTGGAGCTGGAATGAAACAGCTTCCACAGAGACACGGCTTATTGTGCAACACAAGTATTCAGTCCTATCTCAGGAATGGTGTCAGGGCCAATTGCCTTTCTCGTTACCTCGGTGTGCTTCTGTTTCTTCTTGTCACGTGCAGCGAATCAAATTGGTTGAAAGCTGTCATCTGTGGTTCGGTGGGCATCATAACGAGAGTGAGTTGGATCATTAACTCAACAGTTCTGGCTGAGGACGATGAAGATACTGCATCCTTGTCCTTTACACTGATGTGCAGGGCTGTTCTGTTAAGTAGGATGGGGATATTTGTGAAGTCCTCTCCTCCAGTGAGTTGTCTCATAGTCCACTGACATTTATGTCGGGATGTGGCAGGACTGCAGAGCTTCGATATGATCGGTTCGCCTTGGGATCATTTCGCCGTCTGTATCCGATGCCAATTCTGCTGTTTGGAATGTAAGTAGTCAAGTGCGGTAGCTTTATTGGATTATCATCATGTTTAGGTACACATGGTTCTCATGCTGGCATGTTCACCCACACTTGTCACTGAACCAAAGTTAGATTGATGGTAATGCTAGGTGAGATATTATCCTGGGGAAAAAGTTACAGATTGTAATTGAATACAGTTCTGCTGCTGCTGTGATTGTACTGCACCACATGAACGCTCAGTTTGAGCTCCAATATGTACAATTCAATTCTACTGACTATCCCCCAGTTCACACCACGGCGCATTGACCCATCAGCTCTGTACTCAGTGATCTAACCTGATTTCTGATGTGGTAAATCTTCCATTTTGATATTCTCATTCTGCTGAGGATCTCTCCATGTTGTCATGCCTCCAATTTGTTACATTACTCAAGCATTTAACATATTCATCTGAATCGTATCCATGCCTGTCATGCCATAATCGGAGTTTGAATTGAATGTGTTTCCCTTTGTTTCTCTCCCTGACCATGATTGAACGTTTTGTAGTGTCATTGCTGTCAGCCCTATGTAGTTTCAGACCCAATGAATGTGTGCACCTTGTGTTAACGTTGACTTTCCGGTGCCAGGCCCTCCGTGTTGGACGAGACGTTTGAGCAGCTTTGACACACGTCTGTTGAACATGTTCAAAAACAGAAATTGCTGATGAAACTAAGCTGGTCTGACAACATCTTGTGGATTGAACGCAGAATTAATCTTTCGGGTGCAGTGAAGCTGCCAGAATGCTTTCAGTTTCTCCAGCAATATCTATATTTTTATTTCCAGTATCCAGAGTTATTCGTTAAATTAAAAATTTGTTCTGTGCACATTAATTTCTGGTGAAATTCAGCAGTTGTGGCAGCATCTGCAGAGACAGGCAAACAGAGTTAGCGTTTAAAGTCCAGTGTGATACGTCTTCAGAAGTGAAATGGATTAGAAACTCAGCTTTTTAATCCCCTGTCGGAGGTTCGGAGTGAGTGACGGGGAAGTGAGAGTTACAAAATATAAACGAGCCTTGCGGAGTGGTGAACGACAAGATGATTTGAAATGGCATGAGATTAAGAAGTGGGGGGAAAGAGTACTCTTTATTGAGTGCAAGGTAAAGAAGACACAAACACACAGGGTTATAGGGAGGCCAGGACGGACAATGTATGAAAATGGAGAACTGCCAGAGTGTGATCAGGCTGTGAGGTGATTAATTAAAATTAACTCCTACAGGCTGTAACAAACCCACGTGTAAAGGGAGATTTTACTCGAACTTGGGTTGTGCTTCATTGGAATATTGCAGCTACCCAGGACCGAAATGTTAGCATGAGAACAAGGTAGATTATTGTATTGGGAAGCAAGGAGAGGGGCAGGCTTATCCGTACAGCCAGATTAAGAGTGTTCCTTAAATAAATCTCTATTTGGTCTCCCCAGCAATGACAGGATACTGGCTTGAAAGTGTACAAGTGAAATGCTGCTTCACCTGGAAGGTGTTATTTGGTGCCTTGGTCAGTTGGGGGTGTGTGTGAAGTGAATGGGCATGTGTTGCAGCTTCTACAATTGCTTGGGAAGGTGCCATGGGAGGAGTGGGGAAGTGTTGGGGGTGATGGAGTGTGTCACAGAGGGAATGGCCCCTGTGAAATCCTGACAGTAGATGGGAGGGGTCGATATGTTTGATGTTGCTGCCCTGCTGGTGGTGGTAGAAGTGGTAGAGGCTTATTCTGTGAATATGGATTCTAGAGCAGTAGGAAGTGAGGACACGGGGAGATATATCATTGTTCTGGCAGGGAGGAGAAAGGTTGAGGGCAGAAACGCGGGAGATGGGACAGTCACAGCTGAAGGTTCAGTTAGGGGATTTATCGTTTCAGAGAAAAGGTGGTCACGTAGGCCACTGGATGTGGCATCATCGAAAAGAAATGACAGAGCCAGAGAAACTAAGAGAATGGAATCACTCTCAGCTGATCATGTGTTCAGCCACATACGGAGGTTCCCACTGAATGATCGAAAAGAGCAAGGCATTTCAATTGCAGATTTATGTCTTATATTTGGTCTAAAACGGAATGTGAAAATAGACCCAGGTGAAGGTCAGTAGATGGGTGAGGGAGACATGTAAGCAGAAACATCATAACGCTCAGCATTTATTGACTCTGTTCAAAAAGAGGATAGTATGAAGATGTGAAGATGAACCACCCATGAGGCACAAAGGCTGTGAAGGATACTAATCAATCACAAACTAAAGAATTCAAATTAGTGAACAGTAGCATTGACCAGATTTGGGAAATTAACTTTTAGAACAAGAAGCAGACTGTATAAAGCAAAATACAAATAAACATATTCCAAAATTGGCAAGAAATATTAAAAACAATCTAGCCGCCAAAGTTTTTCATATAAATTTAAAACAAAAATTTTCATGATGTGTATGTGTGTGACACTTAGAAGAAGGGCAGGAAAGTATATGTGGGACACCTGGAGGATGTGAAAGGCAGAGAATTTAAAACAATACTTTACATCTTTCCTCACAAGGGAAAACAGAAAGAGTTTCAATAATATAACCAAAATTGTAGTCGGGCGGAAGTTCTTGGACAATCTCTAACAGAACGAACAAGACTTTTCTCAAACAGATAGGACCAAGGGTAAACAGTTCATCATCAATTCTTGCTGGTTTTTCTAGAAATACTTACAGAGTGACTGGTGGCACTGTAAGAAATATTCTATAACTCTCTGGATTGGAGGAAGTTTCCAGCGAAACCAAAGAATCTCCAAAGTGGCGCCTGTCTTGAAGATGAGAGTGAATCTTCATATGACAAGGTGCTACCTTTGTCTGAATAGTGGAGCATATTTGAGAGGCTGAATGGACACATTATGCACTTTCATTCTGAACGATTAAACAAAAATAAAAGTTTGCTCCTTCCCCTGAAGTGTTACACACTGAGGGAAGTACATTTTCCAGAACTTGGGAATGATTTTGAAAATTATCTGGAGCATTGTACTCACGACATCATCCAAAAATTCTAGAAGCGGCATTCTCCATAACATTTTACAAACATGTGGGATATTGCGTAGGTGAGAGAGATAGAGATAGAGAGAGAGCGAGAGAGAGAGAGAGAGAGAGAGAGAGAGAGAGAGAGAGAGAGAGAGAGAGAGAAGGTGCTGTATGCAGTCGTGATAGTGATGGGGTTTATTCCGGGGTAGATGCTGTAACAGATTTACAGTGAGTGTGATGGAGCAGAGAGAATACGGTGACCCTTATCCTGACAGAGCGGGGACGGTTACTGATACTTGTTCTGTATTTATGGACACCTCTTCAGACCGCAGATACTGCAGTGAGGTCGGTGCTGAGCTCAGACCATGCTCGTTGGATCTGGTGGTGTGGCCTATTCTTGGAAGAGAATGATACCCCTCTGTACTAGCCCATTCACCAGGACCTCCGCGCCTATTTTCATAAACCGCGGTGTAATTGATCTTATCCGCCATGCTCGGGGTAAACTGTGCAAGGCAGCTCCAAACTCAGACAGCGCAACCGTGTGCCCAGTGGCCTTTTAAAGATGGCACCAGTGCCAGGGTTTACAGAATAGCCAGGGGCATCCGGACGATGGTGTGTACCTACAACTATGATGGGTGGGAGAATCCGACTGGCATTGAATGAAAGGGATATCGCGGGAGAGGTGGGTGGTTAATGAGATGGATTCGATAAGATAGCACCAGGAAACTAGCTCGGCCTCGAAGAAACAATCCCTCTGTCACACTCAATGAATATGACACTGAGATAAATTATTGTAAGATTCGGCCTAATGAATCGACGACTCTGCTGACCCTTCTCCTAGTTGCAAATCCATAGAACAAATGCTCATCCAAAGCTCTCCATCATCTTAACTCATACCAATATCCTGTTCACCCATCATTCCTGGAAACAGTGGCCCATGTTGCAAGGTGCTGTCGAAATCTTTTCATTGCACAGTTTTTAAGCCTACAGTCAGGTATTTCTCTAAAATTCCCTCTCATCTTCCCCTTTCTTTTTACAAAGCACTTCCCATTTGGTAGTATTTCAACTGATTCATGGCCTCTCTCTGGCAGTGAGTTTCGTACCCATTGTTGTGGTACTGTGGAGATAATGGAGCTGTTAATGGAAGGGAGCTGCACATCTTGACACTTTCAGCATTGGCTGCAAGTTTCCCCACGTAGGGCTATGATCTAACACAGTGTTAATCAGCAATGCGGTGGTTTGTGTAGACAGCTGAACATGCTGGGAAAGTAACTCCTCCTTATTAACAGATAAATTCATTGCTACTCAGTGCAAAACTTCCCATGCTGGACAGATACCCAGTCCGTGTTTACAGAACAACGCACCTGTGTGCTCTGCACAGCGCCCTGTGCTGAACAGTTTATCTTGTCCCGGTTTATAGATCAATGCACTATTGGACAGATAAGAAGTAGACTGGTGAGTGTTTAACACTGTTCGATCTTGGAAGGATTGCTGAGCAGTTCACGACCCTGATGCTTCCTGATGAACAGATGACTCATCTGGTCTTATACGTGGCCGGGCTGGATCTGTGAGGTGGATTGAGTATCTAATATATCTCCTGACATAACCATGACTCCTCCAGCGCAGCCCATTCTGCTGTCAAAACCCATATTTGTGCGACATGTTGTCGATTAAATAATTACTCAAGTAAAATGTGAATATCTGTCGCTGATGTTATGGATCAGAACAGCTCCCCTAAAAGTACATGGAGTAGGTAACCTCGACCTGAATATTTTCTTATTTTCAAGGTTATTGTGAGGTTCAGTGTTTCAAATATAATTCACGTGGTCAAAGTATTCTACTATAAGCAAAACTGAATCAATTCAAATACTGTCGACAGTATACAACAAAAACAAGAGGAACTTGGAATAACTTAATTCTGTTTGAAAACTTTACAGAATAATAGGTAATTCAACCACTAAACAATAATTGCTCTAATATAATAATATCCTAGAAACACACACTTGTCAAAAACCAAATCAGGAAACGGATTGCCTGATATGCAATGCTCCAATCAAGGGGAAAAGAACTTCAAAAGCTAATTCTGAGAGAAATCTCAGCGAGAGAGAGTGTGTTGCAGCCGGTAGAGATTTCCTGCCTTCCAACCATGCTGAGACCCAAGCAATAAATGGCGAAAGGTAAAACTATAAATCCTGGTTCTGTGAGAGTTTGACCCTCAATCCACAAGACTAGGCCGCGGCTGTAAGGACCACAAGGAATGGACTATATCTACAACTCTAAGGCACTGTAGTCGGCATCTCAAAAATGCCTAACGGCGCCTCAGCCGTTAGATGATGGCAAGATAAATGCTGAAGTTAATCATAACTACGATAAACGAGAGGATGTATCAGACCTGGTGATTATACACAGACGGACTCGGAAACCGAGCAATTCCTACCATGCCAAACTACATTAGTGTCATCAAGCTTGTGAAGAGAAAATATCATCTGTCTGCCTCACGTTTCACTTTACAATGAAGATGTGCCATTAACTCATTAGTCAGCGATGTTAACATTTCACCCACACCAAGTATTATTGTGATGTATCAGGGTTGTCGTGAAAGGAGTTAACTGTCGCTATTCGTTCAGTTACTGTGATTGAAGTAAATCTTTCTGGAACGATCTGGGTCACTGGAGGGTTTCCTTTTACCATAATTAGGGGCTTTGTTCAACTTGATATGCCATAGTATTCGGGGCAGCGTCATTCTCAATACGATGGGGATCAGCAGCTAGAGAGCGAGGATTGGATCAGAATCTGAAGACATTAGAATGTTCCAACAATGGACCAGAATCTGAGAACATTAGATTGTCAGTTTCCAACAATGAAATGGTCTTTACATATTTCTCTGGATTGCCATGGTTAGTGTTGTGGATAAAGACCCTACTGATGATTATTCAAGCTAGGCACTATTCCATTCCCGCACTTGTTTGTGTTCCTGGTAAGCCTATCTCTGTCAATTCCACAAACGAGAGTGAAGGTTATTGCTATTCCAGTTAATTATGTTTAGCAAATACATAGACGTTAAGTCACAAACTCCACTTCCTTTTCATGTATTCCAAAACTCCTGACTCATAAACATCTAAGATGGAAAAGGACTGTCCGGCATCTTGAGACTCCTTTTTAACCTTGGACTGTTTTATTCTCTGCATTCTCTATGTCATTAGATGTGCCGACACCCAACTTCATAATATCCTCAGTCTCCAGCTATGTCTCAATGCTGTTGCCGAATTAGCCATCATCTATCTCTTCGCTAACGACAAATCTTACGGCTCCAGTTCGCTTCTGACCTCTTTTCCAGATACAAATATTTTGACCACTAACGTGCTCTTATTTCTACAGTTACTTCGCACCAGGGACTCTTTATCAGACTAATAATGCCGCTGACCGTGTAATTCAGAGGCACAGATTATGACTCTAAAAGCATTGTTTGAAATCCTACCACACCCGATGACTAAACTTAAATTCGGGTGACAAAAATTGGAATGAAACCCAATTTTACTCATGGCAACCATAAACCATCAAGATATATTTTCTTACTTTACTGATAACCTTTGGTAAAGAAACTTAGCATTTTTGCCCAGTCTGGATTAAGTGCCACTTCAGATCCAAGAAAATGTGATTGGCTCCATATTGGCTTGAAAAATGGCCGAGTCGTCAAGGGAAATTAGTGATAGACAGGAAGTGATGCTGGCATCCCGGGAAATAACAACATTAAAAGTCAATTGAACAAAGGAAATGTGGAAGCTGGAGACCTGATATGAAATTCTCCAAAATCTGAAAGAATGTTGGAGAGTCTCAGCAGGTGTGGCAGTCTGTTGGGAGATACACAGATCACATTGCGAGTTCAGTGACCCTATCAAAATTGAATGCAACTGGGAAATAATGCTATTTATATCAGGGATGGTTAGAAGGGCGAGTGGAAGGTTTGTGCTGAACAGGTGGAGAAAAGATCATCGAAAAAGAGAGAGAGAGAGAGGGGAAAAGCAAGCAAAAGGATTGCGGATAATGAACTGGAAGGAAAATAGAATAGAAAGTTACTTTAATATTTCCCCTTTTCAGGTATACCTGAATACCACATCAATTCTGGGATTTCACTTTTTAAAGCGAGCTATGTTCCCTGTGACTCTCTTCTCTGAGTATAATAATCAACTCCATCGGCAATACTGGTGCTGCCCTTTTAGTTGCTGAGTTACAAAGAAAGGTAATGTTACTTTGTCAACGGCTTGTTTAGATAGAACTGCTACTGTGGGATTGTGCAGAGATGTGACGGTGTTCTCAGCCAGGAAGGGAAACTAAGGAGAGGGAGGTATTTTCAACACTGAATGGATGCAACGTGGATGTGGGGAATTGACTTGCTGTATCATTAGAAAATCAGTGGGTTTCTGTGGATGGTGTTCTCAGGTGTGTACTGTCAGCTGCTGCGTACATTTTGGGAGATCCGAGGGTCTGTTGACCCGACACTGGACACTGAATTTGCAGTGCATCTGGGTCCATGGTTAAAAAAAATGGAGCTGAGACTACAGAGAAAGGAAGCTCTGAAAAGAGGATGGGGCTGGGCACTGCACATTCATCACTGGGATTTCCAGGAACTTTTGGCAAAGTTGGAATCGTTCCAAGTATCAAGTGCAAAACCAGTTTATTTCAAAAATGAGGTGGTCACTGAGCTGTGTCCCCTGCTTCAGTACAACCTGTAGTCTCACACCAGGGACAGGTCTGTGCTGACTCTTACCATGAAGTGAGCTGTTTCAATTCTGGAACTTTCCAGGCAGAAGTGGGTGAATATCCACCATCTCTAAAATGCTGTCATCCGATATATCACAAGCTGACAGAAGCTACCTGCCTGTTGAGAGGAATGCATTGGTTCCATCTCCGCATCGGAACATGCAGAAACTAACTTCCATAAATACTAGGGAAGAAGAGGACGGGTGAAAATGACGAACTGCAACAAATTAGAATTAATGAAGAGCATGTTTTTTTAAAATCTAATTGAATTGAAGTTTCATAAGTTTCTGCATCTGATGAGCTACATCCCAGAGTATTGAGGAGACGGTAACAAAGCTAGTGAAAGAATTACTGATTTTCTTTCAAAGCTGGTTAGATTCTGGAAAGGATCCTGCAGCCTGGAAAGTAGCTATTTTAATCCTAAATATTTAAAACAGGACGGAGAGGGCAAAGAGATAACTAAATAGCTTGATGCCATCTGTTTGAAAAAAAAAGCATTGGAACCTTTTTTGAAGAATGTGACAACTCGACACTTGGAGAACATTGATATGATTTGGAAGATACGGCGTAGATTCAGGAAAGGGAAATGATCATTGATAAACTTGCTGGAATTTGTGGAGATTGTCCATTATGACATCGACAATTGAGAACCAATGGGAGTGGAGTATTTGCATTTTCAGCAGACGTTTGACATAGTTGAATACAGATGAATGGGAATGTTAAGTTCCATGGATATGTAGGTGTGGAATATATACCACATGTATTCAAAATTGAACATTAGAGACAATGAAGGGAGTAGTATTTTTCTCTGGACTGAAGGCTTGTTGGGTATCAGAAGGATCAATGTTTGGTCAATAGCTCTTCACAAGGTATTAAAACTGAATCAATTGTGAACAAGAAATATCATTATTCATATTATTTCTTTTAAATGGTGAGAGGTTCGGAAGTGCTATTGGTGAAAAGGACCTGGATATCCTTGGTCATAAGTAACTAACAGAATTCTTACGTTGCAGAATGTAAGTGATATGTGGCACTTCATGCAAAATGATTCAAGTACCAGAGTTAGTATATCTTTCCCAATGTTAGTGTTTGGTTGAAAGAGCATTTGGAGCATTGTGTACAGATTTGGTCTGCTTTATAAGTAATGAACTTTTGTCACCGAGACAGTGCAAAGGAGTTTCATTAGACTAAACCCTAGCATGATGATACCATGAGTAGAGTGCAGTAAGTATACGTTTAATCAGTAGCGCTGTGAGAGACTAAGAATTTGAAACATGATAGTTGTGGGAGGACATTCATTACGTCGTAAACAGCTGAACAGGGTGAAAATTCCATGCTTTTTCTGGATGTTTGATTCCCGATCGTTTACGTGCCTCTGCAGCGCCCCCATGTCATTTGACAGGAAGGTACAGGCTCTGACTGAACTCTGAACGCTTTCATCCAGTTACTGTGTGACACTGCATTGAATGTCACTACGTACACAGTCCTGTCCCAGTCACAATATCTTCATTCTGAAAGAGTTAACAGTTCTGCATCAGCTTGTGACCTCCGTAGAGACCATAGGTCTGCTTTCTTGAAGATGGAAGACATTTTGGAACATGGTTAAAAACATTGGCTGTATTCCTCGTACCTGAAAACCATGTTAAAGTAGCACATATATAGTATGCGTTATTCAGCCATGAGGGTCACGTTGGAGCATCTATCTGTTCAGTCACTGCTCCATTTGTTTGTGATGTTCGAGCATCTCTGACACCTTCTTGTTCCTGTATTAGTGACTTGAGAAGCTGGGAATGACCTCTTCCTGTTCCTTTGCAACTGACTCCAGGTGTGCAATTGTCTCTTTAACATCCCGTGAAAGTAACGTGTGGGAGTAACAGTCTTCCTGTGTAATAGCCTGGAGGAACTGAATGAGCTACCACAAATCTTGTCGAATAGTTTGACGGGCTGAATGACTTCCCCATATTTTTATGAACTCATATTGAGGTGCTGAATGAGCTCCTCCGTTACACTGTAAAAATGTGCAGTGTCTAGCAGTGCTGTTACATGAATGTTACCCAGACTTTAAAAGCATGATCTTGAATGGTTTCCAGTTCTATTTGCACATGGATACTGACTACTTCAAGAGCTGAGAAGGGCCAGCTTGATCTGAACATTATGTAAACATCCGTGAAATTCCCCACTTCTGCTCAGTTTAGGCTAAATTGGCTGAATGGCCTCGTGCCCCACTGTAGGGATTCTATAATGACGGACTGGAGTTGCCTGGGCTGAGTAACCTACCCTAACGATCACCTACAGCCGTGTCTCATGGCTGAGATGAGTGATTTCATCTGATGAAAAACAACTTCTATTGTGCTGTGAATGACTCCAAACAGTGGAGAGGTCACGACCGATTCTCATTAAGTGTGCTTTTGCTCATGATCCTTTATATCATCCTCAGTCTAATCTGCCTTGAGTTCAGGGCCAGCCTCTCTTACCTGAACCCCTACGTTCCCTCTTTTGTTCATAACAATAGTTCGTGGTGTAGAAGCAGAGAATGTTTTCTTCAAACAGAGGGTAGTGAATGTCTGGGATTCTCTTACTCGAAACGTTAGAGGAACTAGATCACTGAACGAGATCAGTGGTGTTCTGCAGGGATAGGTTCTGTGACCTCCGCTCGTTGTGACTTTTATAAATGACTTGGATGAGGAAGTGGAAGGGTGGATTAATCTGTTTGCCGATAATGCGAAGGTTTGTAGAGTTTTACATAGTCTGGAAGGCTGTTGTAAGTTGCAACGGAACATTGATATAATGCAGAGCTGGGCTGAGAAAACTGTGAAGTGATTGCCTTTGCAAGCTGGAATGTAAATGTAGAATACAGGGTTATTGGCAGGATTATTGGCTGCGTTGAGGGACAGAGGATTCTTGTGGTCCTCGTCCATTGATCCCGCAAAGTTGCGACCCAAATTGATCGGGTTGTTAAGAAGACGAATGGTGTGTCAGCTTTCATTAGCAAGGGGATTGAATTTAAGAACCGCAAGGATATGCTGCAGCTCTCTAGAGCCCTGCTTAGACCACACTTGAAATAGTGTGTTGAGTTCTGGTCACCCAATTATAGGAATGATATGGAAACTTTAGAAAGGGAGCAGAGGAAATTGGCCAGAATGCTGCCTGGACTGGAGAGTAAGTCTGATGAAGAAAGATTGATGGAGCTACGGTTTTTCTCACTGGCGTGAAGAAGGGTGAGAGGTGACTTTATAGAGGGAAACAAGATTGTGAGAGGTATATATATACATTTAATAGCCAGAGTCGTTTACCCAGGCCAGAAATGGATATCACGAGGAGGCATCGTTTGGAGCAAGGTTTCGGAGGAGATATCACAGACGGTATGTAAACAGACCGACGAGGGGAGAGGCAATTTTGTATTGGGTACTCGGCAACGAGACAGGACTGGTGTCAGTTCTCGCGGTGGGAAAGCACTTTGGTGAAAGTGATCACAAATGCCTTACATTTAGCATAGACATGGAGAGTGAAACAAGCAGTTACCAAGGAAAATTATTTAATGGGGGAAAGGGAATTTACGACACTATCAAACAGGAGTTGGGAAGTACAAACTAGGAGCAATTGTTGCACAGGAATGGGACAGCAGACATATGGAGGCTGTTTAAAGAGCAGATTTTGAGAGTGATGTACAAATTTGATCCTCTGAGGCAGGTAAGAATGGGTAAGATTAAGGAACCTTGGATGAGGAGAACAGGTGAACTTCTCATCAAAAGGAAGAAGGCAGCTTACATAAGGTGGTGGAAACAAGGATCTAACACAGCTTTGGAGGATTACAGGCTTGCTAGCAAGGAGCTCAGAAAGTGACTGAGGAAAGAGAGGAGGGGGCACGGAAAAGGCTTGGCAAGAAGGATTAGGGAGAACCAGAGGCGCTTTACTCATACGTGAGCAATAATAGAATAATCAGGGAGAAAATAGGGCCTATTAGGGATAGCGGAGGGAAATTGTTCGTTGAGTCGGAGCTGATAGGGGAAACCCTAAATGAGTCTTTTGCTTCGGTTTTCAACAAGGCAAGGGAACTTTTTGCAAATGACGACTTAGAGGAGCTGGGATACAGTGTTGACCAGTTCAAGACTGATGAAGATAATGTGCTAGAAATTTTGGAAAACATTAAGATTGATAAGGCCCCAGAGCCAGACCAGATTTATTCCAGGCTGCTCCGGGAACCGAGAAAGGAGGTTGCTAAGCCGTTGGCGAGGATATTTGCCTCCTCACTCTCCATGGGATTTGTAGCGGAGGATTGTAAGGAGGCAAATGTTGCTACACTTTTGAAGAAGGGTAACAGTGAAATCCCTGGCAATTACTGAACAGTCATTCTTACGTCTGTGGTCAGCAAAGTTGTGGAAAGAATTCAGCGGGATAGGACTTATGACTATTTGGGAAAGCATAGTGGGATTAAAGACAGTCAGCATGGATTTGTGAGGGGAAGTTAATGCCGCACAAATCTTATTGAGTTCATTGAGGAGGTGTCAAAGAAGGTCGACGACGTTTGAGCAGTGCATGTGGTGCATATGGATTTCAGCAAGGCATTTGATAGGGTTCCCCATAGAAGGCTCATTCATAAAGTGAGGAAGTATGGGATACTGGGAGATTTGGCTATCTGGATTCAGAATTGGCTGGCTGACAGAAGACAGAGATTGGTTGTAGATGGAAATTATTCTGCATGGAGGACAGTGTTGAGTGGGGTACCGCACCGCTCTGTTCTTGGACCTCTGCTATTTATAGTTTTAACAAATGACTTGGATGAGGAGTTTGAGGGGTAGGTTGGTATATTTGCAGATGACACAAAGGTAGGAGGTGTCGTCGATACTATAGAGAGCTACTGCAGGCTGCAGCGCGACATCGACAGGATGCAGAGCTGGGCTGAGAAATGGCAGATCATGTTCAACCTGGATAAATGCGACGTGATGCATTTTGGAAGGTCGAACTCGAATGCTGAATATATGATTAAAGACAGGACTCTTAGCAGTGTGGAGGAACAGAGGGATCTGGGGGAGCAAGTGGATAGATCCCTGAAATTTGCCACCCAAATGGATAGGCTTATTAAGAAAGCATATGGTGATTTGCTTTCATTAACAGGGGGGTATATTTTAAGAGACGCGAGGTTTTGTAGCAGCTCTACAAGTCTCTGGTGAGAACACACGTGGAATATTGTTTCCAGTTTTTGTCGGCCTACTATAGGAAAGATACAGAGGCGTTAGAGAGGGTGCAAAGGAGGTTTACCAGGATGCTGTCTGGACTGGAGGGCTTTCGTAATGATAAATGGTTGTATAAGCACGGATTTTTTCTCTCTGGAGAGAAGAAGAAGGCGAGGAGACCTGATCGAGGTGTACAAAATAATGAGAGGAATGGATAGTGTCAATAGCCAGAGACTTTTTCCCAGCGCAGGATTGACTGGTACGAGCAGTCATAGTTTGAAGATGTTAGGAGGAAGGTATAAAGGAGACATCAGAGGTAGGTTCTTTACGCAGAGAGTTGTGAATGCATTGCCAGCTGAGGTGGTGAAAACGAAATAATTGGGGACATTTAAGCGACTGCTGGACATGCACATAGACAGCAGTTAGTTGAGAAGTGCGTAGGTGAAGTTACTAATATTTTACATTAGGATTAAGTCTCGGCACAATATCGTGGGCCTTAGGGCCTATTCTGCGCGGTACTCTTCTATGTCCTATTTTCTAGACCAGAGGTCGGTTCTTTACACAGAGAGTGGTGGATGCGTGAAATGCACTGCCAGCAGTGGTAGTATAGTCAAGTACATTAGGGACATGTAAGCGACTCTTAGATAGGCACATGAGACGATAGTACACTGTAGTCCATGTAGGTTAGTCTGATCTGACTATCGGATAAAAGGTCGGTGCAACATCGAGGGACGAAGGGCCTGTACTGTGCTCTACTGTTCTATGTTCTAACTTCTCTGAAATTATTTAAAGAGGGAGGTAAATGGACTTTGACCTGTCAGAGAGGTGAGAGCTATAAGGGATCGGGCATTAAAGAGGATTTGACACCTAGAGCAGATCAGCCTTGATCTTAGTGAAGGGCTAGGCAGGATTGGGGATTCAACGATTTGCTCCTATTTCTGATGTTCTCGCATTCTGTTATTGGAATGTTAGTGGATGTTATTTTCCTGGGAAGGTCTGTTATTGAATATTGACGTCAGATGGACCAGAAGATTCTACGAGCCATCTCTGGGTGACGTCTATGGCTGTATTCACAGTGAATCTGGGTCTACAACATGACCAACAAATGGAGCACAAGTTCCAGAGACGAGAAGCTCTGTAAAGAGAGATGAAGGGACTCTTTCATACCCAGCGTGGGTTTCCCAATTACATTTTCCAAATCTCCCAAACTGTGTGTCTCAGTCTTGAGGGACTGTGTGGTCCTGTCTGTTCCTGTGCACGAGGTGATAGCAGTAAGTGGCCTTCAAGTGCTCCTGTCTAGCAGGTTTGACAGGCTGAATGGAACACAGAAACATAGGACTGAGGAGCAGGAGTGGGGCATTAGAAACTTTGAGCCTTCTCCATCACCCACCGATTGTGGCTGAGAAGGTTGTGATGTCAGTCCCACTTTCCTGTCTGTATCCCATTAACCGTGACTCACTTCTCTGTCAAATATTTAACGAACTCAGCTTTGAATAAATGTAAACAAAGAGGAATTTAAAAGTCTAGGGAAGAGAATTACCACTTTATATGCCCCTTTTAGAATTTTCCTCATCCCTCTGTCAGAATCAGAGAGTCATACTGCATGGAAACAGATCTTTTGTTCCAGCGTGACCACGCCAACCAGTTTTCCCAAACTTATCTAGTCCTTATTGCCATCATTTGGGCCATATCCCTCTGAACCATTCCTATTTATGTATCTGTTCATATATTTTTTAAATGTGTAATTGGACCTGCTTTCAACATTTTTTCTGACAGCACTCTCCATACACACACCACCTTCTGCATGAAAGTGTAAATCCTCAGGTCCACTACAAATCAATCCCCCAAAACTTCAACCAATTCCGTCTAATTCTGGACACCCCCCCCCCCCTCCCCCACACTGGAACAAAGGCATTAGCCATTCAGACTGTCCATGCCCCTCAGTATATTATATAACACTTTCATGTCATCATTCACCCTCCGCCAGTCCAGGGGAAGAAGCCTCAACCTGTTCATCCTCTCCCTGAAGCTCAAACCCTCCAGGACCAGAAAGTCCACATAAATATTTTCTGCGTCCTCTCAACATTCTCCCATCAGCAGAGCCAAACGACTTATAAACACTATTCTTAAAGTGGCCTCACCAGCGTCCGGTACAGGGTTAACATGCCGCATCAACTCATATACGAGAAAGTGAGGACTGCAGATGCTGGAGATCAGAGCTGAAATTGTGTTGCTGGAAAACCGCTGCACGTCAGGCAGCATCAAAGGAACAGGAGAATCGACGTTTCGGTCATGAGCCCTTCTTCAGGAAGGAGGAAAGTGTGCCAAGCAGGCTAAGATAAAAGGCAGGGAGGAGGGACTTGGGGGAGGGGCGTTGGAAATGCGATAGGCGGAAGGAGGTTAAGCTGAGGGTGATAAGGTGAGGGTGATAGGCCGTAGTGGGGGTGGGGGTGGAGAGGTCAGGAAGAAGATTGCAGGTTAGGAAGGTGGTGCTGAGTTCGAGGGTTGGGACTGAGACAAGGTTGGGGGGAGGGGAAATGAGGAAACTGGAGAAGTCTGAGTTCATCCCTTGTGGTTGGAGGATGCCTAGGCGGAGGTTGAGGCGCTCTTCCTCCAGCTGTCGTGTTACTATGACCTGGCAATGGAGGAGTTCAAGGACCTGTATGCCCTTGGTGGAGTGGGAGGGGGAGTTGAAGTGTTGAGCCACGGGGTGGTTGGGTTGGTTGGCCCGGGTGTCCCAGTGGTCTTCTCTGAAACATTTCGCAAGTAGGCGGCCAGTATCCCCAATATAGAGGAGGCCACATCGGGTGCAGCGGATGCAGTAAATGATGTGTGTGGAGGTGCAGTTGAATTTGTGGCGGATATGGAAGTATCCCTTGGGCCTTAGAGGGAAGTGAGGGGGGAGGTGGCTGCGCAAGTTTTGCATTTCTTGCGGTTGCAGGGGAAGGTGCCAGGAGTGGAGGTTTGTTTGGTGGGGGATGTGGACCTGACGAGGGAGTCACGGAGGGAGTGGTCTTTTCGGAACGCTGATGGGAGGGGGGAAGGGAAATATATCTCTGGCGGTGGTGTCCGTTTGGAGGTGGCAGAAATGACGACGGATGATACGATGTATATGGATGTTGGTGGGGTGATAGGCGAGGAACAGTGGGGTTCCGTCCTGGTGGTGATTGGAGGGGCGGGGCTCAAGGGAGGAGGAGCAGGAAGTGGAGGAGATGCGGTGGAGAGCATCGTCGACCACGTCTGGGGGAGAATTGTGGTCTTTGACGAAAAGGCCATCTGGGTTATTCGGTATTGGAACTGGTCCTCCTGGGAGCAGATGCGGTGGAGACGAAGGAATTGGGAATATGGGATGGCTTTTTTACAGGGGGCAGGGTGGGAGGATGTATATTCTAGGTAGCTGTGGGAGTAGGTCAGTATATAGTAAATGTCCGTGTTGATTCTGAAGAGGGTAATCGCTGTCACGAATTATCGAGTTTGGCAAGTTAGGGGAGCTCCATCACTGAAAGTATTCAACGAGTGGTAGGTGGATTCTTGATCTGTCAGAGATTTGAGGGGTGTGAGAATTGGACATTAAAGAGGAGTTAATGCTAACAGTAGATCAGCCATGATTGCATACAATAACATGATCTTCCAAATTAACTGATTCTGTTCCTGATGTTCTCATAGTCTATAATTACAAAGTTGATGGTTGTACTTTTCCTGAACGTTCTGTTATCAAATGTTAAGAGAGAGCAAAGTATTTTGTGAGTAATCTCTGAGTGAGGTATGGAGGCTGTATTCACAATGAATGTGTGTCTACACCATAAGCAAAAAAGGAAGCACAAGTTGCAGGGAGGAGACACTGTGTTAAGAGACCAGGGGCATGTTTCCAACCCAGCCTCGATTTCCCAATAACATTTTCCAACACACCCCAATTTGTGTGGCAGTCTTGAGGGGCTGAATGAGATCCTATGTAACTGTAGACCAGCTGTTTGGAGCACGTTGCCCCCAGCAGCGCCAGTTCCAAAGGTTTAAGGGTCTGAAATGAACATAGGAACATAGGACTGAGGAGCCGGATTTGTTCATTAGACACTTTGCCACTGTTCCACCAGGCATAAGATCGTAGCTGATATGATTGTGAGCCCAGCAGCACGTTTCTGTCTGTCTACCATTTTCCTACATTCATTTGTCTGTCAAATGTTTGACTTCAACACAGCTTTGAATAAATTCAAACATCCAGGCACCACAAACGTGTGCGAAAACGATTTTGCACTTGAACAGCCCTTTAGGAATATCTCATTCGTGTTCCTACCAATGTTGGAGAGCCACTGTTTACCTTTTCGAGTCCCACTCCTCCACTGGTTACATCAAATTTTAAATGTAAGCAGTTTAGTGCTGTGGACAATCACATAGGACTCTGGCTTGGTCATTTTCGAGAAAAATGTGAGACACAGGAATTTGAACTCATAACAAATGGTAAGTTATAATATCCCAAATGTTATTCTGCCTTTGAATTTAGTCTGCTCACACAAGCTGGTGTAAATTGGATTTCCTTATGGAACAGTTGGATTTGCTGATTTCCTTTTACTTCAGGCATTGGAGAGATTCTAATAAATACACACCAGGAATTGTTCAAACGTGGTAAAGATAACTCAGGGATTTTATGGTCTCACACGTTGCTATCAGGCGGAACAATCTCCTCCCTCTCTGTGTTGAACCGAGCAATAATGTCAACTGAACACCAAAAAGGTCCATGTGCGATCTCCATGAACATTCTCGGGAAAAGCTGATTATGGGCTATACACAGGTGCATTATTGCTGTTGTTGTACATACTGCCTTTCATCAGCAAAGTATGTCCCCACTTTATTACTTGGTGACATGTTTATATGCGTCTGCGTAATTTGTAAATATTGGTCGATGTCTTCATAATACGTGTGTTAATATAACTACATCTTATTCTTAAATTTATTCTCCAGCTTTAGTCTCCTTAACAAGAGAAACCGGACATCCAGCTGAAAGACTTTCCAAAAAGTCATGTATGATTCAATAACATTTCTCATCTAAGATCGAAACTGAGAATCGTCCAGAACAGAAGGGCTTCATTCCAGGAATGAGAAAAGGGACACATCTTTGAAAATATTCTGGAATATTTATATCTTTTTCTTAGTTCAGTGGATTAAAATTGCGCATAGTGTTTTAGATGTGGCCTCTGCAATGCCCTTTGACAGAAACAGCATCATTCCACTTACCTTCCAAATCACTTGCTGCATCTGCAGACTGACTTCATACGATTCATGTCAAAGGAAAATGAAAATCGGCTGTATCACAGAGTTCTGCAATCTCTCTCTATTTAAATTAACTATCTCTGTTTTATCCTTCCTTCCAAAATAAACAACTCACGTTATGTTATTTCTGCTGAAGGTTTGCTCACTAACATTCCCTGGTTGTGTCACATTGCAGACTTAGTACCTCCATTTGAGGACATATTGAATGCTCATCTTTGTTTTAGAGCTAATTGAGTTTCAAACCATTCAGCCCACTTCCTCCAGATCTTTGATACAGATTATTGCACAGTGATTCCTGAGGCACTCCAACAGTTACAGCTTTGCAACCTGAATATGAACATTTTTCTCTACTCTCTATTTCCTGTTAGAAACAGCTTCCCTGTTGGTGTGTAGCAGCTCAGGCGGGTTGAGTGGCCCCCTCCTGGGCTGTGTAATGTACTCAACGAGCTGAATTACTTCAATCTATCCTCCTGTGCAACTCCTTAGAGGGGCAGTTTGGTCTCCTTCCGTCTCATTGTAACGATCCTGTGTGGCTGAATGAGGTCGTCCCCTACCATGTAACAACCCCGAGGGGTGGATTGAGGGAACAACATATGCGGTAGGGATATCAGTTGGCCATTCGGCTGCACCATTCAGAATGCTCATGGTTGATCCGAGTGTGTCTGACCATCTGTCTCCTGTCTGTTCCCAATAAACATTGACTCTCTTGTCTAACCTTTCTCAGTCGAGGTCAACTTTTATAACCTTCAATAACCAAGTCTTTATTGCTCCCACAGGATGAGGACATCACAGATAACACAACACGTCCTTATTTCATTCCAGGACCTGTTATTATCAAACGTTGTTAATCTAATATCAAATTGCCACCTTATTTGAGACTGAAAATGTGTTGCTGGAAAAGCGCAGCACGTCAGGCAGCATCCAAGGAACAAGAGAATCGACGTTCTTCAGGGCTTATGCCCGAAACGTCGATTCTCCTGTTCCTTGGATGCTGCCTGACCTGCTGCGCTTTTCCAGCAACACATTTCCAGCTCTGATACTCCAGCATCTGCAGCCCTCACTTTCTCGTCGAAGACCTTATTTGAGACATACGGATAAAACAATTAGGAATATACATAAACTATTCCATCCTCCAAAGTTGTCCCGTATTACCACAGATTCTTTCCAATCAGATATGTATCATACCTGGCCTCTGGTGCTGCCTCAGGCAGAGAAAACCCAACAGCATAACACCGCACGAGTAGTTTAAAAAGGAGCAAAATTAGGCCATTCGGCCCATCGAAACTGATATGCCTTTTAATAATTCCTTCAATGTTCCTCAACATCATTCACCTGCCTTCTGCTGAGAACACCTTAAACATCAAAAGAACTTTCAGTTTGAGTCTGAATGACACTAGCGTCTGCATCTCTGTGTGTGTGCGTGCACTCGTGTGTCCATGTGCTTGTTATCTGAGTGCTTGATGTCGATCTGTGTATCAGTCGTGTGTTTCTATCTTTGTTTGTCTCTATTTGCGTGTGACTGTATATGTCTCTATGTGCATCTCCCTGCGTGCATGCCTATCTCCTTCCATGTATTGTGTGTGATAGAATATTGGGGTGCTTCCCAATATTTCTGTGTACTTCTGTGCTTGCATCTTTGTGCAATGTAGTATCTGTTCTTTTGAGTGTGAGAGCGCGGACGTTGGCACTGACAGTGGGTTTAAAGTGAGAATTGCCCTTCACTGAACATTGCTTCTTACTCGGTGGGTGGGAAGTGGATGTTTCAGAATCTCCACACGAGGCGTCCTGGTCCTCTCTGGCTCTTTAAGAGTCGTCCCCACATGGCGTGGGAGGGTGTTGAGGGAACAGATATCAGTCACTCTACCACCCGACTTGCCCGTTTCTGTCCTATGCCAGGCTGTTTCTTCTGGAATGGGAGAAAGCAAGGGAGGGAGTGAGGGTGAGATTGGTTTACTCGGCTGTTAGTGCTGGTGTAGTTTGGTGGGGAGGAAGGTTGACGTGCCTGGGGAGAGTCAGTATATACAGTAGTATCCAGACAGTCATGATTTGGAGATCCAAGCAGTGTTATTATTGTGTGTGGGGGTATTGCTGCGTTGACAGAAGAAGTGGAGGATGGAAGGAGATGAATTCAATCTTGATCGTGGTCGTGCTTGAGCCTTATTTGGAGATAGCGTGTGAGTCTTGTTCGGAGGTAGGTGCTATAACAGACAGACAGTGAGTGTGAGGGAGCAGAGATCATATGGTGACACTTATCCTGACAGAGCAATGAGGATATTGATGCTTGACATGTATTGCTGGTCATTACTTCAGATCATCGCAGCATCGAGGTGAGCCTCCCTGAACGTCTAGTCCAAGTTTGTTACTAATAGCACCAAAGACCATGTACCTGAGATCCCACAGAAACAGTTTGGGTGGATCTTACTAATAGCGAGCAGAAGCAAACAGTGGTGTGTTATACGTCTAAACCTAAATAGCCACGCAAATATTTTGCATCATATGGTCTTGACATGGGGTATGCAAATTTATGCAAAGGCAGGCAATGGCCTAGTGATAGAATTGTTGTGTTCTAGACTCAAATAATGTTCTGGGGACCCGGGTTCGAATTCTGCCATAGAAGATGGTGGAATTTGAATTCAATAGGTATCTGGAATGAAGTGTCTATGATGACCAGGAATCAATTGTTGACTGTTTGTAAAACTCACCGAGTTCACTGTCGTCCTTGAGGGGAGGAAATTGCTGTCCTTACCTGGTCTGCTCTACATATGACTCTAGACCCACAGCAATGCGGTTGACTTTCAACTGCCCTCTGGCTTTTGCAAACAATGCTGGTTATCCAGCGACGTCCTCATCTTGTGCTGAGTTTTAAAAATAATATTTGATGCTGCTGTAATAATAGATGATCCAAATTGCATCTAAATTGCGTTAAATATGTGACTGCTAATGCTGTGTAAAATAATATTCCATACGTTTATATCACGTAGGTTGAAGTGTATGTTGTGAAACAAACTTGAGAGCAGGTTATTTTGGAATTGGGGTTATGTGGTCAGGAGGACTAATTAATAACCTTGTTCTGAGGTAGCTTTGGAGCAGTAGTGACAACAATATGGTGCATTTTACACGGCATCTGCATATAATATCGAATGTAAGAACATTCTCTTCAGACATCATGAAGCCTGGAGGCTAAAGGGTCAAGTTAGCTCCCCTGAATTGGAAATGTATAACATAAAATTTGTTAGTAGGCAATCAATGATTGTTCGAGTCGTAGAGTCCTACAGCACGGAGATATTCCCTTCGATCTAAAGTGTTCCATTCCAAACAAAATGTCCATTCACACTAACCCCATTTCCCTGTATTACCCGGCATCCTTCTAATCGTTTCCTATTCTTGTATTTATCCAAATGTCTTTGAAATGTTGTTAATGTAGCCGCCGCAACGACTTACACTGTCAGCTCATTCACCTTACAGTGGTGCCCTCTAGTCAGCGTTTGCCAAACCTTGGTTAAAAAAAAGACTGCATGAATTCACTTTATCCATGCCTCCCATGATCTTATACACTTCAATCAGATCATCCCTCAGTCTCATAAACTTTAAAGCAAACCGTCGTACCTTGTCCAAAATCTCTTTAAAACCCAGACAATTGAGTCGTTGACAACATCCTTGTTAACTTCCTCTGCATTATTTTCAGTTTAATAAAACCTTCCTGTAGCAAAGTGAATAAAACAGAACATAACACTACAAGTATGGTCTCACCAGCGTCTTGTATAACTGCAACATAACTCCCCAACTTCGATATTCGATTTCCCATACACAATTCCGTGCTGGTTGCTCCTAATCACAGCATGCCTTTCCAAATGTATGAATATCTTATCTATCAGATTCATCTCAATTACCTTACTTGCCTCAAATGTTAGGCTTACTGGTATATAGTTCCCAGGATTTTCTTTGTAACCCTTCTTGAATAAGGGCACAGCATTCGCTGTCCTCCAGTCAATCGGGACTTCACCCATGGCCAGCGATGACGTAAAAATATCAGCCAGGCCCCCGCAATTTGTACACTTGCAATGTTCTTGGATACATCTGATTTATAGAAATGCTGCAAAGTCTGAAACAAAAGTATATTTCTTTCAGGTAAAAACAACAAAGAGTGATAATGTGACTTAACGATGGCTACCATAACAAATTAAAGAATATATTAATCATAAGAAATGACTTTAGAAGAATTTCAAGCATTGTGAAAACAAGAGAAATGTCAGGAATTTACAATCCAGAAAAGGAAGCCCATGAAACCGTATAGGAAATCAAAAGGCGAACATGCATGTTCAAAAACAGGAACACGAGGACTGCATAAATCAAAGAAAACGAATTAAAAGCAAGGTCAAATGTGAAAATTTGTAATCGGGAGAGAAGGGTTTTAATTAGAAGAATGGGGAAATGGCCAAGAAAATAACCAATTACTCTGCATCTGTCTTCATGGAGAGAGACCCGGAAAATCACTGACAAATACCAAGTGATCACATCGGGCTTGTGGAACTAAAGACACAAAGTCAATTCATATCAGTAACAAGGTAGTACTTGAACATGTAGCTGGATGCAGCATAGCTAAGTCTGACGAAACAGATGTAATTCATTTCAAAATGCCAGAAATAAATCAGAAATAGGAATATTAATTGCACTGCTCGATGGCTATGTTTTATTTTCCTGTATGTTCAACAGAGGCTGGAAAGCCATTGTAGATAAGTGGAAGGTAATAAATGTGATCCAAGCATGGTATGTAGATGAATGGAGTAGATGCAAGCATCTAGAAAGGGAAACCGTGATAGTGTAGATAAATGCAGACCAATTAACTTGACATCTGTAGAGAGACATTTGAAATCTATGAGACCGGATTTGAAATCTAGGATATTTAGAAATTAACAGCAACATTGGAGAGAATCAGCATGCATTTTTGAAAGAGAATCATTCTTGATAACTTCGGAATTTTTGAAGGGTATTTGGAAGAATATATATAAGTGGATAGTTAAAGTTGGGTTCACCTTCAATTAAAGGAGTCAGAATATCGATGCAACGAAATGTTGGAATAGTTTCACAGCGTGTTGGTGAGACTGTACCTTGAGTACCTAGAATGTACAGTTTTGGTGATCCAATCTGAGCAAGAATATACTTAGCACAGACGAAGTGCAATAGACGTTCTCCAGATTAATCTCTCAGATGGCAAGATTGTCGGATGCAGAAACTCGGACTGTGTTCTCATGAATTTCGAAGAGTGAGGGGTGATCGCATTGAAATTTACAAAATTCACTAAACATATGACACAGTGGAAATATACAAGATGCTTCCCTGGTTGTCAACTCTACACTTAAAACAAATAGTGACAGGGGCAGACAATTTAAGAACGTAATAAGCAGGAAATTCTTCACTGGGAGAGGAGTGACTAATACAGGGGCATGGAAAACTGCTCTTAGGGAAAGATTAGGGAAAATCCCCAGATATTGTACAAGTGTGCCAATCAGAAA
The DNA here is from genome assembly GCF_037043375.1 of Chiloscyllium plagiosum. Lineage (NCBI taxonomy): Eukaryota > Metazoa > Chordata > Chondrichthyes > Orectolobiformes > Hemiscylliidae > Chiloscyllium > Chiloscyllium plagiosum. The sequence continues at coordinate 46,137,887 of NW_028270182.1, read as the reverse complement.
AGGATAACCAGGGAATAGGTTGGGTCCATTAGTGACTTGCCAAGTTGCATCTAAATCAAATTAGTGGCAGAAGAAAGAGGGTGGTGGTAGAAGCCTGTTTGTGTGATTGGAGACCGGTATCCAATGTGTATACCATTGAGATCAGTGTTGTGTCCCTTATTATTTGTGATTCGGAAGTGCCAGTGTTGGACTGGGGTGGACAAAGTTAAAAATCACAATACAACAGGTTAGTCTAACAGGTTTATTCGGAGGAAATAGCTTTCAAAGCGCACAATCACCTGATAAAGAAGCAGCACTTCAAAAGCTAGTGACTCCGAATAAGCCTGTTGGACTGTAACCTGGTGGTGCGTGATTATTAACCTTATCATTTGTGGTATTCATAAATGGTGTATCTGTGTATATGGGCGGGGTGGAAAGAGTGTGATAAGCAAGTTTGTGTTCGTCAAAAAGATTGGCCGGGTGGTTGGCAGTGAGGAGGAAGGTCTCATTTTACAGGAAGATATAGAAGGAATGGTCAGAAGGGTAGATGAATGGCCGATAGAATATACCCTTGATAACTATAAGGTGGTGCCATTTGGAAGAAGGAACCACACAGGGGCGTACTCAATGAATGTCAGCACACTGGGAAGCTCAGTGGGTGATTCTCCACACATTCTTGAATGTGACTGGACAGGGTAATACACAAGTTGAGAAAGCATAGGGGCCGGTAAACATAGTATTATTTTCATCCCGAGGCAGAGATTCTAAGAGCTAAATGGAAATTTGTTTCGGCCAAGATGGAATACAGTGTGCAGTTCTGGGAATCAATTTACAGTAAGACTGTGATTGCACTGGAGATGGTGCAGAGGAGATTCACCAGGATCTCCAATAGGATGAAGCATATCAGCTATGGAGAGAGGCTGGATAAGCTCGGGTTGTTTACATTAGAGCAGAGAAGGCTGAGTGGGACGTGATTCAAAAGGATAAGATTACGAGGGTCTAGAATGTACTATCGGTGAGAGAGTTGTCAAGGGTAACCGCACAGATGTTACAAAGTACTTGGACGACCACTTTAAGTGTCATAACATTCCCAGTGCTGAAAGGTGGGGCTAATGTAGACCATGCTGTATTTCTGACGTTGCAGTATTTATGCTTCAATGAGTACATGGTTGTGCAAGGTCAATCATTGAAACGTTTAAGACAAGAATTGATGTGTTTCAGAACACTCTGTATGCACAAGGGTAATAAGAGTGAATTTGTAATTGCTTCATAAAGTATGTAAATGGCAAAAACAAGGGAAAAGAATGTGGAGCTTCCTTACAGACTGAAACCACAAAATGGAGATTGGAGAACAGCGAAGTGGCAGAACTATGGAGCACATCTTTCAGTTATGTCTCCACAGAAGAAAACAAAACAACAAAGTAATCTTCCCAGCAATACTAGATTTTTAGATTAGATTACATTACATCGTGGAAACAGGCCCTTCGGGCCCAACAACACACCGCCCCGCCGAAGCGCAATCCACCCATGCCCCTAATTTGCCCCTTACCTAACACGACGGGCAATTTAGCATGACCAATTCACCTGACCTGCACATCTTTGGACTGTGGGAGGAAACCGGACCACCAGGAGGAAACCCACGCAGACACGGGGAGAACGTGCAAACTCCACACATCTATCCACATTGCTCTTCATTGCCTCGCCTGAGGCGGGAATTGAACCCGGATCTCAGGCGCTGTGAGGCAGCAGTGCTAACCACTGTGCCACCGTGCCACCCACCTAGGGAACTTTAATCTGGTGAGAAGAAAGGGAATAGAATGAAATTAGCAAACAAATGTTGTGGAGAAAGCACGTTAACTGAAAGTAAAGGGATAAGACAAAGTTAAAAGAGATTTATCAAATGGGAATCATATTTGAGAAACTGACTTTTAGCAAAACTATGGAGAAGCAATCAATGCAATACGGTTGGACTTTCAGAAAGATTTTTGATAAAGCCCCAAGTCTGCCAAACAAATTCGAAACATATGGGACTGAGGCTAACAGAAGGACACGGTTTTAGAATAGGAGAGCGAACAGGAAGCAGTGAGTAGGAAAAATGTAATGTTTTTTTTAGAGCGGAGGACTCGGAGTGAATAGCAGGATTTGGTTCTTGGGGCCTAGCTATTGCAAATACACACCAAACTTTTGTTCGAGGGAATCAAATGCAATATTTCCAAGCCTGCAAATGGCACTAATCGATGTCGGATTGTGAGTGGGTGAGGAGGATGTAATAAAGCCCCAAGGTGGCTGAGGCAATTGGAGTGTCTGTGCAAATACGGGGCAATGAAGAGCAATGTGGATAGATGTTACATTGTGCCTTTGATGGAAAAAAAGAGAATGGCGATCTACCATTTGAAAGCGGTTGGAAAATGTAACTCTATAAAGGGACTTATGCTTCTTTTAGTTTCATTCTGCAGTGACCTCTGAGTTCCATGCAGGGCAGTGAGTCCGGAAGCCAGAAGAAAATACTGGGAATGGCACTGGAACACTTATCAGTGTACATAGACCCACCAGCTGGGTAGCTGTAACATTGAAAAGCATCTGGATCACATTGCTAGAGAAATTTCAGAGTTGGAGCTGGAATGAAACAGCTTCCCCAGGGAAACGGTTCATTGTACAGCCCACGTCTTCAGTCCTATTGCAGGAATGGTGTCAGGGCAAATTGCCTTTGTTGTATCTACTGTGGTCAGCTGTTTCTTCATGTCAATTGCAGCGAATACAGTTGGTTGAAGGCTGGCATATGTGATTCGGTGGGCATCATGGCGAAGGTGAGTTGGATTATCGGCTCAACACCTCTGGCTAAGAATGGTGCAGATACTACATCCTTCTCTTTTACACTGATGTGCGGGGCCGTTCGATTATTTAGGATGGGGAAGCTTGTGGAGCCCTTTCCTCCAGTCATTTGTTTAATCATCTATCACCATTTATGACTGAATGTGGCAGGACTGCAGAGCGTCAATCAGATCTGTTGGTAGATGACATCTTCAGTGGACTTTATGCAAAGCACTCCTGAACCTTCCTGCTTTCATCAGCACCTGTCATTCCCAACCCAAAGAAACCCAAACCGACAAATGCAGTAGAGTTAGAAAAACGTAAGTTGCAAGTGTGGCAACTAGAGTTAGAACATAAAGAGAAAGAAAGAGAGAGACAAGAAAGCGAACGAGAGGAAAAAGAAAGAGAGAATTTGAAATTCAGAAGTTGGGAATTAGATAAGAAAGTTAAATTACGAGGATGAAGATGAAGGGAGAACGTAGGGATGCATACAACTGTTACTATATTGCCATATTTCATTGAGAAAAATGACAAAACCTTTTTTTATTTCATTGGAAAAATTAGCTCGGCAGATGGTGTGTCCAGTGAACCTGTGGGTAATGTCAGTTCAGACTAAGCTGGTGGGCACAACTTGTGAGGCATGAGCAGCGTTGTTAGTTGAGGGGTCAAGAGATTATGCAGATGTCAAACAAGCTATTTTGAGTGGTTATGCGTTGGTCCTAGAAACATATACACAGAGGTTCAGAAATATAGAGACGGAAACAGGTCAGACTTATGCCGAGTTTGAAATAATTAAACACAGTCAGATTGATAGATGGGTAAAGTCCTTTAAAAATGGATTAAACGTGTGAGGCTCGAAGCGAGATTATTCTGCTGGAAGCATTTAAAGACTCACTTCCAGAGATTATAAGTATTCATGTGAATGAACAGGAAGTTCAAGAAGAGAGAAGCGTGGCAGAAATGGCGGGTAAACATGCATTGGTGCATGAGGTTAAATTTAGGTTCTGGGTTCATCTAGTGAGGGATAGAAATTGGGAGAAGGGGCGATCCTACTGTCAAATAGTACAGTAGAGCACACTGGCAATAGTTTACCGCAGGTGAAAAAAGAAGCCCAACGGGGTTGAAAAGTGGCGAAATGCCTCAGGGGTTCTCACTATAACGGAGTGGAACACATAAAATTACAGAGCCGATGGTTTAAGAAGGGCACTGGGAAAAAGGTGTTTTCACTGCAGTAAGCCGGGACACAGTGCTGGCCGTTGAAGGAGGACAGTTTGGGAAAATATGTGGTAAAATAGGTTTAGCCAGTGGCATTAGTGAAACTGATAATGGAGACCCCAACTGGAGCCGAGGAGCTGCGGGAGAGTGCACAGCCGAGGCAGGGGTTGGGTATGGAGTCAGTGCCTGATCTCTATAAAGAATTTGCCTCGGTAGATAAAGTTTAATCAGAAAGAATGCTGGGGGTGTGCATGGGGTGGGGGGGGGGGGGGGGGGTTGCTGGTGAGTAGAGCACAAGAAATTATAATTTTGCGAGATACGGGATCTGCTCAGTCTCGAATAGTTGAGAAGTGAACCGCCGGAAAAGCACAACAGATCAGATAGCATCCGAAGAGCAGGACAATCGATATATTCAGCATAAACCCATCGTCAGGAATGTGGCGGTGGTCAACGGGACCGAAAGATAAATAGGAGTGTAGGAGCTAGGCTGGATGGAGGATGACTGGGAAGGCGTAAGATGACGTCGGTGGGAATGATAGTGATATGTCAGAGGGGAGGATGGAGTGGATATGTAGGTAGAAAGATGGAGAATTAAGACAATTCAAGAGGGCAGTCCTAAGTTGAACGCTTGTATCTGGGATGAGGTTGGGGGGAAATTTGGAAAGTGATGAAGTCGATGTTGATACTGTATTCAGTGTTCCAGCTAATCTACCACCTATCCACTTCACCCTACTCTCCGAACTATCATCATCATCCCACACTGCCTCTACCTATCGCCTTCCAAGCTACCTTCCACCCACCTCCACCCCACCCTCCTATTTATTTCTCAGCTCCGTTCTCACTCCCTTAAACCAGGTGTCTGATGAAGGACTTGTTCCTGAAACGTCAACTCTCTTGCCCCTCGGATGCCTGACCTACTGTACTTTTCCAGCACCACATTTTTCAAGTCTGATCTCTCGCATCTGCAGTCCTCACTTTCTCTAGGCCTCTAATAGTAAGAGATGGACGTATTTTCACTTTTCTGACATGTTACTCAGGAGCGTGATAATGTGTGGAGTGGGGACAGAAATTAAACATTCCCTTGTGTATCATCAGGTTGGAGAGCCAAATCAGGATTCGGGAAGTAGCAGTGAGTGACAGCGTGTCAGTTCCTGGAATATAATTTGTTCTTGGGAAGGATTTGGCAGGATCCAAGTTGGGAGAGGCACCCCTTGTGGTGGAGAAGTCAAAGGAAGAAGAGGGAACTGGGGAGTTAAAAGAAAAATACCCAGAGATTTTTCCAGACTGTATAGTAACAAGGTCCCACTGTCATAAGTTACAGCAGGAAGGAAAAACGGAAGAAAAATAAGAAAGGATTTGATGTTCAGTTAACTGACACCCTGTTTGATGTAACGGTGCAGAGGTGTTTAGTCCTGAACACACACAGAGAGAGAGAGAGAGAGAGAGAGAGAGAGAGAGAGAGAGAGAAGGAATCAGAATAAATTGTCGAACGTTATTAACTTTAAGATAGAATCCTAAAATTAAAATGGAGACGACGATAGGTTAGTGTAGTAGGAAAATGGGCCGAATCGGGTTACCGGTAGTGTATAGTGTTACGGGTAGCACATGAACTAACTGCAGGCGCACACCTAGGTATATGGAAGACTCAGACTAAGGAATAGGAGCATTTCTATTGCTTGCAATGCACAAAGACGTGGTTAATTTTTGTTGTACATGTCATATATGCCAAATGTTAGGTAAGTCACAGGCGGTAATAAAACCAGCACCTTTGTTGCCAGTTCTGCTTTCAAAGAACCTTTCCCGTGGGTTATGGTTAATTGTGTAGCTCCCCGTTCTAAAATAAAAGTGGAAACCTATATTGCTGACCATAGTGGATGTGTCCACCAGAAATTCAGAGGCGATTCCATTATGCAGTATTAAGGCAAAAGTGGAGGTGGAGGTAGTAGTAGCTTTCTTTACTCACTGTGAGCTACGCAGAGATTCATTCAGACAAAGGAAGTCATTTGACCGCTCAGCTGTTTAAGGAAGTCATGGACAGCTTCGGAAAAAAAGCAGTTCAAATCAATTGCGTCCCATCCTGAATCCCAGGGAGACTTGGAAAGTTAGCATCAGACGCTGAAGCCCATGTTAACAGCGTATTATCAGAATGGCCTGAATGATTGGGATAAAGGTGTCCCATTAAATTACTTGGCAACGGAGATGCTCCAAATACATTTACTCAGTTCACATTCTTTGAGTTAAAATTCGTGCATGAAGTGAGAGGTCCTTTGACATTAATTAAACATAAATAGGCAGGACCAAAGTCGGAGATTTCACACTTGGATTATGCATGTGAGGTGAAGTGAGGGAGAGATAAACTGGAGTAAGTGAATTAGCTAAGCAGCACCTGAAGAGGGCACAGAATAGAGTGAAGCAGGTGGCAGATAAAATCTCTGAAACTGTGACGATTTCCCGTGGGGACGACACACTAGTATTGCCACCAGTGGTAGAAAATCCCTTCAAAGTCAGGTTTAGTAGCCCCGTTCAAATTTAAAAAATGTTGAGACAGTTAACTATCTGGTAAAGATACCAGATGTGGCAAAAACGTTATCGAGTATGTCATGTGAATGAATAATGCACCAGCCACATTTAAGACTCAGGAACAGAGTTGTGGCGAGATGAACAAATTGTGCAGTTTACCTGTATGATATAGTGATCTTTAGCAAGTGATTGAAAGCTCACATGTTACAGTTGGCAGAGCATGTTGAACGATTACAAGAAGCAAACTTGGTAATAAACTTAAAGAAAACAGAATTCGCGAACGCATAGGTGACATTCTTGGGTCATTACATTGGAAATGGAAGGTTGACCCCATGGAACACAAAGCGGAAAGTCTTTGAGGAATTTTCACGACCATTCTCGAAGAAAGAGGTGCTTCGAAGTTTGGAGCTGAGTGGACTCTATCGGGAGTTTGTTCCAATCTTCAGCAGCGTATTGGCACCACTGATGGAATTATTAAAGAAGGACACAGAATTGTGGTGAACAGAACAGTGCCAGTAGGCATTTGAGAAAGTTAAAGCAGGATTAATCACCGCACCAGTTTTAGCTACACCAAATATTTTGAAACCCTTTGAAAATTGTGTTTGATGCGAGGGATATAGGGGTCGGAGATGTATTGATATAGAAAGATGATGATGGAATTCAATGGCCAATTGCTACTTGACGAAAAAACTCAGTATCCACCAGGAAAAGTCAAAATCTCCATTATTGAAAAAGAATGATTGAGTTTCCTACTTGCCTGACAATATTTTAATATTTATATGACAAACAAAATGTCAGATGTTTCTGGACAACAACGCCAATCCTCTCGCATTCTTAAGATTATTTAAAGACCAAAATATGAGACTACTTCATTGGAGTCTTATGTTACCGACTTTAAACTTACACAATGTAAGTGATGTGGGTCCTAGAAATGTGATAGCAGAGGTGTTCACACTGATTTAAAGGAAAAAGTTAGATAAGATTTGACTTATTCCAGTGTTATATATGTATGCAGAATTAATATGAACGGTATAATTGAGATTAATACTTTCGAATTTCATAATTATGGGATTAAGAATTAGGGGAAAAGAAATGAAGCCATCTTTTCATTCTGATGATTTTTTTTCTGAAGGGGGGAGGTGTTATGAAGCTAAAAGCATGTTTGGTCACTTTAAGACAGAACGGGTCTTGCTGAATAGAAAGTACAGCCACACATGCCAGCTAAAGGTCAAACTGTTCCAAATGTAACAATTAGCCGGGAAATGGAGGCCTGACTTTTGGTTGCTGTTTTGACAACAATTCCAATGCAACCGAAGATTTTAAATAACGTTCATGATACCAGAGCCAAGTGATTTTGAATATTATTATGTGGACACCTGGAACGCAGTCAAACAATGAGAATCATTGTTGGAAATGTGTTGCTGGAAAAGCGCAGCAGGTCAGGCAGCATCCAGGGAACAGAAGAATCGACGTTTCGGGCATAAGCCCTTCTTCAGGCTTATGCCCGAAACGTCGATTCTCCTGTTCCCTGGATGCTGCCTGACCTGCTGCGCTTTTCCAGCAACACATTTCCAGCTCTGATCTCCAGCATCTGCAGACCTCACTTTCTCCTCCAATGAGAATCATTGTATCATGCGCATTATATTACCCCAGCACTTTGAACACTAGATGGATAGCCACAGCCTTCCAACAGCAGAGTAACTTCTGTCGAGCAGGAGAGCTAAATGGCCATCTCAAAAACTCTCTATCAAAGACACATGTTCATGTAAAATCTACTTGCAGTGAAAAAAAAAAGACCCAGGGAGATCAGCAGCTGTAAGCGTGAACACAGCGAGGACTATCGAGACTGTGTGGTCTTGAGATTGTAATGTTTAATATTGTAATGGGTTGTTGGAACAGCATATTTTTACAGAGTTAGAGTCTGATAGTTAGTAGTTAAGAAAAGAACGGCGTTTATTTGTGAACAATGTTGTTTAGTGTTCATGATTAAAGTTAAGAAACGAAATTGTTATTTATTTTAAAATCGGGGAATGTAGGAGATCTGTCTCACTCTCATTTAACAGATTGCGAGGTGAGTCGAGCTTTTCTGGGCGTTTGGTTTAATTAACAGAGGCGTTCGACTCCGCCTTGTAAATATCCATCCACACCAACCAAATTCCCTGCATTTCACTCATATCATTCTAGTCCTTTCCTATCCACATGTTTATCCAAATGATTTTGAAATTTTGTTAATGTACCCCCCCCTCAAACACATCCGCTGGCTGCTCATGCTCATACCAGTCTCTATGTAAAAATAGTGGCCCATCACGTTCACTTTTACTCCTTCCCCTCTAACCTTAAACTGGTCCCCTCTAGTCCTCGAATCTCTCAATCTTGGAAAAACACTGAGAGCATTCACCCTATTCATAACCCTCATGATCTTATACTGCTCTATAAGGCCCACCTGCAGTTTCCTACACTCTAAAGAAAAGGTCATAGCTTGTCCAACCTCTCCCGATAAGTCAGACCATTGGGTCCTGGCAACGCCCTTGTGAATTTCTTCTGCACTCTTTCTAATTTCTTAACATCCACCCTTTAACAAGGTGACAAAAACTGAACACAATACTCCATGTGCGGCCTTACCAAAGTCCTGTGCAACTGCAACAAATTCCCAACTTCGATATTCAATGCCCTGCCTGATGACGGCCAGAGTACCAAAAGCCTTCTTCACCGCCTTGTCTACATATGACTCCACTCTCAGAGAACCGTACACCTGAACGCCAAGGTCTCTCTGCCCACAACACGCCTTAAGGCTCTCCCATTCACCGTGAAACTCCGACCTTGATTTGAGTTTCTAAAATCCAAGACCTCACATATTTATATTAACTTCCATTTGCCATTTCTCGGTCCACTTCCCCATCTGATGAAGGTCCTGTTGCAGTTTCTGATAAACGTCCTCACATATCATGCTACCACTAATTTTCATGTCATTTGCAAACTTACTACTCATGCTTTGTATATTCTCAACCAAATCATAGATAACAAACAGTAATGGACCCTGCCTCCAGTCTCATAAGTATCCTTCCACGACACCCTCTGCTTGCTACCATCAAGCCAATTGTGTATCCAATTGGCTAGTTCCCCGAGCTTTCCACGGGATGTAACCTTCCAGAGCAGCCTGCTATGTGGAACCTTATCAAAGTCCTTACTGAATCCAGAGAGACTCCGTCTACCGCTCTGCCCCCGTCAGCTTTCTTGGTCACTTCATAAAAGAACTCTGTCAAATATGGAAAGCGTGATCTCCCACTCACAAGTCTATGCTGACTGCTCCGAAACAAACCATGTGTAAGGAATGGGTGCAGTCAATGGTATGTTGCCCTTCATTGTAACATGATTTAATTACATAAGTAAAACCATCTTCCTGCAGTTGTGGAGCCTTGCTGAGAGAGCTTTTGGGGCACTCTCTACGGATTTGATCTCATTTGTAAGGAATGATCTCCTTACAACAAGCACAGATGATGGTATCGTGAGGATAGAGGGAAGAAGCAGACTGTTTTATCGTAGAGCTGTGAGAGTAGAAGAAATGGTGAGGCTGAAACACGAGGACTGGCAGCAATCACTTATTTCCAAAACAGACATTGATAGGGACAGAAATTCCATACTTTACCCAGGATTGATTGTTTTGATTTATTGTCACGTGTATCTCAGTACAGGGAAAATCTTTATTTATGTGCAGTGAAGGCAGATCATAGTAAGCATACGCAGACAGGTCATAGGGTGGAAGTCGAATTGGAAAGAGTAAGGCATGCAGATTACACTGCGGAGGACATGCACTAGACAAGATCAACATGAACAAGATTAGCACTATTTGAACTTAGTCCATTCATCAGTCTAACGTAGCTTTCCTAATAGTTTATACTACTTAATTAACTCTCCCCACATTATTGTGCAGTCGGCGTGTAAAACCCTACTGAATGTCCTGTTGTTCACAATCCCCAACAGCAGCCACAATACCTTCCATCTGGAACAGGTAGACATTCCCGCCAGCTTCCGCCCGACATAGAGAACACCTGGCTGTCTTGGAGATGAAAGATGCCTTCGGGAGGCTTCACACAAGACATATGACTTCCCTCCACACAGCTAGAAAACAACGTTAAAGTCCTACGTCTGTATCATGAGCAACGGAGCCACGAGGAACAATGTGGAGCAGTCTGTCTGTGCAGCCTTTTTTTCCTATTTGTTAATCATGTTAGAACAGCAATTAGGAGACAGTGAGGACTGCCGAGGAGATCAGAGGAGAGAATGGTTTGCTGGAAAAGCACAGCAGGTCAGGCAGGGGAATCAAAATTTCGGGAGTAAGACGTTCATCAGAAATCCGCATCAATTATCTCATTCTGTCCCTGTGTAATTCGGTTGAGGGTGAATGGCCTCCTCCTGATCCTGTATAAGTGGCTCAAGGAGCTGAATGGCCTCGTCTTGTTCTTGTGAAAGTGACTCAAGGGGATGACTGGCTTATTCCTCTTCCGAATGGACAGGGCCAAGGGCCTGATTGCGTTACCCTTGGTTCCTTTTTGACAGGTCGATGTGCAGCCAAGTGTGATGATGTTGTAGCTTTAAGATGTTATTTTGTCCTGGTTTCTTTCAAGAGAGAGATTGGACGATTGTTACCAAGCTGGCTAGTGAAGACGACTTAAGAAAACAGCTAGGGAGGCCTGAGGTTTATTTTAATGCGACCTGAAAGGGTATGGCCAGCTCTCACTGATTAGACAAGAGACAATAGATGCAGGAGTAGGCCATTCTGCCCTTCGAGCCTGCACCACCATTCAATATGATCATGGCTGATCATCCTTAATCAGTATCCTGTTCCTGCCTTATCTCCAGAACCCTTGATGCCACTATCCTTGAGAGCTCTATCCAACTCTTTGTTAAATGAATCCAGAGTCTGGGCCTCCACTGCCCTCTGGGGCACAGCATTCCACACAGCCACCACTCTCTGGGTGAAGAAGTTTCTCCTCATCTCTGTCCTAAATGGTCTACACCGTATTTTTAAGCTGTGTCCTCTGGTTCGGCACTCACCCATCAGCGGAAACATGTTTCCTGCCTCCAGAGTGTCCAGTCCTTTAATAATCTTATATGTCTCAATCAGATCCCCTCTCAGTCTTCTAAACTCAAGGGTATACAAGCCCAGTCGCTCCAGTAAGGTAGTCCCTCCATTCCAGGAATTGACTTCGTGAACTTACGCTGCACTCCCTCAATAGACAGAATGTCTTTCCTCAAATTTGGAGACCAGAACTGCACACAATACTCTAGGTCACCGGGGCCCTGTACAACTGCAGAAGAACGTCTTTGCTTCTATACTCACTCTCTCTCTTGTTATGAAGGCCAGCATGATATTAACCTTCTTCACTACCTGCTGTACCTGCATGCTTACCTTCATTGACTGGTGTGCAAGAACACCCAGATCTCTCTGTACTGCCCCTTTACTTAAATTGATTCCATTTAGGTAGTAATCTGCCTTCCTGTTCTTACCACCAAAATGGATAACCATACATTTATCCACATTAAACTGCATCTGCCATGCATCTGACCACTCACCTACCCTGTCCAGGTCACCCTGTAATCTCCTAACATCCTCCTCACATTTCACCCTGTACCCAGCTTAGTATCATCAGTAAATTTGGTAATGTTATGACTAATACCATCTTCTATATCATTAATATATATTGTAAAAAGCTGCGGTCCCAGCACTGATCCCTGCGGTACCCCACTGGTCACTGCCTACCATTCCGAAGTGGAGCCGTTTATCACCAGTCTTTGTTTCCTGTCAGCCAACCAACTGTCAATCCAAGTTAGTCATTTGCCCCCAATACCATGTGCCCTAATTTTGCTCACTAACCTCCTATGTGGGACTTTATCAAAAGCTTTCTGAAAGTCCAGGTACACTACATCTACTGGATCTCCCTCGTCCAACTTCAGAGTTACATCCTCAAAAAATTCCAGAAGGTTAGTCAAGCACGATATCCCCTTTATAAATTCATGCTGACTCTGACCTATCCTGTTACTACTATCCAGATGTGTCGTAATTTCATCATTTATAATAGACTCCAGCATTTTCCCCACCACTGAGGTCAGACGAACTGGTCTATAATTGCTTGCTTTCTCTCTCCCACCTTACTTAACAAGTGGTACAACATTAGCCACCCTCCAATCGGCAGGAACTGATCCCGAATCTATCGAACTCCGGTAAATAATCACCAATGCATCCACGATTTCTCGAACCACCTTCTTCAGTACCCTGGGTGTAGACCATCAGGCCCTGGGGACTTATCAACCTTCAGACCTAACAGTCTCTCCAACACCAATTCCTGGCAAATATAAATTCCCTTTCGTTCAGGTCTTTCAGCCACTGTTACCTCAGTGAGATTGCTTGTGTCTTCCCCAGTGAACGCATAGCTGAAGTACCAATCCAATTCTTCTGCCATTTCTTTGTTCCCCGTAGTATATTCCCCTGTTTCTGTCTTCAAGGGCCCAATTTTAGTCTTAACCACATTTTTTGCCTTTCACATACCTATATAAGCTTTTACTATCCGCCTTTATATTTTTATCCAGTTTACCTTCGTACCTCATTTTTTCTCTGCGTATTTCCTTCTTAGTAATCCTCTGTTGTTCTTTAAAAGCTATCCAGTCCTCCGTTTTCCCACTTATCTTTGCTATGTTATACATTTTCTCTTTTAACTTTATATGTTTCTTAACTTCCCTTGTCAACCATGGCCACCCATGCCTCCTCCTGGGATCTTTCTTCCTTTTTTGGAATAAACTCCCAGTCTACCTGCATGTTGAAATCCCCCATAACAACTGTCGTAACACCTTTGCGACAGGCCAAATTCAGCTGCTAATTCAACTTACATCCGACATCCAGACTACTGCTGTGGTTCTGTTCGCCGAGCTGGAAGTTTTTGTTGCAAACGTTTCGTCCCCTGGCTAGGCGACATCATCAGTGCTTGGGAGCCTCCTGTGAAGCGCTTCTTTGATGTTTCCTCCGGTGTTTATAGTGGTCTGTCCCTGCCGCTTCCGGTTGTCAGTTTCAGCTGTCCGCTGTAGTGGTTGGTATATTGGGTCCAGGTCGATGTGTTTGTTAACACATCGACCTGGACCCAATATACCAATCACTACAATGGACAGCTGAAACTGACAACCGGAAGCGGCAGTGCCAGACCACTATAAACACCGGAGGAAACATCAAAGAAGCGCTTCACAGGAGGCTCCCAAGCACTGATGATGTCGCCTAGCCAGGGGACGAAACGTTTGCAACAAAAACTTCCAGCTCGGCGAACAGAACCACAGCAACGAGCACCCGAGCTACAAATCTTCGCACAAACTTTGAAATCCAGACTACTGTTTGGGGGCCTGTCGCTAACTCCCAAGAGGGTCTTGGGAGTTATCTACCCTTAGAATTTCTCAGCTCTATCCATACTGACTCTACATACCCTGATTCTAAGTCCCCCCGCACAAGGGACTGAATATCATCCCTTTCCAATATGGCCACCCCACCCCCTCTGCCCGTCAGTCTGTCCTTACGATACCACGATTAGGATCTCTGGGTTTCGGTTTCTCAGCAACATCAGAAACTATTGGGATCTCCACAGAGTTGGAAGCTTCAGTAGACGTCTCCAGGCTGCTACTCTCTCTGAATTTTCTTCTGATGTTGTTTTCAATTCCTGGATTGGAAAAAATGTTTATGAAAATCTGTGTCTGAATATTTCTTTTCGCCAAAGGCGCCAAAGGATTTTCCTGTATTGGAATAGTTCCTAAATCTATTATTCTGTCAACTTGTCCAATAGAATTAAGGTATTTTAAACTCTTCTGTCTTTGATTTCATTTTATCTTTCGTTTTTAAAAGATATAGAGCTTTGATTCACCCCGATTAGTTTGACCAGTCACATTTCATCTGGAATAGACACATTAATTCCCTTTAAAATAAGAAAACGTCAGAGTCTAGGCGACCACCTTCAAATATTTTCGGGGGGGCTTTGGTGCGGTCCATCACACTAGATTCCTTCTTTTCCTGATTAATAGGTTGGAGGCACTGAATGAGCTGTCCCTGTTCTTCTCCAATCGTGTCAATGGTCTGAATGACTTCCCCATGTTCCTCTGAAACCAGCGTGGGGTGCTGAATGAACTTTTCATTGCACTGTGGCAATGTGCAGTGTCAGTCAGTGCTGCAACATAAATGTTACGGACCCTTTAAAATCACAAGCCTGAAGTCCGGGTCTTGCTGCACATGGTTACGGACCAGTTAAGGGGCTGACGGGGGACAAAACGTTCTGAACATTGTGGAATCTTCAGTGCATATGCCCACTTCTGATCTTATGGTGGGGAGGGTGGGAGTGGGATAACAATGATGATGCAATGATGTTTGTGAAGGGGAAGATACCCTCAGGATCTCCTACAGAGTTGACCGAGGACTGAGATGATGAACATCTTCATTTGTGCCGTGTTTGACTCGAAAAACTGGAGAGTTTACTCTGATTCCCATTAAGTCCAACTCTATTAAGCTTTTTGATGTCAACCGAAGTCAACCACTGTCTTGATATCATGGCCGGTCATTTTTACCTAAACCCTTGTATCAACCTCTTTCGTTCATATCAATAAGTCATGATATAGGCGCCGCAAGTGTTCTCTTCAAACTGTAGTATTGAATGCCAGAATTTCTGTTCTCAAGAGCGTTCGAGGACCAAGATGACTGAAATTATTTGAAGAAGAGGTAGATGGATATTGACGTGTCAAGAGTTGTGGGCTATGAAGAATTGGGTATGAAAGAGGATTTGACACCTCTTTGACAACATTACTGAGCAGATCAGTAATGTTGTTAGTGAAGGGCAAGGCAAGCTTGGGGAGTGAACGACCTGACTCTCTTTCTGATGTTCTCACATTCTGTTATTGGAAAGCTGGTGTGTGTTATTTTCATGGCTGTTGTGTTATTGAATATCGCAGTCAGGGAGACCAGAGGATTTTGTGAACATCACTGGGCGAGGTATTTGGGCTATATCCACAGTGAATCTGAGTCTACAACATGACCAACAAATGAAGCACAAGCTGCAGAGAGGGGAAGCTCTGTAAAGAGAGATGAGGGGCCTCTTTCATACTTGTGCCTGGATGTTCCAATTACATTTCCCAAATCACCTCAAAGCGCGTGTGACAGTCTTAAAGGGCTGAATGGTCTCCTGTATTTTTGTGCAGAAGGCTTTAGGAGTACGTGGCCTCCAACTGGTCCTGGGTAACAGGTTTGCGGGCCTGAATGGAACACAGAAACATGGAACTGAGGAGCAGGAGTGGGTCATTAGATACTTGGAGCCTTCTGCACCCGGCACTAAGATTGTGGCTGATTATGTTGTGGTCTCAGTCCCACTTTCTTGTCTGTATCCCATTATCCGTGTCTCACTTCTCTTAAAATATTTAACTGTCGCAGCTTTCAATCAATGTGAACAATGAGGCACGATAAACTTCCAGTGAAGCGAATTCTGACTTGAAAGGCCCTTTCGGAATTTTTCTTCATCCCTCCTGCAGAATCAGAGCGTCATGCAGAATGGAACCAGACCCGTTAGTCCAATCTGTTCACTCCGATCAGTTATCAAATCTGATCTAGTCCCATTTGCTAGTATTTAGCCCATATCCCTCCTCTTTCAGGTACATTTTAAATGTTCGATTGTATCCGCCTTCACCGCTTCCTCTGACAGCACTTTCCGTACACACTCCACTCTCTGTGTGGAGCATTCACCTTCAACTCCCTTCTAAATCATTCCTCTCTTGCCCTCAAGCTATGATTCTTCTTCTGGACTCCCCTATTCTGGGGAGCAGGACGTAGCTGTTCAGAATATCCTTGCCCCTGATGACTTTATAAACCTCAATAATGTCAGCCCTCAGTCTCTGACACTCCAGGGGGAAACACCTCAACTTAATCAATCTCTGAATAGTACTCAAACCTCCAGTCCTGGAACATCTGTATAAATCTTTTCTGCAGACAACCGAGTTGTACGCCATATTCTTAAAGTGGCCTCACCAACATCCTATACAGATGCAACATACCACCACAACTCCTATACTCAATGCTCTGACTGATTAAGGCAAATGTGCCAAATGTGTTCTGTCCCACTCTGTCTACCTGCGACTCTACTTTCAAGGAACAATGCACCTGCAGCTCTAGGTCCCTTTGTTCCGAAACACTCCCCTGGACCTTACCATTAAGTGTACAATTTCTGCCCTGATTTGCCTTCACAAAATGCAAAACCTCGTACTTAATTACATTAAACTTCACCTGGCACTCTTTGCCCCTTTGTCCTATGTAATTGTGGTCTCGTTGTACTCTGAGATAATCTACGACACCACCTTTCTGTTGTAATCTGTAAACTTATGTAGTATGCCTCCAATATTCACATTTAAATCCTTTACATAAATGATGAAATGCTGTGAACTCAGTACTGATACTTGCAACACACTATTGCTCACAATCCTCCAGTCTGAAAAATACTCAACTTCCATCAAGCTAATAGTGACTAGCTTCCTTTGTATCCCATGTGATCAAATCTTACTAATCTGTCTGCCAATTGGAATATTAGGAACACTTTGCTGAGTTCCATATAGACAATGTCTACCAAACTGCCTTCATCAATCGTCTTTGTCACCTCTTCATAAAACTCAATCTAATTAATTATGCATGATTTCCCATTCCTACAGCCCCATTGACTACCCCGATTACCCTTGCCTTCCTAAATGTATGTCAGTCCTGTGCGTCAGAATCCCCTCCAACAGCTTACCTTCCACTGACATCAGGCTCACCGGTCTATAGTTCCCCAGCTTTTTGGGTCACGGTTTCCTTTTGTAGACCCATTCCGCTGCGGCTCACAACAAATGTTAAATACAAATGAGTTGGTCATGTGGCCGATGATATCGGTCTCAGATTGGGTCAGTGCCAGTTTTTGGAACAATTCAGGCTAGTTTATTTAATCTGCTAAAATAGCACGTTTATGATCCAGAACAATGTTACTCAAAGTATGATGGAAAGATGAATGGCAAAACATTTGGATATTGCAAATATATAATCGGAATTTCCCTTTCAAAAAACACTGGCGCGCGCGCGTGCGCGCACACACACACACACACACACACACACACACACACACACACACACACACACACACACACACACACTCGATAAACAAAATCTCTGCAATTTCAAATTGAAAGATCTTTTCCAGATATTAGTGCAACTCATGTCAAAACGAGAAATTGAGAGATTGTCCAAAACGTTATGATGCTTCTGAAGATATTCTACTCACAAAAGCTGCTAACAATAGGATTTCATCCTGGAACAGTTCGATTTGGCTGAGTTCCCTTTTGCATTCGGCAGTGAGGAATTCCCAATGAATTCTGGTCAGGGATTAGCACTGCTCAGTGGTTAGCACTGTTGCCTCACAGTACCAGGAACTTGGGTTCGATTTTTCAATCGGGCGAGTATCTCCGTGGATTTTGCACATTCTCACCTTGTCTGCGTGAGCTTCCAATGGGTGCGCTAGTTTCCTTCCACAGTCCAAAGCTGTGTCGGTTAGGTGGATTGGTCATTCTAAATTGTCCATAGAGTTCAGAAATGACTAGGTTATGTGCACTAGTCAGGATAATTGTAAGAGAACGGGACTGGAAAGGTTATTCTTTGGCAGGTTGGTATGGACTTGTTGGGTTGAAGTCCTGTTTCCACACTGCAGGGATTCTATGAAAATAAGCACGGTAATGATGACTGTAGAGGCTTTTTAATAGCTCGCACGCATTGCTGTTATGAGGAACAATGAAGGAGAGATAGTGCAATAGGCCATTCCTTCTTGAACTGATTGCATTTTCTACTCTGAGTTGAATCACACAATAATGTAATTCTCTCCCAAACTGGACCATGTGAGGTCTTCTTGCACATTGTCCAAACTATGTATCCATCAGATTCCCTGCTCCATGTCGGTGCATCATTGCTGCTGTCATGATACGAAAGTCGGAGGAGCTGTAGACAGTGAGGAAGGATATGGCAGGTTACAGCGGGATATAGATAAGCTGCAGAACTGGGCAGAAAGGTGGCAAATGGAGTTCAATGTAGCTAAGTGTGAGGTGATTCACTTTGGTAAGAGTAATAAAAAGATGGGGTACTGGGCTAATGGTCGGATACTTGGTAGTGTGGATGAGCAGAGGGATCTTGGTGTCCATATACACAGATCTTTGAAAGTTGCCACCTAGGTAAATAGTGCGGTGAAGAAGGCATATGGCGTACTGGCTTTTATGGGTAGAGGAATTGAGTTCCGGAGTACTGAGGTCATGTTGCAGTTGTATAAGACTCTGGTGCGGCCGCATCTGGAGTATTGTGTGCTGTTTTGGTCGCCATATTATAGGAAGGATGTGGAGGCACTGGAACGGGTGCAGAGGAGGTTTACCAGGATGTTGCCTGGTATGGTAGAAAGATCGTATGAGGAAAGGCTGAGGCACTTGGGTTTGTTTTCATTGGAGAAAAGAAGGTTTAGAAGTGACTTGATAGAGGTGTACACGATGATTGGGGGTTTAGATAGGGTCGACAGTGAGAATCTTTTTCCACGTATGGAGTCAGCTATTAAAAGGGGGCATAGCTTTAAATTAAGGGGGGTGGGGTAGGTATAGGACAGATGTTAGGGGGAGGTTCTTTACTCAGCGAGTCGTGAGTTCATGTAATGCCCTGCCAGTAGCAGTGGTGGACTCTCCCTCATTATGGGCATTTAAGTGGGCATTCGATAGGTATATGGAGGATGGTGGGCTAGTGTAGGTTAGGTGGGCTTGGATCGGCGTAACATCGAGGGTCGAAGGGCCTGTACTGCGCTGTATTCTTCTATGTTCTATGTTCTATGTTCATACCCTAAGAAGAAAAAGTGCTTGGTCGATTTTAAGATGCGTTTATATATCCTTGTGTCATTAAATAATAAAACGTTTAATATATTCAGAATACCTGTGTTAAAATGAATGCATCTTTTGACATAAACAGAAATTGCTAGGAAATTTCAGCATGTCTATCTGCATCCAGATGTCTTTTAAATGTTATAGTTGTACCAGTGTCCACGACTACCTCTGGCAGCTCCTTCCATATGCACACCACCTTCTCCATGAAAGGTGCCACTTAGAACACATCAAAATCTTTCACCTTTCACATTCCATCAATGCCCTCTCGTTTTGGACGCTCCTCACCTGGGGAAAAACCCTGACTACTCACCCTAACCATACCCATTCTGATTCTATTAATCTACTACTGTTCCGAAATGTGACTCCAATCAACACGAATGTCTGTACTTTCAGTCATCCCAGGCCTATATTCTGAAATTCAATACTGACGCCTTTTCATTCTCCATCAGGTCACAATTCTAAAACAATTTTAATCAGTTTGTTCAGATGTAGTATGAGACACTTATTATGGAATTTACAACTAGAAATTTGTGCCCGTCATTAGCACCAATCGGCAATACCCATAAAGCTGTAACATTATTCTCCTGTGTGTTTGCTCATCAGCCTGTTCTACGATGTTGTGACATACCTCCGCAACAGGCAGGATTTGAATACTGACGTTCTAATCCAGAGCAAGAAACACTAATGCACAAGTTCAGGAATAGGAATCAAATCCAGAACTCTGGCTCGGATGCAGGGTCACTACCCACTACACTACCATACCCAGATCTTCGGTCATACTTTAAGTGCCAGCTTTCAGCACAATATGGATTTATTATAATCAGGTTATCATTATTAAACTACACGAAACCCTTTGCATTGTGAAATAAATGCAAGATATTTGTGTTAACTTTAGGGTATTGAGTGCACGTGCAGTGCCATCGAAATTATCTATGAATATCTTTAATTGCTATTATCTGTAGTCTACAATATTAGGGGGAAAATCCTGCAGATGCACTCTGCACAATGAAGGGTCTCGAATTGATACTTATTCGTGAACTTCAGAGAAAAAGAAAGAGCATAAATTCTGGCCCGAAAACAGCCATCAGTATTACCCAACTTCCAAGTATGACTGCCCCCTTCCTCAAACCATGAAATGATACCTGGCCACTGATTACTCTCCAACGTCTCCGCCCCATTGACTGGATCTGCAATCTATCCCTCTTCCCCCTAACCACACAAGGCAAACCAAGCTCAGGGTCTTTATGAAAATCAAAGCCGGAGTGTGCAGGCTTCCTGGAGAGGGGGAGGGAATTTTAAATTGAAGGGGGAGGGTGAGGAGGCAGTAATATCACACACTGGGCTGAGGGTGGTAGTTGGAGTTTAGTTTGGATAATGCGAGGTATTGGATTTGGTAAATCAAACAAGAGCAGGACCTACACAATTAAAAATAAAGAATTTGGCAGTGTTATAGAACAGAGACCTCGGCCGTCAGTATACTTCTTTAAAATTTGCATCCCATATAGATAGCGCAGTTAAGAAGGTATTTTGCACACTTGCCTTCATTGGTCAGACCTTTGAGAATCGGAATTGGGACGTCTTGTTGAGGCTGTACATGACATTGGTGAGACGTCTTCTGGAAAACTGTATCCAGCCTGGTCACCCTGCCAGCTCATTCCATAGGCACACCACCCTCTGTGTGAAAACACTGCCCCATAGGTCACTTTTCAGCTGTTCCCTTCTTACCTTAAACCTATGTCGTCTAGTTTTGCTAACCCCGACCATTAGAAAATACCTTGACTATTCAATTTGACATTATTGACCTTGATATTATTAAGACCGAGAGAGTGCAGAAAAGATTAACCTGGATGTTGCTGGGAATGGAGGAATTGAGTTATAAGGAGAGGCTGGATAGACTGGGAAGTGTTTCATTGGAGAGTATGAGACTAAGGGGTAACTTCACAGAGGTTTATAAAATTATGAGGGTACAGTTAAGCTGAAGGGCTGATGTCTTTACCCTCGAGTTGGAAATTCAGAACTGATGGATATTTTAATGTGCGAGGAAAATGATGTACAAAAGTCATGAAAGTTAATTATTTTAGACAGAAGCTGACTTGTGTGTGGAATGAACATCCAGATGAAGTGGAGAATTCAGGGACAGTTGCAACGTTTAAAGGACATTTCGATCAACACATGGATAATAAATCAGTCTGGATGGTACTGTGAGCAGCTGCCCTCTTCCTCCCTCTCTGAATAAATCCCTGTTGGTTTTATCCCTCTGCCAATGCTTGTGCCGTGGCGTGGGGAGGCCAGCAGAGTGTGGCATTGTATCACTTTCAGCACCACAGAGACACGTAGATGCACGAGCAGGAATTGTTAGGAAAAGGTGTTGAGCTCATCTGGTAATTTAAACAAAACATAAAGTTATGCTCAATTCGCCTCGTAAACTGTTAAAATATGAGTGACAGAGAACTCCCAAATTCGACTGTTTAAATAAAAACAACAATTCTTTTTTTAAAATCTGTAAGTTAACATTTTACATCAACTCTTCACTACTCTGAGACCCCCTTTCTCTTAACAGCTTATTACCCCACTCCAACTCTACAACAATACACTCTTTCAATAAGATGCTTATTAAAATTACAAAAACTTAATTTCAAGACCACAAAGCATCTGTTTTTTTTCGGTGTCTTCTTCAGGCTATGGATATGCCTGAGTCATCTTCTTTCATTTTATTGTGAACATGTTTCATATGGAAAGACACCTTTGATAGACAGTGTTTCCTAAACTCTTGGATCTGTGTTGATGACATTGTCCCTGTCTGCAATTTTAAAAATGCTTGCACTTTTAATACCCAGAGGATCGGATAATTTCATTGATTCGATTTTTGAAAAACACTAAATTCAAACTCGATTTCGTTTTAGTATCCTGTGGAATAATTTAAACTGATTGGTAAAATTAGAATTGTTCTCCAATGAGGAAACATTTAGATTACTTATAGTGTGGGAACAGGCCCTTCGACCCAACAAGTCCACACTGACCCTCCGAAGGGCAACCCACCCAGACGTATTCCCCTACATCTAACACTATGGGCAATTTAACGTGGCCAATTCACCTATGCTGCACATCTTTAGACTGTGGGAGGAAACTGGCGCACCCGAAGGAAACCCACGCATAGACGGGGAGAATGTGCAAACTCCACACAGACTGTTGCCTGAGGCAGGAATTGAACGCGGGTCTATGGCGTGGAGAGGTAGCAGTGCTAACCACATAGCCACCGTTCCCCCAATCATCTCAGGGCTCTATTTCAGAATCAAATGTTACCTATTTTCAGTTGTCATTGACACTCTGGGTCTGCCATCCTCTCATATCACAGGTGCTTGTAAGCTCTCAGAACAGCATTAATCCTCTCTTAATGGTACAGTAAACGCTTTCACCTTCTTACCATTAATACCCTGATGTCAATATAGATAAGTGGAGCCAATCCGGATTTCACATGCCCTGTGGTTTGTCAATAATACATTCACTCTGTCACGTGTGTGTCAGGGCTGTTGTTGCTCCATTGACAGCATGTCATTATTTGACTCCATCCTTGGGAATATAGAAGTATTTCACTTGCTCACACTCGTGTGTGTGGCAGGACTTCAGTTGTTTCATGGGGACTGTGTTGCCGTGACAATCTCAATGTTTGTAGATGGCACCAAATTTGGAAGAATTTTAAAGTCTATGGAGGACAGTGTGGCACTCCAACAGGACAAGAACAAGTTGATGTAGTGTTCAGGTGTATGGAAGTTGGGGATCAATGCAGAGTATTGTATGATAATGTACTTTGGTAGGATAGACCATGAAAGAGACTTTAAAACAGGCTGTATCACGAAAAGAGGGTGCAGGAGCAGAGGGTCCTGGGTATATATGAGCAGAGATTATGGAAGATGTCAAGACAAGTAAATATTACAGATTAGTTTTAGTATCTAACCTGTTCACAGGAGGAGGTATAGGAGGGAGCCGATGTGCTCCCTTCCTGGGATGTGGAGGTGATGATGTGTTGTGAGCCCACCCTTCTGCCCACCAAGACCGTGGGATTCCATGTGTACCAGCTCGACACAAAAGGGATGTGGCATCATGGCCACGGGTTCTAAATTGTGCCGGGGGAAACAGAACTTCCAGTGGTATTAATGTGAGAATTGCTCTTCACTGAACATTGCTTCTTACTCGGTTGGTGAAACGTAGATGTTTCAGAATCTCCACACGAGGCGTCCTGGCCCTCTCTGGCTCGAACCATGTTTCACCCCACATGGCAGGAGGAGTGGGGTGAAGTAACTGATATTGGGCATTCAAAACACAGCCTGGCTCTTTCTGTCCTATTCCAGGCAGTTTCTCCTGGATTGGGAGGGAGAGTGGGAGTGAGAGATCCTGCTGTTAGTACTGGTGTAGTTGGGGAGAACTGTGATGTGCCTGGTGGGAGCCAGTCCATAGTGTTGTATCCATGCAGTGTTATTGGTTTGGGATTTGCAGCGGATGGAGAGAGAGAGAGGTATGTCGGGGAGGTGCTGCATGCAGTAGTGAGAGTGGTGGAGCATGAACCTTTTTCTTGGGAAGGCGCTGTTACTGATTTACAGTGAGTGTGAGGGAACAGAGAGAATGCAGTAACCTTTACACTGACAGAGCGGGGAAGGTTATTGAGGCTTTTCTTGTGCAGCTGGACATTTTGTCAGAATTCATATCCTGCACTGAGCTGTGTAGTGAGCTCAGACCATGCTTGGTTTGTCTGGTGGTGATAACCCCTCAGGGAGTAGACTGGACCCCCTGAAACAGTCCATTTACCAGGACCTCCAAGTCCCTGTAAACAAATCGTGGTGTAATTGCCCCTTATCCGCCATGTTCCAGGTTAACTGTGCAAGGCAGCTCCGAACTGAGGAAACTCAACCGTGTGCCCATTGGCTTTTTAAAGATGGCACCAGTGCCAGTGTTCTCAGAATAGCCAGGGGCATGCGGGCGATAGTGAGTACCTCCAGCCATGAAGGATGGGAGAATCAGTCTGGTATTGACTGCGAGGGACCACATGGGGTGGGGTGGGTTGTGAATGAGGTGGGTTTGATGCAATATCCCCAGGAAACTACCGCAGCATCGTACAGACAATCTCTCTGTCACACTCAATGAAAATGGCACTGGAACAAATTATTGTTAGAAATCTGCAGAACGAATGTGCATCCAAAACCGTCCATCACCCGAACTCACACCATACAAGATGCAATTTGATTGTCTTCATTTCAACATTCTGAAACTGGTGAACATATCCTTCCATTGCATGTCTTTCGATATTGCCCTCTCTATTGATAACATCAAGCCTCTCCAATTTGGCAATATTTAAACTGATTCCTCCACAAACTCTTTCTGGCAGTGATTTTCATACCCACAGAACCACCTCGTCATGACATAATGGTCATATGTAGCTGGAAATGGATTGGAGCTGCGCATCCTGTCACTTCCAGCATGGGCTGCAAGTTTCCAAACGCTCAGAAGCGATCTAACACAGCTTTACAGAGCAATGCACTGGAGTGGTGTACACAGCTTAACAGTTCCAAATTTGCAGATTAATTCACAGATGATCACTACATAGCTCACTGCGCTGGTCAAAATATCCGATTAAGTTTTAAAAATCAATAAACAGCTGTGGTTTGCATAGCTGTCTGTGCTGGACAGATATATAGTCTGGGTTTATAGATCAATGCACTGCTGGTGTCGACACAGCACCAGGTACTGGACAGATATCTAATTCTAGTTTATAGATCAATGCACTGCTGTGTTCTGCACAGCTCCCTGTGCGAGATAGATATCTACTCCGGGTTTATAAATGAATGCCCTGCTATGGTCTGCAGAGCTCCCCATGCTGTACAGATATCAAGTCCAGATTTATAAAGCAGTACACTGCTGTGGTCTGCAGAGGTCCCCATGCTGGACACATATCTAATCCGTGTTTATGTATCAATGCACTGCTGTGGTCTGTTTAACGCCCCGTGTTGGGCCGATCTCTAGTTCTAGTTTATAGATCAATGCACGGCTGTGGTATGCGTAGCTCCCCGTGCTGCACAGATATTTTGTCTGAGTTTATAGGTCAATACATTGTTGTGGTCTACATAGCTCCCCGTGCTGGACAAATGTCTAGACCTAGTTTATAGATCAATGCACTGCTGCAGTCTGCACATCTCCCGGTGCTGGACAGATAACGAATCCTGGTTTATAGATGCACGTTCTGCTGTGGTCTGCATAGCTCCCAGTGTTGAGCGGATACCTAGTCTGGACCTATAAATCAATGCACTGCTGTGGTCCGCACAGCTCCCGGTTCTGGACAGATATCTGGTCTGAGTTTATAGATCAATGCATTGCTGAAGTCTGCACTGCTCTCTGTGCTGGACAGATGTCTAGTCCGGGTTTATAGATCAATGCTCTGGTACGATCCGAACATTGCTTCACTCTGAGCAGATTCCACATTGTACAGATTGCTGGGTTGTACTGAGCAGTACATTAACCTAGTGTACACAGTGTTCAACAGAAAACAGATATCTCCTCGGGGTTGATGGTGCATGGGTTGGTTCTGTGAGGTGGATTGAGAATGTGGTATATCTAACCATTTCAGTCTTTAGTTGTAATTTTTGTGATTGGACCCTCCGTCTCTCACTCCATTACTGTTGCAGTGTGCCCACGGTGAATGTTGGTAGCCGTGTTGGTGAATACCCACTGTCCTGGCAACATCCACTACTCTTCATTCAGAAGCATTCATAGAGTCATAGAGTCACAGAGATGTACAGCATGGAAACAGACCCTTTGTTCCAACCCGTGCATACCGACCATATATCACAACCCAATCTAGCCCCACCTGCCAGCACCCGGCCCAAATCCCTCCAAACCCTACTTATGCATGCACCCATCCAAATGCCTCCTAAATGCTGCAATTGTATCAGCCTCCACCGTTTGATCTGGCAGCTCATTGCACATACTTACCACCCTCTGATTGAAACATTTGACCCTTAGGTCTCTTTAATATCTTTCCCATCTCCCCTTAAACCTATGCCCTCCAGTTCTGGATTCCCCGATCCCAGAGAAATGACTTTGCCTATTTACCCTATCCATGCGCCTCATTATTTTGTATAGCTCTATAAGATCAACCCTCAGCTTCCGAAGCTACAGGGTAAACAGCCCCACCATGTTCATCCTCTCCCTATAGCTCAAATCCTCCAACCCTGACAACATCCGAGTAAAACGTTTCTGAACCCATTCAAGTTTCACAACATCTTTCCGATAGAAAGGAGACCAGAATTGCACGCAATATTCCAACAGGGGTGCAACCAATGTTCTGTACAGCCTCAACATGGCCTGTACTCAATACTGTGACCGAAAAACGAAAGCATACCAAACGCCTTCTTCATTCTCCTATCTACCCGCGAGTCAACATTCAAGGAGCTATGAACCTGCACTCCAAGCTCTCTTTGTTCAGCATCTCCCTCGAACTTACTACTAAGAGTATAAGTCCTGCTAAGATTTGCTTTCCCAAAATGCAGTACCTCGCATTTCTCGGAATTATACTCTATCTGCCACTCCTCAGCTCATTGGCCCATCTGGTCCAGATCCTGTTGTAATCTGAGGTAACCCTCTTCGCTGTCCACTACACGTCCAATTCTGGTTTCATCTGCAAACTTACTAACTGCACCTCTTATGCTCACATCCAAATCATTCATGTAAATCACAAAAAGTGGAGGACCCAGCACCGATCCTTGCGGCACTTCACTGGTCACAGGCCTCCAGTCAGCCATTTCCATCGTCCTCGACTCTCCATGTCGACAGAAAGTGTGGCCTCTCAGGTAAAGGCTGCCCCCTTGGTACACGGCTCAACACGCCTCCGCCTGACCACTCCCCACCGCCAACGAACCACATCAAAATATCCCGTGTGCACTGAGAGCAATGGGGCCCACTGGAAACATCAGGGTGGAGACTATCAGGGAAGTGGAGCAACACTTCCCATGTCTGAACTGGTCAGTACTCAGGGTTTCATTAAGTCTTGAAATCCCTCTTAATTTATGAAATATACAGCCTTTTATCCCTCCTGAAGAAACATCACAAGTTCACGGTTACCCACATTTTATTCGATCGACCAAGATTTTGTCCGTTGCTAGTCCATTCACAGATTCTCTACGTCCTCTTGATAGCTTCAGTTCCTGCCTATCTTAATGTCAGTTTAAATTTAGTTAGAACACGTTTGTTCCATTTCTGGAAACCGTTGATATAGTTTGCAATTAGTTGAGGCCCCAGCACTGGTCACTGTGTCACTACAGTCGTTAATTTGTGTTAAACTGACAGAGACTGATTTCTCCATAATTTATCTCTGGCGTGGTTCAGTATCCGATCCTCCCCGTTATTCCTGTGTAGCAGCTTTCAAAGACTCAATGTTCCCTTCCATTTCCTGTGTAACCGGTATGAGAGATTGAAAGAGAGGCTCCAATTGCTGAGTAACAGCCACGAGCGGACGAATGACGTCATTCTGTTCCTGTTAAAACTCTTGATGGGCTGAATAGCCTGTTTCAGCGTCGGTGTAGTCGTGAATGGTGCTGAAAATTTTGGAATCATCAGTGAACAGCGCATTTCTGACTTTATGAAGCAGGGAAGGCCCTTGATGCTGCCGCTGCTGCTAGCCCACAGTGTCTCACAGATGCCCAGTTTCAACTTGTTCGGTCCTTTAGAGGTATGTCCTACTTCACAGGAGGGGGCGGCACATACCACAGTGCATCAGTGTATTCAATATGAGGCTGAGACTTTCCCTCCACCAGAACTGTGTGCTGGCTGCTCCTACAGATACTCTTAAAGAAAGATCCATCTGGGAAAAGGAGTTTGGTGAGAATATTTCCCTCTTGTTTGTCCCGCCATCACTTCCCCCCGTCTGGCTAGTGTGTATTTGAGGCCCCACCCTCCTCAGTCAGTGGTGGGCCTGTGGAGATACTCTTGGTGGAAGGACATGAACTCCCACACCCAGAGGATGGTCCGTGCCCGTGTCACCCTCAGTGGTTCCTCTGACATTTTTTCGACATGGAGGGGAACTGAGTTATCACCGAGTGGTGGGGTGGGGGTTGCAGGAGATGTACATCATCAGGCGATTTCCTTGACCATCTGTGACCTGTTACCATGAACCTTCCAGGCTTCTAGAATCAATGTTGGGGAATTGCAGGGTAAATCCTTCCCTGACTGTATCCCAGGGTGTCCCCACCACTGGTGGGTGTGTCCTGCCGGTAGGACAGGATATGCACGGGGATGGTGATGGGGCTTTATGAAACATTAGTCATCAGGTCTGATTCTGAGAGTATGTCAGATTCAGACTGTTTACTGAACGGGAGTGCAGTGCTGGTAAAGCACAGCAGGTCAGATAGCATCCGAGGAGCTGGGTATTCGACATTTCGAATATAAGCCCTCAATCAGGAATGAGGCTTGCGGGCCGGGGGGCTGAGAGATAAATGGGAGGGAGCTGGGCTGGGGCTCGGCCTGGGATGGGGGAAGGTATCTGAGCATGTGATCGGTAGATGGTGTTTAGGGAGAAGTGATAGGTCAGAGAGGAGCGTGCAGTGGATATCGGGGAAATCTGATGGAACGGTCAAGGAGTCCCCCGGAACATTCTGTCTCCAACATTCTAAAACTGACCTTCCCCGAAACATTCTATCCCTGACATTTTAGATTAGATTAGATTAGATTAGATTAGATTAGATTAGATTAGATTAGATTAGATTAGGTTAGATTACTTACAGTGTGGAAACAGGCCCTTCGGCCCAACAAGTCCACACCGACCCGCCGAAACGCAACCCACCCGTTCCCCTACATTTACCCTTTTAACCTAACACTACGGGCAATTTAGCATGGCCAATTCACCTGACCTGCACATCTTTGGACTGTGGAGGAAACCGGAGCACCCGGAGGAAACCCACGCAGACACGGGGAGAATGTGCAAACACCACACAGTCAGTCGCCTGATATTGTTTGTGAACGGCCGGGCGTCAGTGAATTGAACAAACGATAAGATTCCGAGGGAAGAGATCCAATCTCAGGGAGAATGAGATACTGTTCCGAAGTCCGCTCAGGCAGTTAAAGGGGTGAATACGTTTCCACTGTGTTTACATTTCTTCACGATACAGGATCGACCACAATATAGACAAATAGACAGAAATTTCCAAATCCGTTTGTCTTCAGGAAACTGGGAGAGAATCCTTCAGGACAGCAACGTTTCCACCCTCCGTGTTAAGAACTGGGAAGGAGTGACCTGTGTCTGCTCTCGAGTGATCGAGTGTGTGGGAATGTTCTAGAAACCATCTGTCCTTATGTATGTGTCTCTGTGTGTTTGTCGAGGGAGCATTACTTTGTGGTTTATGTCACATTTTTGTCAGTAATTCAGAACTTCCCATTTGTTATTCCAGCTCCAATTGTTTTAATAAATCCCTGAATACAGGGACACATTTGAAAATCTCACTGTGCCCCCAATCAAATGGGTCCCTTTATCTCCAGGCTGATGGATAATGCGTTTGTTTTCCTTTCTCACAGTTAACGTAGTGACCATCTAAGTCCTGCTTTCTAAAGATTGTGGATTGTCTCCATGTGTCAGACGTTACCTGGGGGCCATGGCAGCCGCGGATCTACTGGTCATTATCCTCGACCTGACACTGAGGCACATTCCCATTGTTTACTGGGAACAGTTTCATTTCCTGGTCTCCGTCCCCGTGTGTAATATCCACGCCGTCCTGCTTAATGCAGCCACTGACTCTTCTGTCTGGTTCACCGTCACTTTCACCTTTGATCGGTTTGTGGCCATTTGTTGCCATAAGTGAGAAAACGGCGGCTGTGGTTCTGGGAGCATTGACTGTGCTGAGCCGTTTAAAGAATATTTTCTGGTATTTTATGCTCACGGCTTGGTATGCGCTGGGGAACACACCCTGGTTTTGTGCTGTAACAGACGCTGTGTATGACACACGTCTCTGGGTCACAATCGAGTTCCTCCACCACATTCTAACCCCGTGTGTCCTATTTCTCCTGATTCTGCTGCTCAATGTTCTCACCGTCAGACACATTTTAGTGACCAGCAGAGCCCGCAGGAGACTCCGCGCTCACACCAGTGGGTAAGCTCGGTCTGACACTGAAATGAGAAACCGAAAAAAATCCATCATTTTACTGTTTGTGATCTCGGCCAATTTCATCCTGTTATGGTCAACGTTCATGATGTATTCTATATGGAGACGGATGAATTGGATTGGGTATCGGACTGTGGTTCTCCATGGCTTTGTGCTGGAATTGGGCTTCATGCTGCAGCTCCTCAGTTGCTGCACAAACACCACGATTCATGCCGTGACCCAGACTAAGTTCAGGCAGAAGCTGAACAATGTGCTGAAATATCCCTTCACCCAAATCCATCAAGCAATCAAATTCACTCATTAATCACACCATCCGGGATTTTCTCATTTCACTTCAGTGTTTCAGCGATGGAGCAGCCTGTCGCTATGGTAACAGACTGAGGGTAGCGCTGTTTTGTCCAACCATATCCTACAGGAGGTTACAGGGAAAAGTTTCAATGTTTGTCACAACTCAGGGGCCAGTGAGAAAAGGCACCATCCCACTGAGTGTATACATCACTTCAATTTATAAACAATAAAAATGTTCATTAAGAAGTGTCGAGCAGCAGAGTGAACGATGTTTCTGTATTCCTTTGTGTTGAAGAAACTGAGCTGGAGAGAGACAGACTTCGCCCCAAGTCCTGGTCCTCAGAGAAGGGGAAGGGCCAGGGCCCTGAGACCAGGAGTGGGGGTTAACTCCCTCGGTCCTTGCTTTCTTTTCTGGATCCCCCCAAACTAACGTGGCCTCCCCATTTCTTCGAATCCACACTTTCTCCTCATTTCACGCTCTCTTTCTCAATCGCGCTCTCGCATGCACACACACACACACCTCCCCGGTTTCTCCATCCGGCTCTACTCTTCTGTAGATAGAGAGAATAGACGAGAGAGAGAGAGAGAGAGAGAGAGAGAGAGAGAGAGAGAGAGAGACAGGGGTCGCGAAAGAGAGAAAGAGAATGGACGAGAGAGAGAGATGGGAGGAGAGAGACACAGAAACGAGAGAGAGGGGAGTGAGAGAGATGGGGCAAGATAGAGAATAGGGGCAAAGAGAGGGAGTGTGAGAGAAAGAAGTGGCGAGACAGGGAGTCGGTAAGATAGAGAGAAGGAAAAAGGAGCAAGAGAGACTGAGTGGGGACGAAATGGAGAGATTGGGTGCGAGAGAGGATGGGGGCGAGAGAGACAGAAAGTGAGTGAGAGGGATAGAAGGGGCAAGAGACAGAGAGGGGCCGTGTTCCAGAGAGGGAGCGCGGATGAGAGATAGAGAGAGGGGGCGATGGATGGGGGCGAAAGAGAGTTGGTGCGTGAGACAGCAAGTGAGTAAGAAAGAAAGATGCAAGAGAAAGAGAGGGAAGAAAGGGACAGAGAGGGCGCGAGAGAGGGAAAAAAGAGTGAGCAGAGAGAGATTGAAGGGGAACGAGAGGGAGAGGGAGAGAGCGAGAGAGAGAGAGTACGAGAGACAGAGAGAGAGGTAGAGAGACAGAGCGAGCGAGGGTGTGAAGAGAGGGAGATAGAGGGGGAAGAGAGAGCGAGGGGGGAAGTATGATAAATGGGGTTTCGAAGGAGAATGAGAGAGTGAAAGGGCGAGTGGGGCAGAATGAGAGTGAGGGGGTAAGAGAGCGGTGAGGGAGAAGGCGAGACAGAGTGGGCGAGAAAGAGAAAGGGGCGAGAGAGTTGGGAGTAGAGAGAGAGTGAGAGAGAGAAGGAGAGGTGGCGAGCGGGAGAAAGGGAGAGCTTAAGCGAGAGGGGACGAGGAAGAGACAGAGAGAGAGACAGATGAGGGCGAGAGAATGAGAGAGGGAAGAGAGAGATGGGGACGAGAGGGAGAGAGAAAGCCGAGCGAGAGAGAGAGGGAGGCAAGAGAGAGATAGAGAGGAGAGAGGGCCCGGGAGAGAGGGAATGAGGGCTTGAGAGAGAGAAAGAAAGAGAGTGAGGGTGCGAAAGAGGTAGAGAGAGGTGAATGCGAGAGAGAGGGGGCGAGTCTGAGACCGTGCGAGAGGGTGGGGGCGTGAGAGAGAAGGGGCAAAAGAGGGCGACAGGGAGGGGGAGAGAGAACAAGAGAGGGGGAGAAGGGGGTATGAGAGCTATAGGGCGAGGAAGACAAATAGAGAGGGGCGAGAGACAGTGACAGGGAGGGCGGTGGAGAGAGGGGGATAAATGGAGTGTGAGACAGAGAGAGGGAGAGAGAGGGGAGAAAGGGGGTATGTGAGATAGAGAGAGGAGAGAGGGAGAGGCATGAGGGGAGAAAGAGAGGTAGAGAGTGGCGAGAGGTAATATGAGAGAGCAGATGAGAGAGCGATGAGGCAAGAGCAAATGAGGGAGAAAGTTTGCAAGCGTGAGAGAGCGCGAAAGCGAGAGAGGGGAGCGAGTGAGAGCAACAGGGAGGTTATAAGAGATAGAAAGCAGAACGAGAGAAAGAGTTACAGAGAGATGGAGAAAGCGGGTGAGCGAGAAGAGAGAGAGTGAAAGAGCGAGAATAGGGGCAAGACAGAAAGCGCGGGTGTGAGAAATGGTAATAGTGAGAGAGACGGGGTGAGTGAGAGAGACAGAGAGGAGAGGGAGAGAGCGGGATAGAGAGAAAGAATGAGGGAAGGGGTGCAAATGAGAGAGAGAGAAGCAAGAGAGGTGAGCGAGAGTGAGAGAGGGTGGGCAAGAGAGCGAAACCGAGGGAGCAAGAACGAGATGGCGAAGAGAGGGGCACGAGAGAGAGGGGGCAAGAGAGAGATAGTGAGAGAGAGGGTACGAGAGAGGCCGAAAGGGAGGAGGTGAGAGACAGAGAGAGAGGAGAGAAAGGGGTGCATGAGAGACAGTGGATGAGAGAGAGCAGATAGAAATAGACGGACGAGAGAGGACAATAGGGAAGAAAGAGAAAATTAGAGAGCCAAGACAGATATAGCGGGGGTGAGATAGCGGATAGTGAGAGAGACAGAGGGGGATGGGGAGAAAGAGAGAAGGGGGTGAGCGAGCCAGAGAGAGTGGGAGGGCAAGAGACCGAGTGCGAGAGAGCGAGAGAATGGGGCGAAATCGAGGAAGGGGAGTGTGACAGCGAGTGAGAGAGAGAGGGTGACAGGGTGCAAGGGCAAGAGAGAGGGGCGAGCAAGTGCGACAGGGAGGGGGCGACAGACAGAGAGAAAGGGGGTGGGAGAGAGAGGGGGCGAGAGAGAGAGAGGTGCGAAGAGGGCAAAGGAGGTGAGGGGGGTAGAAGGTGGATGTGAGAGAGGGGGTGGAGAGAGAGGGTGAGAGAGAGAAGGCGATAGAGTGCGAGAGAGACCGAGAAAAATAGCGAGAGAGCGGGGATGAGAGAGGGTGACAGGGAGGGGACGAGAGAACAAGTGAGAGTGGCAGAAAGGGGATGTGTGTGTGAGAGAGTGCCAGAGATAGAGAGGAGCGAGCGAGAATGACAGGGAGGAGTGATTGAGGTGGAGGTGAGGGGCAGAAAGATAGTGTGAGTGAGAGTTGGCGAGGGAGAGAGAGGCGAGATGGGAGAGAGAGGGAGAGAGGCTGTGAGAGTGAGAACGAGAGAGAGAGGTGGAGAAAGAGAGATGCTGAGAGAGAGGGCGAGAGAGAGAGAAAGAGTAAGAGAGTGAAAGAGAGAAGGCGAGAGCACGCGAGTGTGTGGGATAGAGGATCAGAGAGAGAGACGACAAGAGCGACAGGTCAAAAGCAATGGGCCGAGAGAAATAGTTCGATAGAGAGAGTGGTGTAGCGAGCGATAGTGACGTAGTGGGGTGAGCGACAGAGGGCATGAAAGGGGCGCGAGAGCAAGACAGAGAGAGAGAGGGAGAGAAAGTGTGCGAATGAGAGACGAGGGTCAAAAGAGAGGGTGGCAGAGAGAGGGCGAGAGAGTGAGAGCTAGAGAGAGAGAGCTGTGAGAGGGGTGACAGAGAGTGTGCGAGAGAGTGCTAGACAGAGCGAGAGCAAGAAAGAAAGTTGGCGAAAGGATGCAAGATGAAGAGAAAGAGAGAGAGAGAGACAGTGGTAGAGAGAAATAGAGAGAGGGAGAGAGGGCGCGAGAGAAAGGGAGAGAGAGAGGGGGAGAAAAAGAGGGAGAGACAGAGAGGGAGTTGCGAGACAAAGGGGGCGAGTGTGAGACCGTGTGAGAGAGGGCAAAGGGGGCGAAAGAATGAGAGGGAGGAGGAGAAAGGGGTTGTGAGAGAGAGGGCGAGATAGAGTGATAAGGGTCGGCAGAGTGGGAGGAGAGAGAGGGGAGGAAAGGGGGTGTGAGTGAGAGAACGAGCGAGAGAGAGACCGAGACAGAGGGGATAGAGAGAGAGCGAGAGCGATGAGGAAAGAGAGAGTGAGGGAGAGACCTGGTAAGAGAGAGAGAGAGCGAGAGCGCGAGAGTGGAGCGATTGAAAGCGACAGGGAGGGAATGAGAGAGAGAGCAAGAGTGAGACCAAGAGAAGCAGAGATCAAGAAAGGGGTGAGCGAGGAGAGAGAGTGAAAGAGAGAGAGAAATGTGTAAGACAGAGAAAGCAGGGCGAGAGAGCGGGATAGCGAGACAGATGGGGTGGGTGAGAGAGAAAGGGGGGAGTTGGAGAGAGAGGGATAGAGAAAGGGGATGACTGAGAGTGACAGGAGGGCAAGTATGAGAGAGAGGGGAGTAAGAGAGAGGAGCAAGAGAGGAATTTGGGTAGGGAGAATGGGAGATAGATATGGTGCGAGTGAGCGAGCGAGAGTGAGGGGGCGAGAGAGGGCAACAGGCAGGGGCGTGAGACAGAGAGAGAGGGGGAGAAATGGGTGTGTGAGAGACACAGAGCATGAGAGAGAAAGAGATACAGAGAGAGGGCGATACAGGGAGAGAGAGAAAAAGGCAACACAGAGAGCGCGGGGGTCAGAAAGGGGGATCGTGAAAGAGACAGAGGGGAGTGGGAGAGAGAGGGGGCTTTGAGAGAGAGAGGTGCGAGAGAGGGCTATAGGGAGGGGGTGAGAGAGGAACAAATGGTGCGAGGGACAGAGCGAGAGAGAGGGGATTAGAGAGACCAATGAGGCAAGAGCGAATGAGGGATAGAGGTGGTGAGACAGAGACGGTGAGAATGACAGAGGCAGAGAGCGAGAGAGAGTGGAGCTAAAGAGGGCAACAGGGAATGGGTGAGAGAGGGAGAGCCAAAGCGAGAGCAAGAGATGCGGAGAGATAGAGAAAGTGCTGAGCAAGGGAGAGAAAAGGGGCGGATATGAGGGAGAGAGTGTGAGAGAGCGAGAGAGAGAGAAAGCGAGAGAGGGGGCGAGAGAGCAAGAGCGATGGGCGAGAGAGAGGTGGCGAGTGGGAGAATGAGCGAGAGTGTGAGAGTGAGAGCGACAGCGAGAGAGCGGGCAAGAGATGGCGACAGAGAGGGTGCAAGAGACAGAGACAGAGAGGGAGAGAGGGGCGAGAGAGAGAGAAAGCAAGACAGATAGAGCGGGGAGAGTGGATAGCGAGATAGACGGGGGTGTGAGAGAGACGGAGAGGGAGAAGGGCAGAGAGAGAGAGAGAAGGGGTGAGTGAGAGAGAGAGAAGGGACGAGTGAGAGAGAGGGAGACAAAAGAGTGAGAAGGAGGGAACAAGAGTGTGGGGTGAGAGAGAGGGCGAGTCTGAGTGAGACCGAGAGAGAGACACCGAGAGCTAGAGAACGGGGATGAGAGAGGGTGACAGGGACAGGGGGCGACAGACAGAGAGTAAAAGAGGGTGGAAAGGGGTGAGAGAGAGCAAGTGCGAGAAAGAGACTCAGTAGGGCGAGAGTGGGTGACAGGGTTGAGCGGAGATAGGTTAGAAAGGAGATGAGAGAGAAAGGCGAAGAGAGCGAGATTCGTAGCGAGACATAGAGAGGGAGAGGACGAGAGTGAGAGAGGGGAGCAAGAAAAGGCGACACAGAGAGCTAGAGCCAGAGCAAGAACCACAGAAAGATGGAGAACGGGGGCGATCGAGGTGGGGGGTGGGGAGAAGCGAGGGAGAGCGTGAGAGAGAGCAAGATAGACAAGGAGAAAAGGCGGGGGAGAGAAGGAGGAAGAGAGGGAGCAGATACGAGAGAGAGTGTGAGAGAGAGATGAGAGAGAACATAAAGCGAGAGGGGATAAAGAGAGGGGTAGAGTGAGTCAGAGAGAGGGAGCGAGAGAGAGAGAGAGAGAGATGGCGACAGGGAGAGGGGTGAGAGTGGAAGACAGGATGCGAGAGCGAGAGAGATAGAGCGAGAGAGGGCAAACTGGGAGGGGCTGAGAAAGAGAGAGTCAGAGTGAGAGAAAATACGCAGAGAGATAGAGAAAGGGGGTGAGAGAGAGTGTGAGAGACGGAGAGAAGGAGTGCTAAAAGGGGCTGAGAGAGTGAGTGCGAGGAGCGAATGAGATGGTGCGAGTGTGAGAGCGAACTAGAGAGCAAGAGCGAGAGAGGGCGATAGGAAGGGGTGAGAGATAGAGAGAGAAACTAGGTGAAAGTGGGTGCTTGAGAGAGGAGCGAGATTGAGGGAGACAGACGGGCGAGTGAGAGAGGGAGAGAGGGGCGAGAGAGAGACAAAAAAGGCAAGGTAGAGAGAGCGGCGGTGAGAGAGTGATGGTGAGACAGACTGGGGTGTGAGAGGTATGGAGGGGGAGAAGGGGAGAGAGAGGAAGGGGATAGTGGGAGAGAGAGAGAAGGGGAAAGTGAGAAAGAGAGGAATGAGAGAGGCGTAGCAAGACGAGAGAGAGGAAAAAAGAGAGTGAGAGACAGTGAGCGAGAGAGAGAGAGGGACAATAGAGACGGCGAGAGTGAGGGGGGGGGCGAGAGAGTGAGTGGACCAAAAGAGCGAGAGCACGTGGGCGATTCTGAAAGCGAGGGAGAGAAAGGCAGTGAGAGCGAGAGAATGGGCATGAGAGAGGGAGACAAGGAGCGCGAGGCAGACCGAGAGTCGGGAAAAGGGGTTGTGATAGAGAGCGAGTGACAGAGAGGGGCTAGAGAGGATGACAGGGAGTGGCGGAGAAGGGGGAAAGGGGATGAGAGAGGGGAAGAGACTGAGAGGGAGTGAGAGAGAATGAGAGAGAGCAATGAAGCAAGAACGAGTCACGGAGACAGCTGGCGAGACACAGAGTGAGCGGGGGAGAGAGCGAGAGAGACAGCGAAAAAGAGAGGGGGTGAGAAGAAGGAAAAGTTGGGTCGGATAGGAGAGATAGTGTGTGCGTGACAGAGAGACAGCGAGAGAGAGAGAGAGCGAGAGAGAGAGAGAGAGAGCGACAGAGTGATAGGTGTGTGTGAGAGAGAGAGGTAGAGAGAGGGGAAGAGACAGAGAGAATTGGAGCGAGAGAGAGAGAGACAGTGGTGCGAGAGAAGGTGACAGGGAGAGAGGCAAGAGAGGGAGTGACGGTGCGAGAGCGAGAACTGGAGTGATGGAGTGAGGGAGAGCGAATGAGAGAGAGAGCTGTGGAGAAAGAGACAGGGCTACAGTGAGAGAGTTGGAGCGAGAGAGGGAGACATGGAAGGGATGAGAGAGAGAGAGCCAGAGTGAGAGAAAGAGACACAGAAAGATGGAGAAAAGGGACGAGAGAGAGAGTGGGCGAGAGAGAGAGAAAGGCAAGACAGAGAAAGCGGTGGTGAGTGACGTCGATAGCGAGAGAGTCAGGGGAGAGCTTGTGAGAGAGAGGGTGTTGAGCGAGACAGAGAGAGAGGGGTCGAGAGAGGGCGATAGGGAAAGGGGTGAGAGAGGAACAGAGGGTGCGAGGACGAGACTGAGAGAGGGGGATGAGAGAGAGCGATGCGGCAAGAGCAAATGAGGGAGAAAGATGGCGAGTGAGAAAGAGGATGACGCAGAGAGAGGGCGAGACCGAGAGAGAGGGGAGCGAAAGAGGGCGACAGTGCGGTTTTGACAGAGAGAGAGCCAGAGCGAGAGCAAGAGACGCAGAGAGATGGAGAAAGGGAGAGAGTGACTGAGAGAGAGAACGGCGGATATAAGAGAGAGTGTGAGAGAGTGAGTGAGCGAAACAGCAAGAGAGAGAGGGGGGACGAGAGAGCCAGAGCGAGAGCTAAGGCGCAGAGATATGGAGAAAGGGAGTAAGCGAGAGAGAGAATGAGAGAGAGAGCGAGCGAGAGGACGAGAGGAAAGGGTGGCGAGCGAGAGAAAGAGGTCCAAGAGGGAGGAAAGAGGGGGCAGAGATGAGAGAGAATGAGGAAGTGAGAGAGAGCGAAAGAGAGAACGTGGGCCTGAGACAGCGAGGGGATGAGAAAGAGAGAGCCACAGCGAGAGCAAGAAACACAGAGAGATGGAGAAATGGGCGAGCCACAGGGTGACAGAGGGGGACAGATACAAGAGAGAGTGTAAAAGAGTGAGCGAGGGAGAGAGAGAGAGCAAGCGACAGCAAGAGAGGGAGGATGACAGAGAGAGAGATGGAGAGATGAGCAGAAGCGAGAGAGAAAAATACAAGGTAGAAAGTGCGGGGTGAGAGATGGGGATAGCGAGAGAGACAGGGGAGAGGGAGAGACAGAGAGAGGGGAATTGAGCGAGAGAGAGAGAGAGGGGGACGAGAGAGGGCGACAGAGAGAGGGTTGAGAGAGGAGGAGGTAGTGTGAAAGTGGGACCGAGAGCAAGAGAGAGCATTTGAGAGAGAGCGATTAGGCAAGCACGAATGAGGGAGAGAGGTGGCGAGATGGGGAGAGGGTGTGTCCAATAGAGGGTGAGAGTGAAAGAGGGGAGTGAGATAGGGCAACAGGGAGGGGTCAGAGCGAGAGACCCAGAGAGAGAGAGTAAGAGACGCAGATAGATGGAGAAAGGGGGCGAGGGAGTGAGAAAGAGTGTGAAAGAGAGAGTCGGTGCAAGAGAGGGCGACACAGAGAGATATGAAAGAGGAAGATAGGGTTCGAAAGCGAGAGCAAAAAGGGATCAGAGAGTGCGCATAAGGGTGAGAGGTGGCGTGTGAGAGAGAGAGGACAAGAGCGAGAGAGAGAGAGACAGGGAGGGGATGGGAGGGAAAGATCAAGAGACGAAGTGAGATGAAAAAAGGGGGCGAGCGAGCGAGAGAGAGAGCGTGGGAGAGAGAGAGACAAGGCTAGCAAGAAACAGAGAAATGAGAGAGATGGGCGTGAGAGAGAGCGGGCGTGAGTGGGAGGGAGGGCCGAGAGAGCGAGGGAGACAGAGAGAGAGAGTGCAAGAGAGAGAGACGAGTGATAGATGGCGACTGGCAGAGGGGTGAGAGAAGAAGAGACGGTGCGAGAACGAGAGAGACAGGATGAGAGAGAGCGATGCGGCAAAAGTGAATGAGAGAGAGAGCGAGAGAGAGGGAGATAGAGAGCAGAGGAGAGAGACGGAGGCATGGAACGAGAGAGGAGAGCGAGAGAGAGGCATAGACAGAGAGAGGAGAGTGAGAGAGATGGAGCGAGAGACACAGAGACAGGAATGAGAGAGAGGGGGAGCGATAAGGGAGAGAGATTCGGCGAGTGACGGGGGAAAGGAGAGACCGAGAGCAAGGGGGTAGTGAGTGGGGCAGAGAGCGGGTCGAGTGTGAGAGCAAACAAGAGAGAGAGCGAGCGAGTGGAGGCGAGAGAGGGTGATAGCAAGAGAGAAAGGGGGCGTGAGAGAGGAAGGGGAGAGAAGGGGTGAGCGAGTGAGAGAGGGAGGAGTGACAGAGAGAAGAATGAGCAAGCGAGTGGAAGCGAGAAAAGAGAGAGAGGGGATGAGACATAGTGAAGGGGCGAGAGAGTGAGCCCGTGGGGTGAGAGAGAGGGGGCTTGAGAGCGACATAGAGGGATAGAGTGAGAGTAAGAGCTAGAGCAAGAGACGCAGAAAGATAGAGAAAGAGGGCGAGCAAGGAGAGAGATTTAAAGAGAGAGCGAGAGAGAGGTGCAAGACAGAGAAAGTGGGGGTGAGGGGGATAGCAAGAGAGACGGGATGGGTGAGAGAGGCAGAGTGGGAGAGGGAGTGAGAGGGATAGAGAGGAGATTAGAGAGAGAGAGAGCTGGGGACAAGTGAGAGAGAGAGGCATGAGAGAGAGGGGAGTGAGAGAAGGCAGCGAGAGTGAGAGAAGGGTGTCGAGAGAGCGAGCACAATGGAGTGAGAGAGAGAGAAGGAGTGATAGAGAGTGTGAGAGGGCGAGATGGGGCTACAGGGAGGGGTGAGAGGAAGAGGGGAGAAAAGGGGTGTGTAAGAGTCAGAGAGGGTGAGAGAGATAGAGAGAGGGTGAGAGAGATAGAGAGAAGGGCAAGAGAGAGAGGGGAGAAAAGGGATGTGAGAAAGAGGGGAAGGGAGAGAGGGGGAGAGAGGGAGAAGGGGGTGTGAAAGAGAGAGAGGTAGAGGGAGAGGGAGGCAGCGCTAGAGAGGAATTGAGAGGGGGCGAGAGTGAGGGAGAGAGGGGCGGATACAATAGAGAAAGTGCAAGTGAGCGAGAGAGACAGGGGACAAGACAAAAACAGAGACGGAAAAGGAGAAATAGAGAGCAAGAGAGAGGCAAGACAGAGAGAGGGTTTGGGAGAGAGGGGATAGAGAGAGATAGAGAGAGAGGGGATAGGTTGAGAGACGGAGGGGGAGAGGGAGAGAGAGAAGGGGTGACCAAGGGAAAGAGTGTGGTGAGGGCGAGAGAGGTAGAGAGAGAGTTGGTTGAGAGAGAGCAGCGAATGTGAGAGCGAGCAAGAGAGAGAGAGAGCAAGGGCGAGAGACAGATAGAGAGCAGCGAGATGGGTGACAGGGTGGGGCAGAGGGTAAGAAAGGGGATGAAAGAAAGAGGGGAAGAGAGCCAGAGGGCGGGAGAGCAAGAGCGAGTCAGTGACGCAGGTGGCGAGAGACAGAGAAGGCGACAGCGAGCGCGAGAAAGTGGAGCGAGAGAGGATGACAGGGAGGGGATGAGAGACAGAGAGAGCCAAAGCGAGAGCAAGAAATACAGAGAGATGGAGAAAGGAGGAGAGAGAGTGAGAGAGCAATGGACTGTCGTGGAAATTATATCGACTTGACTCAATAATTAGCAAGAGGAAAGAAAGGGTCTTTATTAAAAAAATCCTGCAGGATTTTGAAACATTATACTAAGTCAGATGCCTCAATGCAATGGGTAACAAAACATTATACAGATGCCTGCCGTATCGCGTTCCTTATCACACTCTCAAGAGCAAAGACTGGGGAAACCCAAGTTGTTATCCTCTCATCCCCTGGTCCTAGACACAACAGTTATTCAGCTTTGGCTGAGTTCAACTATCGCAAGGTCGAGTTGAATGTTTACAGAATTCAAACAGGGGTAAGGTAACTGCAAAACTTCATCAAAGCATCGTGTATAAAGCTTAGTACAACACTGATTAGAAGAAAATCATTCTCTTTAAATTTCACTGTAAAGGGATAATTATTTTCACAGTAAATGGATAATTTTCCTTTACATTATCCCCCTTTTTGTAGTTTTATAGCAGCAAGGACAACCACAGCAACAAAAAAAAAACTGAGGCAGAATAGCTATATATGAGAAAATGTTTAGGAAACACCAGGCCTTTCCACAGACACCACTTACCCGAAGCACAGCTTTGTGGTGGTATCGTCACTTGCTCTGGTATGCCTTGTACGCATCCCATGTTCACACGTCACACTCGTGAAAGTCATGTAGGGTTGGGTCCACCCAATGCCCCTGCCCTTACGAATAGTCCTACCATGTCGCTTGCTAAACGTGTGAGCTGGCGAAGCCGCATATTTGTATGAGGCTTCTAATCACTGCTTGCACTTAATTGGTTCCAGGGCTGCCCGATGTCTCCTCAGGCCCAGCTACACGCTTGCAATGGCTAGTGTGTATCCACATGGCTCTTTCTGCGATTTTAACTGCTGTCTGTATATTGAGGAGCACTTGAACTGGTCCCAGCCATCTCTTCGTTTCCAGTTTTTTTCCTGCTGAAGTCGTTCACGGCTATCGAGTCTCAAGGTTCTAGATCATGCAGCTTCCACTTTGCTGGTCGTGGTAGTGCTGTTTTCACTTGATTCTGTATTTCAAATAAAAGTGTGGAGAGTTTGATACAGTAACACAACATCTCATCCTCGCAGTGGCTTGTTATTTGTCTTACCTTAGGTCTTTGGCCAATTCTTGTGTTGGGCGGTGTACCAAACAAAATCTCAAATCGGCGAGGATTCGCTCTTCCTCTCCTTACAGATCTCATATACATTAGCACAATCGGAAATGCCTTTTCCCAGTCACCTCTCGTTCCTCACAACATTTTGTCATTTTTTTAAGCTAATATTTTCTCTTTCCACTGCCCCACCACTCACTGGGTGGTCGGCAGAGTGTTGACTCATATTTATTCCGAAATAATCACTGATCTGCTGTAAAGCATGATTGACAAATGGTGTCCCATTGTCACTACTAAGCCTTTTAGGGATGGCCCGTCTGGGAATTATCTCAGTTAACAGAACTTTGGCTACTGCACTGGCATCCTGTTTAGACGTGGGGAACGCTTCCAACCATTTGGAAAACTTATCAACCATTACCAGACAGTACTTTTTCCTTCACTGGGCGTTAGTTGAATGAAATCCATCTGTAAATGTTCAAAGGAATTTTGGAGTTGGGGGTGTGCTGCTTGACTCATCTATATTCCCCTCCACACATTATTAGTGGCATAGATAACACAACGCTCACAATATTTCTGGGAGTAATGAGTAAATCCCTTCGTATACCAGTGTGCCGAAATACTGTCGCATATTCCCCCCTTTTGACACATGGTCCTTACCGTGTGTCAATTTGGCATAGAATGGAAATATGATCGTGGTAGACAGGGTTTACCATTGGGACCACACCATACTCCTTCCCTCACACAGCATCCTGCTTTCGTCCACTCACGCTTTTCTTCTGGTGTGGCCTGTGACTGTAACTCCCGTACATCTGCTGTTGGGGTACAAATTTTAGTCATACATAGGTCAATCTGCTCACTTGGCGGCTGCTGGGCTGTCGTTTTTACTGCTGAGTCTGCCCTTGCATTGTCTTGGGAAATAAAATCATTACTTTTTGTGTGGCTTCACATTTACACACAGCGATTGATTTTGGCAACATGACCGTTTCCAGGAGGTCGGAAATCAGGTCGCGGTGTGTGACGGGCTTTCCAGTGGAGGTCAAGAAGCCCCTGTGTTTTCACAGGGTTCCAAAATCATGTACAACCCCGAATGCATATCTGCAATCGGTGTAAATATTCACTGCCCTTCCCAGAAGCCAATTTACAGTCTTCAGTCAAGGCAATCAGCTCCGCTGTTTGCGCTGACAGATGAGAAGGCAGTGATCCGACTTTGACTATCTCACAGGTAGTCATTACAGCATAAACAACACAATTCGGGACTGTGTCTTTGCTCCAGAATGCTGACCCGTTCACAAAACAAAACTCCATATCTGAACTATGAAGTTGTGAATCCTGCAAATCCAGTTTAGGGCTTCAACTTTCATTAGTTACAGCGACACAATCATGTGTGTCTCCGTCTCCTTCTGTGGGGAAAATGCCAGCAGTGTTAAGGACGTTACATTGCTTTATTGTAATGTTACGCATCTCCAAGAGTAC
Source organism: Chiloscyllium plagiosum (assembly GCF_037043375.1). NCBI lineage: Eukaryota > Metazoa > Chordata > Chondrichthyes > Orectolobiformes > Hemiscylliidae > Chiloscyllium > Chiloscyllium plagiosum. The sequence continues at coordinate 46,093,874 of NW_028270182.1, read as the reverse complement.
AGTATTATATCTCAGCCAACGTGCTGCTGACATGTGTGTGGTTCTTTGCCCGGAAATCAGTAAGGATACTGCATGTGGGACCAGAAGGTTTAATTCACCATAGCCGACCATATCCCTGGATGCTGCAACAGCCTTTTCAGCTGCAGCCACGGCTCGCATGCATTTAGTCAATCCTGATGCTACGGGATGTAGTTTAGTGGAAAATTATACTACTGGCCTCAATCTTCCCCATGATCTTGCAACAGCACAGATGTCAAGCAGCCACTCTCCTCATATACCGTTTGTACAAAAGGCTTGTTTGGGTTCGGAATTCCGAATGTAGGTGTAGTTTGGAGCTCCTTTTTTAATTCAACAAAGGCACTCTCGCTCTCTGGGGTCCACTGCAATGGACTCTGGTTCTGCAAAACTTTACCTTTGGCTACGTCACTTCGGGGCACCTCAAGATTTACGTAATGTGGGATAAGTATTCTACAGCTTGAGTACAAACCCAGAAAGGATAGTAATTGTCTTTTCGTATGAGGCTTTGGAATTTGCTGGATTGCTTGAACTCTGTCTTGACCAATAGCCTTCCCTTGTTCTAATATTAAGTGACCTAAGACGTTCCCATGTTGTTGCACAAATTGTAGCTTCGCTCGCCTGATTTTGTGCCCTTCCCTCGCTAGATGGCAGAGCGACGCAAGTGTACCCTTCTCACATGGTTCCTTTTCTTTTTGACGCTATCAAGTAATCATCTACAGCAGAAGCGCTGACCCCAGGGTTAGAGCAAGAGTCTCCAGACACCTGCGTAGAGCCTCATTATGTATGGTGAGGGACTCACAAGAACCTTGACAAAGTCGCGTGAATGTATATGCTTTCTCTTTGAATGAAAAAAAGAACCAGAATTGACTACCTGGATGCACCGATAAACTAAAGAAGGCATTTGCTAAATCCATAACAGAGAAGCATATGCTGTTCGGTGGAATTTGAGCCAATATTGTATCGGGGTTGGGAACATTTGGAGCGTGTTGGACAACAGCGCTTTAGACTGCCTGCAGGTCTCGAACAAACCTCCATTCCTCCGGTTCACAGGGAATGTTTGTCTTTTTGACCGGAAAAATGGGGGTTCTCACTGGTTAGTTTCACAGGGGATTATCACTCTCGCCTTTAGCTGGGATTGAAAGACTGGAGTATTTCCTTATATGGTCTCAGGTTTTAACGGGTATTGTGCTCTGCAATGACGATACTCACACTTGGGAGTTATCCTTATGGGCTCACAGCCCCATAAGAGTCCCACATCATTTTTGCCCTTTGCCCACAACTCAGTAGGCACTATTTTTAATCTTGGTCCGACATATCTATCTGAGGGAAACGTCAGGCTATCCCTCCAGGCTTTTCAGGGCGAGTGGGGGCTACATGGATTGTCCTATCTACTTTACTTAGCGAATTTAGTTTCTTCTTATGTGTCCGCAAATCTGCATTGAACGAGACATCCTCATCCTTGCTGAAGACCCAACTTTTCGTTCTTTGTGCCTTTTAGCACCCATGGTCCCAAATCCTGCCACATGTCACCAAATGCCTTTGCTAGTGACACGTGAGGAGTGGAGACTTCAACATGAAAGAATAGGGTCTGCTTGCTGTTACAGATACCTTAGGTACGTTCACACTGACTGCATATCTGTGATCACTCCAATAAAAAATTGCACAACAACAAGTGATCTAGTTTAACCAATCTTCTGAACCAATCTTTCACCAACGGTTCATCAGGGCCATCACGGTGTATGTGTCCTGTGCAGTGCAGCGTAGCTCCATCAAGAAAATCGGTGTTAATAGGATTAACATGGTTGCTTGCTTCCTGGGTGAGTGTATCGCTGACTGAACTTATCGCTCTCTGGCTTAATTGCCACTGATAGACATACATTAGAGGCCTTGGATCATATTTTACCGCCTCCATTGGTAAATCTTCCCTTTGAATTACCTGCAAGCCCATCAGAGTACTGAGCAAGTCCAACCCCAGTCTCCCTATGAGATCCCAACCCATAGGATTTAAAGGACAAACATTTTGATAACAAGAAGGAGAATTGGAATGTTTCCCCAGTCCGAGTTTCGCACTTTATAGGTGGGGAAAATCTCTCCCGTACCACGACTCCTGATGCACCCATTGTGTTCAGGAACTTTTCACTCAACTTTATTTGTGTCGATTGTCTCAACTGGCTTAATTTAAGGATTGAGTATGTTGCCCCTGCATCTACCAAAATGGTAACTGATGTACCTTCCACATATAACATATAGGTGGGCATTGACTTATATGAATCATTGTGATATTGGACATACTGCCCACACTTCGCAATCCCAGCGTTCAACATGGAGGTGTAACATTTCTCAGTGCTCGTAAGGTTAGTATAAGAGGTTAGGATAATTTTTCTTCGTTGCCAAGCATAAATGAAAGAGGTTTACCTGTACCTTGTGGGCTGCCCACCTCCACCTCAGCCTTCCCCTCTCAGTTACCCTGTTGCTCAGCCTCCAGGGTCAATTGAGACTGTCAGTGTGAGCGCTGTAACCGTTCTTCAACTTTCGCAGAGTTCCACTGTAGCAAGTTCGATTTGAATGTTTACAGAATTCAAACAGAGATAAGCTGACTGCAGACCTTCATCGAAGTATTATACACAAAGCTCTGTACAGAATTAAATTTAAGAAAAAAACGATCTGTTTTAAATTTCACAGTAAATGGATAATCAATTTGACAGTAAATGGATAATTTTCCATTACAATGTTAGCCATGTGTCTTATATTCACATAGAAATCATTGATATAAATGACAAAAAGCAGTGGACCCAGCACCCATCCGAACAGCATATTGCTCTTCACAGGCTTCCAGTCCAAATAGTAACCCTCCCCCACGACACTGACTGATTAGCAAAATTAGATCTGATGAAATACAGGGAGAACGAGCCATTTGGATGCAGAATTGGCTCATAGGCAGAAGACAGAGGGTGGTGGTGGAGGGTTGCTTTTCAGACTGGATGCCTATGACCAGTGGAGTGTCACAAGGATCGGCGTTTGATCCACTACTTTTCGTCATTTATTTCAATGACTTGGATGTGAACCTTGGAGGTGTAGTTAGTGAGATAACAACAAAAATTGGAGATGCAGTGGACAGTGAAAAAAATTACCTCAGAGTACAATGGGATCTTGATCAGATAGGTGAATGGGCTGAGGAGTGGCATTTTGGGGAAGCAAATCTTAACAGGACTTATACACTTAATGGTAAGGTCCTGAGGAGTGTTAATGAACGAAGAGACCTTGGAGTGCAGGATCATCTGTCCTTGAAAGTTGAGCCGCACGTGGATAGGATAGTGAAGGCAGCATTTGGTATGCCTTCCTTTATTGGACAGAGTATTGAGTACAACAGTTGGGAGGAAATATTGCGGCAGTACGGACATTGGTTGGGCCAATTTTGGAATATTGCATCTAAATATGGTCTCCTTCCTATGGGAAGGATGTTGTGAAACTTGAAAAGGTTCAGAAACGATTCACAAGCATGTTGCCAGGATTGGAAGATTTGAGGTAGACTGGGGGTTGAATTGAGGTTGAATAGACTGGGGCTGTTTTCCCTGGAGCGTCCGAGGCTGAGGGATGTTCTCATAGCGGTATATAAAATCACGAGGGGCATGGACAGTATTAAATATACAAGGTCTCTTCTCTGGAGTGGGGGATCCCAGCACTAGAGGGCATGGGTTTAGGGTGAGAGGGGACAGACTTTAAAGAGACTTGAGGGGCAACGTTTTCACACAGAGGATGGTACGTGTAGTGAATGAGCTGCCAGAGGAAGTGGTGGAGGCTAGCACGCTCACAACATTTAAAAGGCATCTTGAAGAGTACATGAATGGGAAGGATATGGCCCGGGTGCTGACAAGTTGGACTATATTGCGTTGGCATATCTGATCAGCATGTATTGTTTGGACCGAAGGGTCTCTTTTTCCGTGTTGTACATCTATGACTCTTTGACCTTCCAGCCAATTTTTTATTCCGCCTGTATTCTATGGTGTTGAACTTGCTAACCAGTGTGTTATGTGGAACCTTATATCTTTCTCAAGTCCAAGTTAGTGATTTCCATTTACAAAGCCATGCTGACTATCCCTAATCATTTATTGCCTTTTCATTTACATGCAAATCCGTTCCCTTAGAATCCCTTCCAACTACTTGCCTGCCACTGACTTCAGGCTCACCGGTCTCTAGTTCCCTGGCTTTTCCTTACCACCTTTCTCAAATAATCCACCCATCTTCCAGCAACTCACCTGTGGCGATCGATGACACAAATATCTCAGCGAGGGGCCCATCAATCACTTCCCTAGCTTCCCACAAATTTCTGGCATGCACATGATCAGATTCCAATGATTAATCAACCTTTATACATTTTAATACATCTAGTGCGTCCTCCTCTGTAATACGTACAATTGCCAAGTTTTCACTATTTATTTCTCCAAATTCTTTAGCTTCCATGTCATTTTTTCAGTAAAAACCGATGTGAAATTCTTATCGACTTTCTCCCACCTCCTGCTGTTCCATAGACATCGTGTTGATCTTTGAGGATCGCTATTCTCTGCCTGGTTAATCTTTTGTCCTTACCATATTTGTCGAATCTCTTTGGATTCTCCTTAAACCAATTTCCCAAAGCTATATTTTGTCCCCTTTTGGCCCTCCTGCTTTCCCACAAGTATACTTCTACTGCCCTTATACTACTCCAGGTATTGACTCAAATCCAGCTGTGTGTACCTACCATATCTCTCCTTTATTGTCTTGACCAGAGCCTCAATTTGTCCAGTCATCCAGCATTGTCTCCGCCTCCCAACCTTGGCCTTTACAGGAACATACTGTTTCTATGCTCTCATTGCCTCATTTTTGCAGGCCTATGGAAGCAATGGCAGATGTGGACATCAAAGCAATCATTCTCAGTAAAAAGCTAGTCCTTGAAAAGATAACAGTCTAAAGGTAGATTAGTCTCCTCGTCGTGATGGAATGCATCTCAGGGGACTAAAATAGATGACGGGGGAAATAACTAATGCTCTTGTGATAATTCACTAAAATTTGCTGGATTCTGAGACAGTTCCTGTCCCTGACACACTTCCCTCCTCACTTCCCTCCAAGGCCCCAAGGGATCCTTCCATATCCATCACAAATTCGCCTGCACTTCCACACACATCATTGACTGCATCTGCTGCACCCGATGTGGCGTCCTCGACATTGGGGAGACAGGCTGCCTACTTGCGGAACGTTTCAGTGAACACCTCTGGGACACCCGCACCAACCAACCCAACAGTCTCGTGGCTGAACACTTTAACTCCCCCTCCCACTCCGCCAAGGACATGCAGGTGTTTGGCCTCCTCCATCGCCATACCATGGCAACACGATGCCTGGGGGAAGAGCGCTTCATCTTCCGCCTAGGAATCTTCCAACCACAAGGGATGAATGCAGTTTTCTCCACTTTCCTCATTTCCCCTCCCCACACCTTATCTCAGTCCCAACCCTCGGACTCAGCACCGCCTTCTTGATCTGCAATCTTCTTCCCGACCTGTCCGCCCCCACCTCCTCTCCAGCCTATCACCAACGCCCCTCCCCCAAGTCCCTCCTCCCTACCTTTTATCTTAACCTGCTTGGCACACCCTCCTCATTCCTGAAGGGCATATGCCCGAAACGTCGATTTTCCTGCTCCCTGGATGCTGCCTGACCTGCTGCGCTTTTCCATCCAGCTCTGAGCCACGTTTCTATAATACTCACGATATCCCAATCCCATGTTCAAAACCATATCCTGAGCTCATCTGCCTTACCTGTTGGGCCTTTTGCATTGAAATAAATGTAGTGTAATTGATCACTCCTACCTCGCTCGGTGCCTTACCCTTGCCCGCCTTGACTGTCTAACTTCTCAACTGTATCAGCCACTTTTCTCACTATCTCTTCAGGTTTACCCCCACTCCCTCACTGGTATAATGCTTCCCGAGTAGAACTAGCAAATCTCCCTGCCTGGATAGTAGACATCTTTCAATTCAGGTGTCATCCATCCTTCTTCTGCAGGTCAATTCTACTCCAGCAGAGATTTCAATGATCCAAAAATGTGACTCCTTCTCCCCTCCAATGCATCCTTTGCCACACAGTGAAGCGCGCATCACTGTACGAATGGCCATCTCTGCACCTTAACATTCCACAGTCCCTGAAAAAGGCACAGACTTACTGCTTTACAAAACACTAGTCTAGAATAAATTCGTTCCAATAAGTTATATTTTAAAAATGTAATCAAAACATCATCGGACATGTATTTAAAGAAGTAATCCCTTTCCCTACTGAATGTTGTAGCTTTACGAAAATAAAACAGACGAAAAATCAGCTTTTAAGAGACTGAAATACACTGAGCTGTGAAACCCACAGCATGAAACAGACCCTTCGGTCAAATTTGTCCAACCTGATATCCGAACCTAATCTAGTCCCTTTTGACAGCACCTGGGCCATATCCCTCCAAACCATTCCCAGCATCCACCACACACTCTGGCACCTCATTCCACACAAGCACAACCCTCTACATGAAAGCGTTGCTCCATCTGTCCCTGTTATATCTTTCCCTTCTCACCCTAAGCCTATGCCGTCTATGTCTGGACTCCCCCACCACACCAAAAAGACCTTTTCTGTTTATCCTATGCATTCCCTTCATGATTTTATGAACTGTTACGAGGCCACTCCTCAGCATCTGGTGTGCTGGGGGAAAGAAAACCCAGCCTCTTAGGCCTCTTTCTATAGTTTAAACCCTCCAACCATGGCAACATTCTTATAAATATTTTCTGAACCCTTTCAATTTTCTCAACATCCTTTCAAATGGCAGAGAACCGAATTGCACCCAAAATTCCAAACGTGGCCGACCTAATGTCCTGTACATATGCAACATGACCTCCCAACACTATACTGAATGCTCTGACCAATAAAGGAAACCATACCAAACACTTTCTTCAATATACAGCTACCTGCAACTCTACTTTCAAGAATATATATGAATGGCCCTTCTAGGTCTCAGTTCAGCAACACTACTTATGAATTTACCATGAAATGTATCAGTCCTGGTAAGATTTGCTTTTCCAAAATTCAGCGCCTCACAGTTATCTCAATTAAACTCCATCTGCCACTGTTTAAACCATTGGTCCATCTGATTGAGATCCCATTTTTACCCAAGGTAACCTTCTTCGCTGTCCACTGCATATCCATTTTTATTGTCATCTGCAAACTTACGAACTATACCTCCTATGTTCACACCCACATGACGAAAAGTAGTTGACCAAGCACCGATCATTGTGGCACTCCACTGGTCACAGAACTGCAGTCTGAAAAGCTGCCCTCCAACACCACCTTCTAGCATTTTACCTTTCAGCCAGTTCTGTATCCAAATGGCTAAATATCACTATACTCCATGAAATCTAACTTTGCGAAACAATCTCCCACGGGGAAACGTGTCGAGCACCTTACTGAAGTCCATATAGATCACGTCACCCGCTCTGCCCTCATCAATCCTCGTTGTTACTTCTCCAAAAATGCTCAACAGTGTGAGACATGATTTTCTACACACAAAGCCATGCTGACTATCACTAATCAGTCGTTGTTTTTCCAAATGCATGTAAATGCTTTCCCACAGTATTCCATCCAACAACTTGCTCAGCACCGACATCTAGATCGTCAGACTCATCCTGGCTTTTCCTTATCTTCTTTCTTAAACAATGGCATCACGTTAATCAACCTCTCGTCTTCTGGCATCTCACCTGTGCCTATCGATGAAATAAATATCTCAGCAAGGGCCCTAGCAATCAAATCCCCAGCTTACCACAGCGTCCTAGGACACACGTGATCAGGTACTTGGAGATTTACCAAGCTTTATCATCACCTCCTGTGTATGATGGACATTTTCAAGATGTCACGACCTATTTCCCTACATTCTGTATCTTTCCTGTCCTTCGCAACAGTAAACACTGATGCCAAATACTCAGTTAGTATCTCCCTCATCTCCTGCGGCTCCATGCATAGGCTGCCTTGCTATCTTTGAGGGTCTCTATTTTTTCTGTAGTTAGCCTTTTGTTCTTAGTGTATTTATAAAAGCCTTTGGATTATCCTTAATCCTATTCAACAAGGCTATCGCATATCCCCTTTTTTCCTTTCTGACTTCCCTCTTTATTATACTCCTAAACTCGAAGGATTTTTTGGATTTTTGGACTGGAATATTTACATTTCGATAAAATAAACGAGGGCAGGACGTACACGAATTAAACGTAGGGCCATGAGTAGTGGCATGGAAAAAAAGAGGCAGAGGGGTTCAGGTCTTTGAAGTTTGGATCACATGTAGACATGGTGGTTAAGAAAGTGGTTAGCACACTTGCCTTCATTGCTCAGACCTCTGATACAGGAGTTGGAACGCTCTGTTGAGGCTGTACAGGATGTTGGGGAGACCTCTTCTGGAATTCTCTGTTTAGTTCTGGTTGCGCTGTTATAGGAAGCATATTATAAAATTGGAGCGGGTTCAGAAGTGATTTTCTAGGATGTTCATAGGAATGGAGGGATTGTATTATGAGGAGAGGCTGGGTAGGCTGGGACATTTTTCAGTGATTCTCTATTCCTGACGAAGGGCCTTTGCCCGAAACTTCGATTTTCCTGCACCTCAAATGTTTCCTGACTTGATGTGCTTTTCCAGCAACACTCTAATCTCGACTCTGGTTTACAGCATCTGCAGTCCTTGTTTTTACCTAGTTGATTTGAATCCTACTGCGAATCCTCTATTCCTGATGAAGGGCTTTTGCCCGAAACGTCGATTTTCCTGCTCTTCAGATGCTGCCTGACCTGCTGTGTTTTCCAGCACCACTCTAATCTAGACTCTGGTTTCAAGCATCTGCAGGCCTTGTTTTTACCTGGAACATTTTTCACTACAGCGTAGGAGGTTGAGGGCTGACCTTATTCGAGGTTTATAAAATCATGAAGAGTGTAGATAAGGTGAATGGCCGGGGGAGAGGGGGTTTCAAGACTTGAGTGCATTCATTTTGAGAAGAGATGATAAAAGTTTGAAAAAAAGCATTAGGAATTTTAAACATTTTTACACGTGTGGAATGAACGTCCAGAGGAAGTGGTAACTGCAAATATAATTGCAATATTTAAAAGACATTCTGATAAGTACATAAATAGGAAATATTTTGATATTTGTGGACCAAGTGGAGGCAGGTGCGCTTAATTTAATTTGGAATTATAGCCGACATGGACAGGTTGGACCACAGGGTCTGTTTCCTCGCTGTATAACATTATGACTCTAATGATCGCTATCTCTGTGAATGCCTCCATCCTCACGACTCTCCAGATCACTGTCATCTCAACCAGCTTCACAACTCTTTCTTATCTCTGTACTTCCTCGCCAGACTCAGAACACTCACTATCTCTGCTATCACAAATTTATCAATCTCTGTAACATCTTCCAATCTCAAAATCATCGCTATTTCTAAACTCCTCCAATCTCAGCAGCCTTCCTATCGGTAATCGTGTCCATCCTCACAAATCTCTGTGATATCTGCCTCTCTTTAATTCCAGGCTTGGGGACTGCCCATTGTTCTTTCAGATTCCTGCATGCTGAGCTTCAGAATGTCCTACTTAACCTATCTGTCTCATTTTCCTCCTAAACCATTAATCAATCATGTATAATCTACTCTCACATCCACTTCTCTGCCCTGGTTTCAAATGTGGCTTGTCATATGCCGATATAATATGTCTCAGAGGCCTCTAGGACAGAAAAAGGCTCTGTGGTCCATCGGGTCTGTACTCTCAAGAGATCTACCAGCTAACTATTCTAATCGCATTTTCCAGCACTTAATCAATCGACCTGCAAGCCTTGGCATTGCAAGTGTGTCCTTAAATTAATCTTAAATGCTTTCAAGATTTCTGTGTCTCCCACCCTTACAGAGTGAGGTTTAGTGCAACTGTTGCTCTGCGATGACACCATCCACAGGAACACAGAGCAACTGGGTCTGTGCAATCCAGAGATTCCCCACAGATTGGGAAGGATGGCAGGGTCTCTTAGAGAGGGCATAGGAGATTTTACAGAATAGTTCAAGGAATGGAAGATTTTCGAGGCAGAATTGTTTTTACATTAGTTATTCATGTGACATGGTGTTGCTAATACACATCAAGAATAACTATCTACAATAGATGGACTCTCCTTCTCAACTTCTCCCCTTGCCTAGGCTGTGGTAACCTTCAGGTTAAACCACCACCAGTCATCTCTCCCTAATGAGAGAGCAGCCCTGTGGTCTGTTAGGACAATGCTAACTTTACATTTTACACAGTGATGACACTGGACCTTGGCGGTGCTGAGAAGGAATGTTGAAGGTGGTGTTTGGGACACTGTTCACGAACAGTGCTTTATTCTGGAGGATGTTCACTATATTTACTATTGTTGGGGGCTACATTGATGCAGGCAAATGGAGAATGTTCCAGCACAATCTTGATGTCCACCTTATATACAGCAAACAGACACGAGGGAATCAGGGATTTGCAGTAACTGTGATTGTTCTCTTTGTAGCAAAAGAAATCGAGTGGGGCTGTGACAGAGGGGTTTACAAAAGATATACATTAGAATGATAAACAGCACACAAACATCAGCTCATCATAAAAGGATTACAGGGCACATATTGAATATTTTAAGGAGATCTATTGAGAGAATGGGGTGGTACAAAGGAGAACGTTTCTTCAGAAAATGCGAATGAGCTGGAACACAATACTCCCACACAATGCAAATATCCAAGTCCTGATGAATTGAGTAATTCTGCTAGGATTTGGCATTAGAATTGCTGAGATTACATTCTGAATGTCCACCTGTAATATCCTGTAATACAAGTTTATAAAATCCGTCACTGTCAGTTCAGGTTTGAAACTCACACCATCCCCTCCTCCTGGCCCAGGTTGACTGGCCACATTACCCCTTGTTATCATCATAGAATCCCTACAACGTGGAAACAGGCCATTTGGCCAAATATGTCCACACTGATCCACTGAAGGATATCCCACCCATTCCCCTACCATACTACTCCATGACTAACGGACTTCGGCTACACATCCCTTAAGACTTTGGGCAATTTAGCATGGCCAATTCATCTAACGTGCACATCTTTGGCCGGTGGTAGGAAACTGGAGCACCCAGAGAAAATCCACGCAGGCACAGGGAGAATGTGCAAACTCCAAGCAGTCACGCGAGGCTGGAATCGAACCCAGCACCCTGGCACTGAGAGGCAGCAGTGCTAATCACTGAGCCTCCATGCCGCCCTAATATTTCAAACTTTTTTCTGTTTAAAGTTGCAAACTGTAACCCTTAAAGTTATGTATTGCTTTTCACATTAGTGCGTCCTTCCCCTGCTACTGATTAAATGCTGCAGGTTGCATTTAGGCAACTATTACACAAGCCCAATCTTGCCCAGACCCAAGCATGACACAGAATGTGGCGGGAATGATGTTCCAAAAATCAGACGTTGAAGCCTTGCCTGATTTTTCCCCCAGTTAAATGCCAAGGATAAAAGCTCAATTGTTGCATTACCCAGTTTGAGGTAAGTGAATACACATGGTAAGAACATTGAGGAGAAAGTGAGGTCTGCAGATGCTGGAGATCAAAGTTGAAACTTTATTGCTGGAACAGCACAGCAGGTCAGGCAGCATCCAGGGAACAGGAGATTCGACGTTTCGGGCACAGGCCCTTCTTCAGGAATGAGCAGAGAGTGTGAACACTCTCTGCTCATTCCTGAAGAAGGGCCTGTGCCCGAAACGTCGAATCTCCTGTTCCCTGGATGCTGCCTGACCTGCTGTGCAGTTCCAGCAATAAAGTTTCAACTGGTAAGAACATTGCCTCGCTTCACCTGCTGTATGTGGCCCAATTGCACACTACTTACTAACTGAGAGAGCAAGCAATACCAATGACATTTCTGCTGAGGTTTTCGAAAAGATTTGAGAAAGAAATTATTTGTTTTTCACATCCAATTTATTTTTCATAGAAAACAAGATACAGCTTTGAACTATGCTTATCAGACCATTGCCTACCAAATATCTATGGGGTCATCAAAGTCCTAACCTCGTTGTCTGTTTTTCGATCAATCGAAACTAAAAATATTGAAACTGAAAAGATGTGTCGTTCACTTTCAGTAATGCGACTCACACAATTGCAGCACTATTATTCTTATTTTTATAGAGTGACATTAATATTTTCCTTTTCTATTCAAACATAACCAGAGATAGTAAAAGTTTCTTTTTTTACATATTTCCAATAAGGAATCTTACAGTGTAATAGAACAGCATCGATAATAAGATCCAGAATAAAAATCCTTTTATACTGCTTAAGGGAAGAAAGGGAACCCCATACTGCACTAGTGCAAAATGTTCCTGTTGAAAGATTATCAGCCTGAAACAGTCAGTGATTTTCTTCACCACAGTGGGTGAAGTGGAGGCAAGGAAGATCTGACTGTGTGAAATAGTGCACGTGTGTCTCTGTGTGTCCACGTGCGTGCGTCTGCGTGTGAGTGAGTGAATGATAAAGGATGATTGAAGATGGCTCCTTGTAGCGGAAATGTTTCCCAGGATGAGTTGTAAAGCCAAATTGGTTTGTGGATAACCACGGAGTTGGCCAGCCAAGTAACATTGAGGTCACAACTGCATGAGATTTTGTGGGCGTCAGTCCAAAGGCTCCTGGCCCATTCTGCACCTGGCCATAACAGGATTCATGTCTCTCAATGGGGCTGTCACTTCTCTAAAATTTCTGCTTCTTTGACTGGGTTGACAGCATTATCAGCCTGCAGGATTTCTTCAAAGGGAAGATGAACACAGGCAGCCAAGTAGGAGCCCACCTCCCTGATGAGAGTGCTATTGGCAGTGCTGGCTCAGAAGCTTCCACATGATGTTAGGTCCCAAAACCCACGGGAAATGCTGCCTATTGTCTGTCTGGTTCACTACAGGTACTGTCAATACTTGTCGAGTATTTTCCTTTTTTCAGATTTCTCACATCCACAGTATGTTGCTTTTGTGTTGCTTACATTTTTTAAATGTTGCCCATTAGCCTTCCTATAATAAGGACATTTATCAATTAGTGCTACCTTATGATTTTTGTGATAGTGATGCAATAACATTTGGAGACACGTGAATAGCGGTAAACAATATCCCAATCTGACTTTACATAGAATTTACTCCGCAACACATTTCATCCATTCCACCTTTTTACCTCTGTACACTGATTCACAAAACAGCAATGATTCCCGAACTCTCCAGCAATTCAACCATGTTCTATTGTTAAAGGATAATTTGCGATAGCGAGTGCTGACTCACTAAACAACCATTTACTCTTTTCATTCATCATCCACATCCATACAGTCTGTACAGAGACGACATATGATCAGAGAAACTGTGGAACTTCCACCATTGCCAACCTTTACTTCTACAGACACTGATCCACAGCAGAAAATATTAGAACAGATGTCTAAAGGTTTGGTCAAAGTGTTAGGTTACATGAGTATTTGAAAAAAAATTGAGGGGTGGAGAAGTTTAAGGGGAGAATTTCAGAGATTATGGGGTTGATACAGCCGCTGATGGTGCAATATGAAAACCGATAACGTTTAAGATTCCAAAGTTGGAGAACCACAGACAACTCAGACGTTGTAGAAATAGAAGTGATTACAGAGAGATGGAGGGGTGAGGCCATAGAGGAACTTGAGATGAGGCAGGAATTTACATGAGTTTGGTTCTGATACGCCAACTCAAATAAAGAATGAGAATCTTAGCAGTTCAATGCAGTTCATTTTGACCCTGATCCGATTGTTTCAAATCTAGTGACAGAGATACTCCATGTGCTCCTCACTCTTGTTGTTGTAGGGAAGGATGGAGGAGACAGGATGATGGACTGTGTTTTACAAAGAAACAAAACCTGGATTAGTGATGTTTAAAATGAGTGAACAAATCTGATGTATATATTTTTTACTCACAATATTAAAATGGACAACTGAAGGCTGGAATCGAATCCCTCCTCGACAGATAGCGGGATTAGAATTCAAGAAAAATAAATGGAATTAAGAATCTACTGATCTCCATGGAACCATTGTCAATGCTAGAAAAAAATAAATCTTGAGGGAAAGAAACTGCCAACCTGACAGCGGCCCACCAAGTCACTCATTGTATTCATCAATGCAGTCTCAACAAAGGAAGGAAACTGGATGGACGACATGACATCTACCAAGACCCTAGAAAAAATAGCCACAGGATCAGCCCTCCCGATCCTGCAACGCCGTCCTCACTAACATCTGGGTGTTCGTGACAAAATGTGGAGAACTATCTCACAGACTAGTCAAGGAAGAGCCTAACATAGTCGTACTCACAGATTAATCCCTTACAGACAATGACCAGACACCACCATCACCATCCCTAGATATGTCCTGTCCCACTGTCAGGACAGACTAGGCAAACGTGATGGCACATGTAATGATACATCCAATAGATCAGATCTGCACTCTGCAGTTCTGTCACACCCAGTCGTAATTGGCGATGGACAATTAAACAACTGACTGGAGGAAGCACAACTGATATCCCCACCCTTACTGATGGAGGGGCCTCACACATCCATGCAAAAGATAAGACGACAGCGTTTGCAGCAATTTGCAGTCAGACATGTCAAGTGGATGATCCAACTAGTGGTCCCCAATGTCACAGATGCGAGCTTTAAATCAATCGTTTCCATTAAAATAGTGTTGAGATATGAACAAATAGTGCAAAGGCTATGGGTCCTACCAACATTCGGGTACTGATGGCCTGAGCTCCAGAACTTGCCACCCAGCAAACCAATGACCACTCTAGCACTGGCATCGACTGACAATATAGAACATTTCCTGGGTACGTTCAATACAAAAACACAGGGGAAATCCAACCCATTCAATTTCCCTCCATCTGTCCACACTCGACCAGCAGTAAAGTGATGGTAGATGTCACCAGCAGTGCTCACAAGCAGCACCTGCTAAGCAATAACCTGCTCAGTGACGCATTTTGGATTCTGCGAGGGCCACTCAGCTGCTGAGCTTGTTACAGATGTTATTCTCATAACCGAAAAACAGCTGAATCGCACAGGTGAGGGTGACAGCCCAGTCCCACTCCAAAACACCTAATTCGACATCAGTGATATCACCCAAATCCACCTCTGTCTAGGCTCATTTGCTGAAACTCTCCTTCATCCTTGTGTTATCTCCAGATTTCATTATCCAAACCCACTCCTGGTCAGTCACCCACATTCAACTTATATGTAATCTCAAGAATATCTAAAACTCTGTTCCCCAAGTGCTCAGTACTACCAAAACTTGTTGATTTATCAAAATACTTCTATTTATGAGCAACAGTACAGGCCCGTCCCTCATTCACTCCGATTGGTTGGAGATCCAATGGGAACTGCCCAGTCCTCCAGTCCTGCCCTCTATCTCCTATTGGTCTGCACTGACATCAATAACTCAATGCCCATTGCGGACTGGAGCAAGCTCAGTGCTTCTTGCTTTTGCTGCTGTTCAGCAGGTATGAGAAAGAGGGTTCATTCTTGTTTCTCCTAATGTCAGACAATGAGAACAGCTATCTGCATTGTATGGAGCCTTCCACATTGACAAATCTCCAAAATGCTTCACGAATGATGGAATCGTTGATTAAGAAGAATGATTTTAAGATACCTCTTAAAGGAAGACAGAGAGGTTTAGGAAAGGTATTCCAGAGATGTGTGACCTCAGCAGCTCCAATCATGGAATGATGTCGATAGGGAACAGCTTACAACGGAGACAGTTAGCAGCTAACCACAAGTTAACAACACCATGTCTTAGGCCCCTACCCACACACCAGGCTTTGTCATCACATAGCCTGCCATTACACACAACGTTTGGTTATCCACTAACAATATCCATTAACAGCTAGTCACCGTCCCAGCCATATAATTAGCCACTCCTTTATCCAACCGTTCTTCTTGCCCTATCCCCACCTATCCTTTAAGCCTTACATCCTCCCCCCACCTTACTGTACATGTAGAAACCAACATTTTTTTTTTCTCCGAAACATCAGTTTTGAGGAAACGACACCGGATCTGAAACGTTTCCTCTGATTGCTTTTCACAGGTGCTGCTAGATCTGCTGAGATTTTCCAGAACCTCCTGGTTGTGGTTTCTGATTTACAGCCTCCGTAGTTCTTTTAATTTTAATTTACTGGCGTTTTGCAGGTCCAGCAGCCTCTGTCCCAATCTCTGTTGTCTCTCCCACACCCTTCACACTCACTGAGTCCTCCCTCACAGTGACACCGCGCCTGGACAGCTCATTGTCAAGTGTCTCTTGCTGGCCACGCTCCGTCATTCACTCTAATTGGCTAGAGACAATAGACAATAGGTGTATGAGTAGGCCATTCTGCCCTTCGAGACTACACCACCATTCAATACGATCATGGCTGATCATCCTCAATCAGTATCCTGTTCCTGCCTTATCTCCATAACCCTTGATTTCACAATCCTTGAGCGCTCTATCCAACTCTTTCTTAAATGAATCCAGAGACTGGGCTTCCACTGCCCTCTGGGGCAGAGCATTCCACACAGCCACCACTCTCTGGGTGAAGACGTTTCTCCTCATCTCTGACCGAAATGGCCTACGCTTATTTTTTAAGCCGTGTCCTCTGGTTCGGCACTCTCCCATTAGCGGAAACATGTTGGAGGACCACAACAACTCTCCTCCTACTGGTGTGAGAACTGCTGTTTGTCAGCTAGACCCCATTGCGAAGTGAGTGGTGTGATTTTCCCTCTCTGCGCCGTGTGATGAGATCCTTCATTCGCAGTAAATGGGGCAGTATGACAGTGCATAAGGGCTGGGGGCCATTCAGCCCATTGGGGCTATACTCTCTCGCTTTGTATATGCTGCAAATCTGTCGCAATTACTCTCACATTTTGCCCACAACCCTCCAAATCTTTCCTTAAAAAGTTAAATGCCAAAACAGTTTGAGAATACCTGCTGAATCAGCATCCACCTGCTGTTCAGACTGTTCCAGATGCTCAGAATGCACTGAGAAATATAATCTTCACATTTACGTGAAAGTAGTTACTATTCTTTGTTACAACGTTAATAATTTAGTTTTGTCTCTCTGTAAATTAAATATCCTGGAAAGGTTACTTCTCCTTGTCGAAATTACTGTTTAACCTTCTCAGCTCCAAGTAGAATTATCTGACAATGTATTACCTCTCCAAAGAAGATGCCGTTTAAATGTTGTAATTGTGCTAACCCCCACACTTTCCACTGGCAGTTCATTCCATACATGTATTGCCCTCAACATGAAAAAGTTTCCCCTTACATCCCTTCCAATTTTTTTCCCTCTCACCTTAAGCATCTGCCGTCTAGTTCTTGACCCACCGAACATGGGGAAATGTCCCTGACTGTTCACCTTATCCACGACCCTCCTGAAACATCTGTAAGGTCACCTCTCAGTTTTTAACTCTCCAGGGAAAACAGTCCCTGTCTAGTGAGCCTTTCCCAAAAGCTCAAACCATCGAATCCTGCCAAATCCTTGCAAATCCTTTCTGAAACTTTCCAAGTTTCACAACATCATTCAGAGAACAGGAAGATTGGAACTGATAACAGAATTACAGAAAAGCCTTAATCAATGTCCTGTACATCCACAATATGAGGTCAGAACATCTGCATTCATTGCATTGACCAATAACGGAGAGAGCACCAAACGCTGCATTCACTCCCGCGACTACCTGTGACTCTTCTTTCAAAGAATTATGAACCTGCACTCCAAGGTCTCTTCGTTCAACACCGCTCCTCACGACCTGCCCATTAAGTGCACAAGTCCTGTCCTGATTTGGCAGTCCAAAATGCAGCACCTCACATTCATCTAAATTAAACTCTGCCTATCATTCCACAGCCTATTGATACATTGGATCTAGATCCCATTTTGCTCTGAACCTACCATCTTCACTGTCCACTACAGCTCCAATTTTGGTGTCTTATGGCATCCAACTGACAATACCCTGTATACTTACATCCAGGTCATTCATATAAGGACCCAGCATCGTTCCTTGCAGCGCTCTGCTGCTTACAGGCCTCAAGTTTCCAAAGCAACCCTCCATCACCAAACTGTCACCTACCTTCAAGCCAATTGTGTCTCCAAATGGCTAGTTCTCCATGAATTCCATGTTATCTAACCTTGCTAACCAGTCTGCTTTGTGGAACATGGGTGAATGTCTTTCTGACGTCCATATGGATGGTCTGGGAGATGAAGGTTTTCTGGTGCGAGATGGGGTCATGGTCAAGGGGGCAGTAAGAGGAGGTGTCCGCCAGTTGGCGTCTAGCTTCAGCAGTGTAAAGATCAGTGCGCCAAACTACCACTGCGCCTCCTTTGTCTGCCGGTTTGATGGTGCGTTTGGGGTTGGAGCTGAGGGAGTGGAGCGCAGCGCGTTGTGAGGATGAGAGCTTGGAGTGGGTAGGAGGGGTGGACAGGTTGAGACGGTCAATGTCACGGCAGCAGTTGGATACGAAGAGATCGAAGGCGGGTAAGAGGCCAGCACGGGGTGCCCAGGTGGATGGGATGTGTTGGAGGCGAGAGAAGGCGTCGTTAGAGGGTGGGTGAGAGTCCTGGATGAAGAAGTAGGCGCGGAGGCGAAGGCGGCGGAAGAAATGTTCGATGTCTAGCCGCGTGTCGCTCTCACTGATCCAGGAGCATAGGGGAATGAAGGTGAGTCCTCTGGTGAGGACTGATCGTTAATCCTCAGTGGGAGGTCTGGAGGAATGGTGAAAATACAGCAGGGCTGGGAGCTGGGACCTGGTGTGGAGCTGGATCTGGGTGTGGGGGTGGAGTTAGGCTTGGGGGCGGAGACAGTCGTGGGGGTGGAGTTGGTCATGTGGGTGGAGATTACGTGAGGGCGGAGATGGGCGTGGAGGTGGAGATCGACGTGCATTGGTCCTTGAGCAGGTGAGTGACGTCACTGGGGCGGAAGTGGCTGCGGCGACGGCAGCTCCGGGGTCGGAAGTGGGCAGAAATGGCACTGGTCCAGGTTGTCGTGGATCCCGCAGCAGCCGCGTATCTATTGGCGATGGCCTTCCTGGCGATGTGGAGACGATTGACCTACAAACCGCGCCCGCGTGGTTTGTAGGTCGTGAGAAGGTTGAGGAACTGTCGAGGTATCCGGAGTTTGGGGGTGAGTACATGAAAGTTTTTTGCACTTGCTTTCTTTGATGTTTGGTATGGCTAGGAAAAAACGTTTCTCCAGTGTACGAATTCTTCTGAGATAAAGAACAGCAAAGGTCCTTTGCAGGGCTGGGAGAGTGTTGTCCTGAGCTGGGGCAGGACTGACTGCAGGGTGTGTTGGTAGCAGCGCATGGCTGTGACCATTAAGCGAAGGATCCGGAGGGAGGTCTGTTTCTGGAGGCTTTGGATTTGTTGCAGGTACCGATTGTCCTCGTTGGATCCAAATTGTGTTGGTCTGATTGTAGTTGGAGTCCATGCGGGGTTAGTCGGTTCCGTAGGCAGGTGCTGAGGAAGGAGATGTGGCTGTGGTAACGAGTCTGTTTCAGGAAGAGCTTCAGGGCACAAGAGATGACTTGGGAGGTGCAGTGAGAGAGGGATTCACTCTGATCCTTGTAGAGCGAGGAGAAGAGCTTCTTCAATTTAAGCATCCTTGCAAGATGATTCGCAGTAGGTTAAGATCAACAAGAAGAAAGTGAAGACCGCAGATGCTGGAGACCAGAGTTCAGATTGTTCATCAATCTTCTTTGTCACTTCTTTAACAGACTCAATCAAGTTAGTGAGACAATTCCCCACGTACAAAGCCATGTTGACTTTCCCGAATCATTCCATGCCTTTCCAAACACATGTAAATCCTATTCTTCAGAGTCCCTTCCAATAACTTGCCTGCCTCTGACTTCAGTCTCATCGTTCTTTTGTTTCCTGGCCTTTTCTTACCACTTTAAAAAAAAGGTACCCATCTTCCAGTACTTCGTTTGTCGCTATTGATGAGACAAATATCTCAGGGATGGGCCAAGCACTCACCTCCCTAGCTTTACATAATGATCTGGGATACAACTGATCAGGGTCCCAGGGCTTCATGCACCGTGATGCAATTTAAGGTAGCCAGGACTTCCTTCTCTATAACTTGAACACTTGTCAAGTTATCACTCTTTATTTCTCCAAACTCTCTAGCTCCCATACCATTCTCCAAAAAGAAATGAATTAGAATACTCACATAATATCTCTCCCACCTCTTGTGTTTCCATCAATGGCCTTGATGTTTATGGGTCCTTTTTTCTGCCAGGTTATCGTTTTATCTTTGATGTATTTGTAAAATCTCTTTGGATTCTCCTTAAACAGTTTCCCAAAGCTATTTTTGTCCCTTTTTAACCCTCCTGATTTCCCTCGAGTATACTCCTGTAAAAACATGATGCTAGACTCCCAATTCCTACTTCTCTGTCATATCTGCTCCCACAAGAATCTTTTGCCCTCAAGAACATCCCAAAAACGCGTCCTATTTCAAGGACTGATCAACAGTGCCCTCCAACGCATATCCTCCACTTCCCACACCTCTGCATTTACACCACCACTCCAAACACAGGAAGAACATAACCCTGCGGTTTAGGGTGTAGGTTTGCTCACTGAGCTGTAGGTCTGATATCCAGACGTTTCATTACCTGGCTAGGTAACATCATCAGTGGCGACTTCCAAGTGAAGCGAAGCTGTTGTCTCCTGCTTTCTATTTTTATCTTTCTCCTGGATGGGGTTCCTGGGGTTTGTGGTGATGTCATTTCCTGTTCATTTTCTGAGGGGTTGATAGATGGCAACTAGATCTCTGTGTTTATTTATGGCGTTGTGGTCGGAGTGCCAGGCCTCTCGGAATTCTCTGGCATGTCTTTGCTTAGCCTGTCCCAGGATTGATGCGTTGTCCCAATCGAAATTTTTTTTTTTAACCGTGTATAGGGCTACAAGGCAGAGAGGGTCGTGTCTTTTTGTGGCTAGCTGGTGTTCATGTATCCTCGTGACAAACTGTCTTCCTGTTTGTCCTATGTAGTGTTTGTGGCAGTCCTTGCATGGAATTTTGTAGATGATGTTGGTTTTGTCCATGGGTTGTACTGGGTGTTTTAAGTTTGTTAGTTTTTGTTTGAGGGTGTTGGTGGGATTGTGTGCTACTAGGAGTCCGAGGGGTCTCAGTAGTCTGGCTGTCATTTCTGAAACTTTCTCTTTTTTTGCCATCTATCTGGATCTGCAGTTTTTCCAACTTTCTGAAACTGCCACCTATCGCACCCCCGACTCCTGTAAATTCATCATTACCCTTAACCACCGCTCCATCTGATCCATGAAATCCTATAGGATTTGCACCCTCACTTCCTGCAGACAATCATCAGGATCATTGAAACACTCCCTAATCTCTGACATCCACAGGAAGAGCACATCACTGTACGAATGGCCATCTCTGTACTTAAACATTCCACAGACCCAGAAAAAAGGCACACACTAACTGCTTTATAAAACACTACTTGAGAATAAATTTTATATTTTAAAAATGTAATCAAAATATCAGAAGATGTGTATTTAAAGAAATAAACCCTTACCCTGCTGAAAGTTGCAGCTGTTCTTAAAATAAAACAGACGATGATTTATTATTTAAGAGACTGAAACCTACAGCACGAAAAACCCCTTTGGTCAAATGTAACCATGCAGACTAGATATTGGAATCTAATCTAGTCCCTTTTGCCAGTAGCTGGGCCATAACCATCTAAACCCTTCTTTTCCAAAGAAGTATCTCAGATGCCTTTAAAATGCTGTGATTGTGCAACACTCCACCACTTCCTCTGGCAGCTTGCCCTATACAAGCACCACCCTCTGCGGGAAAAAGTTGCTCCTTAGTTCCGTTTTATATCTTTCCTCTCTCACCCTCAAACTATGCCCTCTATTTCTGGACTCTCCTACTCAAGAAAAAGTCCTTGTCTGTTTATCTTAGACCTGCCTCTCATGATTTTATTAACATCTAAGGAGGTCACCCGTCAGTCTCTGATGCTCCGGGGGGAAAAATTAGCCCCAGCCGATTCCGCCTCATCCGACAGCTCAAACCCTCCAACCACAGCAACTTCCTTGTAAATCTTTTCTGAACCCTTTCAAGTTTCACAACATCCTTCCAATAGTCGGAGAACCAGAACTGCACACAATATTCCAAAAGTGGCCGAACCAATGTCCTATACAAATTCACTATGACCTCCCAACAACTATACTCAATGCTCTGATAAATAAAGGAAAGCATACCAAACACTTTCTTCAATATCTTATCTACCTGCAATTCTAATTTTAAAGATGCATGAACCTGCACTGCAAGGTCTCTTTGTTCAGCAACACTGCCTAGGAATTTACCATTAAGTGTATCAGTCTAGCTAAGATTTGCTTTCACAAAATGAAGCACTTCACGTTTAGCTAAATTAAACTCCATATGCCACTGCTCAGCCCTTTGGTCCATCTGATCAAGATCTCGTTGTAACGTGAGATAACCTGCTTCGCTGTCCATTACACCTGCAATTTTGGTGTCATCTGCAAACTTACTAACAATATCTCCTATGTTCTTATCCAAATGATGAAAAGTAGAGGATCCAGAACCAATGCTTTTGGTACTTGACTGTTCACAGGCTTTCAGTCTGAAAAGCAACCCTCCACCACCACCCTCTGTCTTCTACCTTTGAGTCAGTTCTGTATGTGAATGGCTAAATCTCGCTGTATTCCATGAGATCTAACCTTGCTAACCAGTCTTGTATGGGAACCTTGTCGAGTTCCTTCCTGAAGTCCACATAGATCATGTCGACCACTCTGATTTGCTTGGTTTCTTCTGTAAACCTACTGACTGTAATCCATCTATTTACATCCAGATAATTTATTTAAGGATCCAATACCCATCCTTGCACCACACTGCTGCTCACAGGCATTCAGTCCACAAAGCGACTCTCCAACACCACCCTCTGTCTCCTACCTTGAAGCACATTTGTATCCAAATGGCTACTTCTCCCTGCATTCCATGTCACCTAACCTTGCTAACCAGTATACTTTGTGGAACCTTGCTCAATGTTCATATAGACAATATCCGCAGTCTGCCCTCATCAATCTTCTTTGTCACTTCTTAAAAAACACAATCAAGTTAGTGAGATACAATTTCCCATGCGCAAAGCCACATTGACAATCCCTAATCATTCATTGTCTTTCCAAATACATGTAAATCCTATTCATCAGGATCCCTTTCAACAACTTGCCTCCCACTGACTTTAGGCTGACTGTGCCTGGCCTTTCATTACCAGCCTTTTTTTTTAAAAAAAAAATGGCACCCGTCTTCCAGTACTTTACCTGTCGCTATCAATGATACAAATATCTCAGGGACGGTTCCCGACAATCACTTCCTTCGCTTTCCACAAATTTCTAGTACACATCTGATCATGTCCTAGGTCTTTATCCACCTTGATGCGATTTAAGACATCCAGTCCCTCCTCCTCTGTAACAGAGACACTTTTCAAGTTATCACTATATATTTCTCCAAACTCTTGTGCTTCCATATCCTTCTCCAGTAAGAAAAAAGACGTGAAGTACTCGCATATCTCTCCCACCCTCTGTGGTGCCACAGATAGGCATGTTGATTTTCAAGGGGTTCTTTTCTCTGTCGAGTTAATCTTTTATCTGTGATGTATTTGTGTAATCTCTTTAGATTCTCACTAAAAGCTATTTAGTGTCACATTTTGCGCTCCTGATTTCCCTCAAATTTCCTCTAGTGAAAACATATCCTGTATTCTCAAATCCTCCGGCTCCACCATACCTGCAACCAGGAGGAGCAAATCCACTCCAGGACATCCCAAAAAGGCTTCCTACTTCATGGATCTGAATTTTCCACCCACCTCATCAACAATGCCCTCCAAAGCAGACCCTCCACTTGCCGCACCTCCGCCTTCACCCCACCCCTTCAAATACAACAAGAACATAACCCCATTGTCTTTACCTGCCATTCTACTAATCTCCAGATACAGTGCGTTAACCTCAACCATGTCCACTACGACTGTCAGATCCCAGCACCTGGGATATATTTCACTCCCGACACCTATCTTCCCACCACTGAGTCAAATCCCACTGCGACTCCCTTGTTAGGTCCGCGCCATCTGCCCTCCACATCCAGCACCCTCCCTTGCCGCCACCGAAAATGAAAAATCTGAGCCCATACCTCCGCCTCCCGACTCTGTCCAAGGCCCCAAAGGATCTTTTCACATCAGGCAGAGATTTTCCTGCACATCCCAACATCTCATCTACAGCATCTGGACTAGTTTGGAAATTTAACATGGTTAATCCGCCTAAGCTGCACATCTTTGGTCTGTGTGAGCAAACTGCGGCACCCGAAGGAAACCCTCACAGACACTGGGGAGAATGTGCAACATCCGCATAAACAGTCACCCAAGGCTGGAATCAAACCCAGGTCCCTGGTGCTGAGGACGCAGCGCTAACTACTGAGCCACAATACTGTGGGATATTTGATGCTGATGTGCTGCCCCACTGATACCTCAATCACTCACCCTGCCTCATATCCCAAGAGAAGAGGCGGTGATGTCCTAGTGATATTATTGTTGGCCAGTTAATCCAGAGGCCCAGATAAAAATCTGGGGACATGGATTTGAATTCCACCACGGCAGATGGTGGAATTTGAATTCAACAAATATCTGGAATTAAGAATCGAATGACGACAATGAATCCGTTGTCGATTGTTGGGAAAAAAAAACATCTGGTTCACTAATGTCCTTCAGGGAAGGAGTCTGCCATCCTTACCTGGTCTGGCCTACATGTGACTCCATACCCACAGCAATGTGGTTGTCTCTCAACTGCCCTCTGGTTATTTCAAAACCGGCAATATATGCTGGCCCAACCATTGACACCCTCATCCTGTGAATGATTAAAGAAAAAGAAAAGTTTTTCTTGTACATACTGAACTAATACCTTTCAATCTAAGCCTTTAACACTACAGCACTCGGAGGCTGTGTCTGTAAAGTAAAAACCCCTTATCATTGCAACTATATTATGCTTACAGATAACTGAGATCTCCCGGTAAATTTGCGTCTCAATTCCATGAAGAAGGGCTTATGCCCGAAACGTCGATTCTCCTGTTCCTTGGATGTTGCCTGACCTGCTGCGCTTTTCCAGCAACACATTTTCAGTCTCAATTCCCTGCTGACTATTGGAGGGGGATCCTAGTACAATCCCAATAAGGTGATCATCCCATTCTTATTCCTTAGCATCACCCAAATAACTTGCCTGGATATATTCCCAGGAATATCCTCCAAAGTCCAGCCGTCATATTCTCCCGAAACAAAAACGCCACTCCCCCTTCTCTGTTTCTCCATTTCTATCCTTGTTATAGCATCTACACCCTGCAACACGGAGCTGCTAGTCCAAGTCATCCCAGAGTCATGCCTCTGTAATTGCTGTAATATCCTAGTGCCATATATAATACCATACCCTAAGCTCATCCGCCTTCCCTGTCAGGCCTCTTGTACTGAAAATAATGCAGTATAACTGATAAGTCCAACCTCATTCTATGGCTGGCTCTTGCTTATCTTCACAGTCTGACCTCTGAACGTTGCCAGCCTCAGCCAATCCTCTTTTCTCACGAGCTCTTTGAGTTTACTCCCCAACCCCTCACTCGATTAATGCCTCCCCAGCAGCATTAGCAAATCTCTCTGCCTGGATGTTAGTCCCCTTCCAATGCAGGTACAATCCTTCCTTCAGAGTAGATTGACATAATCGAAAAATGTCAACCCTGCACCAGCGCTTCAGCCACACATTCATCTCCTCTATCCTGCTATTCCTACTCTAACGAAAATGTGGAACTGGGAGTAATCCAGATATTTCTATCTTTCAGGACCTACTTTGTATCCTTCAGACTAAGTTCCTATATTCCAAAAATATGGGGTCGTCAGGACCCCATGCTTTCCCCTTCCTCTGCCATTGTTACCAATGTACAATGAGCTTCCGCTCCTCAGTCTCCCCTTTGAGAGTATTCTGCTCCCTCTAAGCCATCCTTGACCCTGGCACCAGCGAGACACCACCCCATTCTGATCTCTCACTGCAAGTTGCAGAAACATCAGTTTGACTAGAGTGTCCCCTATCACCATCAAACGCGTGGAACTGAATATTTCTCACAGTATGTTAGAGCCAGTCTCAGTCGCAGTAACTTGGCTGTCAGTGCTCTATTCCACTGAAAGTTTATTACCAACTACATTTTCCAATTCAGTATATTTGTCTGTGATGAGGACAGCCACAGGAGATTCATGCAGTACCTGCCTACCCCTCCCAGCTTTCCAGGAGATATACCCTCCCAGCTGACTGTATCGGCAGTATCCTGCAATCCTGACACTGCCGCCAATCACATCCCAAGCAACCTGTCAATTCCTCACTACATTTAATGACTCCTCCACCGATCCATGCGATCCGATAGAATTTGCAATCACACTTCCTGCAGACGTAATCATCAGGATCATTGAACCTCTCCCTAATCTCTCACATCCGACAGGAACAGCACGTCACTCAGCAACAGGCCTTAATAATCTATAGATCAAAACAAAGGCACAGTTTTACTGCTCGAAAAACGCTGCCCGAGAATTACTTAATGCTTACGTTTGATGTTTTAAAAATTTAATCAACAGATGGTAAGACATATTAAAAAGAAACCATCACCTTACTCACTATTGTAGATTTAACAAAACAGACTAAGATTGATGTTTTAAGGGACTGAAACCCACTGAGCTGATTTCCGGCTCTGATTACTTCCAAGAGTGAGGTCTCTCCAAGGGCAGCTGTGAAATCCCACTGTTAGTTTCTCTTCTCTGCCCGCTCCATTTTCAGAGAGCTTTATAACTTCAGAGCCAGTCAGCTGGGAAAGGTGACTGCTCGGCTTTATACACTGGATGTTGCATTTGCTGCCCTGATCAGTATTTATTGGCCACCTTTATTTGATAGTGAACTGCCTCTCTGACTTTCTGCAGTCCATGTCCACCACAGTGATGTTTGGACAACAATCCCAATCTAACCCCACAACCCTCCCTCTCTCTCTCTGTAATTCCTCTCCAGCTTCAGAAATTTAATGTCCGCTTTATAAGATTTATAATTAGATTTATTTTTATTTCTTTAATCTCAAAAATGTAGAATAAAAAAAACAGAAAACAGAAAATTTTCCCCCAAAACAGATGTCCATTCATTCCCTTTTTGGAGAGGCCGTCACAAGGCCGTTTCAGTATTTAATGCCAAACTGTACACGTAGAATGACGGACATCCTTTTAAAACAAAACTATGTTAAAAATAGAGGCCTAATGGTTTCCTTGCCAGACGAGTAATATGTGCAATGTTCCGAGGATTCATGTTAGAATCACAACATGGTTGATGGTGGCATCTGAATTCAATTAGATCTAGAATAAAAGGCTATGATGACTATGAAGTCTTTGTCAATTACTTGAAAAAAATCATCTGGTTTACCAATGTCCTTTAGGGAAGGAATCTGTCCTCCTCACCTGTCTTGCAAAATGTGACTCGAGACTCACAGCAATGTGGTTAACGCTCAACTGCCCTCATGGAAAATAACCACAACCTCTGAGCGAATAAACAAAAAGAGATGTAGGTTTACATCGTGGGGGAGAGCTTTCTTAAAAAAAAAACAAAATTGTGCTTACAAATTTAAAAAAAGATCACCTTGGTCGGATGGCACTCTAGACGCTACAATAGTCATTGGGAACTTAACGAACAAATATGCAGAGAGACCACAGATATATAGTCACAATAAAAAGGTTGTAATAGCAGGAGATTTACCTTTCCAAAATTGACTGGGACGACAATAGTGTGAAAAATGTGATTGGTAAAGAATTCGTTAAACGAGTTCAAGAACTGTTCTTTGTCGATATGCAAATGTTCCTCTCAGTAAGTAAGCAAGTCCTGACGTTTTCTTGGCTTATCTGACATGGCAAGTGACTGAAGTCATAGTACGGGAACAGTTTGGGTGGGAAGAAATTGCGGGTACCATGGAGAAGTATGTGTACAATCGATAACTGCGGGTGAGGTGCCTGATGACTGGAGAGTGGCTAATGTTGTAGCGTTGTTAAAGAAGGGATATATGGAGAAGCCTAGGAACTGTAGATCTGTTAGTCTAACTTTAGTGGTGGGGAAGCTGTTAGAGGCGATTCTGAAGAATAGGATTTACATGTATTTGGAGAGTTAAGAAATGATTAGGGATAGTCAGCATGGTTATGTAAGAGGGTGTCTCACCAACTTGATTGAATTTTTTTGAGGTAGTAACCAAGAAGATCGATGAAGGACTTTAGTAAAGCCTTTGAAAATGTCATGCATGGGAGTCTAATGTGTAAGATCTAACACATGGGATTCAGGGAGAGCTTGCCAAATGGATACAAAATTAGCTTAACAGTAGGCGACAGAGAGTAATAATGTCGGGTTGTTTTTCAGACTGGAGGCTCGTGACCAGCAGTGATCTACAGGAAATGGTGCTGGGTCCATTTTTCTTTGCCATGCGTGTAGATGATTTGTATTTGAATATCCAAAGCATGGTTCGCTTGTGGGTGACAACAAAAACTGTTAAAATGGACAGTAACAAACGTTATCTCGGATTGCAAAGGGATCTTGATCAATTGGGTGAATGCGTTGAAGAGTGGCAGGTGGAACAATTTAAATAAATGCAAGATATCAAATTTTGATAATAAAACATCTCCTTCAGCCTCATTGATTAATTAAACTAATTAAAAATAACGTCTTGTGTCGTGATATGGAACAAAAAAAAACCTAGGGGTTCAGGTCGTTGGAGTTTGTGCCACATGTATTCTGAATAGTTCAGAAGGTGTTTAACATGCTTGCTTTCATTGCTCAGACCTTTGGGTATAGGACTGGGACGCTGTGCTGAGGTTGTACACGATGTTGGTGAGACCTTCTTTGGAATACTGAGTCCAGTTCTGGTACCCCTGTTATAGGAAGGATGCTATTAAGATGGAACAGTTTCAGAAGATATTTCCAAGTATATTGCCATGAATACAGGGGTTGCATTGAAGGAGAGGCTGGATAGGCTGAGATTTATGTCACTGCAGCGTAGGAGGTTGAGGGGTCACCTTATTAGAAGTCTATAAAATCATGAAGTGTCTAGATTAGTTGAATGGCCGGGAAGTGGCAGGGGGATTCAAGACGCGGGCGCATGCATTTTGAGAAGAGTTGAGAAATGCTTTTAATAGATATTACGATGTTTTATAGATATCTTAATAGATATTTTTACACTTGTGGAAAGAACTGCCAGGGGAAATGGTAGCTGTGAATGCAATTAAAATATTTAAAAAACACCTGGACCACTTCATAAACAGGAAATATTTGGAAGCAGATGCGATTAGTTTAGTTTAGAATTATCATCGACATGGTTTGGTTAAAACCACAGGGACTATGCAGTATAACTTAAAGACTCTAATTTTCTGTGTCTCTAAATTGCTCCATCATAATTATTCTCCCTATGACTGTCACCTCATGCAGCTTCATAACGCTTCCCTATCTCTGTAATTCCTCTCCAGCCTCAGAACCCTCGCTATCTCTGGTAACACAAAACATCACTGTCTCTGTAACATCCACCATTCTCACAATCCTCCGAACTCTGCAATCTCCTCGAGACTCACAAATCTCTGCGCTAAGTGCCTTTCTCTAATTCCATCCTTAAGGATAGCCCAGTTTTAATTCTGATTCCTGCACCCTGACCTCCAGAATTTCCTACTAAACCTCTCTGTCTAATTTTCCTCCCCAAAACATTAACCAATCATGTATCATCTATTCTAATATTCCCTCCCTGACCTGGTTTCAAATGTGGCCTGTCTTATTCCTATATTCAGTATCTTGAAGTTCTGCAGTACAGAAAAAGGCTCTGTGGTCCATTGAGTCTGTGCCATAAAGGAAACTACCACATAACTATTCTGATCCCATTTTCCACCACTTAACCCATAGACCTATCTGCCTTGGCATTGCAAGCATACACCTAAAACCAATATCAAACATTATCGTAATTTCTGCATCATCCACCCTTTGAGTGAGGTTTAGTGCAACTGATGCTGTATAATAACATCTCCCACAGGAACACAGCGAGCTGGGTATGTACAAATTAGAGATCACCCACACATTGGGAAGGTTCCCAAGTCCCGAAGAGGGGGCATAGGAGATTTAGCAGGATGGTTCAAGGAATGGCATTTTTAGTTGCAAGTTAAGGCTTTCTTAAAATATTGGTCATTCATGTGACATGGGTGTGGATAATACACACAATTATCGACCTAATATTAAAGGGATAAACATTGTAAAGGCTATGGGTCGTGCGTATATTCAGTGCGTGGTGCACCATAGGTAGTGTGTAATGGCAGGCTATGTGTTAAAAGACCTGGTGTGTGGGGTAAGGGGCTAGGAGTTAGCCCTAAAATTATTCACCTTGATACTGTGTCGGGAAGGCTGTAGGGACCCCAAGTAGGAACTTAGGTGCTGTGTTTCCAGCTAGTGCTGACCTTCACTGAGAGAGAGGTTGGCCAGGGAACAAGGTTGGGTGTTAAAATGGCAAGCAACTGGAACATGGAGTGGATAATTAGATAATGAGGAAGGGAAAGGTAAATGACCATGTGGTGCACCTTCGGCGGTTGCAGGGGAAGTTGCTGGGTTCTGTGGGTGGTGAGGCAGAATGCTGGGAGTGAAGGAGGAGTGGACCAGCGTGTCCGAGAGTGGACAGTCCCTGCAGAAGGTGGACAATGGAGGAAAGGGGAATGTGTCTGATCGTGGTATCTCTGAGTTGGTGGAAATGACGGCTGATGATCTATACTCCATCTGCAAAAATAAAAGTGCTTCCAGTTAATTGCCACTTTAACACATCACTCTGTTCCCTGACAAACATCTGCCTCAGGCTTGCTGCAGTGTTCCTGTAAAGATCAACAAAAGCTGGAATACACCTCATTTTCTTCTTGGGAACCCTGAAGCCCTCTGGACTCAATACAGCGTTCAATAATTTGAGGGCCTGAACTCCCCCATGTCCCAGCCCCCTCCCCCACACATCATGCCTTGTTATGACATAGCCTGCCATTACATCCTACCTATGGTTAGCCACTAACAGTCTCCATTAACAGCAATTCACCCTCCCAGCCAGATCGTTATCCAATCCTTTATCCAATCTTTCTTCTCTATCTATCCCCACCTATCCTTTACTCCATACATCCTGCCCCACCCCCCACCTTCTGCATATAAACCACCATTTTCCAACTCTCAATTCTGAGGAAGGGACACCGGATCCAAAATGTTAACTCTGATTTTTCTTCACAAATATTGCCAGACCTGCTGAACTTTTCCAGCAACTTATGGTTGTTGTTTCTGATTTTCATCGTCCACAGTTCTTTTGATTTTACTTTACCTGGAGTTTCTAATTCAGGTCGAGCAGCCTACACTATGTGGTTCTAAACCCTCCCAGTACAGACTAACACCATTTTCCCCCAGTCTCTGCTGTGTATCCCACTCCCTTCACTCTCACTGAGTCCCCCCCACTCCACACTCCCAGCCACACTACGTCTGCACATCTTATTGTCACGTGTCACCTTGCGGGCGACTCCCATTCTTCAGTCTCATTGGCTGCAGAACCACACCATCTCTCCTCTTATTGGTGAAAACCTGGAGCCAGCAGCGCATGGTCACGTGTCACCCTACTGGCCCGACCACCGTTCTCTTCCATTGGCTACAGCATCACACTCTTATTGGTCTGGAGCTGCCGTCAATCAACCGGACCCCATTGTGAGGTGAGTAGTGGGATTCTCCCTTTCTCTGCCCTGTGATGACCTTAATCATTCAGAGTCAATGGGGCAGTATCACAGAGCCCAGGGGCTGGGTGCTAGTCAGCCCATTGGGGCTGTACTTTCTCCCTCTGGAGATACTGAAAATCTGTCCCAACTCCCCTCCCAATTGTCCAGAGCTCTGCAAAAGTTTCCATGTTGCGCCTGCACAGGACATTGGTTGGGCCACTGTTGGAATGTTGCGCGTAATTCTGGTCTCCTTCTATCGGAAAGATGCTGTAAACTTTGAAAGAGTTCAGAAAAGATGTACAAGGTTGTTTCCATGGTTGGAGACTTGAGCTACAGGGAGAGGCTGAACAGGCTGGGGCTTTTTTTCCCTGGAGCGGGTACAAATGCAACATTTAAGAGGCATTTGGAAGGCTATATGAATAGGAGGGGTTTGGAGGGATATGGGCCGGGTGCTGGGTTGGGCTATCTGGTCGGCATTGACAGATTGGACCGAAGGGTCTGTTTCTATCCTTTACATCTCTATGACTCTACGACTGAAAAAAGTTGTTCCAAATCTTTTTCAGAATCACTGCTGAATTAGCATCTACCTTCCTTTCAGGCAATACTTACTGAGTAAAATAACGTTCATATATTCATCATGCATTGTTTGTCAATTACCTGAAAGTAGTTACTAAAAATTTTGACAAATTTTATAATTTCTCTCTGCCTCTCTGTAAAATAATTATTCCTGGAAACTATATGCTCCTGCACAAAATCACTCTTTAACATTCTCAGCTCCAAGGAGATTGTATTCCCTCTCCAAAGAAGAGAAACCTATCGCAGTTTCAATTTGTTAGGTTCATAGAGATATACAGCACAGAAACAGACCCGACGGTCCAATTCGTGCATGCCCACCAGTAATCCTAAATTAATGGAGTCCCTTTCGACAGAGCTGGCCCATATCCCTCGAAATCCTTCATCTTGATGTTCCCAATCAGTTGCCTTTTAAATGTTGTAATTGTACTTGTCTCCCTCCTTTCCTCAGGCGTCTCATTCCAGACATGCACTACCTCACCATGAAAACGGTGCTCGTTCACATCCCTTTTAATCTTTTCCCTCTCACTTTAACCCTGTGGCCTCTAGTTCTGGGCCCAACAAACATGGGAAAAAGTCCCTGATCGTTCACTTTTTCAATGCCCCTCATGATTTTATAAACCTTTAAGGTCACCTTTAAATCTCCAGGGAAAATAGTCCCAGCCTATTCAGGCTTTACCAATAGTTCAAATCGTCCAACCATAGAAAAAATCTTGCAAAACCTTTCTGAACGTGTCAAGTTTCACAATATCACTCCCACTGGAACAGAGAGATTGGGCCTGAAAATGAAATTCTAGAATAGCCTTAATCAATGTCCTGTACAGCCACAAAAGGACATGAAACCTTCTGTATTCATGCATTGTCAAATAGTGGAAAGCGTACCAAACGCTGCCTTCACTACCCTGCCTACCGACGACTCGACTTTGAAGGACGTGTGAACCTGCACTGCAAGATCGCTTTGTTCATCAAAGCTCCCCAGGGCCTATACATTAAGTGCATAAGTCCTGACCTGATTGGCCTTTACAAAATGCAGCACCTCACATTTATCTACATTAAACTGTCTGCCATTCCTCAGTCCATTGTCCCATTTGATCGAGATCCCGTTTTACTCTGCACTAACCATCTACACTGTCCAATACAGCTCCAATTTTGGTGTCTGCTGTAAACCTACTGACCATATCTCATATTCACATCCAAGTCATTTACATAAAGAAGACCAGCATCGATCCTTGCAGCACACTGCTCATCACAGGCCTCCACTCTGCAAAGCAATGCTCCATCACCACCCTCTGTCGCCTACCTTCAAGACAATTTTGTATCCAGATGGCTAGTTCTCCCTGCATGCCATATTATCTAACCTTGTTAACCAGTCTGCTTTTGGGGAACATCGTTCAATGACTTTCTGAAGTCCATACAGGCAACATCCACAGTCTGCCTTCAATATTCCTTGTCAATTCTTCAAAGGACACGGTCAAATTAGTAAGACACAATTTCCCAAACACAAAGCCATGTTGACTATCGCTAATCATGCTGTATGTTTCCAAACACGTGTAAATCCGATTTCTCAGAGTGTCTTTTAACAACTTGCCTGCTACTGACTTCAGCCTCACTGTTCTCTTGTTCCCCGACCCTTCCTTACCACGTTTTCAAAATAATTGCACCCATATTCCAATACCTCACCTGTGACTATCGATGATCCGAATATTTCAGTGAGTGGCCCAGCAATCATCTCACTAACTTTCTACAAATTTCTGAGTTAGACCTGATCAGGTCCCATTGATTTATCCACCTTGATATGATTTGAGACATCCAGTACCACCTACTCTGTAATATGGACACTTATCAAGTTTTCACTTTTTATTTCTCCAAACTCGGGAGCTTCCCGATCCTTCTCCAGTTAAACAAAAAATGACATGGAATGCTAGAATTGTATCTTATCTTTCTCAGCTGCTGTGGTTCCATAGATGGCCACCTTGATCTTTAAGTGGTCCTATTCTCTGCCTGATTAATCTTTTATCGGTGATGTATTTATATAATCTCTTTGGATTCCCCTTAAGCAATCTCCTGAAGCTATTTCATGTCCCCTTTTTGCTCTTGTCTTTTCCCTCGAGTATACTCCTGTAAAATAGTGATCTTATACTCAATTCCTCTACTTCTTCCACATCTGCTCTCAGGAGTAACAAGTCCACTCCAGAAAGTCCCAGAAAAGCTTCCGATTTCTTGGATCGCAATTTCCCTCCCACGTGAGCAACAATGTTCTCCAACGCATATCCTCTGCTTCCCTCAACTCCGCACTTGAACACCATCGCTCCAACAACAGTAAGAATATAAATCCCCAGGTCATCACTTTCCACTCCAATAGCTTCTAGATACAATGCATTAACCTCTGCCATTTCCGCTACCTACAGTCAGATCCCAGCACCAGGGATATCTTTCCCTCCCCACCCCTCTTTGTGTTCCACATAGACAATTGCCTATATGACCCCCTTGTTAGGTCCACACTGTCCCACCAACACAACCTCCAAACCCGGGCCACTTCCTTGCCGCCATAGGAGATGTAAAACCTATGCCCACACCACACCCTTCACCTCTGTACAAAGTCTCAAACGATCTTTTCGCACCAGTCTGAGATATTCCTGCACAGTCAACACCTCATCTACGGTATGAGGACACTATGGACAATTTACCATGGCTAATGAATCTAACCTGCGCATCTTTGGAAGGAGACTGAAGTACCTGGAGGAAATCCACACCGATATGGGGAGAATGTGCAAACTCCACAAAGACAGTCGCCTGAGGCAGGTTCTTGGTGCTGAGGCAGCAGTGCGAACCACGGAGCCACAATACTGTGGAATCCTTGATGCAAATATGCTGCCCCACTGATACTTCAGTCACTCACCCTGCCTCATTTCGCAAGAGAACAGGCGGTGATGACCTAGTGACATTGTTGCTAGCCAGTTAATCCATAGGCCCAGGTAACGATCTGGAGACCTGGGTTTGAATCCCGCCACGGCAGATGTCGAAATTTGGATTCAACAAAAATCTGGAATTAAGATTTTAAGACGACAATGAATCCATTGTCAAATGTTTCTTAAAAATAACTCATCTGGTTAATTCATGTCATTTTGGGACCGGATCTGCCATCCTTACCTGGTCTAGCCTATATGTGACTCCAGACCCACAGCAATGTGGTTAACTCTTAACTGTCCTCTGGGCCCAGCCAGTGCAACCCTCATTCTGTGAATAAATAAAGTACAAAAGGTAAACTTTTGTTACTTCTCTGCGAGGTACATTCTACAAACTGAATCCGAAATGTTCTCATACACACGGAGCAAATACCTTTTCATCCAGTCACTTAGCACCACAGCACTTGGAGTCTGTGATTGTAAAGAATGAACCCCTTATCATTGCAACCATATTATTCTTCAAGATAACTGAGATCTCCCAGTAAATGTACTTCTCAATTCCCTGCTGACTATTGGGCGGGGGTGTTTATTAGCAAAATCCCAATGAGGTGATCATCCCTTTCATCTTTCGCAGTACGACGCAAATATCTTCCTGGATGTAGGACCAAAAACGTCCTCCTGAAACCCATCTGTAATGTTATCCCTCATGAAAAGCGCCACTCGCTCTGCTGTTGCCCCCTTTCTATCCTTGCAATATGATCTATACAATGGAACATTCAGGTGCTGGTCCTATCCATCCCTGAGTGATGCCTTTGCAATTGTCCTAATATCCCAGTTCCATGTTCAAAACCATACCCTCAGCTCCCCTGCCTTCCCTGTCAGGCCTCTTGCTTGAAGTAAATGCAGCGTAACTGGTCAGTCCCACCTCATTCTGTGCCTATCCCTTGCCTGCCTTGACAGTCTGACCTCTGAACAGTACAAGGCTCAGACTTACCTTTTTCCTCAACTCTCTTCGGTTTACTCCCCACTCCCTCACTGGTTTAATGTCTACCGAGTACCCCTACGAAACCTTCCCCACCAATGCAGGTACAATCCATCCTTCTTATGCAGGTCAATTCTACCCCACAAGAAATTCCAATAATCCAACAATGTGAATCATTCTCGCCTCCACCAGGTCCACAGCCACTCGTTCATCTCCTTCAGCCTGCTATTCATACTGTCACTACCATGTGGCACCAGGGGTCATGAAGATATTAATGTCCTCGAGGACCTACTTTATAAACCGCCGTGATAAAGTACCTGGGGCTGGGGAAACAGAGAGGGGTGGGGACAGAGAGGGGGTGCAGAGAGAAGGGGCGGGGGTGAAGAGAGGGACACATAGGGAGGTCACAGATGGGGGGACACAGAGGTGGGACACTTAGAGGAGTGGGGACAGAGAGGGGAACAGAGAATGGAATGGTGGGTTGGGGTCAGAGATGGCGTGGGGGCAGCGTGGGGGCAGAGAGGGGGGCAGAGAGGTGGGCACAGAGAGGGGGCACAGTGGACATGTACAGAGAGGGGGAACAGAGAATTGGGAACAGAGGGGGGACAGAGGTGGGGGAAAGAAGGGGACAGAAGGGGGACCGAGGAGGACGGGGGGACAGAGAAGGGGACAGAGAGGGGGTGACAAAGGGGGCAGAGAGGGGGTAAAAGAGAAGGTCAGAGAGGGAGACCGAGAGTAGGGTACAGAGGGGCGACAGCGAGGGGGGCAACAGTGGGAACAGAGGAGAGGAACAGAAGGGGAACGTGGGAAAAGAGGCGAAGAGAGGGGGAACGGGGGAAGAGAGGGGGAACACGGGATGAATCAGAGGGTGGAACAGAGTGGAAGGGACGGGGATGGACGGGGACAGTGGAATGGGACAGGGCAGGGGTAACAGTGGATGGAATGGGGGTGGGGAGACATGTTGGGAGGTTGTGGGGCCAGGGCAAAAGGAGGAGACCTGTTGACGCGGGTTGGGGGTGAGGGGCTGAACAGGTGGAGGGCGGGCGAGGTGATGGTGGGACGGGGGACAGAGCGGCGTGATGGGGGCATAGCAGGGGGGGGGACAGAGAGAGGTGGACGGGGAGTAAAGGGATGGGATGGGGTTGGCAGATGAGGCGGACGCTGGGACAGAGGGGGGACAGAGGGTGTGACAGAGGGGGTGACAGAAGGGGAACAGGGGAACAAAGGGGTTGACAGAGGGGGTCAGATTGGGGAGAGAGGGGAACAGAGTAGCAGAGGGAGTGACAGAGGGCCGACGAGGGGACAGAGAGGAACGGGGACAGAGAGGATGACAGACGGGTGACAGAGTAGGGCAGAGGGGTGACAGAGGGGCACAGAGAGGGGATGGGGACAGAGGGGATGATAGAGGGGATCAAAGGGGATCGGGATAACAGAAGTGGGGACAGAGTTGGGAACGGGCTCAGAGGGGTGACCAGGACGGGGGTTGACAGAGAGGTGTCAGACAAGAGGAAGTGACTGGATGGAGAGTTGTTTCCACACTGTAGGTAATCTAATCTAAAATCGAACTCTACAAATTCACACTGTTCCTGTTTTCTCACCATCCCCTTCAATTCCTCTGACGGGCTCAGAACAACTGCGTATTCCCTGGTAAGTTCCTGCACTGATCAGTAAGGGGACTCGGGTTCGATTCCACGTTGTGTGGTTTTTGCACATTCTCCCATTCTGTGTCTG
This sequence comes from Chiloscyllium plagiosum, assembly GCF_037043375.1. Taxonomy (NCBI): domain Eukaryota; kingdom Metazoa; phylum Chordata; class Chondrichthyes; order Orectolobiformes; family Hemiscylliidae; genus Chiloscyllium; species Chiloscyllium plagiosum. The sequence goes on along the minus strand of NW_028270182.1, from coordinate 46,055,823 downwards.
TGTGGGCTTCCTCTGGATGCTCTGGATTCCTCCCACAATCCAAAGACATGCAGGTTATGTGCATTACCTGTGGGAAGTGCAAGCTTACTTGATTCGGGTAGGATGCTGTTAAAATGATTGGTCTGGTCTCATGGGTTGAATGGCCTGCTTCCACACTGTAGGAATTCTGTGACTGAGTATAAGAGTTAGGAGTTCGCGTTGTGGCTGTATTGGGCATTCGTGAGGCCAGTTTAAGAACACTGCATTCAATTCTAGTCTCCCTGATTTCAGAAAGATATTACCAGAATAGGGCTCGACCTCATAATGACAATTTCCTGAGAAGTGTCGACTGACGAATAGACCGTGCAGTGTGTGTTGATAAATCCTTGAAAGTGAGGTTGAATGTCGAAGGTGGTGTTTGGTATGCTCACAGTTGTTGAGCAGCTCATTGAGTATAGAAGTTGAGAGATCATGTTTTTGGTTATACAGGTTATTGTCTCAGCCACTTTTGGAATGCCCGTACTGGTTTCAATTCTGCTGGAAAAAGTGAAGACTGCAGATGCTGGAGATCAGAGCCTAGATTAGAGTGGTGCTGGAAAAACACAGCAGGTCAGGCAGCATCCGAGGAGCAGGAAAATCGACGTTTCAGGCAAAAGCCCTCTCCCTGCCTTAGGAAAGATGTAGGGAAACTTAAAGGAGTTCAGCAAAGATTTACAAGGATATTGGCAGCATTGGAACATTTGAACCAGAGGGAGAGACTGAATAGACTAAGGCTATTTTCCCTGGAGCACAGTACGCGGTGGGGTGGCATTATCGAACTTTTTAAAAATTATGAAGAGCAATAATAGTATGACTCGTCACGGTTTCTTTTTTTCCCAGGGTTGGGGAATGCAAAAGTAGAGGACATATGTTTAACGTGAGAGGGGATAAACATAAAGGGGACTGTAGGGACAAGTTGCTTCATACAGAGGGTGGTGCATGTATAGAATGTACACTCTTTGTCTAACAAAATGAAACATTTCTCATTTCTCTAAATAAAGCTCCATCAGCCAATCCTCAGTCCACTTGCCCAGGAGATCATGATATCTTTTTTCTCCAAGATAGCCTTCTTCACTGTCCACCATAACTCCAATTTTGGGTGTTCCGTTTCCAAATTACTATCCATGGTTACAACATTCACATTCAAATCATTTATAAAATCAAAGAACAGCAGCAGTCTGGTCCTTGTGGCACACTACTGGACACAGGCCTCCAATTGGAACAACAAATCTCTCCCAGCACCCTCTGTCGCCTAATGTCAAGATAGCTTCATATCTAATTTGCTAGCACTCACAGTTTCCCTTTGATCTAATTTTATTAACAAGGCTCCCATGTGGAAACTTGTTGGGCCTCACTAAGGTCTGCATAGACAGCGTGTGCAGCTTTACCTTTATCTATCTTCGCGATCACTTGTTCAAATACTGCAATTTATTTTTCGAGACGTGTTTTCCCAACACAATGCCGTTCTGACTATCCTAAATTAGTCATTGCCTTCCAAATGCATGTAAACCCAGCCTTTGTGAACACTTACTCACCCTTGACATCAGGCTCATCGCTCTGCAGTTCCCTGGTTTTGCCTTGCAGCCTTATTACAAATAATGTAACAACAGTAGCTGTCTTCATGTCCTCGAGCACCTCATCCGTGGCTGCCAATGATACAAATAAGAAAATCAAAAGAACTGCAGATTTTGTAAACCAGCTACAGTTTCAGAACGTGCTGGAAAAGCTAAGCAGATCTAGCAGCAACTGTGCAGAGAAAGCAGAGTTAATGTGTTTCGACATTAGCAGGGTAACACCCCCCCAACCCCTCGCTAATTTAAACATGCATCACATAAGAATTTAACTCGTGCTGTTATCTCTTAAATTTCAGGAGGCCAAGAACTATCATAAATGTCACTATTTAAAGTAAAAATCAACAACTTTATTTTTAAATATCTAACAGAGAATTATTAACTAACAACTATTTTCAACTCCTTTCTCTGACCTATCTTCTACTTTCTCTTCCACAATACTGTCCGATAAAAACTCCCAGTTAAGGTTTACCAAAAAAAAAAACAAATTTCAGAACGATACAGCTGTTTAATCTTCTCTTTGTATCTTCTTCTGTCTTCTTTTCTTCTCCTTATTTTCTCAGGTCATTGATAAATGAAGGTACATTTAAGAGAGCTATTCTCCGGGCAGTCTGGAGATGTTGGTGGTTTGGCAATTCTCCCCCAGCTGTTTAATTTTTCAAGTTTAACCCCAAAACATCGGATCACTTCATTTGTTTTATTATTGGCAAATCACCAAATTCAAACTCGATTTTGATTTTTGTTTGTCTCATGGCAACCCAGGTACTGCCAGCTGCTGAACCAAATGTTACATTGTAAATTTTCCAGAAAAAAATCAGTGCTTGCTAAATCTTTCAACTTTCTAATGAGTACAATATCCCTTACACGTTCATAAAACCTTCCCTCTGAAAAAAGACGAACCATCAAAATGAAAAGATGGCTTCTTTTTTTGTATTCTTTAAATACATCACCATAACATAGAGGTAATTTAAATCTAATTTTACCATAAATTCTTCCCCTATACCTATATATAACTTCGGTCAAATACAAAACTCGTTCAAATTTTGAAAGGTTTTGGAAGTTTGGTTTTGCTAAAACTGGTTGGTGGTCAAAATTGCTATGTAATGATCGAATGCGTCCTGGCGTTCTTCTGTCCAAGGAAACTTTGTGTTCTTCTTCAACAAATTGTTTAACAGTGCCGCTACATTGCTGATCGAATCCATTGAGTTCTAAGAAATGAAGCAACTCTTTCTTCGAGGTTGGTCGTGGGAATTCCTCGAAGACCTTCACCGTTGCGTTCCATGAGATCAACCTTCCATGACTGATGTTATGTCCCAATAACGTCTTTTCTGCTTTCGCGAATTCAGTTTTATTCAAGTATTTTTTAATCAGTTTTGCTTCTCGTATTCGTTCCAAGAGCTCTTCCAATTGTACCATGCGATCTTTCCAGGACTTGCTAAAGATAACTACGTCGGTGGTAAAAGACTACACAGTTTATTTACAAAGCCACAACTCTGTTGATGCATCTTTGGAAAGTGCCGGGTGCGTTCTTCACTCCAAAGGGCATCACTTTGAATTGATACAGCCTATTTGGGGTTACAATACAGAAATTTATTTCACCGTCTCTGATGACAGTACCTCTCAGTAACCGTGCAGTTCATGCAACTTGGTAATGTAACTGGCTTATCCAACTTTCTAAATACAGTCCCCCAAACGCGGTATTGGATATGAGACTGATTGTGTAACGGCGTTGACCTTCCGATAATCCATGCAGAATTGATGAGATCCATCGCGTTTGGGAACTATGACAAGCAGCGAGCTCCACGCACTCTGGCTGAGGTTCGATGATGTCCTCGTTAAGCATGCTTCCACCTCCTTCTGGACCTGGGTGCCTTTGAGAGGATTAAGCCGATATGGGTGTTGTTTTATTGGACCAGTATTCCCCACGTCTACTTCTTGTACAATAGCATTTGTCCTCCCCATCTGATTCTTATGTCTGTCCTCATATTGCCATAACAAACTTTCAACTGCGTTTCTAAACTCCTGAGACAGATAGTTTACGAACCAATCCCACTACTCAATGACTTCTTCATTTTAACGAATTTTGAGGCACATCAAAATCCACAATATCTGGACATGATTCCATACTCTGCGAGGCAGTAACTGTTTCTCCAATTCTTTCTCTCCTCTACTTTTCAGCAGAGGATCTGACAATCATTTATAACCCACATGAAGAGGGTCTTCGATTGCGGGAATTGGCAACAGGGGTGCTAGTTTCATTACTGCGTTTGACTAACCTACCGTTTGGTATGTATGACAAGTACGGTGAAAGTTAACCGCATTTTTGTATATATCAGGGCAATAAGAATGCTGTTGTCCCTTAGCCTGAGTCTTTCCTACCCCTAGGTGACTTCCTACAAGTATTTCATGTGCTAACCATAACACTTGCGGTTTGTATGCTACCAGCAACACAGTCTGGTACACTTTGGCCCATTTGTCTTCTGCAATAAACTACCGTGGTCGCCATTTCGGTTTTGCGATTCTATCTTTCAGATAATAACTCTCAGGCATACTCTCTGCTTCCTTTTCGGTGTATGCTTCCACATATCTATCTTTTATCGTCTTGTCTGGATGTTGCAAGTCCTTGGCCTTTCAGAACTAAACACGTCTGGCAGACCCTCTGCCTGTTCAGATATTCACTGCACCAATACGTCAAACAGGGTGTCCACTAACTGAACATCAATTCCTTCATCGTTCTCCTTAGTTTGTGTTTCGTGCTGTGACTTACGATAGTGGGAGCTGCTTAATGCACAGTCTGGGAGAACACCAGGATATTACAGTTTTAACTACCCAAGGATTTTTTAAAAAGTTAGATTAGATTTCTTACTGCATGGTAAAAGCCCTTCGGCCAAACAAGTCCACACCGATCCTCCGAAGAGTGACCCACCCAGACCAATGCACCTGACACTATAGACAATTTAACATAGCCAATTCACCTGACCAACACACCTTTGGATCTTGGGAGGAAACTGGAACAAAGCCATACAGACACGGGGAGAACGTGCAAACTCCACGCTGACAGTCGCCAATGGCGGGAATTGAATCCGCTTCCTGACGCTATGAGGCAGGAGTGCTAACCACTCAACCACCATGCCACACCATTTCTAGGTCTTCCTTAGACTTCTGCACAACAAGGGGTGCACCTAACCTGGACTCAGCTAAATCATTCCCGAGAAAAAAAACTGCATTCCTGGAACTAACACTTTGTCGATCACTTGACTGTAACTTGCCCAGTCTTGAGTCCGCACTCCAATCTGATGTTTCATAGGGGAACACATAATTTCTGTCCATCTATCTCACAAATTACGACAAGCTCGGGTAACAGATCATAAAGACTGCAAAGCGCTCATGTCTAATAATTAGAGACTGGTTAGATCCTGTATCTCTCAAAATTATAATTTCTTGCCCTTCGATCCCTGTTATTTCTTAGTAAACCTGACTCACAGAGGCTCATTCTTTATACAGATCAGGTACTACCTCCATAACCAGCCCCTGCCTAGAATGTGCACTTTCCTGCAGCTCCTCGCTTCTTGTTGGGGTTTTCTTTCCGACTTTCACTCATGCCACTGTTTTAGCTTCTTTTACTACATCTTTTCCCCACTGCCTTTCTTAAAGACCAGTACTGTGACCTTACATATCCCACGTTATGACAGGGAAAATACCTTTTCCCAGTGCCTTTCTGAAACCACCAGCACTGAACTTTTCTGTATCCTACTCTATTACACTGAAAACATCTGAGATCTTTCACCTCCTTTCCACCCTCTTGGACATCTTCTTTAACCTGTGGTAAACCCTTATTCTCTACTGTTTATTTTATAGTATAGCATCTCCCCTTCTCCCAAATTAGATCAATCACAGGGCAAAATTCTACCTGGAAGCTTGTCTTATGCAGCAACATGAATTCATCTGCTAGTTTTCCTGCCCTTCTCAATTCCTGAAGTTTCTGTTCCTCCACGTGAATTCTTGTTAGCTCTGGAAGTGAGTTTTTCAACTCCTCGAACAGAAAAATCTCCATTAGAGCCTCATAGGTCCAATTAATTTTTAAAGCAAGCATCCATCTATCAAATTGCCTATGTGCAATTCTTTAGAACTCAAAATAAGTCTGATCTGGTTACTTCTTTATGTTCCAGAACTGCTGTCTATGTGCCTCTGATCCCAAGGAACATGAGCATTAAAACAGCTTGTTTGACGACTTCAGAATCTCTTGACCAATCGTCTGACGGCGGAGCAAATACTACATTCTCCCTGCCAAGCAATTTGGTCCTAAGTAGAATTAAGCATAAATCCTTGGACCACACCACCTGCCGAGCCAATTTTTTTAAGTGAAATAAAGAAGGTTTCAACATCTTCCTCATTCTAACTTGGCAGTGCTGACATATTTGTATATATCACGACCTCACTTTTTAATCTCCAGTCTGTTAATTGACGGTGCCGACTAAATCGCAACTTTTCAAGTTCAAATTCTCTCTTTTTGCTCAGTTAAGAAACTTCTCTCTTTTTCTATCCTTTTCTGCTCTCTCTTTGCTCAGCTCAGAACCTTCGCTTTCTCTATTTTTACCTCTCTCTCTCCTCTCGCTTTCTGTTTCTTCTCTCTCTTTCGCTCTCCCTTTGTTTACCTTCAAACTCCATTTTCCTCAATTGTATTTTAAGTTTTCGTTTTCTCACTCGACTGCACTTATCTGTTTGTCTGACTCACCTTGGTGTTTGAGTAATTCATTGACAATTTGAGCTTTAATTATGTCCTTGGTTAAACCCAAATCTAACTTCTTTGTTAATTCTAAAATTTTGGCTTTTATCTTTCCTTCTAAACGCCCTTGGCAAATTTGAGAATCATCTTCAAAAGCCCTTAATATTTTCAAGAGCCGTTTCTCTGACTCTTAATTTAGCCAACAACAAGTCATCGACATTATACAAATTGTCTCACCGACGTTTTATTTAAAATTTCGGACACTATCGTCCAACTGTTTAATTATACTGTGCTTTTTTTTTCATACCTCCTATCTATTCAAATCTGGCCAAATCTCAGACTGGATATATCTGAACCTGCTCACATAGCAGATGAAAGCCCCCAAACCATTACGACACATGGTAAACCCCTCTCCTAATTGAAACCAGCCGCACATTAAATGTTCACCTCATGCTGTAATCTGTTAAATTTCGAGAGGCAAAGTTCCATTTACAGAGGTCACTATTTAAAGGAAAATTAACAATTTTGTTATTTAAGTTCTACAGAGAATAATAAAACGAACAAGGGTTTAGAACGCCCTTTGGTTAAACATATCCTTTACCTCCCACTCTACAATACTGGTCCGATAAAGCAAAAAACACTGATTAAGATTTTTTTTTAAAATCCCGTTTCAAAACCAGTCAGTTTTGTCGATTCTCCATTGTAGGCTTTCTTCTGTAAATTTTCCTCACAGTCGGCCTGGATGTTCTGCTCTGAAAAGGTCTTGCATCCAGGTACCTTTCAGAAAGCTCTTCAGTTCGCAGTCTATCTTTGTGGATGTCCTTGTCAGTTCTCCCTCTAAATGTTCAAAATGTCCAGTTTTATATATCAAAACATCGGATCATTTCATTCACATTGATGTCATTAAATGCATTATATTTCAAAGTCAATTTGATTTCGGTATGGTGGGACATAATTTAAACTGACTGGCCGAAATGAATTTATTTTCGTTATATGGCAACTCATTCTCACTATTGGTGTCACAGTGAAATATTTCATTTTAACTTCTTTCAGAACACTTTGCGCCAGTTCCGAGTCTCTCTTTAATGTAAAGTATACCTTTACACCTTCATAACAATATATATTTTACTGCCCTGCATATCTGTCCATAAGTTTGAACAACTTTGTATGTTCACATAAAAATATTTTCTGTTCTAACAAATGACCTGTTTTCTTTCATCATCTCTTAACCTAAATCCTTCTTTACAGTCTTCATTCTAATTAATTACAATGTTATTGGAATTCTTCGAGAAAGTAATAAATTGTGTGGGGTGTGTCTGTGTACGTGTTTGTGTGTGCCTGTTTTGTGAATAATCCTCTGTAAAACTGACTGAGATGAAAGAATGAGATATGGATGAGTAAGTATGCAACGTTTCCAAGCTTTCGATTGTCAAACAAGATGAAACAATCTCCTGTATTCATGGATTGGGAAAGTGAACAAATGACATTCAAGGACCGAGTGGAAGTAATGTAATGAACCTTTACTGGGATCAGTGAACGACCAGATATCGGGTTTTCTCTCGAGAGTTTATGTTCAGCATTTTTCAAATCTCAGTAGATATGTTTTTATCAATATGCAATCATGATTGGTGACAAAAACAGAAGTTGCTGAGTAGTCCTGGCAGTACCTGTTGTGAGAAAACAGATTTAATATAATATAGAGGAATGGGTCTGGGTTGTTTATCTTTTGCCAATAGTGTTCAGCAATGTGCCGGTTAGGTACATTAGTCAGGGGTAAATGCAGAGTAAAAGAGTAGGGGAATTGGTCAGGGTGGATTACTTGCCGGAGGGTCAGTGTGAACGTGCTGTGTGAAATGGCTTTTTTCCCCACTGTAGGGATTTTATGATTCTAAACTTCCTTCATAAAAAGGCGGTCGGTGCCAGGATCAAAAATGTCTTCAAGCATGCTCAGGGCATAATGAAGTGGGAGTGTAAACAGCCAGCGGTCGTGGTTCACATTGATACCAATGACATAGGTAAGAAGAGTTAAAGGTTGAATGTTCATGCAAAGAAAGTTCAGGGAGTTAGGAGTGCTTTTAAAAGCAGGATCTCCAGAGTTGTATTCTTGGGATTACTCTCCGTGCACCTGGAAATGAGACAAGGAAGGGGAAGATATTCGAGTTGGCTATGTGGCAAAGAGCTAATTTGGAAGGAGGGTTTCTGATTCTTGGATAATTCGGATCGTTTCCAGAACAGCTGTGAACTCTATAAAAATGGAAAGTGTGCACTTTGACTGAGGGACCCCGACATCCTGGAAGGGAGTCGTGATCGTGCAACTCGGATAGATTTAAGCTAATAATACAGGAGGCTGGGAACCAAAGCAGCAGGTCGGAAACTGAGCAGAAAGTAAAGGTTTGTCAAATAACAGGCAGAGTCAGTTTAAGCACCATGCGGAGGGAAGGAAACGTAACAATTTTACAGAATGAGAATTGAAAGTTGGATTGCATGATCGGTTCACTATTATCGGGGATCAATAAATGACTATGTACAGCCTGTGCCCAAAAGAATTAAAAGATAAGGACAAATCAATAGAACTTACGTAAAAACATTTTTACTAAATGTGTGCAGTATTTGTAATAAAATGGTATGGCATGGTTGGGATTACGGAAACGTGGTTACAGTAATGTCAGAACTGGAGTGTTAAATGTCCAAGGGTACTCAGTAGACAAGAAGGAAGAGCAGGTGGAGTATCTGCATTGAATAAGGATAGTGTCAAGGCTGTATTAAGAAATGCTATTAGCACGTGGGATAAAAATGATGTATCAGTCTGGTTTGAAATGAAACACATGGCAAGGAACACTTTGGTCGGAGCATTTCCAGCCCAAAAATACCCGTTCCCCCCCACAAACTACTTTCAAAGTTGAGAATAGCATGAACCAGGAATAACGATGGCTTGAGCCAAGGGCACAAGAACGATTATGTGTAATTTGAACATGCATATTTACTGGATTAATCATTTTGTCAAGGAGAGCTTCAAAGAATGATTCTTCGAATGTATGAGGGATTATGTCTGCGATTAACAGTTCATGAAACTAACCAGACAACTGGCTTTGGTATTACGTTATGAGGAATAACTGATAAATCATATTGTAGAGCAGGGTCATCTTAGAAAGAGTGACCACACATTCAGACTGTAACAGTGAAAACAGAGTCACATAGGGGAGGTTTAGTGTTGGTCAATTATATTGACCTAAGGAAGAGATTGGACTGACTGGACTCGGCAAAAAGATTAAAGGGCTGGACAGTTGAAGTACAGTGGCTACTACTTTAGGGAGATAGTTAAAACCCCTCAATTAACGGGTAATCTTGAGTGGAAGAGGAATAGCAAAAAGGTGAAAAATGATTCATGTCTTAACAAGGAAATCAATGATAACTTGAAGATGCTTGCCTGGTGGTATTATCTGCAAATCCAGATAATTTGCTGGGGACTCGGGTTCAAATGCCACCACGGCAGATGGTGGAATTGAAATCTAATATGAACCTGGAATTAAGAGTTTATTGACGATAATGAATCCATTGCTCATTGTTGGAAACACCTATATGCTTCATGAATGTCTTTCAAGAATGGAAACCCCCATCCGTACCTGCTCGGACCTACATGTGACATCAAACCTAAACATATTTGATTGTCACTTCACTGGTCTCTGGCCAATTAGGGGCGGGAAAATAGTGCTGTATAACCCTGCGACGCTCTCATCCTATGAATTAATTATAGAAAACACTTTAATTGTTAGCAAATGGTTACTAAACTGGCTGCGAAGGAAAAAGAGTAGAAAGATGAGAATTGATAAAGAACACTTCCCCCGAGTAGACAAAAAGTAAAAGAATGCTGAAAGTAAATGTTGACCTTTTAGACAATGAAAAGGGCGGGGTAGTATAGGGAAACTCAGAAGTGACACAGGTAAAGCCAACACTTCCCATTTCACAGTAGAAGATAATTTATTCCCAAAATTTACAACAACTGCAAAGGATCTTAATGGAAGTATGATGAGGAAGAAGATATTCAATACATTAATGGGATTAAAGTCAGGTCAGACCGTCGACCTGCAATCTATCATATTAAAGGAGGTAACAGCAGAGTTAATGGATGTGTTAGTTAGGATATTCGAAAAATCAAGGATTCTGGAACGGTGCTGAAGTAATGGATAATTAATAATGTGACACTCATGTTCAAAACAGGAGATAGGCAAAAATTAACAAACTATGGACCAGTGAGTTTGACCTCTGTCGTGGGGGATTTGCTTCAATCAACCGTAAAGTATGAAATAACTGAACATTTGGAAAAAACAAAGATCAATTCACCAGTGTCAGCACGGGTTTCATGATGAGAAGGTGGTCCTTGACAAATCTGCAGGAGTTCTTTGAGAATGTAACCAACAATGTGGATAATTGGGATGCAGCAACTGTTATACATGTAAATTTCAGAAGGCGTTTGACAAGGTGCTGAATGAAGGACTGATACAGTGGGTTAGATCCAAGGGTATTAAGGGTTGAGTATTGATTTAGATAGAGGATTGGCTGACTGACAGAAAGCAGAGCATCGGGATAAATCGTCTTTATCTGGTGAAGTGAAACTAGTGTGGTGCTGCAGAGTTCATTTTTCAGACATCAACTGTTTACAATCTATTAAGATGACCTGGAACGAGAGACAGAGAGCAGCAACTAAATTCACAGATCGTATCAATCTAGGTGGCAAACCAGGCTGTAATGAGGAGCTAAAGAGTTTACAGATGAATATTGGCAGGCTTGGAAAATGGGGCAGATTGTTATATCTGACAGATGGTGTTTAATGTGGAGAAATGCAAAGGTGAATTTCCTACCCCCACTCATAGTGTCTATGTTCTTGTGTTACTCCATCTGCAGTTCTTTGGAATTTATTCACCGTTGGTGGCTGGGGTGACAGGAGTCAAGGAATTTGGTTCAGGGAGTTTCAGGTTGCTCTGTGTGTCGGGATAAGACAGTAATGTGGAGAAAATACCGCAGTTCGGCCTTGTTTTTTTCCACAGGAGGTCTGGCGACCAGATGGCTATCCCTGTTTTTAATTTCTGATGTATAATTGCATGGAATACATCAAAATGTTGCCGTCAGACAGACAGTCCGTAATTAATGCGCCGATTTCTTAATAAAGGGACAAATGGCCATTTAGATCGGAAGGAAAGATTTGGCAATTGTTTTGAGATTTAATGAATATTTGCTACAACTGCAGCCTGGAAAGTGGGTGAGTGGACTGCATAACATTTTAGCATTGTTGCAAATTGATAGTTTAGATATTGAGTAAAAATATTACATTATCAACATTGTTGATAAATGTCCAGAATCTATATCTTATGAAAAATATTTTGAATGTAATATGGGAGAATACAAGCATTGAAAAGATTAGAAAGGGAAGATGTGAAGAGGATATAAGTCTTCCAAGAGGTCGAGACATGTTAAGAGAACGGACAAGTATCGGTCTTTGGATCATAGTTGGGAAAATGTGGTTGTGTTTGAGCACATTGTTGAGTTGAATGGAAAAAGTGTGTACTATGTCAATGAACAGATTCTGAAACTGAGGCACCAGGAATGGGGCATCTGGATCACAAAACAAACCTCTGCATCAACGTCATTTTTTCAGGAGGCAATATAAATCTTGAACTATTTTAAAAGCAAAAGCATTTCGAAATTGGAAAGTTTTCTCTACAGTTTACAGATTAATGGTGAGTCCACTTTCACTTTAAAAGTGTGTCTCCTTTTTATTGAGCCTTCGAGTAAGGGGCAGAGCTGCTCTCTGTTCACCCTGTCCCTATCCCTCATGCTGTTAAAAACCTCCATCAGAAACACCTCTCAACCTTCTTTGCTTAAAAGTAAAATCAAATAAATCTAGCCTCTCTTCAGTACGAGTACTCTCTTATCTTGTCACTTCTGAAATTTATCACATTTATCAGTGTTAAATTTTATCAGCGAATGGTCTGTCCATCTGCACAACCGGTTTATACCCTCCTGTATCCTTACACGCTCCTCCTCACTGTGAACCTCCAGCTCATTTTGTGTCTTCTACAACATTATTTATCCTTCCCCTCAAACTCCATCCCTCCCATTCTTATCATAATCAAGTATGAAATTAGCTACTTAGCCTTGATTTTCTTTCTGTTGTTCAGATGCTGTTCACAGGAAAAGCATTGAGAATTCCATTCTCTTGTTTTTCGTATTTTGTTGAATTTACAGCGTGATGCATTAGATTTTTTTTATGACGGAACCACAAATTTTATTTTGGACACGGAGCAGAATTCTCTTTTTATACTATGCACCTGTGTATCTTTTATTCATAACGCTTGTACATAATTAATATTGGCTTAGGTTTAGGTATCTTTCACTGCAACATTTCTGTCCTACATGGACCTGGCTAATGTGCTTTGTATCGTTCCATGCAATAGTCAGAACTGAAGAAACTTTCCGTCTGTACAATGGACACAGATTCATAATTTTGTTTGAAAGAGCTAGAATGGTGAGGATAAAGATTCAGTTAAATGCTACATATTAACTCGTGGCAGGAGATCAACTTATATCGTCAAGTCTCCCTTGAATTGGAAACAAATTACTAAAACGAACGCCCACTTTTCTTCATATCGTAAAACCAGTTTCATAAAATGTTCTTAAAGCAGCATGGATCTTACAGCTCTCCTTGGATTTCAGGCAGTTAAATATTTAACGTAGTCCTTTTTGCAGTTGATATAGTTATTATAGTTTATTAATTTAACATCATTTTATCTATTTTGTTTTATTCACATACAAAACAAACAAAAAGCAAAAAAACTCAACTTTTCCTTTCAAACGAACATTTTTTTTTTCAATAAAAGAACTTTTGAAGGGTAGTTTACAAAAAAGAAAAAGTCCATTTATGTTTTCAAAAGTTTATTTTATTACACTGCAAACGTTCTTTTTTATTTTGAAAAATTAATCAGTTTTCTTAACAAAAAATAAGGAGTTGTACCTTCGTTCCGGAGAGTCCTACATATTTTCAGCTTCGGAGAATACTTCTTTCTTCTCGGAATTTATTGAAGAGGAACGGTTTTATTGATTTGATTAGCTGGATGGGGTATTGTCTTGAATTTTTATATGTTTGATACGTATGTGTATATATTTTCGATTATTAACATTAATGTCTGTATGTAATGAAAGTTAACACATGTTAATGTTGTCATACAAAATCTTGCTTTTAAGCCTCATATTATTAAGGCCATATCTAAGGTACAGATAGAAATGGTGAGAAGATTTAGAAACAAATATTATCCGGAAAATTAATCAGATAGTTGGGTGACTGTCAGGAATGATAAGAAGGTAGTTCGAACGTCGCCGGTGGCTATTTCTCTATCAAGAGTATTTTCAGTTTTTAGAACGGTTGAAGGGGGTTGTCTCTCTGAAGAAAGTAGAAAAGTAATCAATTATTGGACACTTGCAATAATGCTTATGTACGGCAGCGTTTGAGAAGATTTAGTAGAATCATTTCTACAGTGGACAGGAGATTCTGTGGCAGTGAACTTTAGTTTAGGATGTGTCGCTGCTTTCCCTGTGCGAGGAATACGAACGTCTCGAAACATTTCAGGCACATTGTTAAAGGTGGCAGTAAGTAGCCAGAAATTATTATAGATATTGGCAGGAATGACATTTTTCGGGAAAGATTAAAGCAACACAGAGTGAATTAAAGAGGTGACGTAGAAGATGAAGCATAAAACCTTTAAAGCAATAATTTCTGGTTTACTCCCAATGCCAAACTCAACCTGGAAGGAACTAAAGCTGAAAAGAGAAGAATCAATGGCTGAAGAGGTGCGGTGTTGTTGAGGGATTTAGATTTCTGGGATATTGAAATCTATTTTAGAATAGAAATGACCTGTTCAAAATGGATTAGTCTCATCTAAACTGGAAAGCAACGAATATATTAGCTGGGAGATTTACTCATTCTATGTAGGCAAACTTTATCTTGATAGAGACGGCAAGGGGGATATTCCAAGTATCAGTATAAATGGTAGAATGGATAGAGAATTTTATGAATGAGAGGAGACAACGTCAATTGGAAAAAAACGAGAGAGTCAAGAGAATACAGAAATTCTGAAGCACTAACATGATTTTATTACAATGTAAGAGGTCTTACAGGGAAGACTGATGTACTCAGGGCATGGTTAAGAACATGGGATTGGGATATCACATGTATTACAGGAAATTGGTTGAGGGATATTCAAGTGGACAGTGTAGTGCTGAGAATGCGCAGTAGGTCAGGCAGCATGGGAGGAGCAGGAAAATCGACGTTTTGAGCAAAAGCCACTCATCAGGAATGCGCTGATAAAGGGCATTTTCCTGAAATGTTGATTTTTCTGCTCCTCAGATGCCGTCTGACCTGCTGTGCTTTCCTATAACCACACTCTCGACTCTAATCTCCAGCATCTGCAGTCCTCACATTCGATTGAGAGATGTTCAAGACTGGCAATTCCATGTTTCAGGTGTTAATGTTATAGAAAGGATGGAAAAAAAAAACATGCGGTAGGCGGGTAGGGGGAGGTCTGCTATTTTTTATTAAGGAATAATTTATTGCTGTATCTGGGGAAGGTATATCTGAAAAAATATCCAGTTCAAGTATGCATATAGTATTAAAAATAACAGAATAAAGTTGACTTTGAAGAGATTGCACTAAATTCTCATTTGTGACAAATCCTCCAGTGAAAGTATATTGCTCAAAATTAATAATAAGAAAGGTAAGAGCACATTGATGGTATTGTACCATATGCCCTCCAACAGTAATAAAGAAATTGAGAAACAAACATGTCGGGAGATCGCGGATATATATATATATATTTGTGTGTGCATGTGTGCGCATGTAAGCTTAATAAGGTAGCAATAATGGCGATTTTAATTTTTACTAAAATTTGATTGGGATGACCATAGTGTTAAAGGGTTGGATGGTGAAGAATTTATCAAATGTGTTTGCAAAAATTTTCTTCATCAATATGCGGAAGATGCTAACAGAGAAGTAGCAAAAGTAGACCTTTTGTGTAAAAGGCAAGGTAAGTGACTGAAGTAAATGTAAGGGAATATTTTGGGTATTGCAATAATAGCTCTATTAGTTTCGTAATGATTATGGAAAAGAATAAGCCTTTCATTCATTTTTTTTTATTGGAGTACCATAAATGTTCATGGCATGGGACAAAGACTGTCCAAGTTTGATTGGAGTAGACTGTTAGCAGGTAAAACAATATCTGACAATTGGGAGGCTTTCAACAGTCTGATGCCGAGAGTTGAAAAGCATTATGTTCCTGTTAGAGTGAAGGTTAATGCTGATAAGATTAAGGAACAATGGACCGCTACATTTATTAAGGTTTTATTGAAGAATAAAGAAAACACTTACTTTAGATATGGACAACTTTATTCTATTTAATCTCTTAATTAATATAAAGAGTGTGTGGCATTATTTCGAGAGAAATCAGGAAAGCAAGAAGAATATATGAGATAGAATGGGAAGATAATGTTAAGGATAATCTAACGATATTCTACAACGACATTAAGAAAAAAAAGGATAACAAGGGAGAGAGTAAGGCCTCTCAAAGATCATGAAGGATATCGATGTGTTGAACTCAGGAGATGTGGAATAAAATCCCATTCCTGGTTCACTAGACAGCAACAAACACACAATATTGCCTAGAGCTCGCATTCATCCATATTGAACACTATCTGCTATTTGTCATCCTAATGACCCTTTTCATCAAGATCCTTTTGTAATCTTACAAAACCTTCTTTGCTGTCCACTGTGCTAACAGTTTTGGTGTCGTCCACAAACTTACTAACCATGCCTTCGATATTCTGACGCAAATCATTTTGACACAAAAATGAAAACCCAGAACCAACCTCTGTGGAACACCGCTGGGCACAAGCCTCCAGTCCGAAAAGCAACCGCCCACCATTACTCTCTGTCACATGCCATTGCAACAATTGTAAGAGCTGGAGAGAAACCCCACAATTCAGGTAGACGAGGAGCAGAGAAAAATGGAATTAACTTTTTTTGCGTCCAATATTACTTTTTCAGAACAGGTTCACGTAAGACTCGATATGTTAACTCCGTTTGTCTGCCCAGATCCTGCGTCATCGGTTGCATTTCTCCATCATTTTGCATTTATATTTCATATTTCCGCTATGTCTAATATTTTACTTTTTCTTGATTGGTTTGGATGCTGACCCTGGTTATATTGGACATTGTGCTCCAGTCTTGTTCCCATCATGTGTGCCAGTGACACACGTATTACACTGGAGCCTGTTTCTTCTTTAAGTTCTGAAACTAAATGCGCAGATCTCATCGAAGTGATTTTGATGTAAAAACCTTTTTCCAGACAGCTACACTTGATGTAAAAATAGGAATAGTTTATTAATTATGATATTGTCTGTGCGTTTTATGACTAAACTTGTCTCCTCAGTCTCTGAACATTTCCAATACGTTTCTCTGAATAATTACAGCATAGATGGTTGCCATGCAGCCCATCATCTCTGTACCAACTCGGTCTGAGATGTATCCTCACTTTTACTCTGTTATAACTCACTGTAACCCCACGCATTTTGCTATCTGTGTTTATTTTTATTTCTGAATATCCCGTCCAGATATAAACAATCTTAACAACCTGTATAACCTGTGATTAAACAGTCTGTATATAAGATATAATTCTGTACATCACATTTAAAATTGTCTTGTTCAATGCACGTTGTTGTTCAGTATTCCATGTACCAAAGGTCATCTGTTATCTTGCTCTGCATTGTGTTTCATTCCATTTGTCAGAAACAGAGTTGCTGAATACTCGTGAGTGGGAGATATTACTGCACTCACCTCAGGTATCCTCAGCCACTGGCCGCAGCCCTTCTGTCTCATAGCAATTATCATATTTATTCCACCCCTTACTCATTAATTCATGAGTTTTAATAAACAAGGTAATTGCACATTGTTATGGACCAGGCGGGAAACCTCACAACATTCTTAAGCACGTAGCCCGTCCGTAATGTTGTCAGTCGTTGAAGGTAAATGTATAATGGATAGTCCCAGAGTGAGTTAGATAGTCCAACTGCCGACTTTTAAACAAACAGAGTTTATTTAAAAAAATAAGGAATGAAGCACAACGAACTAAAATACCATACCTGAATAACTTATCCTATCCAAAACTGACAGGCTATCTCGAATTAATGATGCTGATGCGAATTACTTACAATTTCACCGTGACCAGTGGTGAGCACTGCTGCCTCACAGCACCAGAGACCGGGTTCAATTCCCGCCTCGGGCAACTATCTGTGTGAAGTTTACACATTCACCCAGTGTCTGCGTGGGTTTCCTCCGGGTACTCCAGTTTTCTCCCACAGTTCAAAGGTTGCAGGTGATGTGAATTGGCCATGCTAACTTGTCCATAGCGTTAGGTGTAGGGGAATGAGTCTGGGTGGGTTGCTCTTCGGAGGGTCGGTGTGAACTTGTTGGGCCGAAGGGCCTGTTTCCACACTGTAAGTAATCTAATCTAATCCCAGTAAAGAGCACAAAGAATAATAATTACACAAAAAAAGCTTGCAGGTTACAAAGTCAGAGAGCTGAAGGATGCGGGGAGCATCCAGTTTCAACAGTTACCCTGACTCAACTAACCCTCGAACTGAACTGACTTATGCAGATGGAGAGCTGGCCACATCCCCTTTATTGCACCAGATTTCTTAAAAAAACTTGAAAGCCTTCTGTCCGCGGCATTATTGTTAAGTATCGATTAGAACCTTTCTGAAAACAATTCAAGGACAGCATAATCATGTAAGGAGGCAGCCTGTGTGACAGCTCCCCCGATATAAAATTAAATCATTAATACCCAAAGATGGCTTCGGTTTTCAAAACTACCAAAAATAGTGGTTTGTACTCTAAAATGCGCATGTACATTCTTTTACAATAAACACGCAAACGTCCACAACTACATCCGGATTCAGTGTATGGTACTCCCATTATTGAGTACCTCCATTTGTCACTCACGTCTCAGCAATGCAGTGGCAATCATGTTTTCAAGACCTGCCCCGTGCACAATTTTCTAATTGAATAGTTATAACAACAGGCTCGAGCTAAACAGTCCAGCAGTTTTGTCCTTACATTTCTCCTAAAAAAAAGTCAACGGGTCATGATCAACGGATATGGTTGTCTCAGATACGTTGCTGGTCAGATAAGCACTGAAATATTGCAGTGCAGCACAAAGCTCACAGTCTCTTTCTCAACAATTGCATATTTCTGCCAATGAAAGTTCAACTTCTTGGAGAAATACCCAATAATTCTTTCTCTCTTGTCGTCATCCTCCTGCAAGAGCCCAGCATCGATACCCAAATCTCTCGCATTTAAAAGTCACCTTGAATGTTTTTACACATTCAGATATGTCTGATAGTGGGGCAGTGATTATGAGAGAGAAAAAAATCAGGTTGTCAGGTGTATATTGATTTTAACGAATATAGAGGGTCTTTTAAAGGAATAGTTTTAAGCTAAGCAATAACTTTGAGTATTGTAGCTGATCCACAAAAGAAGCAGCAGGGGCACTTCGCAATAAACTTATACTTTGTTGGTCCTCTTTTTGGACAAGCAAAATAGTAAAGGATGATTTCAGAAGTCAGAATGTAAGAAAAGAGGAACTTGATAAAATAACAGGAAAGCTGTATCGAACAAGGACAGCCAAATGAGACTGGTTTAAAAGGAAAACAACTGAGGTAATTAATAAGTATGATCAGCTTAGGCTTGGGTGCAGGAAATTACCAAATGAGGGAATAACAGGCGCAAAAAACAACCAAATAAGGGGATAGAATGAAATAGACACTTAAGATAGGTTTATTCCTTAGTGTAGGGGTGTCGAGAGACCCCTCAGAAAAGTATAAAAATACTCTGTATTTTACTGTCGGGTGTGACTCTCTTCGTAGAGCCACCCATCCTTAAAGATGTTCGAATAAATATACTGCTTCGGAACTCTTTGACTCGGACTGAAAATTATTGATTATGTGGGATCGTTTCTCACAATTGGAGACTCTCGTCCGGGATGAATTTCAGCTCCTGAAAAGGCTCCCGCCGTTGATAACTGAGAAGGCGCGCCCCGTTCCTTTAGAATGGTCTCATGTTTTTCAACGGTGGGTGGCTTGAGGGATTGCCTGAATTGAATCCAAGGGGAAAGGCACAACCGGAAGCAATCTAATACCCAGGTAAGTCTGTGCACAGACCAAGGTAAGAAAACTGACTTTTAAGTACTACCTTGGTGGCTGGGGTTTGGATTTTAGTAATTAAGAAACTAACCTTAGGGTTCCGGAGTACCAAACTCCTATCTCGAGTTGGACTCGAGGTTTCTGGTTCATAGGGGTCGGACCCCTAACTCGATTTACAAGGACAACAGAATCACCTGACAGGGGTCAGGCTAACCCCTAAAATGTGCCCTCAATGATTTTCTGGGGAAAGAATCCTAAGATTCTATAGGGGTTGGATCCCTATTGGGAGAGGTGATTGAGGCCAATGGCTGGTGAACCAGGGTGAAGTGGGTTGTGCAACAAGTAGTAAAGGAAAATCCTCCGTTGAGAAGAGAGGCGTTCCTGGCAACATCTCTGGAGAATGTCCGTTGGGTAGAACGTTGGGTAATTGGAAACAAAATGAACACACACGACTAAAAGCTGGAAAGAAGATGATTAAGTATTGTTGTTTTGTATGGACTAAAGAACCTATTCTTCGTCCTGCCGTCTTTTGGCCAAAGTACGGGTCGGACGAAGACTGGGTTTGTCAATATTTAAATTTATATGTTAATGAAAAAGAACCCTTCAGTCAGGAGGAGTCTGATTATGCCTCCTGTTGGAAGGGTGGATCTAAAACATGGATGTGCACTGTAAAAATAGATGAAAAGAAAATCCCTCGTGCATCACCTCTATCCCCATGGGAGGTATTAGATAATTTACATCCCGCCATATGGAAGAATCCAACAGCCCGTGGCGGTTTCTGGTACGGGTCAGAGGGAGGAAGTGGGACTAGAGCGGGTGGATGAATGTCCCACCACGGCTGAGACAGAACAGGAAATAGATAAAAGTCAGGTCCCGATTGCAAAACGCACCAGAAGCTAAATGGAAAGATTAGAAGAATGTGAAGGGGAGGCGCAAGAAATGTTTGTCCAAAACATGCTTCCATTAAGTGAGGTCCCGATTGGGGAAAGAGAAATTGGATTTGTTAATGCTCCTTTAACTAGTGGGGAAGTAAGGTCCTTTAAAAAAGAAATGAAAATATTATAGAAGACCCGGTAAGTTTGTCAGAACAGATTGATCAATTCCTGGGTCAGCATGTATATACTTGGACAGAATTGATGTCCATACTAAATATTTTATTTCGTGGAGAAGAAAGAGGGTTGATTAGGAAAGCAGCTTTTGGGGCCAGGGACACGGAAAACCCCATGGGAATTGAAGGGACCGGTCATGCAGAGGATAAGTTCCCCTTAAGTGACTCCAGTTGGGATCATCAAAAAAGGAAGAGAGGGAAAAGATGAAAATTATGAAAAGTTTATTAATAAGGGAAATTGGAGAAGCAATTGAAGGCATTTGAGGTATGTCAAGGAAAGGAAGAGAGTCCCTCGGAGTTTTTAGAAAGACTGAAGGACTCTACGCGCAAATATTCTGGGATGGATTTAGAGGGGCCAGTAGGGGAAGAATTGTTGAAAATACACTTTGTGATTAAGTCTTGGCCAGATATTCAGAAGAAAATACAGAAAATATTGGGTTGGAGTGAGAAACCATTAGATGATTTGCTGAGGGAGGCTCAGAGAGTATTTGTCAGGAGAAAGGACGAAAAGCAGAAACAAAAGGCAAAAATAATGCTAGGCCACGGTTGGTGAGATAATAAAGAAAAAGACTGAAACAAAGGAAATAGATAACCGAAGGAATATTTGGCAGAATGAGAAGAACCCAGGGTATAGTAGAGGAAGGGGGATTCACTAGAATTAAAGGGGAATAGATTGGCGGATGAGGCAGCTAGGGTGGTGGCCATGACTCCACCTGAAGTAGTAATATGTCCCCTGATAACTTCGCTCCCTGATCCTCCGAGTACTCCGTTATTTAATACTAAGGAGGAGGAGGAACTGAAAGATATTAGTTCAGTTAAAACAGAAGAGGGGTGTTGGCTGCAACCTGATGGGAGGGAGACGCTTAATAAAATGTTGACGCGAGAAATTATGACCATTTTGCATCAGGGAAGTCATTGGGGGGTGCAGGTAATGTGCGATTTAGTCCTGCGAAAATATGGGTGTCAAGGAGTATATACCATTGCCAACAGATATGTGAAGGATGTATAACGTGTAAAAAGATAAACAAAACGTTTTTGAGAAGACAGGTTCAGGAAGGACGACCACCTGGGCTACGACCATTTCAGAATATCCAGGTAGATTATACCGAGTTACCTCGGGTGGAAAGTTCGAAGTACCTGTTGGTGCTCGTTGACTATATGTCCGGATGGGTTGAAGCATACCCCTTGGCTACAGCTACTGCGAATGGGGTATCCAAGGTGATTCTTGAACAAATCATTCCGTGGTACGTGGTAGTAGAACATATAGACTCAGATCAAGGTGCACATTTTACTTCTAAAGTATTACAGGAGACAATGAAGAGTTTAGGAATTTCCTGGGAAGTTCACACCCCTTGGCTCCCATCCTCATCAGGAAAGGTTGAAAGAATGAATCAGACGCTGAAAAAGCAACTATCTAAATTAGTACTTGAGACCAAACTCCCGTGGATAAAGTGTCTCCCCTTGGCTCTCCTTTGGGTGCGAAGAGCACCGGGAAACGACTTGGGATTGTCCTCTTATGAAATAGTGTTCGGCTTAGCTTATTTGCGCACAAAAGGGGTGGTTCAAATTAATGAACAGGAGTTAAAGAAATATATACTGGCCCTGTTTGGTTCTCTATCTTTTCTTCAAACTCAGGGTCAGCTTGCCCAGACGCCACCACTTGACTTTGCAGTGCACCCACTTAGACCGGGCGATTGTGTCATCATCAAATCATGGTCAGAGACGAAACTTCAGCCAGACTGGGAAGGTCCGTATCAAGCCCTCCTCACGACAGAGACGGCAATTAGGACGGCCGAAAAGAGCTGGACACATTATACAAGAATCAAAGGGCCAGTGAAACCCCAGAACCCCAAGGGAATTTGGAGAGCAGAGACATCAACGGAACCGCTTCAACTCAAGTGAAAGAGAACTGTTTAATGAACCGTTTAATGGACTGATAAGTGAGTGTTTGTACGGTTGCAACATAATCGTGGGATAAGTTTCTGTCACTTTGTTGGTTTAATCTCTCGGCACGCCCTTTTCACGAATGGAGAGAGTGTATAGTTTAGCCTTTTTGCTCCCCTTCCTTGATTGCATTTTAGTAAGAACGTCTTATGTGGTGCTAATTGTCCCCGAGAGTACCAATCCCGATGTCATAGAAGCCGATATTTGCAGTTGGTAAATTGTGGGACTGTGGAAAGTCAGAGAAGTATAGTAACTCAGCAGTTCATCTCAAATCCTATGGAGGTTACTCAGTACAAAATGGAAAGAAATTAGACCTTAAACCCTCTGACCCCCTGGCCCCCATGGCAGAGATGGCTACTCTTGGTGATCGGAATACATTTTGGAATACATTTCAAGGGAAGGGCAAACCTTGGGAAGAAACACTCATCCAAGTACATCGAAGCCCTGTTCGGCCTCCCTCTGATTGTCCAGACCAAAGGGTCAACCCAGTGTACATTACAGTAAAGAATATATGACCGGCAGCGTGGGTGGGAGGGTCCAGCTCAATGAAACATTTGGCATAGAAATGACAATTGGCTGGCAGAATTTGATTTTCTCGGGATGTTGTTTTCGCCTGCAGGTGTGAAACGGGACCATAGTGGGAAGTACGAATACGAAGGTTGTGGGGGTGGGGGGGGGTCACAATTGTAGAGATGAAAGACTTGAAACAGTCTATTGAAAGACCAACGGTATACGGGGATACAAAT
Organism: Chiloscyllium plagiosum; assembly: GCF_037043375.1. Classification (NCBI taxonomy): domain Eukaryota; kingdom Metazoa; phylum Chordata; class Chondrichthyes; order Orectolobiformes; family Hemiscylliidae; genus Chiloscyllium; species Chiloscyllium plagiosum. Next base: position 46,032,468 of record NW_028270182.1, on the reverse strand, counting down.
GCCTGGGTTGAAAGGGTGAAGTACACTGTGAAAAGTCTGAATAAAGGCATTTGCTATGCATGTGCCTCAGGTAGACCGTTGGCTCACGGAGGGATTGAGAGAGAAAAAATTCAGGTTGTCAGGTGTATGTTGATTTTAACGAACAGAGAGGGTCTTTTAAGAAATAGTTTTAAGCTAATAAATAACTTTGAGTGTTGTAGCGGGACAGGGCTGGTATGATATGCATGATAGTCCTGTACCAGGATGAGGCGGCGTGGGGGGACCCAGGCTGTCGGTCTTTGCTGTTGTTGTTACCTCCCCTGAAGGAGGATTTATAAAGTCCCCCTTCATTTTCGGACGTGGTCGGGAATCGTACCTCCTGTGTGTGAAGGCAGGTATCAGACTGGTCCCGATTTCTAGGAGACTTAAAGTCCTGCTCGGAAATTGAATCAGTTCCCGAGACAGTGTTGGGACGAAACTATTCAGCTTTAAAGATACCCCGAGCGGATTTGTGGTGGTACTGTGGAGGAAAGATTCTAAGGCCGACTATGCCCGCTGACTGGCGAGGGACTTGTGCAATTGTGCGATTGGCAATTTCATTCAATCTAGCATTTGAAAAAGATGAGATTCCTGGAATGGGGAAAACGAGGAGTGAACGGTCAGTGTTTGCTACCTCCTTTGATGATGATATTTATTTGGACTGGGTAGGAGTCCCCAGAGGTGTGCCTGATGAATTTAAGACTCATAACCAGATAGCAGCTGGATTTGAGTCTCTTTTCTGGAGAGTGACGATTCATAAAAATGTCGATTGGATTAATTACATTTTTTTATAAAAAACAAAGATTTATAAATTGTACCGGAAACGCTGTTCAAGTAATCGATGCCACAAGCAGGATGGCCTGGGAAAATAGGATGGCCTTAGATATGATGTTGGCAGAAAAAAGGGGAGTTTGTGTTATGTTAGGGGGAAGCTGCTGTACCTTTATTCTGAATACCACAAACCCAGATGGCTCGATTACTCGAGCTTTACAAGGATTGACGACCCTCTCACGTGAATTGACTGAAAATTCTGGAGTGGACGCTTCAATAACGGGGAGGTTGGAGTCTTGGTTCGGCAAATTGAAAGGAGTTGTGGTTTCTATTCTAACCTCCTTGAGAGTGGTCGTTGGGATTCTGGCAGCACTGGGCTGTTGTTTTATTCCTTGCATTCGGGGTCTCGCTCAGAGAATGATCGAGACCGCCTTGACCAAACAGATGCCCCTGAAGGGTATGCAGGGGGACGACCTTTACTTGTTAACAACTTATGATGTTGAGAATACCCCGGAAGGCATTTCCAAAGTAGATAAACTTTCAGGTCTGATGCTCTCTAACCTGGAGGTCTCATTGTCCCAGAAACAAGAAGATCAACATACATTGACAAAAAGAAAAGGAGGGATTGAGAGAGAAAAAATTCAGGTTGTCAGGTGTATGTTGATTTTAACGAACAGAGAGGGTCTTTTAAGAAATAGTTTTAAGCTAAGAAATAACTTTGAGTGTTGTAGCTGACCAGAAAAGTAAAAAAAGAAGCAGGAGGGGCATTTCGCAATAAGCTCATAGTTTGTACTTCTGCTTTTTGGACTATCAAGATAGTAAAGGATGATCTCAGAAGTCAGAAGGTTAGAAAATAAAAGAGGAACTGGACAAAATAACAGGAAGGCTATAACGAACAAGGACAGACAAATAAGGCCGATTTAAAGAAAAACAAGTAAGGTAATCAATAAGTATGATAGGCTTAGGTTTGGGTGCAGGGAATTACCAAATGAAGGAATAACGGGCGCAAGTAATAATCAAATAAGGTGATAGAATGAAATTGACACTTATGAGGGGTTTATTGCTCAGTGTAGGGGTGTCGAGACACCCCTCAAAAAAGTATAAAAAGCTCTGTATTTTACTGTCGGGTGTGTCTCTCCTCGTAGAGTCACCCACCTTTAAAGTTGTTTGAAAAAATGTCCTGCTTCGGAACTCTTTGATTCGGACTGAAAATTATTGATTAAGTGGGTTCGTTTCTCACACAAGCAAAATCATTGAGTCCCAGTCATTTTGGGAACTGAGATAATCGGCGAGTTCCACTCGCTCTGGCTTTGTTTGGTGATGTCTTCATTAAGCATAGCCTCCACTCCTTCTGGACCTGTCTGGCTTTGAGAGGATTAAGATGATATGCGTGTTGTTTTATAGGAACAGTATTCCCGACGTCTGCTTCATGTACAATAGCATTCGTCCCCCTCCATATGATTCTTACAAAGGTCCTAATACTGCAATAACAAACCTTTCAGCTGCGTTCTATGCTCCTGAGACAGCTATCTTACGAACTTAACCCACTTCTCAAGGACTTCTGCATTTTAAACATATTTTGAGTCACATGAAAATCCAAAACATTTGAATTTGATTCCTCACTCTGTGGGGCAGTAACTGACACCTGTTTCTCCAATTCTTTCTCTCCTCTACTTTTCAGGAGGGGACATACACACTCATTTATAACCCACATGCTGGGGGTCTTCGAATGTGGGAATTGGCAACAGAGGTGCTAGTTTCATTACTGTCCGTGGCCTACCTTCTATTTGGCATGAATGACATGTATGCCAAGAGTTAACCACATCTTTGTGCATTCCAGGTCAATAAAAATGTTTTCTCCCTTAGCCCGAGTCTTTCATACCTCTAGGTGACCTCTTACAGGTAGTTCATGTGCTACACGTAAAACTTCCTGTCTCTGTGCTACCGGCAACACAATCTGGTACGCCTCGGCACATGTCGCCTCTGCATTAACCTGATGTGATCTCCATTTCCGTCTTAAGATCTATCTTTCAGATAATAACTCTCAAGAATATCTCCTTCCTCCTTTTTAGAGTGCACATCCACATATATAGCTTTTATCATCTTGTCTGCCTGTTGCAAGTCTCTTTGCCTTTCAGGACAAAATACCTCTGTCTGACCCTCTGCTTGTTCAGGTTTTTCCTGCACCATTAAGGCAAACAGGCTACCAGTTAACTGAACCTCAACTCCATAATTTTTGTCTGGGATCTGGCTACTGGACTGTCTGGGAAAATACCAGGATATTTCTGATTTAACTCGTCACTTTCTTGGTCTTCCTTAGGCTTCTCCACAACGAGGGGTGTCGGTCCCAACTTGGACCCTGCCAAATCATTCCCAAGAACAAACTGGATTCCTGAATCCAACACTCTATCAATCATTCCCACTGTAACTTCCCCAGTCTTGAGTAGGCACTCCAACCTGATCTTACATAGGGGAAGCTAAATTTCTGTCCATCTTTCCCATAAATTACTATAGTCCCTGGTAACAGATCCTAAATACTCCAAATTCGTTCATCTCTTTCTATTAGCGACTGGTCGGTTATGTATCTCTCAAAATTATAACTTCTTGCCCTTCTATCCCTCTTATTTCTGAGTAAACTTTAGTCACAGAGGCGAATTCTTCTCGAGATTAGGTACTAACTTCATACCCAGCCCCTGCCGAGGCTGTGCACTTTCCTGCAGCTCCTCGGCTCTTGTTGGGGTCTACTTTAAGATTTTCACTGATGCCAATGGCTTATCTTCTTTTACCACATCTTTTCCCACAGTCCTTTTCTTAACGATCAGCATTCTGACCATACATATACCTCCTTATCAGTGGAAACATCTTTTCCCAATGCCCAACTGAAACCGCAGGCACTGGAATTTTCTGTGTCCCCTTCCATTATAATGAAAACTGCTGAGGCCATTCGCTTCCTTTCCACTCTCTTGGGCATCTTCTTTAACCTGTGGTAAACTGTTATTCTCTACTGTTAATTTTATAGTGTAACATCTGACCTTCTCCCAAATTCTATCCCTCACACGACGAAATTCTGGCTGGAAGCCTGTCTTATGCAGCAACATGTATTCATCTGCTAATTCTCCTGCCTTTTTCAATTCCTGAACCTTCTGTTCCTCCACGTGAATTATTATCATCTCTGGAAGTGAGTTTTTAATCTCCTCCAGCAGAATAATCTCCCTTCGAGTCTCATAGGTCTTATCTATCTTTAAAGCCTGCACCCTATCTATCAAAATGCCTATGTTTAATTCTTTCGAACTCAACATAAGGCTGATTTGGTTCTTTCTTTATGTTTCCGAACTGCTATCTATATGCTTCCCTTACCAATTCGTAAGCACATAAAACACGTTTTTTTACGTCTTCATAATCTCTTGACCCTCTCATCTGACAGCGCAGCGAATACCTCTCTCGCTCTGCTGAACAGCTTAGTCCGAACTAGCATTACCCATAAATCCTCAGACCACTCCATCTGCCTAGCCAATTTTTCAAATGAAATAAAGAAGTCTTCAACATCTTTCACATCAAAATGTGGCAGAGTTTTGACATAGTTGTATATGTCACTAATGACCCTTTTAATCTCCATCATGTTAACTTGACTTTGTTGACTAAATCGCAACTTCAAAAGTTCAAATTCGCTCTCCTTTTGCTCAGCTAAGCACCTTCTTTCTCTTTCTTTCTCCTTTCCTTCTCTCTCTGCTCAGCTAAGAACTTTCTCCTCTTTTCTTCCTCTCTCTCTTCTCTCTTGCTTTCTCTTTCTTCTTTCTCTGTCTCTTTCTCTTTGTTTATTTTTAAACTGCATTTTCTTGAACTGTAAATTAAGTTTTTTCAAACTACTGCACTTGTGTGTTTCTCTGACACAACTTAGTGTTTGAGTAATTTCCTGACAATTTCAGCTTTACTCTTGTTCTTGGTTAAACACAAATGTAAATTCTTTGCAAATTCTAAACGTTTTGCCTTTATCTTTCCTTCTAAACGCCCTCGGCAAATGTGACAATCATCTTCAAATCCCAGAACCTCTTTAACATTTTAAGAGCCATTTCTCTCACCTTTAATTTAACCAACCACAAGTGACCGAAATTAAACAAAGTGTCTCACCGTCTTTTTATTTAAAACTCTCGAACAATAACGTGCAAATGATTAAATCTACCGTGCGTTTTCATACCCCAAACCTATTTAAATCTGTGCGAATCCTAGACTGGATCTTTCCAACCTTGTTCAAATCGCATTCAAAGGGTCCAAACTGTTATGACACAGGGTAAATCCCTTTCTTAATTTAAACCAGCCACAGAGAAAAAGTTCACCTCATGCCGGAATTTGTTAAATTTCGAGAGGCAAAAATCCATTTACATAGGTCACTGTTTAAAGTAAAATTGACAATTTTGCTATTTAAGTCGAAAAGAGAATATTAAAATGAGTCACTATTTAGAACTCGTTTCGTTAAACCTATATTTTACCTCCCACTCTACAATACGGGTCAGATAAAACAAAACACGATTAAGATTTACAAAAAAAATCACGTTTCAAAACCAGTCAGATTTGTCTATTCTCCTTTGTAGATTTTGCACTGTAGATTTTTATCTCGGTTGGCTGCGATGTTCTGCTGTGCAAACTTCTTACAGGCAGGTACCTTTCAGAAAGCTCTTCCGCCAGCAGTCTATCTTTGCGGATGTCCTTGACAGTTCTGCCCCTAAAAGTTCAAAATGACCGGTTTTACACCTCAAACATTGGATTATTTCATTGATCTTTCATTAGATTTCAAACTCGATTAGATTTCAATGTGTTGGGGCATAATTTAAACTGAATTTGTTTTTGTTCCAACGGGAACTCAGACTCACGACTGGCTTCACAGTCAAACGTTACATTTTAACTTCTTTCATAACAATATACTTTGTCAGCCCTACATAGTTTTCCATAAATTCGATCATCTAAGTTCACATAATACTTTTTCTCTGTTTGAAAAAAGGAGCCGTTTTCTCTCATCCTTTCTTTATCTAAATCCGTCTTTCCAGTTATGATTCCAATTACTAATGTGTGTGTGTGCGTGTGTGTGTTTGTGTGTGTGTGTGTGAGTGTGTGTGTGTGTGTGTGTGTGTTTGTGTGTGTGAGTGTGTGTGTGTGTTTGTTTTGTGAATAATCCTCTCTAATTGAACTGAGATGAAAGAATGAGATGTAATCACATTCCCATATGAAGAAGTAGGTGTGCAACGTTTACGAGGTTTCTGATATTAAAAAAAAAAGCAAAAATCTCCTTTATTCAGGATTGGGAACGCAAACAAAAGATGTTCACAGTCCGAACAGGAGTACTTCAATAAAACTTAACTGGGATTATTGAATGACCAAATATTTAGTTTTCTCCTGAGAGTTTAAATTCAGCTTTGTTTCAAGTCTGAGTTGCATATGTTTTAGTCAATATGCAACTATCATTGGTGACAAAACCAGAAAATGCTGGGAATGTTCAGTCGTTCTGGAAGTATCTGTTTTGAGAAAGCAGATTTAACACTGCGTAATGGAATGTGTCTAGGTTGCTGACTTTTTGTCAATAGTGTTCAGCGATGTGCTGGTTAGGTGCATTTGTAAGGGGTAAATGCAGAGTAATAAAGTAGGGGAATTGGTCAGGGTGCGTTACTCTTCGGAGGGTCAGCGTGGACGTGAAATGGCCTGTTTCTCCACCGCAGCGATTCTATGATTCTATGGATTCTTCATACAAAGGGCGGTTGGTGTAAGGACAGGGATGTCTCCGAGCATGTTCAGGGCATACTGAAGGGGGAGAGTGAACAGCCAGCGGTCGTGGTACACATTCATACGAATAACATACGTAGAAGGAGTGAAAGTTCCTGCAAAGAATTTTAGGAAGCGAGGCCTGAGTTTAAAGCAGGATCTCCAGGATTGTAATCTTGGGATTACTCCCCGTGCCACCGACAATTGAGACAAGGAAGAGGGAGATACCACAGTTGAATATGTGGCTAAAGAGCTGGTATGGGAGGAGGCTTTCTGAAATTTGGATGATTCGGATAACTTCCGGAGCAGGTGAGAGCTGTGCAAAAAGGACAGGGTGCACCTTAACTGGAGTGGCCCCAACATCCTGCAAGGGAGGTGTGATAGTGTAACTCGGGTAGATTTAAGCTAATAATACATGACGCTGGGAACCAAAGCAGCAGGTTAGAAACTGAGCGACAACTGGAGGTTAGTGAACTAAACAGGCAGAGCCAGTACATGACCATGCTGAATGAAGGAACAGTAACAATTTAAAAAGTGAGTAGATCGTTGGAGTAAATGATAGGCTCACTATTATCGGGGATCAATAAATAAGGATGAAGAGCCTGTGCAAAAAAAAAATTAAAAGAGAAAGACAAACCAATAGAGCTTCTGTAAAAAAAACCTGATAAATTCTGTAAATGTTCCTTCCATCAGTGACTGGAAACCACCAGGTCATCAATGTACACCACACGTTGGATAATCCGGTAACTTGTTAGTTAGCCACTGAAATGTGGTTGGCACATTTTTCATGCCAAATGTAAGTTGTTTGTCCCACATTTTCAACACAGTCTTCCAACCGCAGAACTGGGTATACATTAATCTGTTTAACTGCATTGACGTTGCAATAGTCTCCACATAACTGATGGGTACGATTTGGCTTTGGCACCATGACTTTGGGTGAGTTACACTCACTGAAACGCATGTTGATTATGTCATCTGAGAGTATGCATTCAATTTCCATCTGAACCTGTGCCAACTTTAGAAGATTATGCCTGTAAGAATCTTGCTTATTCATAACAGGATCTCCTATAGCTACGTTATGCACAATTGTGTTAGTACTTTCAAGTTCATTTCTGCTAATCTCCACATGTGACAGGAATAACTCTTTCTGGTCATTTCCGTTTTTCAAGGAATGTAACTCAATAATTCATCCAAATTTTAGTCAACTGCCTCATTGTCCACTATGATTTGAGGAATGTCCGCTTCAGAATCCTTGAACTTGGTTGTTGTTTCTGTGCTAGAATCATAAACACCTTGTTCTCTGGCTTTCCTTCACTGTGAAAATACCTTTTGAGCATATTCACATTACATACGCTGTGAGATTTCTTACTGTCTGGAGTCCTTATCAAGTAGTTACCCTCACTCAATATCCCTTGTATTCGATAATGTACACTAAACTTTGCTTTTCAAGGTTCACCTTTCACTGGAAGTAACAGTAATACCTTATCCCCGATTGCAAAATTGCAATTTTTTGATTTCTTGTCCGCTTCCTGTTTTATTGTATGCTGCAATACTCTTAAATGCTGTCTAGCCAACTCCGCAGCGTTATTAATCCTTCCCTAAAAGTTGAGACGAAGAGGCAGGCATAGCTGGGGCCCGTGAGGGTGCCCATGGCTACTCTTCCTCCAAACACCAATCCTCCCACTTCCTCCAAACCACAACTTCTCTTTCCAATCCTCCCACTTCCTCCAAACCAAAGGAGTAGCCATGGGCACCCGCATGGGCCCCAGGTACGCCTGCCTCTTCGTTGGATATGTGGAACAGTCCATATTCCGCAGCTACACTGGCACCACCTCCCACTTTTTCCTCCGCGACATCGATGACTGCATTGGCGCTACCTCGTGCTCCCACGAGGAGGTTGAACAGTTCATCCACTTCACTAACACCTTCTGCCCTGACCTCAAATTTACCTGGACTGTCTCAGATCCGCCCTCCCCTTCCGAGACCTCTCCATTTCGATCTCGGACGACCGACTCAGCACGGGCGTTTACTATAAACTGACTGACTCCCACAGCGACCTAGATTACATCACTTCCCACCCTGCCCCCTGTGAAAACGCCATCCCATATTCCCAATTCCTTTGCCTCCGCCGCATCTGCTCCCAGGAGGACCAATTCCAATACCGATCAACCCAGATGGCCTCCTTCTTCAAAGTCCGCAATTTCCCCTCAGACGTGGTTGACGATTCTCTCCACCGCATCCCCTCCACTTCCCGCTCCACCACCCTTGAACCCCGAGCCTCCAATCGCCACCAGGACAGAACACCACTGGTTCTCACCGACCACCCCACCAACCTCCAGATACAATGTATCATGCTCCGCCATTTCCGCCACGTCCAAACAGACCTCACCATCAAGGATATATTTCCGTCCCCTCCCCTATCAGCGTTCCGGAAAGACCACTCCCTCCGCGACTCCCTCGTCAGGTCCACACCCCCCACCAACACAACCTCCACTCCCGGCACCTTCCCCTGCAACCGCAAGAAATGCAAAACTTGCGCCCACACCTCCCTCTCACTTCCCTCCAAGGCCCTAAGGGTTCCTTCCATATCTGTCACAAATTCACCTGCACCTCCACACACATCATTTACTGCATCCGTTGCACCCGATGTCGCCACCTATACATTTGGGAGACAACCGCGTACTTGCGAAACGTTTCAGAGAACACCTCTGGGACACCCGCACAAACCAACCCAACCGCCCCGTGGCTGAACACTTTAACTCCCCCTCCCACTCCGCCAAGTACATGCAGATCCTTGGCCTCCTCCATCTCCAGATCATGGCAACACGACGCCTGGAGGAAGAGCGCCTCAACCTCCACCTAGGAAGCCTCCAACCAGAAGGGATGAATTCAGATTTCTCCAGATTTCTCATGCCCCCCCCCCCCCCCCACCTCATCTCAGTCCCAACCCTCGGACTCAGCACCGCCTTCTTGATCTGCAATCTTCTTCCCGACCACTCTGCCCACACCCTCTCTCTGGCTTAATACCGTCACCAATAACCACCAATTATTTTGTAATGGACACTTGCTTAGAAGGGACCTGAAACAGTTGTATCCGGATTTAACAAAGGCGCAAACGATGGTCTATTCAGGAGTTGCACTGAGGCAGACGAGGGAGTACTGGACAGAATTGGTGAGTGGGGAGGATTGGATATGTAAGTCGTTGCAGGAGAAAATAGAGCAAGGAGTTTGAGAACAGTCTGTTTCAACCTCGCATATTGGTGAGTAATTTGTATTGAGTAAATTGCAAGGTATGATTTGTTAGAAATGGAATCTTTGTATGGAACTGGAAGTATTGACTTGCACCTTTCCAACATTTACATATCACAAGCAGCAATCTGGTTCAAACCGTTTCAGTAGACAGATAGTGTGACTTACCAGGAACACCAACTATATCTAGGATAAGATAGTAACCAGCTTGAATAACCATCAATACATCTTCAATCCACAATGTTAATGATAGCCAAAGGTGAAAAAGCCAGAAAAGACCCGAGGATAAACTCCTATCCATAGTTTGATCATTCCAGTCTAATGTTCTCAGATTCTGATCCATTGTTTGAATATTCCTGTCTAATGTTCTCAGTTTCTGATCTCTCCTCCCTCTCTCTCTGGAGCTTCACATCCCTGTTACTTGCTGTGGGTGATGCTCCCGCTCATACTCTAGGATGACACATTGAAAATACTTCGTTCTTGATAGAAGAGGAAACCCATCAGGGACGCATAGGATTCATGGAGACTGACATAATCACAATAGCTGAACATATAGCTCCAATTAAGCCCTTTCAATTCAATTCTATTTCGTTAAAATTCAAAATAATATTTATGCATTCTGGATGTGATATGGGAGTGTGACTGCAGGAAGGAATGTTGGAGATGGCAGATTGATTGTGTGTAATCATTCAGTCTGTCTTGGATATTGAAGTAATGCCAATGGGTTAACGGAACACAAACATGATTGTTCATAAATGGAAAAATAAATCCTGTAACTACTGCACGGTCATTGTAAAATCAGCAAAAAATTGAGAGAACATCTATCATCCAGGTTTGATGGCAAAATGTGCTTAATACAAAGTGGGTTTATAACAAATAAACAGCATGGATATGTTAACAGAAAATTGTACTTTACAAACAAAATTCAGATTGTTAGTCCAGGATCAGAGAGGGCACGAGAGGGTCATGCTGTCGATGTTATCCATGTTAAGGAACTGAGATGAAGAATCGTTTACTGGATTTCCATTACATTGTGATTATGACACTAAAGAAAAGACAGACGATAGACAAGACTGGGGGACATTCCTTTTCCGGCTTGGAGGAGGGACAGTGATGTTCCCTAGTTTTCAGTCTTCGAGCGTTACTCTTTATAACTCATATGAAAAACAGATTCAAGGTTACATCTACAATGATGAATTAGCAGAGACAATATTAATGAAATGTGTTTATGCAATACAAAATACAGGCACAAAATGACTTTCTGTCCATATTAAATGATGGAAATGAAAAATTTATAAGATTTTTATAATGAACTCTTGATATTGGGCTACATAGGTTGAAATGTGGATTTCAAAACCATGGAAATGGTGTGCAAACTTTATCAGTCACTATTTGACCCACAGCTGCGATCCTGATTTCCCCTCTGTCATTGATCCCTCTCCCTGAGATTCTCTGGCGCTGTCTCTCACACAGTATCTCGAGGTGTTATCAGTTCCTGCTGCTCTTCGCCCACTATTTAAATTAATTCACCTTCTTCCTGGTACCAAACTATTGGTCTATCGGGTTCTGTCTAGCTGTCAGCCACCCATCTCTGTGATATTATTGTCGATAAATGATCTGGGATGACAGCTAGTATCAGCATAGTGCTCACAGTGCATAGCACCAGGCAAAGGGCTTGTGGTCCATAGGAATTTCTAAATAAAACTTCCAAATTCTCTCTGGCCTTGTCTATCCCCCCTCATGGCAACTTCTGATCCATCTATCTTCACCCTCATCTCACACCTCTTCCTGTCCCACTCAATCAGTCGCTCCCCTTTCCATCCCCTCTCATTTTGTTTCCCTGCACTTCATTTGTCTCTGTTTGTTTCTCTCTCACACAATCTACCTCCACACTCTCTCTTTATCTCAATTGTGTAGTTAGAGAGATCGTGGTCCCACCACGGGGTTGATTGTCTCCATCTGTGCTCTAAAGATTCTGACCCACAATAAATACTTCAGGTGCCTGGACAGACAAGCTGGTGCTGTGAAAGATACAGTGCTCAATCACCATTATCTCTTACCGCTCTTCTCTGCTGTGCAGCTGCCCAGAAAAGTTGGTCCAAACTAAATAGATTGAGTAAACATGAAGCAGTCTGGTGGCTGTCCACCAAAGCGGATTCCAATCAGGATTAAATGAAGGATGAGATTCCAGAATAACATAAGTAATGGAAGAAAAACGCGGCCTCATAAGAAATGGCAGCTGAGTAGAATATGTGGCTCCAAACAGGCCAAATGGCATTACCACTATATCATTAATCCTGAAAATGAGCTAATAATTTGGGGACCCAGGTTTGAATCCCATTACTGCAGATGTTAGAATTTCAACCGAAACAAAACCCCTGGAATTAAGACAATGGAATATTTGTCAATTGTCAGAAAAACCCATTTCGTTCACTAATATCCTTCAGTGAAGGAATTTTTTGTCCTCACCTGGTCTGGACTTCGTGTGACTCCAGACCCAAAGCAAAGTGATTGACTCCCACTCGCCCTCTGAAATGGCCAAGTGAGTCACTCGGTTGAACCACTCACGACAAAGTCTCACATAAATGAAACCGGATGGATCACCTGGCAGCGACCTGGGCACCAGAAATGTTCACAGTAGAAACATCCCTCTCAACCTTGCAAAGTCCTCATTAACTAACATCCGAGGGCTATTGCCAAAATTGAGAGAACAGGACTACAAAACAGGACTACTTGAGCTCCAAGTAGCAAAATCAGTAAGTGACAAACAAAGCTAAGCTATCCCACAACCAGTGCATCAGATTAAAGTTCTGAAGCCCTGCCAATCCGATCGGGAATGGTAATGGACCATTAAACATTTCATTGGAGTAGGTGGCTCGACAAATATCCCCATCCTCAATGATAGATGATCTCAGCACATCAGTGCAAATGATAAGTCTGAAGCTGTCACGGCAATCTTCAGTCAGAAGTTTCGAGTGGATGATCCATTTCCGCCTCCTCCAGTGGTCCCGATCATCACAGATACCAGCCTTTAGTCAATTCGATTGACTGCACATGATATCAAGAAGCGGTTGAAGGCGCTGGATACTGCAAAGGCCACGGGCCCTGATAACATTCCGGCAATTCTATTGATAATTTTTGCTCCAGAATTCCCGCTCCCCGAGCCAAGCTCTTCCAGTACATTTAGAAATTGTGGAATATGTGGAAAATGTGGAAAATGTGCTCAAGTATATTCTGTACATAAAAAGCAGGAAATATTCAACCTGACCAAATACCCCCTCACCAGTCTACTCTTGAGCAGATTTATCAAGCATCACCTGTTCAGCAGTAACCTGGTCAGTGATGTCCAGTTTGGGTTCCACCAGGGCCTCTCAGCTCATGAGCTTATCAGAGCGTTTGTGCAAACATGGAAAAAGGAACTGAATTCCAGCTCATGATATCAAGGCCGCATTCTGCCAAATGTGGCGTCAAGGAGCGCTATCAACAAGGGTATCGGGCGGCAGACACTCCTTTGATTGGAGTCATACCTGACAGAAATGGAGCAGTTTGTGGTTGTGGAGTGTCTGTGATCTCAGCTCCAGGACATCTCTGTCGGTGTCCCTCAAGGTAGTGTCCGAGGTCGAAAAATCTTCAACTGATACATCAATGACCTCCCCTCCATCATAAAGTCAGAAGTGAGGGAATTTGACAATGACTGCACCAAGTTCAGCACCATTCGCAACTCCTAAGATACTGAAGCGGTTCATGTCCAAATGCAACAATATCCAGGCTTGGGCTGACAAGTGGTCAGTAACATTCGCATCACACTATAGATATGACCTCAGACTCTACTGTACTCCCTGCACACACAGCTCTGTCCTCAGCCCCCTAACGTACTCCCTCTGCACGACAGCTGTGCCCTCTGTCACTACTGTACACCGTGTGTACGCACAGCCGAGTCCTCAGACCGCTACCGAACCCCCTGTCCACCCAAGGCTCTGTCCTAAGCACCCTACTATACGCCTTGCTCATCTACAGCTGTGCCGTCAGACCGATTACTGTACTCCCCGTACACACACGGCTGGGTCCTCAGCCCACGACTGTACAACCTGTGCACACACGACAGTGCCCTCAACACACAACAGTACTCCCTGCATACCTACAGCTGTGTACTTAGCACCCTACTGTACTCCCCGGACACCCATGACTGTGTCCTCAGCTCCCACTGTATATTGTGTGTACACATGACTGTGTAATCAACCCCCTACTGTACTCCCTGTACACCCACAGCTGTGTCCTCAGACCACGACAGTATTTGCTCTGAACACCCACGGCTGTGTCCTCGTCTCCCTACTGTACTCCCTGTACACACATGGCTGTGTCTTCAACCACTACTGTACTCCATGTACACCAAAGGCTGTGCCCTAATCACCCTACTGTACTCCCCATATACCCACAGCTGTGTACTCAGCCACGAATGTATTCCTTGTACACCCACGGCTTTGTCCTCAGCCCCCAACTGTACGCTCTTCACACCCACAGCTGGGAGCTCGACCGCCGGCAATATTCCCAGTCATCCCACACTGCTCTCTTCAGTCCCCGACTGCACTCCATTTACACTCATGGCTATGTCCTCAGCCCTGGACTGTACTCCCTGAATACCCACAGCAATGACCGCAGCCCCTACTGTACTCCGTGTATACAATGGATGTGCTGTCAGGCTCCTAATGTACTCCATGTATAGACACGGCTGTCCACTCAGCCTCCTAATGTTCTCCCTGCATAACCACTGCTGTGTCCTCAGACCTCCTCTGTGCTCCCTTTACATCAACGGCTGTGTACTCAGCACACTACTGTACTCCCTGTATAACTACAACTGTGCCCTCAGCACCCTGTTCTACTCGCTCTACCCCCATGATTGTGCCCTCAGTCCCCTACTGTTCTTGCTGCACACCCATGGCTGTTTCCTCAACTCTCTACTATGCTCCACGTATACCCACGGCTGTGCCCTCCCGCCTACTATACTCCGTGTATACTGACGGCTGTGTCCTCAGCGCTCTACTGTACTCCAAGTACACCCACAGGTGTTTCTTCCGCCTCCAACTGAATTCCCTGTACTCCCATGTCCATGACCTCTGTTCCCGACGGTACTCCATGTATAAACCCGGTTGTGCGCTCAGCCACTGCAGTTCTTCCAGTACACCAACAGCTGTGTCCACAGACCCCTACTGTACTCACTTTGCACATACGGTTGTATCCTCAGCTCACGATTGTATTCCTTGTGAACCCACAGCTATGTCCTTAGACCCGTACTGCACTGCCTGTACACGCATGGCTGTTTTCTCAGCACCTTACTGTACTCTCTGTACACCCACGGCTGTGGCCTCAGGCCCCTACTGTACTGCCTGTGTACCCACAGCTGTGACCTCAGACGCCTACTGTACTCCATTTTCACCAACAACTGTGTCCTCAGGTTCCTACTGTCCTCCCTGTACCCCCACGTCTGTGCGCTCAGCCTTATACTGTATTTCCTGTACACACACAGCTGTGTCCTCAGATCTCTCCTGTACTCCCTGAACACCCACGGCTGTGCCTCAGTGCCCTACTGTACTCCCTGCATACATATCTGTGCCCTGAGACGCCGACTGTACTTCATGTACACCGACAGCTACATCCTCATCTTCAAACTGCACTCCCTGTACCCCACAGCTGTGTCAACCGCCATCTACTGTATTCGCCATACACACATGGCTGTGCACTCAACCAATACACCAATCGCTGTGTCCTCAGTCCCCTACTGCTCTCGCATACACCCACAGCTGTGCCTGCAGCCCTTACTCTAATCCCTGTGCACCCACCGTTGTGCCCTCAGCCATCTACTGTACTCCCTCCACTCACACGGCTGCATGCCCATCTCCCCAAGTCTCTCACTGTGCACTCACAGCTGTGCCCTCAGCCACGTACTGTACACCATGTACAACAATGGCAGTGCCCTCAGCCCTCTACACTACTCAATGTACACGCATGGCTCTTGCCTCAGCCATCTACTGTACTGCCTGTTCACCTACGGCATTGCCCTCAGCCCTAGACTCTACATGCTGTACACCCACAGCCCCCTACTGTAATCCATGTACACCAAAGGCTATGCCCTCTTCACCCTACTGTATTCCCCATATGCCCACAGCTGTGTACTCATCTCCCAAAAGTACTCCTTGGACACCCACGGCTTTGTCCTCAGATCCCGATTATACATTCTTAACACCCACAGCTGTGCGCTCAGCCACTGGCAATATTCCCGGAAAACCCACACTGCTGTCTTCACCCCCCACTGCTGTACACCGTTTACACTCATGGCTATGTCCTCAGCCCTCGACTGTACTCCCCATACGTCCACAGCTGTGTCTGCTCTCTAGTGTTGTAGTCCCTGTACACCCACTACTGCATTCTCAGCCCCTACTGTTCTCGCTGTATACCCACGGCTGTGCTCTCAGCTCCTAATGTACTCTCTGTACACCCATGGCTGTGCACTCAGCCTCCTAATGTTCCCCCTGTATACTCACTGCTGAGTCCTCAGACCACCACTGTGCTCAATGTACATCAATGGCTGTGTCCTCAGCATCCTACTGTACTTCCAGTAAAACCTCAACTGTGCCCTCAATCCCCTGCTCCAGTCGCTCTAACCTCACGACTGTGCCCTCAGCCCTCTACTGTACTCGCTGCACACCCATGGCTATTTCCTCAACCCTCCACTATGCTTCAAGTATACCCACGGCTGTGTCCACAGCCCCGATTATGCTCCCTCTATACTCACTGCGCTGTCATCAGCCCCCTATTATACTCCCCGTATAATTGCGGCTGTGTCCTTAGCCCTCGACTGTATTCCCTGTGCACACGCAGGTGTTTCTTACACCCCCGACAGAATTCCCTGTAACCCACGTCCATGACCTCAGTCCCTGACAGCACAACATGTATATCCCCGATTGTGTGTTCAGCCACTGCACTACTCCCAGTACACCCACAGCTGTGTCCTCAGAACCCTACAGTTCTCCCTGTGCACCCACGATTATGTCATCAGCTCACTACTGTATTGCTTTTTTACCCACAGCTGTGTCCTCAGACTCGTACTGCACTGTCTGTGCACCCATGGCTGTTTTCTCAGCCCTCTACTGCACACCCTGAACACCCATGGCAGTGACGGCAGCCCCTACCGTACTCCCTGTATACCCACGGCTGTGCACTCAGCCACCGAATGTACTCCCTGTATACTCACCGCTGTGTCCTCAGACCACCACTGTGCTCCCTGTACATCAATGGTTGTGTCCTCAGCATCCTACTGTACTCCCTGTAAAACCTCAACTGTGTCCTCAGCCGCCTGCTCCACGTGCTCAACCCCCACGACTGTGCCCTCAGCTCCCTACTGTACTCGCTGCACACTCATGGCTGTTTCCTCAGCCCTCTACTCTGCTCCAAGTATACCCACGGTTGTGTCCTCAGCCCCCGATTATACACCCTGTATACTCAAGGCTGTGTCCTTCGCCCTCTGCTGTACTCCCTGTACACACGCAGGTGTTTCTTCTGCACCCGACTGAATTCTCTGTACACCCACGTCCATGACCTCAGTCCCCGACGGCACTCTATGTTTACACCCGGATGTGCGCTCAGCCACTGCAATACTCCCAGTACACCCACAGCTGTGTCCTCAGAACCTTACAGTTCTCCCTGTGCACCCACGATTGTGGCATCAGCTCACTACTGTATTTCTTGTATACCCACAGCTGTGTCCGTCAGACCCGTACTGCACTGCCTGTACACCCTTGGCTGTTTTCTCACCCTCTACTGTACTCCCTGTACACCCACAGCTTTGCCTTCAGTGCCCTATTTTACTCCCTGCACACATAGCTGTGCGCTGAGACGCCGACTGTACTTCCTGTACACCGACAGCTGCATCCTCATCTTCCAACTATACTCCCTGTACATACATGGCTGTGCACTCAGCCCTCTACTACACTCACCATATACCCACGGCTGTGCCCTCAGACCCCTACTGTACTAGACGAGCACACACAGTTGTGCCCTCAGTACCTTACTGTACTGCTTGCATACCCACGGCTGTATCCTCATCCAGCTACTGTACTCACTGTTCACCCATGGCTGTTTCCTCAGCCCTCCACAATGCTCCAAGTATAACCACGGCTGTGTCCTCAGCCCGCTACTATACTCCCTGTATAGTCACGGCTGTGTTCTCAGCCCTCTACAGTACTTCCTGTACACCCACAGATGTTTTCTGCACCCACGACTGAACTCCCTGTACAACCACTTACATGATCTCAGTCTCTGACGGTACTCCCTGTTCACCGCCGTTTGTGCGCTCAGCCGCTGCAGTACTGCTGGTACACCCACAGTTGTGTCCTCAGACCCTCTACTGAATTCCCGTACACCAACAGCTGTTCTCTCAGCCACCTACTGTACTCCCTGTACACCCACCTACTGTACTCCCTGTCTTTCACCTCAACCCTCTACGTTTCTCCCTGTACACCCATGGCTGTGCCCTCAGCCCCGTACTGCATACATGGCTGTGCCCTAAGTCTCAGATTGTACTCGCAGTGCACCCACCGCTGTGCCCTCAGTACACTACCGAACTCTGTATAAACCCACAGCTGTCTACTCGGCCCCATACTGCACTCCCTGTACACACATTGCTGTGTCCTCAGCCCCTTACTGTACTCCCTATGCAACCACTACTGTGTCCTCAGATCGCTACAGTATTGTGTCCACATCAAAGACGGTGTCCTTAGCTCCCACAGTACTCTCTGCACAATCTGGACTGTGCCGTCTTCCAAACAAAAATACTCCCTGAACAGCCACGTCTCGGCCCTCAACCACCGACATACTCCCTGAATACCCACGGCTGTACCCTCAGCCCCCTACTGTACACCCTGCACAACCATGGCTGTGACCTTAGCCTCGACTGTACTCCCTCGACATCCACGGGTATTCTCTTAGCCCGAGTGTACTCCCTGTAAACCCACGGATATGCCCTCAGCCCTCTACTGCACTCCCTGCACACCCATGACTGTGTCCTCAGACTCGTACTGTACTCCTTGTATATCCACGGCTGCGTCCTTACCCACCTATTGTAATACTATTGCACAAACACCTGTATCCTCTGCCCCTACTGTATTCCATGCACATCTGTGGCTCTGCCTTCAGCCCCCGACTGTACTCCAGTCCACCAACTGCTGTGTCCTCTACCTCGCAGTGTCCTCCCTCTGCACACACGGCTGCGTCCCCAGCCTTCTACTGTATTCCCTTAATCCACGGCTGTGTCCTCAGCCCCTACTGTACCCCCGCACATCCACGTACACACCCCTACTGTCCTCCCTGCACACCCACGACTGTGCCCCCATTCACTACTGTGCTCACTGCATGCACATGATTGTGTCCTTAGCCCCCTACTGTCCTCCAGGTACACCCACACCTGTGGCCTCTGCACCCTACTCTACTCCTTGCATACACATTGATGTGCCATTAGCATACAACTTTACTCCCCCTACACAGAAAGCTGTGTCCTCAGTCCTCTACTGAACGCTCTATACACCCATTGATGTATCCTCAGCCCCAGACTGTACCACCTGTAAACACACGGCTGTGCCCTCAACCAATTACTGTACTCCCTATACACCAATCGCTGTGTCCTCAGCCTCGTACTGCTCTCGCGTACACCCACAGCTGTGTCTGAAACCCCTTACTGTAATCCCTGTACAACCACAGCTGTGCCCTCAGCCATCAACTGTACTCCCTGTACACACACAGCACTGTGCACATCCCTCTAAAGCACTCACTGTGCACCCACGGCTGTGCCCTCAGCCACGTTCTGTATACCTTGTAGAACTATGGCAGTGCCCTCAGCCCTCTACTGTACTCCTTATACGCCCATGGCTCTTGCCTCAGCCCCTTACTGTACACTTTGTACACCTTTGGCTGTGCCCTCAGCCCTCCACTGTGTTCCCTGTGCACCCACGGCTGGTTAGTCAGCCGCCGACTGTAATCCCTATACACCCACAGCTGCATCCTCAGACCCCTACTGTACTCCCTGTACACATGGCTGTACATCCACAGCTGTGCCCTCCACCATCTACTGCACTCCCTGTACACACATGGCTGTGTCCACAGCCCCACTACGGTACTCCCTGCACACGCACAGCTGTGCCCTCAACCTCATAATATACTCCCAGTTGACCCACAGAAATGCCCTCTGATCCCTACTGCACTGACTCCACAATAATGGCTGTGCCATCAGCCCCCTACTGCACTCTCTGTACACCCACGAATGTGCTCTCAGCATCCCCCCAGTACCCATTCACCCACGGTTGTGTCCTCAGGCCCCGTGACCACGACTGTGGCCTTAGCTTCCGACTCTTCTCCCTGTATACCCACTGCTGGGCGCTCAGCCACCTAACGTACTCCCTGTAGACCCAAATGCTGTGTCCTCAGACCCCCTACAGTATTGCTTCTACATACACGACTGTGTCCTTAGCCCCTACTGTACTCTCTGCACACCCTCAGTTTTGCCTTCTGCCCCCCCAACAATACTCCCTGGATAGCCAAGTCTGTGCCGTCAACCCCCTAAGTACTCAATGCATACGCACGGCTGTACCTTCACACCCACCCCCCACCCCCCCACTCTATACACTGTATAACCATGGCTGTGTCATTAGACCCTACTATACTCCCTGGACACCCACGGCTATGTTCTTAGCCACTGACAGTACTCTTTGTATGGCCACAGCCCCTACTGTACTCCCTGTAAACCCATGGTTATGCCCTCATCCCATTACTGTACACCCGCTACACCCACGGCTGTGCCCTCAGCCCGTTGCTGTAATTCTCCAGGCACCCAGGGCTGTCACGTCACCACCCCTACTGTACTTCTATACACAAATGGCTCTGCCCGCAGCCCACTAGTGTACTCACTCGACATGCACAGCTGTGCCCTTAGCCCTCTACTGTACTCCCTGCACACCCACAGTTGTGCTCTCAACGACGTAATGTACTCCTTGTAAACCCAATGCAGTGTCCTCAAATCCCGATTGCACTCCCTCTGTATCCACGGCTGTGTCCGCAGCCCGCAACTATACACCCTGTACACACACAGCAGTGACCATCAGCTCCCATCTGCACTGTATGTGCACCCACGGCTGTGCCCTCAGCCCCTACTGCACTTCCTGTATACCCACAGCTGTGTACCCAGCCCCCTACTGTATTCGCTGCACAAATGCGGTTGTGACCTCATTCCCTACTGTACACCCTGTACACTCATGGCAGTGACGTCAGTTCCTATCTGCACTCCATCTACACCTAAGGCTGTGCCCTCAGCCCCAACTGTACTTCGTGTATACACACGGCTGTGTCCCCAACCCCCTACTGTATTCGCTGCTGAACTCCGGTTGTGCCATCAGCCACTACTGTACTCTCTGTACACCCACGGCTGTTCCCTCAGGCCCCTACTGTACTCCCCGTATGCACAGACCTTTTTCCTCAGTTCCCTACTGTACTCACCGTACACACACAGCTGAGTCCTCAGCACCCTACTGTACTCTCTGTACACCCATGGTTGTGCCCTCAGGCACCTGCTGTACTCCCTGTGTTCCCATGGCGTTGCCCACAAACCAACAAAGTTTTTACTGTACACAAACGGTTGTGCCCTCAACCCTGTCATGTACTGCCTGTTAACCTATGGCAGAGTCCACAGACCCCTGTTGTACCCCCTCTACATCCACGGCTGTGTCCTAAGCCCTCTACTGCCCTCACTGTGCACCCATGGCTGTGTCCTCACGACCTACCCTACTCCCCGTACACCCAAGGCTGCGTCCTCTAAATCTTACTCTTCTCCTTAGCCACCTATTGTGCTCCCCGTTCACAAACAGCTGGGTCCTCAGACTGCTACTGTACTCCCTGTACACACATGGTTGTGTCCCCAGTCCACTACTGTACTCCCTACACATCTTCAGCTGCGACGTCGGCACCCAACTGCACTCCTGTACACACACAGCTGTGTCCTCAACCTTGTAATATACTCCATGTACACACACAGCTGTATCCTCAGCCATCTACTTTACTCCCTGTACACACGTCGGCTCAGTGCCCACCCGCACAAGGCTCTCACTGTAAACTCACAGCTGTGTCCTCAACCACCTACTGTGCTTCCCGTACACACATGTCTGTGTCCTCAGTCCCCTACTGTACTCCCTGTACACCCGAGGCAGTCTCCTAAGCCCCCTTCTGCACTCCCTGTATACCCAAGGCGTTGCCCTCCAACCCTCTAATGTACTCTCTGGAAACCCACGACAGATTCCTCAGACCCCGATTGTACCCATTCTACATCCACAGCTGTGTTCTAAGCACTCTACTGCACTCCCTGCACACCCATGGCTTTGTCCTCACCATTCTACCCTATTCCCCGTTCACCCATGGCTGTGTCCTCAGACTCCTACTGTACTCCTTGTACACCCACGACTGCGTCCTTAGCCACCCATTGTAATCCCCGTGCACAAACAGCTGTGTCCTTACCCCGCTACTGTACTCCAGTGCACCCACAGCTGTGTCCTCAACGTCGCAATGTACTCCCTCTACACACACGGCTGCGTCCCCAGCCTGCCACTGTACTCCCTGTAATCCATGGCTGTATCCTCAGCACTCTACTGTATTCAACATATACCCACGGCTGTGCCCTCAGCTCACCATTATACTACCCGTTCACCCACAGTTGCGCCTACAGAACCCTAATGTATTCCTGGAGATGCACGGCTGTGCCCACAGACCTTATTTTACTCCTTGCTTACATGGCTGTGCCTTAACTCTCAGACTGTACTTCCAGTGCACCTACTGCCGTGCCCTCAGCACCCTACTGTACTTCCTGTGCACCGACGGCTGCGCCTTCATCTTCCAATTGTACTTCCTGTGCACTGACGGCTGTGCTCTCAGCCCTCTACTATATTCCCTGTACACCTACAGCTGTGCCCTCAGTACCCTACTGAACTCCCTGCGTACATGGCTGTGCCCTAAGTCTCAGACTGTACTCCCAGTACATCTACAGCTGTGCCCTCAGTTCCCCACTGAACTCTGTATACACCCACAGCTCTGCCTTATCCCCTACTGTACACCTTGCACACCCACGGCTGTGTCCTCAGACCCCTACTGTACTCCCCGCACACACACTTCTATGCCCTTAACCAACAACTGTACTGCCCGTACACCAACGGCTGTGCCCTCAGCACCCATCTGTACTTCCCGGACACACACGGCTGTACCCTCAACTAACTACTGTACTCCCTGTACACCAACGGCTGTGTCATCAGTCCTCTACTGCTCTCGCATATATCCAAGCGCTGTGTCTGCAGCCCCTACTGTACTCTGTGTACACCCACAGCTGTGCTCTCAGCCATCTACTGTACTCCCTGTGCATTCTACTGCACTCAACATATGCCCACGGCTGTACCCTCAGCCCACTACTGTACTCTCTGTTGACACACGGCTGTGGTCTCAGTAATCTACCGTACACCCACAGTTATGCCCTTAGAACCCTATTCTACTCTCTGTATACACACGACTGTTCCCTCCGTACCCTACCTAACTCTATTTACACGCACGGCTGTGTCCTCAGCCCCTACTATACGCCCCATATTTCCACAGCTGTGTCCTCAGCCCCCTCTTCTACTCCCTGTTCACACACAGCTGTGCCCTCAATCTCATAATATACTCTCTGTTGACCCACGGATGTGTCGTCTAACCCCTACTGCACTAACTCCACAACCACGGCTTGTGCCTTCAGGCCCCTTCTGTATCCCCATTCACCAATGGCTGTGTCCTCAGCTCACTACTGTACTCCCCATACACTCACAGCTCTGCTCTAAGCCCCTTACCCGTTCCACACACGGCTGTGTCCTCAGCCCCCTGATGTACTCCTTGTACACACACGGATATGGGCTTAGCTTCCTACTCTTCTCCCTCTATACCTACTGCTGTGTCCTCAGACCCCTACGGTATTGCTTCTACCTCCATGACTGTGTCCTTAGCCCCCACTGTACTCACTGAACATCCTCGACTGTGCCTTTTGCCGCCCCAACAATACACTCTGTACAGCCAAGTCTGTGTCCTCAACCACCTAAGTACTCCCTGCATACTCACGGCTGTACCCTCAGCTCCCTAATGTACATCCTGCATAACCACGACTGTGACCTTAGCCCCTACTGTACTCCCTGGGCACCACGGGTGTGCTCGTAACCCGACTGTACTCACTGTAGACACACGGTTGTGTTCTCAGCCCTCTTCTGTACTCCCCGTTCACCCATGGCTGTGTCCTCAGCTCACTACTGTACTCCCCATACACCGACGACTTTGTTCTCAGCACCCTACTGTATTCCCCGTACAGGCACGGCTGTGATCTCAGCCCCCGAAGGTATCCCTGCACACCGACAGCTGTCCTCTCAGCCGCCGACAGCACTCCTTGTACACACACAGCAGTGCCCTCACTCCCTGCTGTACTCCCTTTATACCCACAGGTCTATGACCTTATACTCCTCTGGTACTCTCTGTATAGACACGTCAGTGCCCACAGCCCCTACTGCACTCCCTGTACCCACACAGCTCTATCCACTGACCCATACTATACTCACTGTACACTCACAACTGTGTCCTCAGCTTCCCACTGTACTTGCAGCACCCACACGGCTGTGTCCTCAGTCCTCTATTGTTCTCGCTGTACACCTACGGCTGTTTTCTCAGTCCCCTACAGTATTCCCTGCATACATAGTTGTGCGCTGAGACACCGACTGTACTCCCAGCACACCCAAGACTGGTTCCTCAGTACCCTACTGTATTCCCCGTACACACATGGCTCTGCCCTCAACACTTGCTGTACTCCCAGTATACCAAAGGCTGTGTCCACAGCTCCCTACTGTGCACCATGTACAAACACAACTCTGTGCCCATCTCCGTAAGGCTCTCACAGTACACTTATGGCTGTGTCCTCAGCCACCTACTGTGCTTCACGTGCACACACGGCTGTGTTCTCAGTCCCCTACTGTATTCCCTGCATACATGGGTGTGCCCCGAGACCCCGACTGTACTCGCAGTATACCCAAGGCTGTGCCCTCACTACCCTGCTGTACTCCCCGTCCACACATGACACTGCCCTCAACAATTGCTTTACTCCCTGTACACCAAAGGCGGTGTCCATAGCTCCCTACTGTACATCATGTGCACACACAACTCCGTGCCCATCCCCCTATGGCTCTCACAGTGCACTTATAAATGTAACTTCAGCCACCGACTGTGCCTCACGCACACACACGGCTCAGCCCTCAGCCCTCTACTGTACATCCTGTGCACCCACGACTGTGCCCTCAGCCACCGAATGTACGACCGTTCCATCCACAGCTGTACACTCAGACTCCTACAGTACTCTCTGTGCACGGCTGTGTAGTCAGCCGCCTACTGTAGTCCCTGTACACCCATGAATGTGCCCTCAGCCCCTACTGTACCACCTGTACACCCATGGCTGCATCCTCAGACCCCTTATGCTCTCCCTGTACACACTCGGCTGTGTACTCAGCCCCCTACTCTACTCCCCGTATAGACACGGCTGTGTCCTTAGCGCCCTAATATACTCCGTGTACACCCTCGGCTGTGCTCTCATCCGCCTACTGGACTCCCTGCACACACAAAGCCTCACCCCTACTCTTCTCCTTCTATACCCACTGCTGTGTCCTCAGCCCTTAATGTATTTCCTGTATATACACAGCTGTGCCCTGAGCCCCCAACTGTACTCCATGTACACCCACGGCTGTGCCCTCAGACCCCTACTGTACTCCGTGTACACACACTGCTGTGCGCTCACCCCCATAGTTTACTTGCTGTAAACCCATGGCAGAGTCGTCACACCCCGATTTCACTCCCTCTAATTCCACGGCTGTGTCCTAAGCCCTCGACTGGACTCCCGACACACCCACAGGTATGTCCTTAGTGCCCAACTGTACTCCCTGTTCACACACGGCTGTGTCCTCAGCCCCTATTGTGCTCCCTGTATAACCACGGCTTTTACCTCAGCCACCAATGTACTCCCTGTACACTCACAGCTGTGGTCTCATCCCCTTGAATGGATGTGGCCTCGGCCATAGACCATACTCCGTGTACACCCATGGCTGGGACCACAACCCTCTACTGTACAACCTGTATAACCATGGCCGTGTCTTCAGGCCTCTCCTGTATTCTCCGTACACCCACAACTGTGTCCTTTGCCCAATAATGTCCTCCCTGTATACCCACTGCTGTGTCCTCTGTCCCTGAATTATACTCCCTGTACAGCCATATCTGCGCGTACAAGCCATTAAAAACTCCCTATATACCCACAACTGTACCCTCACCCCTCTTCTGTACACCCTGTGTAACCACGGCTGTGTCCTAAGGCCTCTACCACATTCACTGCGCCCCCCGCCCCCCCACGCTCTGCTCTCAGTCCCCTACATTCGTCCTGGTATACCCATGGTTGAGTCCTTGGCCCTTGACTGTACTTCCCATACACGTATGGCTGTTCCCTCAGTCTCCTATTGTAATCCCTGAACACACACGGTAGTGTCCTCTGCCTCCTACTGCACTCCCCATGTACCCATGGCTGTCCCCTCAGCTCCTACCTACTCCGGGTTCATCCACAGCTGCGCCCTCAGTCCCCTACTGTTGTCGCTGTACATACATAGCTGTGTGAACAGCCTCCGACTGAATTCCCCGTACATTCATGGCTGTATCCTCAGCCCTTACTGAACTTCCTGTACACCCACAGCTGTGTCCTCAGGCCCCAACTGTACTCCCTGTGTCCTCAGCCCCCGACTCTTCTCAGTATACACCCATGGCTGCGCCCTCAGCCCCCTACTGTACTCCGCATACACCTATGACTGTGGTCTCAACCCCCTACTGTACTGCACATACACGCACAGCTGTGTCTTTGCCCCCTACTGTACTCCCCATACTCCCACGACAGTGCACTCAGCACCGCATTGCACTCCCTGTACACGAACGGCTGTGTCATCAGCCCCTACTGTACTCCCGTTCACAAACGGTTGCGTCCCCAGACCTCTACTTTACTCCCTGTACACCCACGACTGAGCCTTCAGCTGCCTACTGTACTCCCTGTACACATACTGCTGCGCTCTCAGCCCCACTACTGTACTCTCTGTGATACACAGCTGTGTCCTCAGCCCCTATTGTATTCCCGTACACACACGGCTGTGTCCTCAGCCTCCTACTGTACTCCCTGTTCACCCACAGCTGTGCCCTCAGCCCACTACTGTACTCCCTGTACACCCATGACTGCATCCTCAGCCGCATACTGTACTCACCCTCACCCATTTCTCTGCCTTCAGCCCCCGACTGTAATCACTGAATACACACGGCAGTGCCCTCAGCCCCCTACTCAACTCCTTGTACAGCCATGGCTTTGTCCTAGCCCTCTACTGTCCTCCCCGAACACATATGGCCGTGCGCACAGTCTAATAATATAGTTGCTGTACACACAAAGCTGAGTCATCAGCCCCCTACTGTATTCTACATACACACACGGTTGTGTCCTCTGCCTCCTATTTTACACCCCATGTACCCACGGCTGTCCCCTCAGCTTCTACTTGGTCTGGGTCCATCCTCAGCTGCGTACTCATTCCCCTACTGTTGTCGCTGCACACACACAGCTGTGGCCTCAGTTCCCTACTGTACTCCCTGTATAGCCATAGCTGTGTCCACAGTCCCCTACTCCTCTCCTCTTCCACAAAGGGCTGCACTCTCTGCTCCCTATTATACTCCCCATGCACCCACTGCTGCGTCCTCAGCCCACTCCTGTACTCCCTGTACACCAATGGCTGTGTCCTCAGCCCCCTATAGTTCTTCCTCTACACCCACGGCTGTACCCTCAGCCCACTACTGTAATCCCCGTAGACCCATGACTGTGATCTCAGCCCACTAAAATACTCCTTTTACCCTTATAGCTGTGTCCTCAGCCCCCTACTGCACTCCCTGTACACCAACGGCTGTGTCCTCAGCCCCCTACTGTTCTCCCGCTACACCGACAGCCGTGCCCTCAGACCCCTTCTGTTCTCCCTTTACACACATGGCTGTGCTCTCAGTCCCACTACTGCACTACCTGTCATCCACGTCTTTGTCCTCAGCCCCTACTGCACTACCTGTAGACTCACGGCTGCCTCCCCAGACCTCTATGTGACTCCCTGTACACCCAGGACTGTGCCGTCAGCCCCGTACTGTACTGCCTGTTCTCTCCTCGGCTGTGACATCAGTCCCCTTCTGTACTGCCTGTACATCCTTGGCTGTGTCCTCAACCCAGTACTGTACTCCCAGTACATCCATGGCTGTGTTCTCAGGCTCTTACTGTACTTCCCGAACACGCACAGCTTTGCCCTCAGCCGCCGACTGTACCCCATTTATACCCTTGGCTCTGCCCTCACCCCCCTACTATACACCATGAACACCCACGGGTGTGCCCTCAGCACCACGTTGTACTCCCAGCACAACCACGACTGTGCCCTCAGCCCCATATGTTACTGCAAGCACAACCGAGGTTGTGCCCTCAGCACCCTACTGTACTGCCTGCACACCCAATGCTGTGCCATGAGCCCACTACTTTACTCCCAGAACAGCCAACATCTCTGCCCTAAGCCCCCACTGGTTTCCCTGAACAATCAGGGCTGTGCCCTCAGCACCCTAATCTACTCACTGCACGCTCACAGCTGTGGCCTCATTCTCCTACTCTACTCCCTGTACACACATGGGGCTATGCACTCAATGCCCTACAGCACTCCCTGTACAGTCATGGTTGTGCCCTTAGCCCCCTATTGTAATCATTGAATGCCCACGGTTGTGTCCTAACCGCCTACTGCACTCCCCGTGCACACATGGCTGTGCCCTGAGCACTATACTGTGCTCCCTGTACACCCACGGCTGTGTCCGCAGCCCCCTACTGTACTCACCTTACACCCATGACTCTGGTCTCAGCTCCCTAATGTACTCCCCATGCACCCACGGCTGTTTCCTCAACCCACTACTGTAATCCTTTTACACCTAAGGCTCCGTCCTGAGCACCCTATTGTACACATACACCCTCAGCTGTGTGCTCAGCCGCCCACTGTACTCCCTGTTCAACAACAGCTGTGCCCACAGCCCCGTGCTGTACTCCCCGTGCACCCACGACTGTGATCTTAGCCCCCGACCTTACTTCCCACTATGGAAAATAAAGGCCATGAAAGCATGGGAAGGGTTAAAGCATTAAGACTACTGGCAATCTATGATCTGTGGAAGGCAAAATGGGATAAGAATATCAGAGTAAGGTTAAGTCTGAAGCGTCATTATGGCGATTAGAGATAACACAAGTAATAAAGATAGTTTCTCTGTTAAATGATATTATTACAGTACTGGGACAATAAACATTTGGGACCTGACATTAAAATATTTAATTAATACTTGGTACAGTCAGATTGAGACAGGTGACTATTGTAATAGATGGAATTGCTAAATATCTCTCATGACGGGTTCGTCTGGAATTGAAGATCACTGTAGCAGAGTTGGCAATAAATATCTAACCGTGACATTGAAATAACATTAAGTATAATGTACATCTAAAGAGATAATGGGAACTAACATCCATGGTTTATTGTGTAGCTAGAGTGAGGTACTTTGATTAATATAGTTGGACATGCTAATAAGCTAACAGAAACATGATTAAAAATTATATAAATCCACGGACCCTGAGGTTCGGGGGCATTCGAAAATCTGCTTTCTCAGTGTAACTTTTTTTTCATTTGCAAATAAAAGACCTACTTCTTGAAAAGCTCTCTGTGTCTCCTGGTGATTTTCTATATTTTCGACAAAACAAATTTGGCGCTGTCGGCAGGGTCGTGCAGAGACCCACCTGGACAGAGGGCGGCAGTAACGGTGCGCTTCTTGGTGCACCGGGGACACTCCCGAGACTGACAGAATAAGGGTCCCCAATGAAAACAAAGGTTAGCATTTTTGCTGTGAATTCGGACTATATTCTGTTGGCTTGGAGAGGTCCTTGGGGACTCGGAGGTGCACGAAGCTGCCGGAGGATCTCTCCAATCCAAGATCCAAAGGAGAGGGATAAATTGCTGCTGACGGAGACCCGGACAATTGATCAAGAAAATTGCGCAGTGGGGGAAGGTGTGACTCAGAATGGATAGTCGCAATTGTTGAGTAAAAATTCCACGTGGTGTATGTACGACCGCACAGATAGATTTGTCAGAAATATAATACCCTATAGATAGAAAGCGCAGAATAAGTAAGGGGAAATTATTTTGTAAGACCGTATAGTTAGAGTGGGCAGAATAAGTAAGGGGAAATTGTTTTATAAGACCCAAGAGATGGATAGGGCAGAATAAAAGGGGACATTTTTAAATAAGGCTCTATGGATAGATAAGGAAGAATAAGTAAGGGGAAATTGTTTTATAAGACCCTATAGATATATAGGTCAGAATAAATAAGGGTAAACTGTTTAACTGGAAGAGCTGATCGACCTTTTTAGAAAGTCGGCAGATTGGTAGTGGATGATTAAAAGTAAAATAGCAGAGAATAGTCATAGTGTTTTAGTGTTACGAGACTGTTAAATGTTTTAGATAAGGCCTGTAGGGTAATAGGATTCTTGGAAATGAACAAAGTGTCTGTTTAAGTAAGGCTCTGTGTGAGAGAGTGAGAGAGAGAGAGAGAGAGAGAGAGAGAGAGAGAGAGAGAGAGAGAGAGAGAGAGAGAGAGAGAGAGAAGGAGAGGGCTTGATTTACGGCCGAGGTCTTGGCTGTTAGCAGAAAAGCTATGAGTGTGTGAATGTCTGTGAGAGAGAGAGAGAGAGAGCAGCTGTTGCTTGCACAATGTTTTTGTGTGTGTGTTTGTGAGGGAGAGAGAATGTGTTTATCGTTTAATCATTGTGATCTGAATTGTACACATAATTGTTTGTTGGTGGTTAAATGTTTGTGTTTTATTTCCATGGAGCTCGAGTTCCAGGCATATTTTGATTTTATTTTGCACTGGAAGAATTTCAGATTTTTTTTTGGAGAGAGACTTTTTCAAGAAACCGTTAGTGATTCGAGCTTTTTGAAGGTGCAGTGTTAGATTGTTTTAGGCTGAATGAATGAGAATAGATCGCTGCAATTGAGGACGTTTAGGAAATGTTAGATTGGTAAGGGACAATTGTACGTTATAAAGTTGGAAATTGATTATACTATTGACAAAGCACAACGGACTTGAATGGTATGAGGAATTGATTTATGAGAGCAAAGATAATACATTAATTGCACTGAAATATATCGTAGCATGGATAAAGGGACTGCAGTTGAGATACTGAGTAAGAAATTTCAAGTGGTAAGAAATGATATTTACAAGTTTCTGAGAAATGGGAAAAAAGAACGAATGATTTCTTGACTAAAGTGACAAAATAAGGTACCTTTGATGTACATTCGTGCAATGAGATAGAATGATTAATTAAGAACTATAAGCCTAAAGATAAATCTAAAAATAGAAACCAAAAAGGGATCAGGAGATGGAAATACTGAAATCTTACAGAAAAGAGGGTGACGAACTGAAAGTAGCTTACCAGGCACCTGTGCAAAAGAACAAGCTGGGCAGTAACGGGAAACAGAAAAGCAGGAAACAATAACCCCCACCCCCTCTATACCCAGATATGGAGGAGTTGAATAGTCTTCCTCCCTACTCGAATGAAGAGACATTGAAGCAGTACCCAGTAATAAATGGAGCAGTTGAAACAGAGGGGCAGGCAGGAGAAAATAGAAGTTATTACGACTA
Organism: Chiloscyllium plagiosum; assembly: GCF_037043375.1. NCBI lineage: Eukaryota > Metazoa > Chordata > Chondrichthyes > Orectolobiformes > Hemiscylliidae > Chiloscyllium > Chiloscyllium plagiosum. The sequence continues at coordinate 46,000,833 of NW_028270182.1, read as the reverse complement.
GAGCAAGAAAAGGTGAAACATTATAACAGCGTGCTGAGTGGGTTAGGGAACAAAAAGCAATTGAGGAATACTCATTGCGATACGAAATAAGGGCTGAAGAGACAAGCAGTGAAAGTGACGCAGAGCAAGCAGAAAGTGATGATGAGAGACAAGGAAAGAAAAAGGCCCCAGTACCTAAAAAATGGGAGGAATTAGAAATAGCATCGGACTCAGAGCCCGAGGTGGAATTGTTGAGAAGTAGTGTCGGTAAAGGGAAAAAGGGTTAACAGGGAAGGACGCTACCGCTCCTTATATAAGAGAGGAGAAACTCACAATACATTACTTGGGGAACTCAGGATCTGGAAAGGCTGAAGAGTGCTCTGCACAGTTTACATGAGGGAGCGGGAAAGTGGATCAGGGCTTTAGAAGATGAAAGCACGGGGCAATTCCTGGGTATAGGAGACTTGAAGGCACTGCTGGTTAGGTTTGTAGTGCTCAGGAAGTTAAAGGAAATAATGGTCCGAGTCTGCTTGAAAAATGCGGCAGACAATCCAATGACTGATGGGGACGGATTTGATCGAGTGAGACAGAATGCATGGCAGGCCTTAAGAGATTGTTATCCACCCAAAATGGACACCGAGCCTCTGAGAGAGGATCCACTGGGAGAAAGAGAAAACCAGACTGCCTACGTAGAGAAATAGTTAAAGAAGTGGAGGCTGGAAACAGAACATGACGTAGAGACAAATCAGTTGCTGAACACAATGTTCTGAACTTCCGTCATTGAGGCAAAGCCCTCCCTAGTGAGCTTAAGCATATGTTGCTGGAAAAGCGCAGCAGGCCAGGCAGCATCCAAGGAGAAGGAGAATCGACGTTTCGGGCATAAGCCCTCCTGAAGAATGGCTTATGCCCGAAACGTCGATTCTCCTTCTCCTTGGATGCTGCCTGACCTGCTGCGCTTTTCCAGCAACACATTTTTAAGCTCTGATCTACAGCATCTGCAGTCTTCACTTCCTCCCTAGTGAGGTAAAGGTTGGAGGAGGTGGTGGGTCTGACATCATCAATGAGCCATCAGGGATTTTAAGATCATGTAGATCATGCAGTTGAAACGTTTCGAAAAGACAAAGAGAAACTGTCTGAACAGCAGAAGGAGGCGCAGAGGAAGCTCAAAGACGTTAAAAAGGATGAAAACGGTAAGGCTATAAAGGCGTTGCTCGTAAGAACAGACACAGTAATCAACACTGGCATGAAGCAAGTGCCGGCGTAAGGGGAGGTCCCATCAGGTCGCCAGACGGGGTGACTTATCCAGGGAGGGTAGATTTTAACAACAGCCTGAACAGAACTGGAGTCCTCAAGGACAGGGACGTCGGAAGTGGGACTAAGATACATGATAAATTGCTGTGGTTCTGTTCGCCGAACTGGAAGTTTTTGTTGCAAACGTTTCGTCCCCTGTCTAGGTGACATCCTCAGTGCTTGGGAGCCTCCTGTGAAGCGCTTCTGGCTTGTTTCCTCCGGCATTTATAGTGGCCTGTCCCTGCCGCTTCCGGTTGTCAGTTTCAGCTGTCCGCTGTAGTGGCCGGTATATTGGGTCCAGGTCTATGTGTTTGTTGATGGAGTTTGTGGATGAGTGCCATGCTTCTAGGAATTCCCTGGCTGTTCTTTGTTTCGCTTGCCCTATAATGGTAGTGTTGCGCCAGTCAAATTCATGTTGCTTGTCGTCTGCGTGTGTGGCTACGAGGGATAGCTGGTCGTGTCGTTTAGTGGCTAGTTGATGTTCGTGGATGCGGATCGTTAGCTGTCTTCCTGTTTGTCCTATATAATGTTTTGTGCAGTCCTTGCATGGGATTTTGTACACTACGTTAGTTTTGCTCATGCTGGGTATCGAGCAAAACTAACGTGGTGTACAAAATCCCATGCAAGGACTGCACAAAACACTATATAGGACAAACAGGAAGACAGCTAACGATCCGCATCCACGAACATCAACTAGCCACGAAACGACACGACCAGCTATCCCTAGTAGCCACACACGCAGACGACAAGCAACATGAATTTGACTAGGACAACACTACCATTATAGGGCAAGCGAAACAAAGAACAGCCAGGGAATTCCTAGAAGCTTGGCACTCATCCACAAACTCCAGCAACAAACACATCGACCTGGACCCAATATACCGGCCACTACAGTGGACAGCTGAAACTGACAACCAGAAGCGGCGGGGACAGGCCACTAAAAATGCCGGAGGAAACACCACAGAAGCGCTTCACAGGAGGCTCCCAAGCACTGAGGATGTCACCTAGACAGGGGACCAAACGTTTGCAACAGAAACTTCCAGCACAGCGAACAGAACCACAGCAACGAGCACCCGAGTGACACATCTTCTCACAAACATTGAATACATGATAAATAATTAGGTCCAAGGGAGGCCAGAAATAATATGCTAGGGATGCCATCAACCAGGCCACATCAGGAGGAATTGCTATTATTGGACCGGGCCCTCTCTGCCTTACAGCAGGGATGGACGACGGGAATACCCAGTGGCCACTTCCCAGACACCTACAGGCCCAGCAGGACCTGTTAACCTGTATGGGATGTATTAGGGATGCCCTGAGAACCTGGGTGGTGAGGGGCACTACCCTGTAGTAGCATGAGAGGCTAATCAAGAACCAGTAATACCAAGTTAATTTAGAAGGGCGACAAACACTGCTGATGGTAGATACTGGAGCTACGTGCACTTGTGTACAGCTGCGGTATGCCTCTCACCATCCCATATCAAGTAAATTTGTTAAAACCGAAGGGTTCTCACGGAAATCACGGATAACGCGACTTACAGCTCCGGTAGATTAGAAATGGAAGGTAGGGAGATAGTTGTGCCAATATTAGTGCCTAATGGGACGCTAATTAGCTTGTTAGGTAGGGATGCTTTAATTCAGTTAGAGGTAAGATTGGAGTGCACACAGCTGGGCTTGGTCATAGAAAAGGCCAATTCGCAATCAGTGATGCAAGAAGTTCAAGCTGTTAATGTTTATTGGAAACGGGATGTAGGAAGTAATATTCAAGACATTTGGGGGATGTGGGAAGCAGGAGTGTTGACAATGTTGACTAAAGGAAGACCACCTAAGTCTGATATGCACTGTACAATGAAATTTGATGAGTCTCAGGTTGAAGTGTTAAAGAAGCAGTGGCAGCAGGATGTAACTGCTGCACAACATTTGAGAAGCGAAGCAATAGTATTCGAGGAGCAGGGAGTGATCCTGCAAATAGAGAGAAATGTGTTCCTGAAAATGTTGTATAGAATACCAGGCGCCGCATTACATGTACACTTACTGGTAAATAAGGGACATCAATCTGAAGATTTAAGCCCTATGGCCAGGCATGTAGAAACAGTGAGGGAATGGTATATGTTCCCGACAGGGTTTTGGGAATCTGGAGATGGCAGCGTTATTAAAATCCTAGCACGCTGCAACTTGACAGGAAATCCGAAGGAAGTCAAAGAAACGCCCCAGTGGAGCATGCCGGTGACAGTGGAGGAAGGTGATAAATATGGCAATGAGCAATTGAATGCATTACTAGCCACTTTGTGGTCATAGCATGGTACAGATGTGGGCAGATTGAAATCAGCTAGCCCAGTGGAAATAAGATTGAAACCAAGAGCTGGGAGAGTAATGAATGACGAATGAAGTTATCCTAAGGTTTGGTATACCATCGAGAATTACTTCAGACAATGGGTTTGACTTCATTCAGAAAGTGGATAAGTTGGTGTTGCATTCTTTGAGAATCAAACAGAGGTTTGGGTTCGTGCATCATCCCCAGTCACAGGGTATGGTGGAGTGGATTAATGGGACATTGAAAATTAAACAAGATCTGCTCAAGCACCAACATTAATTTGGTTGATGCGCTGCCGCTGGTGCTAGTGAGTTATTGCATGCAAACTAATTGCATGACCAATCTAACACCGCATGAGATGCTCACAGGTAGACCAGTGCCAGTGCCCAGGTGGAGAGGCCCATACAAATGGCCTAGCTTGGAGTGGTTAAGCGTAGAACTTAAGCAATATATGCAGCAGCTAACTGTGATGCATGAGACTATCCACCTGCAGGAAACATAAAGGGAACCGACACCTGCCAACGAGTAAGCACGTATTAAACCCGGGGATTGGGTGTACGTGCCGGACTTTCAAAGGCACTGGAATGAGCTGACGAGAGACGGACCTCTCATAGTGACTAAGGCATCACCTAGCGCCATCCAAGTGGAAGGACGACATATATGGTACCACCTTAATCATTGTACTAAAGCTCTTCCACAAGCATAAACTAACTCTAACACTGAGGGAAGTAGAGCTGTGGCCGACGAACTTGGATTCGGGCAGGGCACACAGGAGGCTAGTACCCCTCAGCAGGGTTCCAAACAAGGTACAGGTGAATTTCTTGGTGACCGTGATCATTCTAGAAATTATTGTAATGGAGATGTGGAGCATAGTTCCCCTGGCAGCGGGAATGGGAACGACATGGTGGATGCCCCTGATACCCCCCTCTCTGATGCCAGGCCTACATACTCAGAATTGGAGACCTGAACTAGTAATGGTAGGGTCATTCAGGCTGGGAGATAAAGGCGTATAAGTACAGCCCTTGCTTCCCGAACATGGGAACATGCCCGTGACAATCACTGGTATCAAGGGACAAATTATACGGCTGTAATGGTGGCTAGACAGGACTGTTTCTGGTGTACTAAGACAATCCCCTCATACTATGTTGTCCCTTTGCCTTATAACTCGATCAACTGTACTCAATGGTGTTTGCAGCACTTTAGCCGACCTCTTAATCCGGATGATTCATCAACTTACAGGCAATTCATTTGTCCGTTTTGGTACCTCTTACTTCAGGCCTCTATATTATATCAGCCGGATGATCTGGGCAGGCAGCAACTCCTATGGTGGTGTGGGCTATAGTACTCCGTGGTCCACTAGTACGACTAATTACACGTTCCCTGTGGATGCTTTCAGGATACGGGAAGGGTTGATTTTTAATGCTTTAAGCGAAATAGTTCCACACCAGCAGGCTCTTTTAAGGGTCTTTGCGGGAATACGATTGAACTAGAAGAGGACAGCACATTTGGGGCTGTTTTAAATTCTCAACAGACCCACTGGCAGATACATCGTGGCTGCGTGATAAGAAAGGAGGGTTGCACCCGACGCTGCCCCGTTGACTGGAGTGGCAGCTGTGCCCGTGTAATACTCCGACACGAGGTAGTTTTATCGCCACACACGCAGCTTGATGCGATGTCACAGTCAACCTTGCGCCGAACTAAGCGACGGTATGTCCCTGATCGACGATTCGGATTGATAGCGTAGGACCGCCAAGAGGCATTCCTAATCAGTATAAGGCACGCAATGAGATTACCGCCGGCTGGGGAGCTCTCATCCTGCTGTAGGGGTTAGCAAGAATGCTGAATGGATTAATTACATTTAGTACAACCAGCAGACATTCATCAATTATACTGACGATGCCCTTGTGGCCTTGGGAGAACAATTGGATGCTACTACTAAAGTGACAAGGCAAAACAAACAGGCCTTAGACTGGATATTGGCAGATAAAGGCGAGGTTTGTGCGACGTTTGGGGAACATTGCTGTACCTTTATACCTATCAACACTAGCCCTGGGGAATGTTTTACGAAAGCAATGGAAAAACTAAAGAATCTAAGATGGGAGGTAAAAGACAATGCTGGTTTGGTCATCAGGCTTTTGATTGGCTGATTAGTATATTGGGGAGAATGGTTTGTTAAGATTGGTCTTATTATGTGTGCGGTTTTGCTTGTTGTTGGCTTCGTCTTTGTTATGCTTTACCTTATATTAAATCCTTTTTAGTTCATGTCACTACATGGCAACTTGTAGTCATTTGAGCTACTCCAGGAAGTGAGTACTCCTCGGATGGAACAACACTACTCTATTATTATGATGTGACAACCGCCACGGTGCAAGGAATATGTCCACATGGGGACATCGATGAAGAACATGTGGTCCCTAGATTGTGAGGGATCTTGGGTCTTTTTTCCTGTTGTGGTTATTGGAGGACAGGTTGTTTTGCCCAAGGGACCCTACGAATGGAGGAAGAACCCTTTAAGTCGCAGACTCCAAAAATTATTTAGTCCGTGTTGGGACCTACATTGTTTGTATTACGCAAAAGAGAGGCTGAGACTATTGTCTTCTTTTTCTAGGTGAGATCAGTAGGTTTCAAATGGGGGAATATGGAAAATAAAGAACATGAAAGCAAGGGAAGAGTTAAAGCATGAAGACCACTGGCAATCTGTGGTCTGTGGAAGGCAAGATGGGATAAGAATAGTGGAATGTTCTTACACCAATTAGCAGAGCAAGGTTAAGTCTGAATAAAGATGGTTTCTCTGTTAAGTGTTATTATGACAGGATTGTGACAATAAATATTTGGGATATGGCGTTAAAATATCTAATTAATACTTAGTGGAGTCAGATTGAGACAGGAGACTATTGTAATAGTTGGAATAGTTAAACATCTCTCATGACAGGTTTGTCTGGAATTGAAGATCACTGTAGCAGAGATAGCAGTAAATATCGAAGGTGACATTAGAATAACATTAAATAGAACGTACAACTAAGGAGATAATGGGAACTAACATCATTGGTTTATTGTGTAGCTGGAGTGAGGTACTTTGATTAATATAGTTGGATATGCTGATAAGCTAACAGAAACATGATAAAAATATAAAAGTCCACAGACTCTGAGGTTCGGGGGCATTCGAGAATCTGCTTTCTCAGTGTCATGGTTTTTCTTTGCAAACAAAAGACCTACTTCTTGAAGAAGTCTCAGCGTCTCCTGGCGATCCTGTATATTTTCTCCACAACACCATACACATGCAGCTGCATCCTCAGACCCCTACTGCACTTCCTGTACACCACACCCACAACTGTGTCCTCAGCCGCCCACTGTACTCCCTGCATGCCAACGGCTGTGCCCTCAGCCCCCTACTGTGCTCCATGTACACCAATGTCTGTGTCCTCAGTCGGCTACTGTCGTCCCTGGAGTGCACGGCTGTGTCATCAGGCCCTACTGAACTCCCTATACACACATGGCTGCTTTCCCAGACCTCTACTTTACTCCCTGTACACCCATGACTATGCCGTCAGCACCCTACTGTAATGCCTGTACATCTTTGGCTGTGTACTCAACCCTGTACTGCACTCCCCATGCACCCATGCCTGTGCTCTCAGCCTCCTACTGTACTTCCTGAACACTCACCGCTCTGCCATCAGCTCCCGAATGTACTCCATTTACGCCCATGGAAATGCCCACAGCTACCTGCTGTACACCATGAACAGCCATGGCTGTGCACTCAGCACTCCACTGTACTCCCAGCACAACCACGGCTGTGGCCTCAGCCCCCTATGATACTCCAAGCACACCCACAGCTGTGTCCTTAGCTTCCGACTGTACTCTCCGAACACCCACGTTTCTGCCCTCTACCCCCGACTGTACTCTATTTACACCTATGGCAGTGCCATCAGCCCCCCACTTTAAGCCGCCTACATCAACGGCTGTGCCCTCAACCCTCTACTCTACTCCCTGCATTCTCAACGCTGTACCCTCAGCCCACTATTGTACTCCGAGTACACCCATGGCTGCGTCCTCAGTACCCTAGTGTACTCACCCCACACCAACGTCTGTGCCTTCAGCCCCTACTGTACACCAGCACACACATGGCAAGGCCCTCATTTCCCTGCTGTACTCACTGTACACACACGGCTGTGCCCTCAACCCCGTATTGGAGCCCCTGAACACCCAGGACTGTGCCCTCAGCACGCTACTCTTCTCCCTGCACGCACACGGCTGTGCCCTCGGCACCCTACTGTTCTCCCTATACACCCACGGCTGTGCCCTCCCCCCTATTTTACTCCGTTCACACCCATGGCTGTGACATCAGTCCCCTCCTGTACTCCCTGCACACCCACGGCTATGCACCCATCCCTGTATAACCACGGTTGTGCCCTCAGACCCTACTCTACTCCTGCAACACCCACGGTTTTGCTATCAGCCCCCTACAGTATTAATTGAATACCCACTCTGTTCACTCAACTACATACTGTGCTCCCGGTGCACACACGGACGTGCCCTCAGCTCCCTACTATATTCATTGAATACGCACGGATTTTCTCTCAGCCCCCTACGCTACTTCGTGTAAACCCACCATTGTGCCCTACTCACACGGCTGTATCCTCAGCCCCATAATGTATTCTATGCGCACACACGGCTGTCCCCACAGCCCCCTACTGTACACACTGTAAATCCATGGCTGCATATTCAGCCCCCTACTGTGCTCCCTGTACACCCAAGGCTGCATCCTCAGTGCCCTACTGTACTCCCCACACAGCGACGTCTGTGTCCTCAGCCCACGAATGCACTCCCCGCATACCTATGCCTGTGTCCTCGGTCCAGTTTGAAATAACAGCACACCCGCAGCTGAGCCCTCCTGTACTCACTGTACATGCACAGCCGTATCCTCAGGCATCTAGTGTACTCCCTGTACACCCACTGCTGTGTCCTCAGTCCCGTACAGTACTCCCTGTACACATAGAGCTGTCTCTTCAGCCCGGTAATGTACTCCAGGTCCACCAATGGGTGTGCCCTCAGAAATCTTCTGTACACCCTGTACACCTGCGGCTGTGCCCTCAGCCCCATACTGCACGTCCTTAACACCCATGACTCCATTCTCAGAGCCTAACTGTACACCCTCTGCACCCAAGCCTGGTTCTTCAATCCCCTACTGTCCTCCCCGAATACCTACAGCTGCGTCCTCAGACACCTACTGTACTCTCTGCATACACACGACTGTGTCCTCAGCCCCCTTCAGTACTCGCTGTCCACCCACAGCGGTGTCCTCAGAGAACTTCTGTACTCCCTATACAACCATGGCTGCATCCACAGACCCTAACTGTACACTCTCTACAACCACAGCTGCTTCTTCGTCCCCCATTATACTCCCTGAATACCCATAGCTGTATCCTCAGTCCCCTACTTTACTCCCTATACAATCATGGCTGTGCCCTCTGCCCCCAATTTACTCCCTGTATACCCACAGCTGTGTGCTCAGTCCCCTTCTAGACGCCCTGCACAGCCATAGCTGTGCCCTCATCACATTATTGTACTCTTCGCAAACCCACATCTGTGTTCTCAGCCCTCTATTCTACTCCACACATCCACATCTGCGTCCTCAGCACCCTACTGTATCCCCTGTACATCGTTGGGTGTGTCATTTTACAGTACTCACTGTACACCCACGGCTGTGTCATCAGACCCCTATTATACTCACTGTACACACAGAGATGTGTCCTCACCTCTCGACTGTGCTCCGTGTATACCCATACCCATGGCAATGCTCTCAGCACCTACTGTACTCTCCATACACCCACGGCTGTGCATTCAGCCCACGACTGTACACCCTGTGCACCCATGGCTCTTCCGTCAAACCCCTACAGTACTTCCAGTACACCCATGGCTGTGTTTTTAGCTCCCTACTGTGCCCACTGTGCACCCATGACTGATCCCTCAGCCCATTTCTGTACCCTCTGTAGACCCACGGCTCTGTCCTCAGCCCCATATTGTACCCTCTGTACACACATGGCTGTGCCCTCAATCCCCTACTGCGCTCCCCCTGCATCCACAGCAGTGTACTCAGCACCCTGCTGAACTCCCCATACACCCATAGCTGAGCCCGCAAATCCTACTGCACTACCTGAACAATCATGGCTGTGCCCTCAACCCCTACGGTACTCCCTGTATACCCACGGCGGTGCCCTCACACCCTTACTATACTACCTTTACACCCATGGCTGTGTAGCTCCTAGTGTACTCCACATATACCCACGGCTATCCACTTGGCTCCCTACAGTACTCCCTGTACACCCAGTGCTGTTTCCTTCGCCCCCTACTGTAAACCCTGTACATCCAAGGCTGTGTCCTTCGCTCTCTAGTCTACTCCTGTACACCTACAGCTTTTTCCTGAGCCCCCTCCTTTGCTCTCTGTATACACACGACCGTCCCCTCACATCACTAAAGTACCTCTGTACACCCACAGCTGTGTCGTCAGCTCCCAATAAACCCATGACTGCATCCTCACACCCCAACTGTACACCCTCTAAAACCCATGCCTGCTTCTTTGGCACTCTGCTGTACTTCCCATATACCCACTGCTCTGTCATCAGCCCCCTACTTTACTCCCTGTACAGACACGGCTGTGTTCTCAATCGCATACTGTACATCTTGAACACCCACGCCTGCGTCCTCGGCCCGCTACTGTACTTCACATATATCCACGGCTGTGTCCTCGGCCCCCTTCTGTACTCCCTGTGCAACCACAGCTCTGCACTCAGCCCCTTTCCGTACTCCCGGTACACCCACCGTTGTATCCTCAGCATCTAAGTATACTCCCTGTACACCCACGGCTGTCCAATCTGCACCCTACTGTACTCCCTGTACACCCAGTGCTGTGTCCACAGCCCCCTTCTGTACCCCTTATACACCCACGGCTGAGTCCTCAGCTCCCTGGTGTACTCCCCAAACACTTACAGCTATGTCCTCAGCACCGTCCTGTACTCCCCATACACACATGCCAGTGCGCTCACATCCCTACTGCACACGCTGTACACACACGTGTGTGACGGCAGCTCCCTCCTGTTCTCCCTGCATACCCACATCTCGGTTGTCAGCCCCCTAACATACTTCCTGTACACCCATGTCTGTTCCTTCAGCCCATTTCTGTACCCTCTGTACACCTCCAGCTGTTTCCTGACCTCCCTACTGTAGTCCCCCGACATCCACGGGAGTGCCACAGACCCGTGCTGTCCTCGACTTTCCAAGGCTGAGAGACTTGTGTCTGTTCGCATTGGAAAGAAGAAGGCTAAGAGGGGATTTAATACAGACACCCACTCTCGGATGGTTTGTTGCCTCCCGTGTGCCAGGGTCCGAGACGTCTCGGACAGTGTCTTCAGAATCCTTAAGGGGGAGGGTGTGCAGCCAGAAGTCGTGGTGCACGTTGGCAACAACGACATAGGTAGGAAGAGGGGTAGGGAGGTCATTCAAGAGCTCAGGGAGTTAAGCTGGAAGCTAAAAGCTAGGACAGACAGAGTCGTCATCTCTGGGTTGTTGCCGGTGCCACGTGACAGTGAGGCAAGGAAGAGGGAGAGAGTGCAGTTGAACACGTGGCTGCAAGGATGGTGTAGGAGGGAGGGCTTCAGGTATTTGGACAATTGGACTGCATTCTGGGGAAGGTGGGACCTGGACAAGCAGGACGGGTTGCACCTGAACAAGAAGGGCACCAATATCCTGGGGGGGGGGAGGTTTGCTAGCGCTCTTCGGGGGGTTTAAACTAATTTGGCAGGGGGATGGGATCCGGACCTGTAGTCCAGCAAGTAGGCTAGCTGTTTGTCAGGTTGTCCAAGAATGTAGGGAGGCTGTGAAGAAGGTAGGACTGACAGGGAATACTTGCGGACACAGAGATGGGTTCAAGTGCATATACTTCAACACAAGGAGTATCAGAAATAAGGTGGGTGAACTGAAGGCGTGGATCGGTACCTGGGGCTACGATGTTGTGGCCATCACGGAAACGTGGATAGAAGAGGGACAGGAATGGTTGTTGGAGGTTCCTGGTTACAGATGTTTCAGTAAGATGAGGGAGGGTGGTAAAAACGGAGGGGGGTGGCGTTGCTAATTAGAAATGGTATAACGGCTGCAGAAAGGCAGTTCGAGGGTGATCTGCCTTTGGAGGTAGTATGGGCTGAAGCCAGAAATAGGAAAGGTGCAGTCACCTTGTTGGGCGTTTACTATAGGCCCCCCAATAGCAGCAGAGATGAGGAAAAACAGATTGGGAAACAGATTTTGGAAAGGTGCAAAAGCCACAGGGTAGTAGTCATGGGCGATATCAACTTCCCAAATATTGATTAGAAGCTCTTTAGATCAAGTAGATTGGATGGGGCGGTGTTTGCGCAGTGTGTCCAGGAAGCTTTTCTAATTCAGTATGTAGATTGTCCGACCAGAGGGGAGGCCATATTGGATTTGGTACTCGGTAATGAACCGGGACAAGTGATGGGCTTGTTAGTGGGTGAACATTTTGGTGATGGTGACCACAATTCTGTGACTTTCACCTTGGTTATGGAGAGAGATAGGTGCGTGCAACAGGGTAGGTTTTACAATTGGGGGAAGGGTAATTACGATGCTGTAAGACAGGATCTGAGGAGCATAAGTTGGGAGCAGAGGCTGTCAGGGAAGGATGTCGTGGAAATGTGGAACATTTTCAAGGAACAGATACGACGTGTCCTTGATATGTATGTACCTGTCAGGCAGGAAAGAAATGGTCGTGTGAGGGAACCATGGTTGACGAGGGAGGTTGAATGTCTTGTAAAGAGGAAGAAGGAGTCTTACATAAGGTTGAGGAAACAACGTTCAGAGGGATACAGGATAGCCAGAAGGGACCTGAAGAAAGGGATTAGGAGAGCTAAGATAGGGCATGAAAAATCTTTGGCGGATAGGATCAACGATAGCCCCAAGGCATTTTATGCATATGTGAGAAAAATGAGAATGACGAGAACGAGGACAGTAGTGGGAGACTGTGTATGGAGTCGGAAGAGATAGGATAGGTCTTGAATGAGTACTTTTCTTCAGTATTTACGAACGAGAGGGACCGTATTGTTGAACAGGAGAGTGTGAAATGGACTGGTAAGCTAAAGGAAATACTTGTTAGGAAGGAAGATGTGTTGGACATTTTGAATAATTTGAGGATAGACAAGTCTCCCGGGCCTGACTGGATATATCCTAGGATGATGTGGGAAGCAAGAGAGGAAATTGCAGTACCGTTGGCAATGATATTTTCGTGATGGAAATGTGTTGCTGGAGAAGCGCAGCAGGTCAGGCAGCATCTAGGGAACAGGAGAATCGACGTTTCGGGCATTAGCCCTTCTTCAGGAATGAAGAAAGGCCGTCATTCCTGAAGAAGGGCTAATGCCCGAAACGTCGATTCTCCTGTTCCCTAGATGCTGCCTGACCTGCTGCGCTTCTCCAGCAACACATTTCCATCTCTGATCTCCAGCATCTGCAGACCTCATTTTCTCTTCAATGATATTTTCGTCTTCACTGTCAACGGGAGTGGTACCAGGGGACTGGAGAGTGGCGAATGTTGTGCCACTGTTCAAAAAAGTGAATAGGGATAACCCCGGGAATTACAGGTCAGTTAGACTTACTTCGGTGGTAGGCAAAGTAATGGAAAGGGTACTGAGGATAAGATTTATGAGTATCTGGAAAGACACTGCTTCATTAGGGACAGCCAGCACGGATTTGTGAAGGGTAGGTCTTGCCTTACAAGTCTTATTGAATTCTTTGAGGAGGTGACCAACATGTGGATGAGGGTAGAGCAGTGGATGTAGTATACATGGATTTTAGTAAGGCATTTGATAAGGTTCTCCATGGTAGGCTTATGCGGAAAATCAGAGGCATGGGATCGAGGGAAATTTGGACAATTGGATAGAAAACTGGCTAACCAGACGAAGTCAGAGAGTGGTGGTAGATGGTAAATATTCAGCCTGGAGCCCAGTTACAAGTGGAGTTCCGCAGGGATCAGTTCTGGGTCCTCTGCTATTTGTAATTTTTATTAATGACTTGGATGAGGGAGTCCAAGGGTGGGTCAGTAAATTTGCAGATGATACGAAGATTGGTAGAGTTGTGGATAGTGAGGAGGGCTGATGTCGTTTGCAAAGGGACTTAGATATGATGCAGAGCTGGGCTGAGGAGTGGCAGATAGAGTTCAACCCTGCCAAGTGTGAGTTTGTCCATTTTGGAAAGACAAATAACAATGCGGAATACAGGGTTAACGGTAGGGTTCTTAGTGAGGTGGAGGAACAGAGGGATCTTGGGGTCTATGTTCATAGCTCTTTGAAAGTTGCCACTCAGGCTTGTAAGAAGGCCTATGGTGTATTAGCGTTCATTTGCAGAGGGATTGAATTCAAGAGTCGTGAAGTGATGTTGCAACTGTACAGGACTTTGGTTAGGCCACATTTGGAGTACTGTGTGCAGTTCTGGTCGCCTCACTTTAGGAAAGATGTGGAAGCTTTGGAGAGAGTGCAGAGAAGATTTACCAGGATGTTGCCTGGAATGGAGAATAGGTCGTACGAGGATAGGTTGAGAATGCTAGGTCTTTTCTCGTTGGAGCGGCGAAGGATGAGGGGTAACTTGATAGAGGTTTATAAGATGATCAGAGGAATAGATAGAGTAGACAACCAGAAACTTTTTCCCCGGGTACAACAGAGTGTTACAAGGGGACATAAATTTAAGGTGAAGGGTGGAAGGTATAGGGGAGATGTCAGGGGTGGGTTCTTTACCCAGAGAGTGGTGGGGGCATGGAATGCGCTGCCTGTGGGAGTGGTAGAGTCAGAATCTTTGGTGACCTTTAAGCGGCAATTGGATGGGTATATGGATGGGTGCTTAAGCAAAGACAAATGTTCGGCACAACATCGTGGGCCGAAGGGCCTGTTCTGTGCTGTATTGTTCTATGTTTTATGTTCTATGAATAGAGTATTAGATAGTGTCGACAGTGAAGCAATTTTCCTAGGATGTTGACGTCAGCTTGTACGAGAGGGCATAACTACAAATTGAGGGGTGATAGATTTAAGGCAGATGTCAGAGACAGATTCTTTACGCAGAGAGTGGTAAGGGTGTGGAATGCCCTACCTGCTAATGTAGTAAACTCAGCCAAATTAGGGAGATTTAAACAATCCTTAGATAAACACATGGATGATTTTGGGATAGCGTAGGGGGTGAGCTGAGAATAGTTCACAGGTCAGCGCAACATCGAAGGCAGAAGGGCTTGTTCTGCGCTGTATTCTTCTGTGTTCTAAATTCATGATGATCAACAGCAGCACAGAAGTCAGCAGCTCCCATCGCCCCAGTTGGGAAGCAAAACGGGAAGGGATGGCCAGAGGAAGTGGGAGTAACTTGGGAGTTGGTGTGACTTATGGTGGGAGCTGCAGACGAACGAAGTTTAGGGAGGTCATCAGTGGAAGAGTATGTAGCAGCAGAAGGGGTAGTGCAAGGGATGTATGAGCATAAGGTAAGAGTAGAAAGGAGGAAGAAGAATAGCAGATGAAGTTTTAGTGACAGGCAAAAGCTTGTTTTTGGGGAAGTCTGATTAGGAGAGAAAACATCACTGTTCTGGAAAATCGAGATCTGGTTTCCATTCAAAATTAAGAAAAGTGTCCTTGTACTTTATTTTCTCTCAGTTATTTCTTGTTCAAATTGCACATATACTCTATATTTCAGTATCTCCATCGGCGCAGATTATTTTTTTCTCCCCTCGTGTGGTGACTGAACACTTTTGAATTTTTATTTGCAGTATGTATTTGCTTCCAATTCAAGGTAGAATATGAGACTGTGATTTGATCTCCTGCAGTTTGCCCATGATGTGGAATTTAATTGAATATTTATCCTCATCACACTCGCTGATTTAAACAAACAATGAATGAGTCCGTGTCCATCCTGACGATGAATAATTTCTTCAGCTCTGGCTATTGCAGGGAATGTTATAATGAACAGTGTCGTGCAAAATGCTAATGTTGCAGTGTCAGGTGCCAAACCCTACTTCATCCTAAATTATTTACAAGCTTCATGAATGAAGCCTGCAGACTGGCAGAGTGTAAAAGGTGAATTTAACTCTGTGTCAAAAATGCTATTCGTGGCTCCCTCATAAAACATGTTAACTTCATCACACTGCAAATTCACCAAAATAGGAAAAGCAAGAGACAAGAATTCACAAATCTTCCTCTGAATAACACCTATAGGACGGGATGGTTTGTTTGTGATATTCGTAAATGACGATGGTGAGAATGTGGAATGTGGGGGAGCAGTTGAATGAACAATAATGTTGTGGATGACACAAAAATGAGGTGGGTGTTTCACAGTCAGGAAGAAAGTGTTAGCTTACAGTACGATGTAAACAGATTATTCAAATAGCCAGAACAATGACCGATGAAATTTAATACTGTTAAACGTGGGATGATGCATGTCAGCAGTAACAAGACAAGTGAAGAAACAAACTATGAATGGAGAGGGCTAAATGTGCTCGCTTTTTTCTTTGCAGTAGGGATGGTTGAGGAGGGAACCTGTAACAGGTGTACAAGTGTAGAAGGGTTATGGAAAGGATAAACAGACAGCAGCTGTTTCTCTTACTCGATGGGTCAAAAACAAAGGGTCACACTTTTAAAGTAAAAGGTAGGGGATTGAGAGGGGAAATGTGGAATGTGTTTCGAACTGAAAGGGTGTTTTGAATCTGAAATGCATTGCCTGGGAGGGTGTTTGAGACAGGTAACCTCACAAACGTGTCATAAGCCTTTGGATGTGCACTTGTTGGCGCAGATATGATAGGCGTTTTATTCGTTGCATGATTCTGTGCGGTGGAATCCATAAACATGAGCAATAAGCAATGGCATTCGCTAGTTTGTGCCTTTGACTTGATTCAGTAAATTACTAAATTACAAACAAGCATCATCTCATGAAGCTTCTGCACCTACTCAACCTACGGCATCCCAGCCATCTCTGGGCACGTCCAGGATAATTCACATTCTCTGTGCAAGTATTGTCCAAAAACAGGGCGAACATTATTCCAGCTGTTTGCCACCATTATTCTAGCTACAACAATATCATGCACACGGCTTTTCCTCAATATAATACAGACTTCTATATATACGGCTGGTATTTCTCTGAAGCATAATAAATTCATTCCCAGGTATTCACTTTGACAAACAACTTTTCCTCTGTTTTGCTACCAGTTGTTTATCACAGAATTCCCCACCCCACTCTACCCAACCTCTTTCCCCTTTAATATATTCTTCTGCACTGGCTTCCTGATCTCACACACCTCACTCCCTCACATCCGGCACACTCTCATCCTTATTTGTTAATCCCTGGAAAACCTGCGCCACGTCTCGATTATTAATTCCAATCTCCAACTCACATTTTGGACTGATTTGATTCATTCTGTCAGCATGGTCATGAGACTGACCGTGCCTCATGTCCTATTCACCTCTGCCCTCTGCTCCGTTCTGATCTGCTGCTTTGGCTCTCACCCTCCTGGTGTATTAGTTTAAATTCTTTCGACTTTCACCAGCAAACCTCCCCAAAAGGATATTGGTGCTCTTCCATTTTAGATGCAACCTGTCTTTTTTGTACATGTCCCACCTGCTCTGGAAGAGATGCCAATGATCCAAAAATCTGAAACCCTCACCCCGAACTAGTTTTGTTTTCCAACAACATGTTAAGCTATACTGTCTTCCTAATTCTGACCTCCTTTCCACATGGCACGGGGATTAATTCAGCGATTACTAAGGATTGTTTGGTCTCTCTGTTACGCACACATTCACACACGCACAAACTGAAAGACACCACATTGCTATGCAGATGAATACCAATAACCTTATAAATAATAACAATGATAACTGGAATGAATGATTTAGTTAAAGGAAAGATGAGAGAAATTACGATTCTTCTGGATGTCAGTTTGCTCGCTGAGATAGAGAGTTCATTTTCGGACCTTTTATCACCATGTTCGGGAACATCATCAATGAGCCGGCTGTGAAGCACTGATGTTATGTCCCACTTTCTATTTAAGTGTTTAGGTTCTCTTGAGTAGGTGATGCAATTTCCTGTGTTGGTGATGTCATTATTTTTTTTTCTCAGAGAGTGGTAGATAGAGTCAAAATCGATGTGTTTGTTGATGAATTTCTGTTTGGAATACCATGCATCTCAGAATTCTCGTGCGTGTCTCTATTTGGCTTGTCCTCGGATGGATATGAAGACCCAGTCAAAGTGAGGTACTTCCTCGTCTGTGTGTAAGGATACTAGTGATAGCGAATCATGTCTTTTTGTGGCGAGTTGATGTCCATGTATACTGATGTGTGTTTTCCTCCATGTTTTTCCGATGTAGTGGCCATTACAGTTTTTGAAAGGCTTATTCTTTCTGGAGCAGAACCGACAAAGATGTGAACTTATTGCGGTGCTCAAAATTATGAAAGAATGTTGCAGAGTAAGACAAGATTACCCTTTTTCCGTTAGTTGGCTTCACAGCATCAATGCGTTCTAATTTCAAGATTGTCAGCAAAAGAGCCAGGAATGAGATAAGGAACGACTTCTTCGTTGAGAGAGTTGTTATGAATTGGAATGGACTATCTGGGTGAGTTGTGCATGAAAATTCAAAAGAGAACTGGATATGTATTTGGAAATTATAAATTTAACAGGCTTCAGAGATAGGGCAGGCAATTTGCAGGTGCTTGGGAGACATTACTGGAACTGGTGCAGCCACAGTGGCCAATGACCTGTTCCCGTACTTTAAAGTTTTGTACTCTATCATTTGTCTGATGTAAATAAAAGGCTGTATCTAATTATTTCCCAATTTAAATGATCGCAAATATCTGATTATTTTGTCTAGCATAGCATTTAAAATGCAATTATTTAAGTTCAGCTTTATTATTAGATTACTTTACAGTGTGGAAACAGGCCCTTCGGCCCAACAAGTCCACACCGACCCGCCGAAGCGTAACACACCCATACCCCTACGTTTACCCCTTACCTAACACTTTGGGCAATTTAGCATGGCCAATTCACCTGACCTGCACATCTTTGGACTGTGGGAGGAAACCGGAGCACCCGGAGGAAACCCACGCAGACACGGGGAGAACGTGCAAACTCCACACAGTCAGTCGCCTGAGGCGGGAATTGAACCCGAGTCTCTGGCGCTGCGAGGCAGCAGTGCTAACCACTGTGCCACCGTGCCGCCCATAGACTTCATAATTATGAAGTCTAATTATTGCTCAGAACACGAATTTTTTAAATGTATTTCAATTACTAAAACAAATATGTCATAACCTTTGCACAGTCTCTTGGAAAAGTTCTGATTTATCACTCACACGATAATATGTCCATCATTTATCTTTCACTGTCCACATTTCATATTAAATATCATTCTCTCTAAAAATTGAAAGTTTTCAAATTATTGTTCACTAAAATGTAACAACACAAATCGTTTATTTAGTTTAATATTCACAGTGCATGTTGAATCATAGCCAATTGTAAATTGCTGGCAAATAGCTGAAGCTCTTACAGTTCAGTGAGAAGTTAAACTAAATGATTATATATAGATGTATAAGAACGTTAATTCTATTTGATTACTCATTCGTTTGCTCACTTTGAACATGTAATCATTCAGAAGCGAACCACTTTCAAAATGTTGGAGTGACAATGCATTGTTTTGAATCCTGACATTGAATATGTAATTTTGATCGCCAAAATAGTTAGATACCATGTGATTTGTCTGATACAAAATAAAATGTGCGTTCTTTATTTTTGTGTTACATAATATTGACAGGAGTTTATATTTTAGTTCCATGAATATAGAATCAATCTAATTCTAGAGTCATAGAGATGTACAGCATGGAAACTGACCCTTCAGTCGAACCCGTCCATGCCGACCAGATATCCCAACCCAATCTCGTGTCACCTGCCAGCACCCGGCCCATATCCCTCCAAACCCTTCCTGTTCATATACCCATCCAAATGCCTCATAAATGTTGCAATTGTACCAGCCTCCACCATTTCCTCTGGCAGCTCATTCCATACACGTACCACCCTCTGCGTGAAAAGGATACCCCTTAGGTCTCTTTTATATCTTTCTCATCTCACCCTAAACCTATGCCCTCTAGTTCTGGACTCCCCAACACCAGGGAAAAGACTTTGCCTATTTTTCATATCCATGCCTCTCATAATTCTTTCCAGGGATTATAGTTCAGTTGAATAATATTAGTTCACATACTATTTTTGCCCAATTCACAAAACATAGCAAACATATGATTAATACATTAGTCACCCAACAGATTATACCTGAAGAAAACAGCAGCAATGGCAATCAAGAATCACATTAATAACTGACCTTGGTAGATTCTGTCTGGTGTAGGTCAACACACATATTATACTGGCATTCAGGTGAAGTAACAATTAACAACATAACTGGAGTTTTGGGGTAACACCCCTCCTCAGCTTCTTGATCTCACACACATCACTCCCTCACACATTCACCAGTTGATGAGAATACTCAAGTTGCGTGAAACACAAATAATAGAACACTGCAGCACAGTACAGGCCCTTCGTTCCTGGACGTCCTGCCGACCTTTTATACTACTCTAAGATCACACTAACCTACATACCCTTCATTGTACTATCATTCGTGTGCCTATCCAATATTCGCTTAAATAACCCTAACGCAGCTGACGGTATTACCGCTGCTGGCAGTGAATTCCAAGCACCCACCACTCTCGGTGTAAAGAACTGATATCTCCCCTAAACATTCCTTCAATCACTTTAAAATTATCACCCCCCCCCCCCCCCCACTTCATGGTAGCCACTCTATCTACGCCTCTCATAATCTTGTACACCTCTGTCAAGTCACCTACATTCTTCATTGCACCAAGGAGAAAAGCCCTCGCTCCCGCAACATTTCTTTGTAAGACATGCCCTCCAGGCCAGGCATCATCTTTGTAAATATCCTCTGCACCCTCTCAAAAGCCTCAACGTCCTTCCAGTGATGGGTCGAATAGAACTGAAGGCTCACCAGAGCTTTTTTGAGCTGCAGCATAACCTCGCGACTCTTAAATTCCATCCCGACTAATGAGAACATTATACTGCTTAACAGATTTATCAACTTGCGTGCAACTGTGAGGGTGCGATGACATAGACCACAATATCCCTCTGTTCCTCCACACTGCCAAGAACCCTGCCTTTCACCCTGTATTCTGCATTCAAGTTCAACCTTCCAAAATGAAACGCTTCGCGCTTATCCATGTTGACCTCCATCTGCCACTTATCAGCCCAGTACTGCATTCCGTCAATGATTCCATTACAACCTACAACAGCTCCCCACGTTATCCACTACTCCAACAACCTTTGTTACACAGTAAAACTTACTAAAGTTCCAGTTCACTTTATCATCCAAGTCACTTAGAAAAATCACAAGCAGCAGAAGTCCCAGAACTGATCCTCGCTGAAACACCACTGGTCACGGAACTCCAAGCTGAATACTTTCATAGAACATAGAACAATACAGCACAGAACAGGCCCTTCGGCCCACGATGTTGTGCCGAACTTCTAACCTAGATTAAGTACCCATCCATGTACCTATCCAAATGCCGCTTAAAGGTCGCCAATGATTCCGACTCTACTACTCCCACGGGCAGCGCATTCCATGCCCCCACCACTCTCTGGGTAAAGAACCCACCCCTGACATCTCCCCTATACCTTCCACCCTTCACCTTAAATTTATGTCCCCTTGTAACACTCTGTTGTACCCGGGGAAAAAGTTTCTGACTGTCTACTCTATCTATTCCTCTGATCATCTTATAAACCTCTATCAAGTCACCCCTCATCCTTCGCCGTTCCAACGAGAAAAGGCCGAGAACTCTCAACCTATCCTCGTACGGCTTCCTCTCCATTCCAGGCAACATCCTGGTAAATCTTCTCTGCACCCTCTCCAAAGCTTCCACATCTTTCCTAAAGTGAGGCGACCAGAACTGCACACAGTACTCCAACTGTGGCCTAACCAAAGTCCTGTACAGCTGCAACATCACTTCACGACTCTTGAATTCAATCCCTCTGCTAATGAACGATAATACTCCATAGGCCTTCTTACAAACTCTATCCACCTGAGTGGCAACCTTCAAAGATCTATGTACATAGACCCCCCCCAAGATCCCTCTGTTCCTCCACCTGACTTAGAACCCTACCATTAACCCTACCATTACAGCAATCTCTTCCCTCGCTTCCTGTAGCAACCACGGGTGAATCCTGTCTGGACCAGAGGATTTATCTATTCTTTGTTTGTACTTCCATCAGTCTGTACTTCACCTCAACCTGTCTACACCCTGTCCAAACTACTGATTGCCTGCTTTCCTTTTTAGGGCTTTGTACAGTGCTGCCTTCCTGAGCAAGTACAGTTCCCAATGTCCTGTGAATCATGGAGTGGAAAAAATATGAACTCACCAATGCCTTCCTGATGAAGGGATTACTCCCAAAGTTTTGATTCACCTTCTCCTCGGATTCTGCCTGACAGGCTGTGCTTTACCAGCGCCACATATTACTACTCTGATCTCCAGCAATTGCAGTCCTTACTTCCTCCATCACTGGGGGCTGTCCCCTCTGCACATTGAGCAGGGAATTAATCTGCAGAAACTCATTGCATCTGGAGCTCAATGTTCAGTTCTGGACAGTTGCATTATATTAATACATTTATTACAAAATAAATTACAATTCAACAAATATTCATTCAGTCCCAGAGTTACAGTTTTGCTTCATTAATTGGGCAGCGTGAAAACAGTATTCGAGGTGTTATATACCAGGCTGGATATCCTTTATATTAATACTGGGAATATTATTGGACAGACAGATGTGATAAGGGAATAAGGTAACATGGGGAATTGTGACATTTTTGCCATCACACAGATGTGTTTGAGGGTGGTCATGGCTGTAACTCAATATTCTATGGTACCTAACTATATGTAGGAAAGGAGAGGGGTTAAAGTAGAAGGTGATGTTGCTTAATTAGTTATGGAGGGTTGATAAATTGGAAGCATCTTCTAATGACGCTTCGTGAATAGAGGTTAGCATCAAACTAATGACAGGCACTCTGCTGCGGATATATTATAGACTGCCAGATTAAATAAAATACAGGAGCAGATATATAATCAATTCACTGAGGTGTGTAAATCCAATAATAGGATCACTATTTTCAGGCATTTCAATTCCAGACATTAATTAGGGCGGTGAATTATTTTAAGAGGGGAAACGTCTTGACATTTATTCCAGAGAACTTCTTATGTGAACACGTAGCAGTTACAACAATGGGTGCCAGAAGAGTAGAGGACGTGTAGAGCTAAACTCAAGAAAGTAGGTAGAGGAGCAAAAGTGGGGTGGGGGTGGGGGTGTGTGATGAAAACATTAGCAGGCAATATTTTCAAGAATCCAAAGACACTTTATCTGTTTATTAAGGGTAAGAGGTTAACAAGAGAAAGAATAGGGAGTATTAGGGCCCGAGGAGGCAGCTTGTGCAAAGAGCCAGATAATATGTTAAACATGCACTACATATCGGTCTATGCTTTGGAGAAGCAGTTCGTGGAATCACTCTCAGTTCCTGATAGTGTGTCTTTGAGCAAATTAACACAGAAGCTGAGGAAGATTTGGAAGTTTATGCAGGATAAAAGTGGGCAAATCCCTAGATCCAGATGAATTGTACTTCTGCTGATGTGGAAAAGATGAGGGAAGAGATTACAGGTCATATACTTTGTGTTGTTTTTTATTTTGCCACTGGCCACGGAGGTGGTGTGATCGAATAGGACAACATCTAATGTGGGTTCAACTTCCAACCAATGCTCGAAATAAAAGCCATTTGATTTAAGACTGCCGAGTCTCACAACAGTGGAAGGGAAACAATTGTAGAAAATTGGGAAGGATCACTAATTATCATCAAAGCTGAGGTGGACAGACGTTTAAACAAGGGTAATGGGGAAAACGCAGGAAAATGTAATTGAGGCTTAACAAAATAAATATATGCTAATTGAAAGGAAAAGCAGCCTCAGCGAGCGGATGGGCATACTGTTGCTCATATGACTAATGGTAAACCTTTTCCAATAGCCTGTATTAATTGGAATTTCAACCTCTCTCCCTCCGGAGTGAGACACGGTTTGGAATGCAATCAATAGTTTCAAGGAATTCATAAATGCAGTAATAATAGGCAGAAAAGACCAGAGTAATGCAAAAACGCGGATCGGATGTCGGGTTGAAGATCTGCATCGGTTCAGCCACCACTACAAGAATGACGACCTCCGCAAGATACCCTCCAAGCTCAAGAAGCGACCTGCTCTGAAGGACAGGTCATCATAGGCCTGGTCTCAAGGAGGATTTAAGGCCCTAACGCTGCATCAGTGTAGTGTTCCCCTCCTTCCCTCGCCAAAACGAATTATGGAGCGGTCGATTGACATGCTTTTAGTTGCAGAGTAGGAAGTAATGCTTTGGTTCAAGAGGCTTCAGTGAGCAGCAGCTCAGCAAAAGGTGCAGGTACGCTCAGGTAAGCTCCTTTTAACTTTAGTTTTAGAGCAGTCGAGATGGCAGTTAGGGCAGTTGCACGTTCCTCTTGCAGGATGTGGGCGCTCAGGGAGATTTCAACTTGATGCGTACACGTGTGTGGAAAGTGCAGCCAGCTGCAGCTGCAGGGAGACCGTGTTCAGGAGCTGGAGCTGGATACACTCAGGATCTTTCGAGATACTGAGAACTTCATTGATAAGAGCTTTAGCGAGGTGGTCACACCAAAGCCCCTCTCTTAGCCATGTTTCTGTAATGACTGTCATATTCCAGTCCCATGTAAAGACCCATACCTTGAATTCATCTGTCTTACCTCTCAGCCCTATTGCATTTAAATAAACGCAATTTAATCCAACACGCATTCCTTGCTTCCTGTCGTGTTCCAGGCAGAGAGTGGCTGGGATAGCACCGGTAATTGCAAAGGGAGTAGGAACAGAGCGCAGGGATCCCCTGTGGCCATTCCCCTCAAAAACAAGTAAACTATTCTGAATATTAATTTTGTGGGGTGGGGAGAAGTGTGTCAGGAAATGACTGTCGGGAAAAGCAATAGTAGTTGCACTATGACTGGCTTTGGGGCACAGCTGGAAAGGGAAAGGAAAAACAGGGTCTTAGAGATAGAAGAGTCGATTGTTAGAGGGACAGATCAGAGATTCCGTGGCCTCAAATGGGAATCCAGGATGGTGAGTTGCCTCACATGTGTCAGAGTTCAGGATGACTCCCTTAAGGGGGAGGATGAGCATCCAGAAGTCACTGTGCACGTTGGCATAAATGACACAGGTAGATATAGGAATGAGGTCCCACAGGATGGTTATAGAGACTGAGGAGAAAAGTAAAATAAAGGACCTCGACAGTGGTAATCTCCATATTCCTTCCAGTTTCATAAGCGAATGAAGTAAGAAGAGGAAGATATCGCATTCAAAATACGTTACTAAAGATTGTTACGGTGCGTGGGGGGGGGGGGGGGGGGGGGGGAGGGGGGTGGTGGGGGGGAATTCTTAATTTTAGATCATTTGGATCTTTTCTGTGACAGAGTTGACCTGTTCAAGAGGGATGTGTTGCACATGCAATGGAGGAGGGAACCAATATCTTTGCAGCCACAAAGGAGGATTTAAACCAAATTGGCGGGGGCTGTTGTCCTCAAGAGCAGGGAGGCAAGTGCGAGGCTGAAAGAAGATACAGTAATCAGAAACAGTAACGTGAAGAGACAGGTCAGGCTGGAACATGATAGGGAGCAAGGAATGGCTCTTGGATTAAATCGCGTTTGTTTCAATGCCAGAGGACTGACAGTTAAGTCTGATGAACTCAGGGTGTGGATAGGTAATCGGCGCTGGGATAGTATTGCTATTAAAAAAAAACATGGCTGAGGGATGGATAGAACTGGTAACTTAATCTACCAAGCGCGGGAGGGGGAGATACATTTTTGAGTAAGGCGAGTATCACAGCACGAATCGGAGATGAAATAACTAAAGCATCAACCAGTGAGGTTTTGTGGGTGGAGGTAGGAAATAAGAAGGGTATGGTGACATTATTGGAGTTGCACTATAGGCACCCAAATAGTCAACAGGAATTAGAGGAACAAAAGCATGTCGAGAGATTGGGGAGACTTGCAGGAACAATAGGGTTATCACAATAGGGGTTTTAATTAAAAATAATAGACTGGAACTTCCAAAGTGTTGAGGGATTTGATGGTATGGAGTCCATTAACTGCGTCAGAAAAGTTTCCGCAAGCAGGATATTGAGGGTCCTAATCGGGAAGGGGCAAAATCTGACCTATACGTAAGAAATAGGAAAGGATAGGTGAGTGAGGGGACAGTGGATGTACACTTTGGGACCAGTGAACATAAGTCTATTAATTTTAAAATAGTTATGGAGATGGTCCTAAATTAGGGGTGGTGTGTTTTGATGGAATTAGGCAGGAGTGCGAAGAGGTTGATTGGAGTAGTCTGCAAGCAAAGGGACCTCCGGCAAGTAGGAGGTATTTAAAAGTGAGACAGCTTGGAGTTCAAGATCTGTGTGTTCCAGTGAGGGTGAAAGGAAAGTTGACAGGAATGAGTGACCCTGGAAGAGAAGAGACATTGAGGCACTGACCAGAAAAAATGTGGAGTCATGGTTCAGGTCCTGGCAACTGGGATCAAGGGAATCCCTAGAGGTGTACAGGGGATACAGGAGTTTATGAAAGAAGGAAATCAACAGGGAGAAAAGGGGGCATGAGATAGCCTTGGCTGAGAAGATCAGGATGAATCCAAACAGGTACTTTAAGTATATTAAAGAAAAATTATTAACTATAGAGAGAATAGGGCCCCTTAAACACCAAAGTGGACATGTATGTGTGGAACTATACGAGATGGGCAATGTCCTCAAACAAATTCTCCTCCGAGTTTACCGTGGAGAAAAACACGAATACTTGGGAATTTGGGGAATTTAGTGGTGATATCTCAGGGTCAGTCCATATCACAGTAGAGGAGGTATTGGATGTACTGGAATGTTTGAAGTTGGATAAGTCTCATCGTCCTTACCATATATATCCAAGAACACTGCAAGGGCCTGGAGAAGAATTTGCGGGGTCCAGGCTGATAATTTTGATTATCAGTTACTACAGGTGAGATCCCGGAAGACTGGAGGATAGCAAATGTATCTTTATTCAAGAAGGACTGAAAAGAAAAGCCTGGGAACTATAGATCAGTAAGCTTAACATCTGTTGTAGGTAAATTATTTGAGAACATTCTGAGGGATAAGATGTACATACATCTGTAAAACAGGGTTTGATTAGGAATAGTAAGCATCGCTTTGTGAGTGGAAGTTCACGCCTGCCGAATTTGTTCTTTAATGACGTGAAAAGGAAGGTTGACCAGAGTGGGCCGGCAGACATCGAAACTTGTGGTGTTGGAAAATACAGCAGCTCAGGCAGCATCAGAGGGGCAGAAGAATCGATGTAGCTGTCTGGGAGAGAGAGGCCTCAATAGTCACTACCGTCTGAGAGAAGGAAACACTTCCCACACATATATCCTGACCAAATGACATGAACAAAAGATATTAACACAGTGTCAGTGTGAGTGTCCCTAACATCACGTCACGATTTGACTGATCAAGGTGCCCAGGAGCCTGACCAAGATTGAACTCAATGGGAATCAGGTGTGTACTCCCCACTGGTTGGGTCATTCAGAATACAATGTGTCTGGTGGACATCAATATTCTCCGTTCCTGGATATCTCTGTGCGGAATCCTCAGGGAAACTTTCTCGGCACAAACATATTCAGCTCCTGCATCACTGTATTTCCCTCCATCATACGATCAGAAGTGGGGATGTTCAGTGGAGATCACACAATGTTCAGAACAATGTGTCACCCCCTCAGGTGCTTAAGTATCAATCCAAGACAAAATTCAATCTTGAGCTGTTAAAGTGTAAGCAACATTCATGTAACAGTACTCCTCGACCCTGCACATTTCCATGTTAAAAAAAAGCTAATTCAACATCTCAAGCTGGTTTCACAAGAATGTGACTAAGTCATTCGGCCCATCAAAACAATTGGATAAGAAGAGACACGGGCCAATCTCTTTCTCTGGACTACTACAAACGAAGAGATTTTGAACAATAACTCTGCAAACGTTGTAATCCAATGTAGACAGGCAGGAGGCGAAAGAGAACAACAAGCCAGGCACCATCAGGAGGTGGAGAAGTCAACACCTTCGGTATAACCCTTCTTCAGGACTGGTTGTAGCGGTAAGGGAGGTACAGATAAAGTTGTGGGGCGAGAGAGGAGGAGTCAGGATGGTGAGGTCGGGATAGGTGAACACAGAGAGGGGGGTACCACTGGTTTGGAAGATGGGAGGACTGAATCCGGCTGGTAGCTGGAAGAAGGGTTGATCAGTGGAATGGAATGGAGGGGGACCGTCTGGGAAGCGAGTTGGCGGATTGGAAGGGAGGTTATTGAAATTGGAGAATGCAATTTTGCCTGGCCTGCTGTATTCTGCCAAACCCCTGCCTGTCTAACATTACACAAGAAGATAAAGAATCTAGTCAGTGCACCACGCTGGTAAGCAGGAACCAAGGGTCTCCCAATAATGTCCTCGGGACCTGGAGGAGGACATTCGGCCCCTCGGAACACTAATGCATGAAGAGAAGAAGCCATTCAGTCCCTCCAGACTGTAGCACAAAGGAGGATGTCATTGATGCTCCAACATGACAAATCAAAGAAGTATGAACTGCACAGACAGACTGCTCCATGTTGCTCCTCCTAGCTCCATTTCTAATGGTACACGCCTGTTACGTTAACGATACCATGGTTTGCTGATACTGAAGAGGGACAACGGATAGTTTGTGCCAAGTCTCAAAGAGGCATCTCCCATCTCTGAGAAGACAGGATAGTGTTCTGTTTGGAGGTCAGAGGCTGGTGGGAATGGCTACTCTTTCAGAGTGTGGCTGCTTACAGATTTGTGAACAACATGACACTTCCATACAGGGTCACACACCAAATGCACATTGAGGCGGTGAGAGTTCATTCAGAGCCTGAAGCTCACTCTCAAACGACATGAGGCCCCACTCAGGTAAATATGGTATCATAGAGTCATAGAGTCCGATAGAACACAGGCACAGCCCAAACTGCTCTATGCTGGCCAAGACGTCCATCCATAATAACCTCATTTCCTTGCACTTTTCCCATATCCTTCTAATTGTTTCCTTCCGATATATTTGCCCAATTGTGAAAACATGTATTGCAGAAAAACAAATGTTTTAGATAACGCTATCAATGTTATGCTTTTAAAATAATGAGTGTTGGTCCATTAGCCTTAAGTTTTAATACAATTACACTTTATTCTTTTGTCGTGATACAGATTATTTCCTTCACAGTCTCCCCATGATACCATCACCACACAGATTAGTCCGGTGAAACCACTTTACACTGACTCTCTGTGGCAAGGTGATAATTCATTATAAAGGAGAGATAATCTGTACGCAGTTTCCTTTTCTTAATAATACTCTACCACTGCAGGAAGGTGTCTTCACTCCTATACTTGAGTCATTTTGCAATGAAGGACAGTATTCGGTTTATTGCGTTGATTACTTGCAACCTGGTATGAATTCTGTCAGTGACTCATAACCAAAGACACCCCGTTCATTTTCGCCATGGCCGATCCGATCCGATCCTCTAACTTCTAATAAATACAAAATGAAGAAGGATGTATGTTTTGCAAAATAATTCCTTAACCTCCCGAACAGCTGTGATCCAATCACAGTCACACCAACAGCAACACCACTATTGCCAGTGGCGGAGGTTGGAGATGCTAGGAAGGCAATGTCTTCGTGGTACTATTTGCAGTATATTAATCCAGGGATCCAGGTGTTGATCCACACCCCGGAATCGAATCTTACCGCGGCAAACAGTGGAATTTGAATTCATTAAAGTAAATGAAGTTATGAAACCATTGTAAATTGTCAGAAAATCCTATCTGGTACCCTAATGTCCTCCAGGGAATAAAATTTACCACTTTCAGATGGTCGGGTTACATGTGACTCCAGCAATGCATTTGACTCTCAATTGCCCGTTGAAATAGCCAAGCCAGCCGGTCAGTTATGTTGCTCACTACAAAGTCTCAAACAAATTAAAACCGGACGGACCTCAGCACTGACTACTTACAGCCCAAGGACTGCATTGGACAGGAAGGCAGCTCAACAACACCTTCTCAAGGACAATAAGGAAAGGAAATTTAAATACTGGTCCAGCATCTCATTAAAGAATAAAGAAAAATAATGAATACATTCAGGGAAGAGAGACATAGGGACATAACTCAATTCAAACAGTGACTCTGATATCTAACCTACATGGGCATGATTTTCAGTATTATGGGAACAGAAGAAAAATAAATAAGTTTAACCTCGTTTTATATTTCCATTCCAGCCGATCACCTTCAATGCCTTTGTTTGTTTATTTTCTTTTATCTTTCTCTTTCTCTATCTGTTCAACTCTCTCCTTCTCCTCTTCATAATAAACATCCCTGTCACCAACATCAATCACAATATTTATAAACTGCATTCAGTTATGATGAATGGGCAGTGGACTCGAAATTTCAATTCTACTTTTCCCTCAACCCAAGGCTGCCAAATCTGCTTAGTTTCTGTGGCAGTTTCTCGTTGTGATTTTTTTTTGTTTCTGATTTCTTGAATGCTTCTTTGTTTTATTTAAACTTCAATATTGTTATGAATAGGATGTCTACATCGCTGGTAAGGGCAGCATTTAATGACCTCACTAAACGCTCTTTACTGTGAGGTCATTCTTTCCGGTAATATAGAGCCAAGCGCATTGTTAGTCTTATGCCAGACCAGGTAATAATGCGAGATTTCAGTGAAATAGCTAAACTTATTGACAAAAACCTTGCACTGTGTTTGTTGATATTGTGAAACAGACTTTTATTTCCAATTCCTGCCATTTGAATTTACGTTCTGACATCATCTGAGGTAGGATTTGAAACAGTGCTTTTCTTGTCATAACCTGGGCCTCTGAATTACATGTCCAGTGACAATGCTTCTCTGACACACTGTCCGTGTCGTGAATTTACTTTAGACAGAAAAACAAGGTTCTGACGGACATTTTTGTAACGGAAAGATGCTTAGAAGAGAACGGGAAACACAAAGTCTGAATTTTACCAAGGCATATTTAGCCCCCACGTTGACGTCCAGATGGGAACTGGGAATATTACGGAGCTGGTAGTGGGCAGGTTTGCTCATGGAGAGAATGGCGAGAAATAAATCAATTCAAGGCAAAAGGTAATTTGGGATTGTGACCAGTCTAGTCTCAGACGTTTATGAGGATTAGGATGTTGGGCGGATCGGGGGTTTAAGGTAATGAATGGAATTTGTATTTGAAACTGAAGACAATACTTTCCGACTTGGCCAAATATACGTAACAGAAATAAGAATGAAGTTCACCTTGGCTTATGGGATTAATTAATGGATAGAAATGGAGAGACTTACCAGGAACACCAACAATAGCGAGGATGGGATAATAACCTGCCTGGAGAATCATCAGTACACCATATATTCGATCTGAAAATGTTGACCAAGACCAGGAAATATAGAAAAGACCCTCGGATAAACTCCTGTCCATTGTTGCAACATTCCAGTGTAATCTTCTCAGATTCTGATCGATTAATGGAACATTTCAGACTATTCTCAGATGCTTATCTCTCTTCTTATTGTCTTTGCAGCCGCTGAAACCTTTAGGTGTCGGAGGCGATGCATCTGCTGCTACAATGGGATAAAGCATTGCAAGAAGCCCCTTACTAATAAAAGAGGGATGCCATCCAGTGTCACAATTAGGATCCATGGAGACTGACATCAACCACAGTCACTGAACAAACAAAGCAGTTAACTCCTTTCACTATGCTACCTTCAGATCACAATACCAACTGGCTATTGGTCACACCTCCCATCACCAATTGCTCGAGGGAAGTTCGTTATGAGGGAGAATGATGGATGTTTTCTTATCACAGTCACGATGATTCCGCTGTGTTGTCCATTTGCAATACTGTAACCATCTGAACCTCCCACCACCACTCCCAAAACACAATCTAGATGTTGTTACCGTGCTCCACGTCACTGGAACAGGGACCAACCAATAGATTTACAGTGGGCATATTTGCCCTGACCATGCACTGGAAGTTTGTCTTTGCTTGGGCATTCCTCTCAATGCTCTAATAAAGCAAGTTTGCATCTTCAGCACACAATGTGTTTACCATTTTTGTATAAATTCACAAACACCGTAATGCACTTTATTGGTTTCAAAACAGTAAGCCGTATATGTATTGAATTCTGTCAAAATCAAATGTGGCATGTTGTCATATTGCCGGTCCCGTTACAAGGTTATGTTGTTCGTGATTTTTTAAAGAGAGGTTCTAAATGACCTAAGATTCCAAAATGTCTGAATACATAAAGGTTTATTGGCGTCATTTTGTTTTAAGCTAACAATAATGCGGCAGGCAGACAGCTTTCAAGTCTTTAAAAGAAACTTGTATAATCAAGAGGACGTGGCCAGATCCCTAGTTGGGCAGGTCAGTTCAGTCTGGGGTTAGTTGAGTCAGGGTCACTTGAAATTATATGCTATCCCCCTCCTTCTGCCCTTCTGACCTCCTAATCTGTAAGCCAAAATCCTATAGACAACGGTTCAGGAATCTGAGGAAGGATCTTGGTCAAACCTATATTGAGTTTGAAAGTATCAAACAAAGTAATTTTGATAGATGGGTAAGAGGTTTAAAAATCAAGCAAACGCATGATGCTCGTCGAGAGACAATTAATTTGAAGGACTTCAAAACTTCTTGCCTGACACAGTGCAAACTCATTTGGAAGAGCACAGAGTTAAAACAGCAAGGTTAGCAGCATGATTATGAATTGATCCATACCAGATGGTTTGGCTTCCAGAATCAATTTCAATCAATCAAAGATAGAAATTGGGGCAAAGTGAAATCATCACGTTTAAATGGAAAGGTAGATCTCAGAGAAGATCACAATGATACAGGACAAAAAGGAAACCCCTGAAGAGGACAAAGGATGGCTGGAAATGGGAAGCCTTCAGAAACGAGATTACAAAAATCCAGAGAAAGCATATTCCTGTAGGGGTGAAAGGGAATGCTGATACGTATAGGGAATGCCGGATGAGTAAAGAAATTGAGGGTTTGGTTAAGAAAAAGAAGGAAGCATATGTCAGGTATAGACAGGATAGATCGAGTGAATCCTTAGAAGAGTATAAAGAAAATAGGAGTCTACTTAAGAGGGAAATCAGGAGGGCAAAACGGGGTCATCAGATAGCTTTAGCAAATAGAATTAAGGAGAACTAAGGGTAACTAGGCAGAGAATAGGGCCCCTCAAAGATCAGCAAGGCGGCCTTTATGTGGAGCCACAGAAAACGGAAGAGATATTAAATGAATATTTTGCATCAGTATTTACTGTGGAAAAGGATATGGAATATATAGACTGTTGGGAAATAGATGGTGACAGATGTCCAGATTACAAAGGAGGAAGTGCTGAATGTCTTGAAACGGTTAAATGTGGATAAATCCCCAGGACTTGATCAGGTGTACCCGAGAACTCTGTGGGAAGCTGGAGAAGTGATTGCTGGGCCGCTTGCTGAGATATTTGTATCATCGATAGTCACAGGTGAGGTGCCAGAAGTCTGGAGGTTGGCAAACGTCGTGCCACTGTTTAAGAATGGTGGTAAACACAAGCCAGGGAACTATAGACCGGTGAGCCTGACCTCGGTGGTGGGCAAGTTGTTGGAGGGAATCCTGAGGGACAGGATGTAAATGTATTTGGAAAGGCAAGGACTGATTCGGGATAGTCAACATGGCTTTGTTCGTGGGAAATCATGTCTCAGAAACCTGATTGAGTTTTTTGAAGAAGTAACAAAGAAGGTTGATTAGGGCAGAGTATGAGATGTGATAAAAATGGACTTCAGTAAGGTGTTCGACAAGGTTCCCCATGGGAGACTGATTAACAAGGTTAGACCTCATGGAATACAGGGAGAACTAGCCATTTGGATACAGAACTGGCTCAAAGATAGAAGATAGAGGGTGGTGGTGGAGGGTTGCTTTTCAGACTGGAGGCCTGTGACCAGTGCAGTGCCGCAAGGATCCGTGCTGGGTCCTCTACTTTTTGTCATTTACATAAATGATTTGGATGCGAGCATAAGAGGTACATTTATTAAGTTTGCAGATGACACCAAAATTAGAGGTGTAGTGGACAGCGAAGAGGGTTACCTCAGATTACAACAAGATCTGGTCCAGATGGGTCAATGCGCTCAGAAGTGGCAGATGGAGTTTAATTCAGATAAATGTGAGGTGCTGCATTTTGGGAAAGCAAATCTTAGCAGGACCTGTACACTTAATGGTAAGGTCCTAGGGAGTGTTGCTGAACAAAGAGACCTTGGAGTGCAGGTTCATAGCTCCTTGAGAGTGGAGTCGCAGGTAGATAGGATAGGGAAGAAGGCGTTTGGTGTGCTTTCCTTTATTGGTCAGAGTATTGAGTGTAGGAGTTGGAAGGTCATGCTCCAGCTGTACAGGACATTGGTCAGGCCACTGTTGGAATATTGCGTGCAATTCTGCTCTCCTTCCTTTCGGAAAGTTATTGTTAAACTTGAAAAGGTTCAGAAAAGATTTTCAAGGATGTTGCCAGGTTTGGAGAATCTGAGCTGCAGGGAGAGGCTGAACAGGCTGGGGCTGTTTTCCCGTGAGCATCGCAGGCTGAGGGGTGACCTTATAGAGGTTTACAAAATTATGAGGGGCATGGAGAGGATAAATAGACAAAGTCTTTTCCCTGGGATCAGGGGGTTCTGAACTAATGGGCATAGGTTTCGGGTGACAGGGAAAATACACAAAAGAGACCTAAGAGGCAACTTTTTCACGCAGATGGTGGTACGTGTATGGAATGAGCTGCCAGAGGATGTGTTGGAGGCTGGTACAATTGCAACATTTAAGACGCATTTGGATGGGTATGTGAATAGGAAGGGTTTGGAGGGATATGGGCCAGGTGCTGGTAGGTGGGACTAGATTGGGTTTAGATATCTAGTCGGCATGGACGGGTTGGACCGAAGTGTCTGTTTCCATGCTGTACATCTCTACGACTCTATGACTCTAAGTTAGAAAAGCTCCGATGTTTTCACTGGTACAACTTAGGTCACATGAAATCACTCTATTGGTGGGCTCGGGAAAAAAAAAAGCAGATGTAGTAAACAGGATAAGCCTCGAAGTTTTGTTGGAGTGGTAACAAAAAGCACATTGGTAACTAGAAATCTGCATCAGAGTACGCAAGCTGGTCAGTGGTTGGTTAAGGAAGAAGTACCAGATCTGCTTATAAAATATACATGCAATGTTTATTAACATAGGCCAGGAGTAGCAGATAAAAAGAATGCAATGTTAAGGGACACATGATCCTCTCAGTCTGTGATGCTGAAAGATGAGGAGATATGTACTCTTGAAGGACTATTTCCATGAAAGATTCTGCTAAAGGGAATTCACAGTGAGACAAAAAGCGCACAACTATGTAAAGCAAGTGCAGAGTGTTCAGAAGAGTGTGGAGAAATTGTGGGAGGAGTATTGGGTACAGTGTCAGCTCCAGGAATACAATTTGTCTTTGGGAAGTGTACAGCTGATTCACCTGGTGGAGTGTTGACTACTCTGTTTGAAAATCCTGCGGAGACACAGGCAACTGAAGCAATGCAGGAGACTTATCCTGATTATGGGTAACAATGTCCTAATGTCACCAGTTGAAACAAGAGAGATGAAAAAATGTAAAAATAAGGAAGCTTAAGTGGCATTAGCAGACACTTTATTCCATCAGATCGTTGAGACAAAACAGGAGCAAATAGAGTATCATGCAATATATTTTGCTCAGCTAAACTAATTTCGTTTCAGCAGAAAGATGAAAATTCTAAGCAGTTGTCATAAAAAAGCATATACATTAGGGATTCTGCATGTTTCCTTGAATGTTATTACCTTCCAAATGATGTCCTAATGAGGAAATGGAAACTATCGCATATTCAAGGAGATGAGAAATGGGCATGAATGCATCAAAAATTATTGCCAATGCAGAATCGAAAGCAGGTGTTGTGAGTGGCGCATGAGAGTCCACCTGGAGGTCATTTATCAAAGAAGAAAACACAGGTTAAAATACAAAGACATTTTTACAAAGCTCGACTGCACCAGCATGTAACTGAAGTTTGCCAGACATGGCATATATGTCAGACAATTGGAAAAGCACAGGTGGTAATAAAACCTGTATCTTTAATAAGTATTCCTGCATTTGATGAACCTTTTACAAGTGTTGTAATTGATTGGCGAGATCCACTACCACAAACAATAAAGTGGAAATCAGTACGTGTTAACAATAATGGCTGTAGCGACTAGATTTCCAGAGGTCCCTCAGATGCAATATCACAGCTAAAAGGATTGTAGAGGAGTTATACATTTAAAAAAAAAATAGATACCGACTACCATTAGAGCTACTGTGAGATCAAAGTTCAAACTTCACGCCCAAATATTGAAGGAAGTCATGGACCACTTAGGAATAAAGCAAATCACATCTACTGTATACCATTCAAAAACGCAGGGAGCACTGGAACGTGACATCAAATATGAAAGACCATGCTCAGGGTTTATGGTCAGGATTATCCTGATGATTAGGGTAAGGGAATTCCATTTGTACTTTTTGTAATGAGAGATGCATCAAATAAATCGACCAAATTTAGTCCATTTGAGTTAGTTTTTGGGAATCAATTTAGAGGACCGTTAAAACTGATTAAGGAGAAATTTACAAATCAAAATTCAACGACCACACATTTGGACTACATCTCAAATATTAGAGAATGAATAATAGCCCTGTAGAGTTGGCTTATCAGCATTTAGAAGTATTGCAACATGCAATAAAACAGGAAATGGATAGGAAATCAAACATTTGCAATTTTGCTATCGGGGATAATATATTAGTGTTACTTCCAGTAAAAGAGGAACGTTGAAAAGGAAGGTTTAGTGGACCTTATCAAATGCAAAGGAAATTGAGTGGGGGTAACTACTTGATAGGGACTCCAGACACAAAGATATCGCACAGACTGTGTCATGTGAATATGTACAAAAGGCGTTACAACAGGGAAGGAAAATAAAAGGACAAGGTTTTAATTATACCAACAAAGAAAGAGAACCATGTTCAGAGGATCCTGAATTGGACATTCCTCAAGTTACATTGCAGTTACAAAGACTGATGCATATTCACTTGGTTGTAAGACTGTGTTGAAAATGTGTACAAACAATTTATATTTGTTATGAAAAACGTGCCAGCCACATTTCAGAGACTAACCAATAAGTGGCTGGATTATCCAACTATGTGGTGTATATTGATGATGTGGTGATCAACTTCGGAAGGCAGGCTTCATGGTAAACCGAACTAAACGTGAATTTGCCAAAGTACAAGTCACTTTCCTTGGCCATGTTATTGCATACAGATAAATGGCACCATTGTATGTAAAGCTGAAGGTAATTGGGGAATTTCCCATACTATTGACAAAAGGAGCAGTACTATGGTTCCTGGGATTGAGTCGATTTTATCGAAACGTTAGTGCCTAATTTTAACAGTGTGGCTGCTCCACTCACTGAATTGTGAAAAAAAAGGTAAAGAGTGTCAGTGGACAACTGACTGTCAAAAGGGATTTGATAGCACGAAAAATGTGTTAACCACCGCCTCAGTATGAGTCACACCTGATTACACAAAGTCTTCCAAGGTGGCTATAAATGTGAGTGATGTGGGTGTTGGCGCTGCAGGAAGATGACGAGCGGATCGAAAGACCTATTGGGCATTTCTCCAGGAGGTGAACGTTCATTGGTAGAAATATTTGACAGTTGAGAAAGAGGCTTTGAGCTTGTGTTTCCACTACAACATTTCAGTGTTTGTATTACCAGCAACGCATCTGAGACAACCATTTACATTGATCGTAAAACATTGAAGTTTTTTTTGTAGAAATGTAAGAACGGAAATGTTGGACTGTTTAGCCAGAGACTGTAGTTACAGCCAGTTAATGTGAAAGTTATGCATGTGGCAGGTCTTGAAAACTTGATTGCTGATGCACTGTCGAGAACTGAAAGACAGGTCGAGGCAGTCAATAATGGGAATACCATACATTGAATCTGGATGTAGTTGTGCATACTCAATGTTCATAGTTAATGCATATATATGTGTGTTTTAGTATATTAACCACTATTTCTGAGGGGGTTTGAAAACGGAAGCCATATTTGGATATTGATTATTCACTTATATATCGGTAGGGGTGTGAAGTTGTCACAAAACTAGTCTATTTACATGGTTATGTTGTCCTTGACCTTTTTCACAGAGGTTCTAACCAACCAAAGGTACCAATATGTCTCAATTTTGAATGGTTCTTTGGGATCCTTTTGTTTATACTTTACAGATAATGCCTCGGGCAGAAGGTTTTCGAGTCTTTCAAACTACT
This sequence comes from Chiloscyllium plagiosum, assembly GCF_037043375.1. Taxonomy (NCBI): domain Eukaryota; kingdom Metazoa; phylum Chordata; class Chondrichthyes; order Orectolobiformes; family Hemiscylliidae; genus Chiloscyllium; species Chiloscyllium plagiosum. The sequence goes on along the minus strand of NW_028270182.1, from coordinate 45,962,688 downwards.
GGTACAATCACGGGCGTGTGACCAGTTCTCCAGCTGCGCAGGTCAGATCATTTCGAGGGTTAGTTGAGTCAGGGTCACTGTTGAAACTGGATTCTCTCCTCCTCCTTCTTCTGTCACTTGACTTCGTAACCTCTAAGCTTTTTGTGTAATTTCACTCCTTGTCCTAAGCGGTTTGTTTATTGGGATTGTTACAAGCACTCTGGAACAGCGTCATTCAGTTGTGATAGACTATCCGGTTCCGATAGGAAGAGTTATTCGAATATTCTATGTTTGGTTCGTTGTATTTCATTCCTGAATGTTTCAAACAAAGTCTGTCTGTTTAAAACTCGGCAGTCTGATAAGCTAATTCACTCCGGGAATATGCACCTTCAAAAGTTAGCAAAGTTATGGTCTGGGCTACGTGCTCAAAATGTTTTTGAAGGGTCGGGCCAAGTCCAAAATAATGTACAATAACCTTATTCGTTTAACAGTCATGAATTAACGAGTAAGGGACAGAATAAATAGGATATGGGCTATGAGATAGAATGATCTGGGGTCAATGGCTATGGAGACCAGATGGGAGTACAGCAATATTTCCCAGTGAATAGTATTCAACCATCACTCTTTCTGACAAACGGAACGAAATGCAGTGCAGTGCAAGAGAACAGATTATGTTTGGCACATGGAATGCTGAACGACAGCGTGAATAGAACAGGACTATTTGAAATGTGATGTACAGAGTTATATTTTATATATGGACGGTTTAATCACAGGTTATACAGGATGTTAAAGATTGATTATATCTGGGCAGGATATTCAGAAATAAAAACAGACACAGAGAACAAAATATGTTGGGTAACAGAAGAATAAGAATGAAGATACAGCTCATACCGAGCTGGTACAGAGATGATGGGCTGCATGACAACCATCTTTGCTGTAATTATTCAGAGAAACGTATTGAAAATGTTCAGACACTGACAAGAAAATGCTAGTCATAAAACGCACAGACAATGTCATAATTAAGAAGCTATTCCTATTTTTTCATTAAGTGTAGCTGTTTTCAGAACTTACTAAAGAAGAAACAATCTCTAATGTAATACATGTGTCACTGGCACAAGTGATTGGAACAGGAATGGAGCATACTGTCCAAATATTACCGGGTTCAACATCCAGACCAATCAAGAAAAAACAAAATATTAGAGATAGTGGAAATCTGATATACAGATGCAAAATGATGGAGAAATGCAACAGATGACGCAGGATCTGGTCAGAGAAACAGAGTTAACATATAGAGTCTTTTATAACCCTGTTCTGAACAAGTTATATTGGACTAAAATAAAGTTAATTCCATTTTTCTCTGTTCCTATTGTGCCAGAACTGCGGGGTTTCTCTCCAGCACTTTCAATTGTTGCAATTTCAGTAAACAGAGGTGGATGGTTGCTTTTCGGACTGGAGGCTTGTGACCAGCATTGTTCCACACTGGTCGGTTCTGAGTTTTCATTGTTTGTCATTTATGTAAATGATTTGTGTGAGAATATCGAAGGCATGGTTAGTAAGTTTGAGGATGACACCAAAACTGGTGGCACAGTGGACAGTGAAGGTTTTCTAAAACTACAAAAGGGTTTTGATGAAATGGGTCAATAGGCTGACAAATAGCAGATAGATATCAATCCGGATGAATGTGAGGTTCAGGCAATAGCGTGTGTTTGTTGCTGTCTAGTGAACCAGGAATGGGATTTTATTCCACATCTCCTAGGTTCAACCCATCGATATCCTCATGTTCGTTGAGAGGCCTTACCCTCTCCGTGGTGACCCATTTGCTCTTAATGTAGTTGAACAATATCTTTGGATTATCCTTAACCTTATCTGCCCATGCTATCTCACATCTCGTCTTTGCTTTCTTGATTTCTCTCGAAATAATGCCCCACACTTTTTACATTGATTAAGAGATTAAATTGCGTACACTTATCTATATCTAAAATAAGGTTTTCTTTGATTCATGAATAAAACCCCAGTAACTGCATGTTTCCATTGTTCCTTAAACTTACCAGCATTGCCCTTCACTCTAACAGGAACATAATGCCTCTCAACTTTCGTCATCATACTGTTGAATGTCTCCCATTTGTCATACATAGTTTTACCTGCTCACAGTCTACTCCAATCAAACTTGGAAAGTCCTTGTCCCATGCCATTAACATTTAATAGAACATAGAACATAGAACATTACAGGTCAGTACAGGCCCTTCGGCCCTCGATGTTGCACCACCCTGTCAGACCAATCGGAAGCCCATCCCTCCTACACCATTCCATGTACGTCCATTTGCCTGTCCAATGACGACTTAAATGCACTTAAACTTGGCGAACCTACTACCAATGCCGGCAAAGCATTCCATGCCCTTACTAATCTTTGGTACTCCAATTAAAAAAATAAATAAATGAAAGGCTTATTCTTTTCCATAACCATTATGAAACTAATAGAGTCATGATAGCAATACTCAAAATATTCCCCCACATTTCCTTGAGTCACTTGTCCTGCCTATCGAACAAAGAATGCCAAGTTTTCTTCTTTCTCTGTTTGAATCATCAACATACTCATGAAGAAACTTTTCGTGAACAGATTGACAAATTATTCACCATCCAACCCTTTAACACTGTGAAACTTCTAAGCAATTTTTAAATTTTCCCCATTATTACAACCTTATTATACTTACATATACCCGAGATCACCCTACATGTTTGTTTCCCAATTTCTTTCTTCCTGTTGGAGAGCATATGGTGGTACACCATCAACGTCTCTTTCCTTACTTAGTTTTACTTTCTACCAATACACTTTCACTGGACGATTTGTCACAAAAGAACATTCAGTGCAATCTCTTCAGAGTGAACTTTACTTCCTTATTTTGAATACTACCTGCACATTTGAACTTGATAAAATTTAAGAAATATCTTCCCCAGTTCCAGCAATAATAAACGGCAAACCTCCCCTCCCCGCCCACCACATGCCTTTTCCCATCCTTTATATGACACTTAACACCTTGAGCAATGAATTGCCAGTCTTGATCGTCTCTCAGGCTAAAGTGAAGACTGCAGATGCTGCAGATTAGTGTCGAGAGTGTGGTGCTGGAATAGCACAGCAGGTTAGGCAGCACTTAAAGATCAGGAAAATCGATGTTTCAGGCGAAATCCCTTTATCAGTCCATGCCTGATGAGGGGCTTTTGCCCAAAACGACAATTTCCCTGCTCCTGACATGCTGCCTGACCTGCTATGATTTCCCAGCACAACACTCTCGACTTGAACATCTCTCAACCAACTTTCTGTAATAAATACGATGTCCCAATCCAATGTTCTTAAACATGCCCTGAGTTCATCAGCCTTTCCTGTTAGACCCCTGACATTGAAATAAATGCAATTTAGTGCTGCAGAATTACTATATAGTCTTTCTATTTTATTGTCCAATTGACGTGTTCTCCCCACAGTCATAAACTTCTCCATCCATCCTACCATTTGTACTGATACTTAGAATCCCTCCTGTTGTCTTCTCTACCAATGTAAACTCTCCCTACATACAATGAGCAAATCTCCCTGCTAAGATGTTGGTTGCTTTCCAGTTTATATTAGACCAATCCTTTCTGATCCGGTCATTTATATTCTAAAATAGATTCCAATTTTCCAATCTAAATGCCTCAACAATACAGCAGCTCTTCCACCATTGAGTTTTCTCCTTTAATCTTTTGTTCCTTCCCAGTTGAGTTTGGCATCGGGAGTGAACCAGAAATTATTGTTTTTAAGCTTTTTTTCGTCCTCTACATCACCTCTTAAATTCACTCTGTACTGCTTTAATCTTTCCATAAAAATGTCATTCCTACCAATATCTACAATAACTTCTGACTACTCAATCCCGCCTTTAACAATATGCCTGAAATGTTTCGAGACGTTCTAAATCCAAGCACAGGGAAAGAAACAAACCACCTTAAATTAACTCTTGCTGCCACAGAATCTCCTATTGATGCCCCTGGCAGAAGAGTCCATTTATCGATAATTCTACTAACTCTTCTCAAATGTTGCCGAAAATAAGAATCATTCCAACTGTACAATAAATGATTGCTCTTCCATTTTCCTCAAATAGACAATCCCCTTCAGCAGTTCTAAAAACTGAAAACCATTTTGGTAGAGGAATAGCCACCAGAGAATTTTGAATTACCTTCTTATCTTTCCTGATAGACACCCATCAATCTGACCCATTTGCTGGATAATATTTTTTTCGAAATCTTCTAGCCATCCTCTCTCTCCCTTATATGTGACCTTAATAACATTGTGTCCAAAAGCAGGACAATTTTTACCACACTTTATGTGATCTTTCATTGCCTGCAGAAAATAATGTTAAAATTGAATAAATACATACATATACGTAACAAACATGCAAAAATTAAACAAAATCAAACATTTCACTAATTAAATCAATAAAAATATTCCTCTTCAATAAATTCCAAGAAGGGAATATTCTTCTCCAGAGTTGAAAATATGTAGGGATCTCCGGAAGGAAGGTACAACTCCTTACTTTAAGAAAAGAATGATTTTTCAAACAAAAAAACTTTTGCAGTGTCATAAAATAAACATTTTAAAATATAAATACACGTTTCAGTTTTTTGTATACCACCCTTAAAAAAACTCTTTTTTTAAAAAAAATGTTCGTTTGAAAGAAAATCGTGAGTTTGTTAATGCTTTTATGTTTGTTTTGAAAGTTAATGAAACAAAATAGAAAAAATAATGTTAATTAATAAACTGTGATAACTATATCAAATGCAAAACAGACTGCATTAAATATTTAACTGCCTGAAATCCCAGGAGGAGCTGCAAGTTCCATGCTGCTTTTAGACCATTTTTGAAACTGTTTTTACAATATGAAGAAAAGTGGGCGTTTGTTTTAATAATTTGTGTCCAAATCAAGGTGACTTTGCGATATAATTTGATCTCCTGCCATGAGTCTATATGTAGAATTTAATTGATTCTTTATCCTCATCACTCTAGCACTTTCAAACAAAATTATGAATCAGTATCAATCGTATAGACAGAAAGTTGCTTCAGCTCTGACTATTGCAGCGAACGATATGAAGAACATTACCAAGGTCCACGTAGAACTCAAATGTTGCAGTGAAAGCCACCTAAACCTAATCCAATATTAATTACGCACAAGCTTTATGAATGCAACATGCAGAGTGGCATAGTATCAATGAGAATTCAGCTCCCAGTCCAAAATAAAATTTGTAGCTGCCTCATAAAAAAAGAACCTCAACTGCATCAAACTGTAAATTGGAGTTTGGGGAGAATGTTAAATAATGTGTGGATGACACAAAGATGAGATGGTGGTTCACAGTGAGAGGAAAATATGAAGTTACTGGAGGGTATAACCCCGTTGGTCAGGAGGACAGATCAAGCGCTGATGAAATTTATAACTAATAAATGTGATAAATTTCAGTAATAGCAAGACAAGAGAGTACTCAAACTGAAGAGAGGCGAGATTTACTTGATTTTACTTTGAAGCAAAAAAGGTTGACAGGTGCTTCTGATGGAGGTGATTAACAGCATGAGGCGTCTGGACTGCGCGAACAGAGAACAGATCTTCCCCTTACTCGAAGGCTCAATAAAAAGGAGACACACATATAAAGTGAACGTGGTCTCACCATTAATCTGTAAACTGTAGAAAAACTTTCCTATTTCTAAATGTATTTGATTTGAAAATATTTCAAGACTTATATTGCCTCCTGAAAAACATGATGTTGACTCAGAGGTTTGTTTTGTAGTCCAGTTTCCCCATTCCTCATGGCTCAGTTTCGCAATCTGTACATTGAAATAGTACACTGTTTTTCCATTCAACTCGCCGAACTCTCTCAAACACGGACACATTTTCCAAAATATGATCCAAAGACCAATATTTGCCCATTCCCTTGACATGCGTAGACCTCTTTAATAACTTAACCCTCTTCACATCTTCCTTTTCTAATCTTTTCAATGTTTTTATTCTCCCATAATATATTCAAAATATTTTTCATAAGATATAAATTATGGACACTTTTCATCTTACTCAATATCTAAACTATAAGTTTGCAAAAATGCTGAAGTGTTTTGCAGTCCCGTCACCCACTTCCCACACTGCAGTTGCAGCAAATAGACATCAAATCTCAAAAGAATTGCCAAGTCTTTACTTCCAATCTAAGTGATCATTTGTCCCTTTATTATGAAATAGGCATGTTAATTGCAGACTGTCTGACTGCAATATTTTAATGTGGTTTACTCCAGGCAAATAAACATCAGGAAATAAGAACAGGGACAGGCCATCTGGTTGGCAGGCCTGCTGTAGTCATCAACAAGGCATGACTGTGGTCTTTTCTCCACAACACTGTCTTGTTACCGACACACAGAGCAACCTGTATCTCCCACAACCAAACCGCTCGAATCCTGTTACCCCAGCCACCAGCGGTGAATAATATTCAAACAACTGCAGATGGAGCAACGCAAGAATATAGGATTTGGAGTGGCGATAGGAAATTCAATTTTGCACTTATCCAAATTAAACACACCATCTGCAGGTATAGCAATCTGCCCCATTTTCCGATCCTATCAACATTCATCTGTAAATTCTTTAGCTCCTCATTACAGCTTGTTTTGCCAACTAGTTTCGTACCATTTGTTAATTTCGTTGCTCCACTCTGGCTCTCCTTCCAGGTCACTTGGATAGGTTATCAACACTTGAGGTGGCACACTGGTTGACGCTGCTGCCTCACAACGTCAGAGACCCGGGTTCAATTCCGGCCTCAGGCAACGGTCTGTGTGGAGTTTGCACATTCTCCCCGTGTCTGCGTGGGTTTCCTGCGGGTGCTCCAGTTTCCTCCCACAGTCCAAAGATGTGCAGGTTAGGTCAATTGTCAATGCTAAATTGCCCGTAGTGTTAGGTGTAGGGGAATGGGTCTGGGTGGGTTGCTGTTTGGAGGGTCGATGTGGACTTGTTGGGCCGAAGGGCCTGTTTCCACACTGTAAGTAATCTAATCTATTCCAGAGTTCTGAGAACGGAACCCTGCAGAACCTCACTCGTTTCAGTTCGCCAGAGAAAGATCATTTACCCCGATGCTCTGTTTTCTGTCAGTCAGCCAATTCTCTATCCAAGTCAATACTCTTCCCTGACAGCGCGGGATCTAGCCGTCTACATCAGTCCTTTATGCAGCACCTTGTCAAATGCCTTCTGAAATTTAAATATACAGCAGTTGCTGCATCCCAATTATCCACATTGTTGATTACATTCTCAAAGAACTCCAGCTGGTTTGTAAGGCACAACCTGTCCTTCATAAAACCGTGCTGACACGCGTGAATTGATCTTTGTTTTTCCAAATGTTCAGTTATTTCCCACTTGAAGATTGACTGAAGCAACTTTCCCAATACAGAGATTAAATCACTGGTCTATAGTTTGTGAATGTTTACCTATCTCCTGTTTTGAATACGAGTACCACATTATTAATTTTCCAATACTTTGCCACCGTTCCAGAATCCAATGATTTTTTGAATATCGTAACTAACACTTCCAGTACTTCTGCTGTTACCTCCGTTAATACGATAGAGTGCAGGTCGACGGCCTGATCTGCCTTTAATCCCATCAATGTATTCAATATCTTCTTCCCCATCATCGTACTCCTATCACGACCATTTGCACTTATTGTAAATTTTGGGAAGAAATCATCTTCCACTGTGAAATCAGGAAGTGTTGGCTTCAATTCTGCCATTTCTGAGTTTCCTATTATTAGTTCACCATTTTCATCCTCTAAAAGGCCAACATTTACTTTCAGCATTATTTACTTTTTGTCTCGTCGGAGAAGTGTTCTTTATCAATTCTTATGTTTTCTACTCATTTTCCTTCGTAACCATTGTGATTTTGTTTTTAGTAATTGCTGACAATTAAAGCGTTTTTCTTTCATTCGTTCATCGAATGAGAGCATCACTGGTTAGACTGCACTCATTGTCCGTCACCAATCGTCCAGAGGTCATGTAAACGTCAATCAAATTTGTATGGGTTTGAAGTCACATGTCGGTCAGAACAGGTAAGAATAGTGGTTTCCGCCCATAAAGGACATTCATGAAACGTATGGGTGTTTCGAGCAATGAAGAATGGTTTCATTATCATCATTAAACTCTTAATTCCACCATCTGCCGTGGCAGCATTTGAACCTGAGTCCCCAGAACATTATCTGAATAAGCAGTCAGCGATAATACCACCAGGCCAGCACTTTCATGTTATTATTGACTTCCTTGTTAAGACATGGATCACTTGTCATCTTTTTTTAAAATTCCTCTTCCACTCAGGATTACACTTTAATGGAAAGGTTTTGACTATCTCCCCAAGTAGTTGCCACTGTTCTTCAACTGTTTTACCCCTTAATCTTTTTGCCAAGACCACTCAGTCCAATCCTTTCGTTAGGCCAATATAATTATCATTGCCCAACACTAAACCTCTCCAATGTAACTCTGTCTTCACTGTTACAGTCTGAATGTGAAAATACAGTATGTTGTGGTCACTCTTTCTAAGATGATCCTGTACTACAATATGATTTATAGCTCCTTCCTCATTACCTAATACCAAAAGCAGTTCTCTGATTAGTCCGATAACATGATAATCGAAGAAATAATCTTTCATCGATTTGACGAATCGTTCTTTGAGGTTCTCCTTGCTAAGTTGATTAATCCAGTCAATGTGCAATTTCAAATTACCCATAATCACTCTTGTGCCCTTGGCTCAAGCAGTCGTTATTCCCTGTTTCATGCTATTCCCTACTTTCAAAATAGTTTGTGGGTGGGAGCGAGTTGTGGGCTGCAAATGCTCCTACCAAAGGGTTTCTTTCCATGTGTTTTATTTCAAACCAGACTGATTCATCATTCTTGTCCCACGTGCTAATACCATTCTTTAATATCATCCTTCACCAATGCAGACACTCCACCTGCTGATCCTTCTTGTCTGAATACTGAGTACCCTTGGACATTTAACACACTACTCCTGACCTTCCTGCAACCACGTTCCCGTAATCCCCAACATGCCATGCCTATTTATCTTTGTTTGCGCTATTAGCTCATTCATTTTATTCAAAATACTGCACATATTTAGTTAAAAGGTTTTACATAAGTTCTTTTGATTTGTCTTTCTCTTTTAATAATTTTGTGTGCAGGCTCTCCCTCCTTATTTATTGATCCCCGATAATAGTGAACCTCTCATTTACTCCAGCTTTTAACTCACATTTTTTAAATTGTTATGATTTCTTCCCTCAGCATTTTCATTACACTGGCTCTGCCTATTTATTTGACAAACCTTTAATTTCTGCTCAGGTTCTGACTTGCTGTTTTGGTCCCCAGCTTCCTGTAAAATTAGCTTAAACTTACTGGAGTTGCACGATCACACCTCATTTCCAGGATGTTGGGTCTCCTCCAGTTAAAGTGCACACTTTCCTTTTTGTACAGTTCCCACCTGCCCTGGAAGCGCTCCGAATCATCCAAAAATCGGAAACCGTCCTCCCAAACTAGCTCTTTGCCACATATTCAACTCGATTATCTTCCTCTTCCTTGTCTCACGTCCAATTGCACGGGAATTAATCTAAATAATGCAACCCTGGAGATCCTGTTTTTAAACTCACTTCTAACTCCCTTAATTTTCTTTGCAGGACCTTTCAATCTTTCACTCTTCTTACCTATGGCATTGGAATCAAAGTGGACCACGACCGCTGGCTGTTTACCCTCCCACTTCAATCTGCCCTAAGTTTGCTCGGAAACATTCTTGATACTCGCAACGATCACCCTTTTTATGAAGAAATCATAGAATCTCTACGGTGGGGAAACAGGCCATTTCACACTGCACGTCCACTCTGACCCTTCTAAGAGTAACCCGCCCTGAAGCAATCTCATATTCTATTATGCTGCATTTACCCCTGACTCATGCACCTAACCTGCGCATCTCTGAGCACGATTGATAAAAAGTAAGCAATTCAGTCTCATTCCTATACACAACGTTGAATCTGCTTTCTCACAACAGATTCTGCCAGAACTACTGCACATGTCCAGCAACTTCTGGTTTTCTCAGCGATAATGATTACATATTGATAAAAACGCATGCAAAACAGAATTGAAAACAAAACGTTGAATTCAGACTCTCAAGAGTAAACTAAATATTTGTTCGTTCAATGATCCCAGTAAAGGTTCATTGCATTACTGCCGTTCGGTCCATGAACGTCATTTTTCACTTTCCAAATCCATGAATAAAGGAGATGTTTTACATTGTTTTTGATATCTGAAAGCTTGAAAAAGTTGCACATTTACTCCTTCTTACGGGAATGTGATTACGCCCCATTCTTTCATCTCACACACAATGTATTACTTTCTCGAAGAATACCGGTAACATTGTAAGTAATTGGAATGATAACTGGAAAGAAGGATCTAGATAAAGGAAGGATGAGATAGACAGGTTGTGTTTTGGAACATAAACAACTATTATGTGAACTTCCTGAGTTGATCAAATTTATGGAAAGCTACGCAAGGCAGATTAGTGATATTGTTGTGAACGTGTAGAGATATATGTTACGTTTAAGAGAGACTGGAAGCTGGCATAAAGTGTTCTGAAAAAAGTTAAAATGTTACATTTTAATGTGAAATCAATAGTGAGTCTGAGTTGCCACGGAACAAAAACCAATTGAAATTCAGCCAGTCAGTTTAACTTATGCCCCAACATACTGAAATCAAATTGAGTTTGAAATGTAATGTATTTGCTGACATCAAAATCAATGAAATGATCCGATATTTTGAGGTTTAAAACTGGACATTTTGAACATTTAGGGGGAGAACTGCCAAGGATATCCACAAAGATAGACTGCAAACTGATGTGCTTTCTGAAAGGTACGTGTCTATTAGAGGTTTCCATAGCAGAACATCGAAACCGACCTAGAGGAAAATCGAAAGAGGAAAATCTACAAAGGAGAGTCGACAAAGTTGACTGGTTTTGAAATGTGATAATTTTTTTTGTAAATCTTAATCGAGCTATTTTATTTTATCTGACCAGTATTATAGAGACGGTGGTAAAAGATATGCTTAACCGAAGGGCGTTCGATATAGTTGTTCGTTTTATTATTCAAAGTTTGGGTGAAGATTTGTAGCTCGGGTGCTCGATGTTGTGGTTCTGTTCGCCGAGCTGGAAATTTTTGTTGCAAACGTTTCGTCCCCTGTCTAGGTGACATCCTCAGTGCTTGGGAGCCTCCTGTGAAGCGCTTCTGTGCTGTTTCCTCCGGTATTTATAGTGGCCTGTCCCTGCCGCTTCCGGTTGTCAGTTTGAGCTGTCCACTGTAGTGGCCGGTATATTGGGTCCAGGTCGATGTGTTTGTTGATGGAGTTTGTGGATGAGTGCCATGCTTCTAGGAATTCCCTGGCTGTTCTTTGTTTGGCTTGCCCTATAATGGTAGTGTTGTCCCAGTCGAATTCATGTTGCTTGTCATCTGCGTGTGTGGCTACTAAGGATAGCTGGTCGTGGCGTTTCGTGGCTAGTTGATGTTCATGGAACCCAATATGCCGGCCACTACAGCGGACAGCTGAAACTGACAACCGGAAGCGGCAGGGACAGGCCACTACAAATGCCGGAGGAAACACCTCAGAAGCGCTTCACAGGAGGCTCCCAAGCACTGAGGATGTCACCTAGACAGGGGACGAAACGTTTGCAACATATATTTCCAGCTCGGCGAACAGAACCACAACATCGTTTTATTATTCTCTGTTGGACTTAAAGAATAAAATTGTTAATTTTACTTTAAATAGTGACATCTGTAAATGGATCTTTTCTTCTCCAAATTTAACAGCATGAGGTGAACTTTTTCTGTGTGTCTAGTTTAAATTAGGAGAGGGGTTAACCCTGTGTCGTAACAGCTTGGGTGTTTTCGTCCACGATTTAAACAGGTTTAGGAAGACCCAGTCTGAAATTTGGGCAGATTTGAGGTATGAAATAAAACACAGCATATTTAAACATTTGCACGTTCGTGTCCAAGATTTTAAAATGAAACGTCAGTGAGACAACTTACTAATTTTGATGACTTGTGGTTCGTTAAATTAAAAGTGGGATAAATGGCTGTTTAAAATATTAAGAGAGGTTTGAAGATGATTCTCAAATTTGGCAAGAATGTTTAGGCGGAAAGATAAAGGCCAAACTTATGGAATTAGCAAAGATGTTAGATTTGGATTTAACCAAGGACAAAAGGAAAGCTGAAATTGTCGGGGAATTTCACGGAAGTGTGTCAGGGAAACAGACATAGAACATTGCAGCGCAGTATAGGCCCTTCGGCCCTCAATGTTGCGCCGCCCTGTCATACTAATCTAAAGCCCATCCCATCTACACTATTCCATGTACGCCCATATGCCCGTCCAATGACGACTTAAATGCACTTAAACTTGGCGAATCTACTAGCGTTGCAGGAAAAGCATTCCATATTCTTACTACTCTCTGAGTAAAGACACTACCTCTGAAATCTGTCTTATACCTATCTCCCCTCACTTTAAAGTTGTGTCCCCTCGTGCTTGCCGTTCCCATACTTGGATAAAGGCTCTCCCCGTCCACCCTATCGAACCCACTGATTATCTTGTATGTCTATTAAGTCACCTCTCAACCTTCTTCTCTCTAACGAGAACAGCCTCAAGGCCCTCAGCCTTTCCTCGTAAGACATTCCTTCCGTACCAAGCAACATCCTAGTAAATCTCCTCTGCACCCTTTCCAAAGCTTCCACATCCTTCTTATAATGCGGTTACCAGAACTGTACACAATACTCCAAGTGTGGCTGTACCAGAGCTTTGTCCAGCTGCAGCACAACCTCCTGGTTCCGGAACTCAATCCCTCTATTAATAAAGGCCAAAACACTGTATGCCTTCTTAACAACCCTGTCAATCTGGGTGGCAACTTTCAGAGATCTGTGTACATGGACACCGAGATCTCCCTGCTCATCTACACTCCCAAGAATCTTACCATTAGCCCAGTACTTTGTATTCCGATTACTCTGTCCAAAGTGTATCGCCTCACAATTGTCCACATTAAAGTCAATTTGCCACCTCTCAGCCCAGCTCTCCATCCTATCTATGTCTCTCTGCAACCTACTACATCCTTCGTCACTATCCACAACTCCACTGACCTTAGTGTTGTCCGCAAATTTACTAATTCACCCTTCAAAGCCCTTATCCAGGTCATTAATAAAAGTGACGAGCAGCAGTGGACCCAACACCGACTCTTGTGGTACGCCGCTAGTTAGTGGACACCAAGATGAACATGTTCTATCAACTACAACCCTCTGTTTTCTTTCAGCAAGCAATTACTGATCCAAACTGCGATGTCTCCCACAATCCCATTGCTCCGTATTTTGTACAATAAGACAAATACAGTAAAGTGAGAAAAAACTTGAATTACAATTGACGAAAATGGAGTTTGATGATAAACAAAGGGAGAGAGAAAGAGAGAGCAAAGAAACAGAAAGCAAGAGAGAAGTAAGTGAGAGGAAAAAAGAGAGAAAGGGAAGGATCTTAGCTGAGAAAAGAGAGAGAGAAAAGAGAGAAAAAGAGAGAGAATGCTCTTATCTTAGCAAAGAGAGAGAGAATTTGAACGTAAGAATGTTATCGCAGACATGTTATCAGGGATTTAACTGATTAAGTGGATGTGAGACTTGCATTTATCCAATGTTGTGTACAAGTATATGGGAAGCAGTTAAGGTTAACTTAGATTTAAGATATTTGCATGTTATGGTAATGTGTTTAAAGAATAGAAAAACAAATGAAACCATGTTTTCATTAGGTTGGTTCTTCCTTTTTGAGAGGGAGGGTGTTGTGAGCATGTAAAGGGTACTGTGCCTTTAATAGAATTGAAGGATTTACAATGTGGAAAATTTACAATGTAACATTTGATCCAGCAGCTGGTATGAGACAAAAAAAACAAATTCGACCTATCAGTTTACATTATGCCCCAAGATACGAAACTCCAATGAAGTATGAATTTGGCATTTTGAAAACATAAAAAAAATTGAAACGATTCAATGCTTTGGGGTATAAAGCCGAAAAAAAATGAACAGTTGGGGGACAGCTGCTAACATCTGCAGACTGCCTGTACAATAGCTATCTTAAATTCACTTTTATGTATCACTGATCTGTTAAACAGAAACACTAAGGAGAAGAAATGAAGACAGAGGAAGATAAGAGAAGAAGTGATATCTGGCTTGTTCTGAAACTTGAAATTTTTTGGTCAATCTTAATTGGGGGGTTTTATCGGGCAGTAGTGTAGAAGAGAAAGTAAAAGTAAGGTTAGAAAAAGGAGTTGCAAATAGTTGTTAGACTATTATTCCCAGTTAGACGTTAAAAAATAAAATTGTTAATTTTTACTTTAAATAGTGACCTTTAGGATAGTTCTTGGCCTTTCGAATTTTAACAGATTACAACCCAGATTAAATATTTTCTGTGTTGCAAGTTTAAATTAGCACAGGTGGGGTTTTGCCCCGTGTCATAACACAT